>NW_028227271.1:74386250-75115000 GCF_978045245.1 Mus caroli
GCTTTGACACACGGGTTGGGAAAGCTAACAGCACTGTGAAGTCTGTTCCTCTTGCTTGTGGTTCAATAGTCCTGAGCAGCCTGGAAAGATTCTTTCAAAATTGTAGGAAAGAGATGTCACCAAAATGCCTAAAGTACTTATTAAATAGAAATTTAAAATCTTCCCTTGTGCTGTTTTACTTTTCTTTTGTGTGGCAATTTCACATTTATAAGTCAGACTAGAGATTATAATTAAGGATATTCCTTTAGATAAAATGTTTACATTGGATGGCGCCCTCCTTCCTATCACCTGTGAGTGCTGCTCCCTTTCATGGGAGTCTTCCAACTTCAATAACCTACTGAAGATAAGCCTTCAGAGTATGCCTAGAGGTTTATCATCTTTTTGATACTGTCAAGTTGAAGATGCTCATCATCACAGTGCCATTATCCCTTATGAAATTATAATTTATTTTGGATCTCAGTTTGTATATTATATATGCATTTTCCTTTCCATTACTTCTATTTTAATGTCTCACAATTTAACCATTCATATGTCTTCTAGTAAAATCACATGAAAGAGATGATTTAAAATTTAATATTATACCTACATATTAAAGCATAGAGTAGTGAATATATTCAGATAGCTGAAACTCTTGAATGCCACAAACTTAAAGTGCAATGAAGATAGAAGTTTTAATTTCTGTCTTCTCTTGGAACTATCTTTATAACCAAAATGGAATAGTTATGGGTGCAGTTGGGGGAATGCCATTTATCGCATTAGTCTAGAATTCCTTCTGTTCTGAAACAAATATTCAGACAGTATTTTTAGCCTGTATTGTACATAACTTGCAAAGATCTGTACTTGGAAACCTCCCAAATGCAAAATGTAAGTATAACTGTAGAAATAGGCTTTCTCATTTTAAAGAAAAAAAAAGTGGATCATCATAATTAAACAGAATTACATGGTTTTAATGAATTATGGCTTAATTAGTGGAAGCTGTATTTGTAGAGCGAGGTCATCTCACTGTTTATTCTTTAAGAACTTCTGGGAAATGTGTCACACGCACTGGATATTGTGGTAGTTGCTTCTCTAATCAATGACCTAAGAGCTGGCTTTTGTCCCCATCCTTCCCAGTTGGTGCCACTATAGTCCCTTGGAGCCAAACACACAACTTTTCATTCCAGAGTTCCTCAGGAGGTGACTTTCTATGGATAAGCTTTTCACATTTTCATTCCGTTAGCTGGGTATTATTTCAACAGGATAACGTGCTATAAAAATAACTAAACGTGAACTTATATTAACTTAGTAAAAAAAAAAAAAGGTGATTCACAGAAGAGGGTCTTGTACTAAGTGTTCTACTTATTTATTTTTCATTTCATTTCTCTCCATTGTTCTCCCTGTCATCCTCTGCTCCCACACCCTCCTTGTGTACTAACCACAGGATCCCTCAGTTCTCCATGGTTGCTCTTCTCATGTCCTTTCTTTTATTTCTCTTGAAAGTCCTTCTCCGAAGGTCCCTTTCTTGTCTCAATCTTTCCTTCCCTCCTTTAAATTACTTTATCTTCTGCTTTCCTGTGGTATTTGATGCAGTAAAGCATAGCGTCTTCACGAAGCATTAAAATATGCTTTTGCTTCTCGGTTGACCTCTTTTCTGTCCCTCATTTATAAAATGGCCCTTTAGTGCTTTCTGCTTTTGAAAAGTGAAACAAAATAACCCACACATTCTGAAAAAAAATCCTGTATTTCATTTATCTTTAATGTGATTTCACACCTCAACTTATTTATTAAGAAATACTTATTAATATTTACTCTGCCATGGACTTTGCACTGTACTAAGGTCTCTAGACACAATGATGAGGAGACAGACACCAGTTCTGCATTTTTATGTGTATTTATAGACATGTGATATGACATGCCTTTGCAAAGGGTCTGCTACAGGACCTGACTTATCAAAGAGCCCGATTCCTATATAGGATTTTCCATTTCAGCCTGAGCAATCATGATGTGAATGAGAAAGAGCCAGTGCAATGGACTGAGAAGTGAAAAGCATGCATTTCTTGGCACTAACTTACATGTATGTTAACCTATGCTTTTAGAGAGTTTTGGTTAGCTAAGGTCAGTAATTACAGCCACATGCATGCGTTTGGTAGGGCGATTCATAGATGACTTTGAAGTTGTCCTGAATGTTAGTATAGATAGTCTCTCTGTCTCTCTCTGTTTCTGTCTCTCTCTGTCTCTCTTTCTCTCTGTTTCTCTCTCTTCTCTCTTCCACTCTCTCTACATGCAATCTTTTGAACAGCGATGAAGCATCAAAGATAAAACCAGAGACCTGACATTCCTCCTTTTAGGATCCACAGAACACAGACCTATCCATCAACATATTTGGATGTAGATATTGCTATTGTGGTTTATAAAATTGGGTACTTCTAGATTAAACAACTAAATAAAACAATTGACCAATAAATTAAGTATTATCCATAAATTTACAAATACTAACAATGTTTGTCTAATCAGAAAAAATGTCATATTTTTTCTCATGTATCAGAGGAAAACAGTGTTGAGGGAGCACTCAGGACCCTATTGTCTGGGAACAGGGGTCCTGAAAAGCTAATGGGTTGCAGGATATTTACCCCATTTTCCCTAAAGTGCTCTACAATGTTACTTAATTTTGAATTGCTTTATTCATATATAAGAGGTTTACAGCATCTACACACATCTTTTTAAAAGTTCCAGCATACCTGGCCAAGAAGATGGTCTCTCTCTGTTTCTCACACTGTTCCTTGGTAGTCTGATGCAAGTAGCTATGTTCTACTCTATCATTCTATTGTGAAATTCTGTCCCACATAGGCTTAGAAATTTCAGAGGCAGTCACCATGGATGAAAACCTCTGAAGAGAGAGAGAGAGACAGAGAGAAAAAATGAAAGAGGGCAAGTGAGCAAGAAGGAGAGAGAGAGAGAGAGAGAGAGAGAGAGAGAGAGAGAGAGAGAGAGAGAGAGAGCTGTACTTTATCTAAGTACAGTATTGTGGTAGTTCTTGGCCATAGGGAGTGGTGCTTTTAGGAGGTGTGGCCTTGTTAGAGAATGTGTATTATTGTGGAGGCGAGGCTTTGATGTCTTAAATATTCAAGAGATGCCCAATGTGAAACAAATACTGTCTCTTTTGGCCTTCGGATCAAGATGTAGAACTCCAAGGTCCTCCAGAACTGTGTCTGCCTGGGTGCTGCCATATTTTCCTGCTATGATGATAATGAACTACACTTCTGAACCTGTAAGTAGACCTAATTAAATATTGTCCTTTAAAAGTGTTGTCTTGGTCATGATATCTCTTCACAGCAATGGAAATCCTAACTAAGACAAGAATCAACATTATTAGCTCTGATCCATGAAATCAATCCATTACTATTCAGACAAAATTCTGAAATGTGAACACAATCTACCTGAAATAAACAAAAAGTTATTATGATGCTAATAATATGACTTGTTGTTTTCCAGCCAGTGATAAATTTTCGTTCAAAAATGTTTTTTTACTAAACAATCTCCCCAGATGATAAAATATAGCACAGAGTGCTTCTTATGTCATGGTTAATTCCTGTATGTGTTTCTGGTTAATTGTACACCCTAATATTTATGCATCATTTCATTACTTGCAAAGTTTCTTCATGCGTCTCTTTTATTTCATTTCACTTCAAATTAAGAGCAGTCATTGGCAACCAACTTCAGGGATGAAGAAGGGAGTCAAAGAATAAAGCGATTTAACCAATATGAAAATACAAACTCATTTTCAGAGCAAACGATTATCAGCAACCTTCCCTACTCACTAAATACATCATGGTCATTTAGACAGGATCTTCCCATGTGCTTACCTGTCTTGCTTCTGTGAATCTTCCCAGGAAGATAACAATGCTCCCAATTAACTGATACAGTGTCTGAAATTAGCTCATGTAAATGCCAGAATCTAAATTAAAACCACAGTATCTCACTGTGGGCTATAAAATATCGTCCCGCCATTGACTTGTTTGAGTTAATTTTATATCCAACTACTTCACCGAAGCTGCATATGTATCAAAAGATGGCCTAGTCGGCCATCACTGGAAAGAGAGGCCCATTGGACATGCAAACTTTATATGCCCCAGTACAGGGGAACGCCAGGGCCAAAAAAATGGGAATGGGTGGGTAGGGAAGTAGGGGGGAGGGTATGGGAGACTTTTGGGATAGCACTGGAAATGTAATTGAGGAAAAGATATAATAAAAAAAAACATTTAGCAGAAAAAAAATATTGTCCCGCATCCAGATTAGGTATTTTCCTTCCTCATTTAATAGTCTATATCAATGAATTTTTTATGATGACAGAAGAATGTGGGTTCATATTTTTCAGGTCAAATGATTAAATATAAAATAATTTATAGTTGGTTCCTGGAGATTTCTGTTGACAGTGTCTTTTTTAAATAACCATTTTGAATAGCAATTTTCTGCCAAATTACCAATTTCTCTTCCCTGCAGTGTATTATAACAGCAGAGACAGCTCCTGGTGGAGCTGATTCAAATACTACAATATAAACAAACTGGACATATTTAACACACATTCACTGTTATTTAATTTTTTATGAGAGATTTCTCTTGGACAAAATTTGAATAGTAGTGCAGAGAAGAAAACCTGTGGAAGACCCATGATTCTCAACTATTGGTTTCAAAATACTCAAAAACACTTAACAAACCATAATGTCTTTTTCTTATATCTTAAACCTCAAAGGGTCTAAATATAAAACATTTGGAAGGAACTCTTTTTTTTTTTCTTCAAATAATCAATTCTATGTTTTTCTCATATTGCCCCAAACTGGACAACTATATCCTAATCCTCTCATTGCCACAGCTCAGGGGATATTAGGGAAGACGAGGCAGAGAGAAAACTGGCCCTGCCACTCTTATGCCCGGAGGTGACAGAGGTGCAGAGGTGATGCCCTCACCCCTCACCACCTGTCGCAGCCATGGAGAGAGCTGCCCCTGGAGTCATGAGAGCAGGTAGCCTTTTCCCTTACCAGTTGCAGCACCTAGGAGAGCAGCTGTGCACCTTGCCTGGGCAGCTGGATATGAGTGCAGGGGAGCTGACCCCATCACCTGTCTCCTGTGAATTGGTGTGGGTGCAAGGCAGTCAGGGGAGTTGGCTCAGCCCTTCACTCTGTGGGCTCCTTACCTCAACTGGGCAGCACAGTAGAATTGGTTCTGGAGGCATAAATACAGGTGAGGGTTTGTGGGGCTGAGAGCAGGAGAGATGCACCAGACTCCTGTCAATGGTGGCCTTAGGTGACCAGTCAGAGTAGTGCTGGAGAGCTCATCCTGACGGTATGGATAAGGAAGATCCTGCATCTCAGATACCATCTCAACCCATATCCAGGGCTTTGAATTGGCCCACCCCCAAATCTGTATCATCTGTGAAATTGAAATGTTGAGACATGTGACAGGCCTGTCATAACCAGGAGTAGTCCTGGTTAGGAGCTAGTATTGTTGGTGTCACAGAAACCAAGCCAACGTCATTGCAATGAACATTTAGCAAGTGAAGATGCATAGACATAGGGATATATATATATATATATATATATATATATATAGGAACACACCATGGCACACTACGGTTTCCATGATGAGATGTCTTCTGTGCTTTTGTTTGTTTGTTTGTTTGTGGTATTCATTTATTTATTCTTGGGAGGTTGCAAGAGTGGCGGTGGAATCTGAAGGGACAGGGAGATGAATGTCAACGGAGAAATGTTTAAAAAAGAAAAACAGAGAAGAATATAAAAGCCAGAAGGTGGAGAGAATGCTATAAAATACTGGCTGTGGTCATGACCTGGCTGTCATAATCAGGAACTCGCAGTAGCTATGGTTACCAAAGTGATACAAGATCAAGCCAGCCAAAGTTCTAGCATACATGAGTTAGAGGATATCTAGGCCCCACCCTTTCCTTAGGAGCCATTGGCAGTGGATAGTTGCTGGCAGAGGGGCATCATTATTGAGGGTATACCTGCTGATGATTTCCCATGCTGCAACGGATGCCCCATGCACAAGAGGGTGGTACTAGCAGGACTTAGTAGGCTATCAAACAACAACAAAACCAAACAAACAAAAACTGGGAGGGATGTATGTTGGGGAGATATGAACAGAATTGAAGAGGGTGGGTATATATGTGGCACTGTTTCATTGCATACATATATAAAATTCTCAGAAAATAGTTAAAAGTAAAATTTAAAATTAAGCAGTTTTTTTCTTAAGCCCTTAAAGTTTAGAAGTACTAGGGAAAGGCACGAAGGAAAATCCATCTGGGATGATGTGTGGAGGTTGCTAAGTGACAAGCTAACGGACTGTAAGTGCTGGTTTAATAAAATGGTGGAGTGAAATAAACTTAAACCTCATGGAGGAGAACAGATTAGGTGTGCTTTGCTCTAGGAATCAATACATATCATAACCACATATGTTGACAAGTTTCCGCTGTGTTATTTCAATACCTCTGAGGGGAGATTTATTAGGAACTATTACTAAAATGAATTTTTAATGCTGAGGTATTGATCCCAGCGTAAGGTATACACCGAAGTAAAACTCAGTTGTGATGTTTAGATCGGTGATTCAAAAGAGTGACTCATCTCATCGCTGTGGAGATTCCAGGGGCTTAGAAGCTTCAACAGTAGAACTTACATCATCCAATTACAGGAATTTACTCACAGCAGTAGACATCAATTAGATGGAATAATCTGGAATACAATAAAACGATTGGTTACTTCTCTAATATTGTCTTATTTGACGTGTAAGAAAAGCTCTCATAATTCGTAAGCAGTGGTGTTGAGGCCAACAGTGTTCATGCCCATGTGTCTGTGCATGTCTGTACATGTATCACATGTAACCAGAGATGATGAGGTCAACTGCTCATCCTCAAACCTTTAGCTTAGCTCGGCACATGTATCTGTGCATGTCTGTACATGTATCATATGTCACCAGAGATGATGAGGTCAACTGCTCATCCTCAAACCTTTAGCTTAGCTCTGCACATGTATCTGTGCATGTCTGTACGTGTCTGTATATGTATCACATGTAACCAGGGATGGTGAAGCCTATAGTGTTCATCTATGGACCTTTAGCCTAGCTCTGCTCATGCATCTATTCGCCAATAGTTTCCTTAGATTTATTTATTCCAGAAACACAATTCAGTATTTTAGGCGCATGGGACAATGTGGTCATGCGTTCAACGCTCTTGAAGAACCTACTACTGGGATATGCTGGTTCCATGTGCAGCACTGCCCTCTACTGGGCAAGGAGAATCCTTATGCTGTCAGTGGCTTGCTTAAAGACAGATTGGTAGATAATTCACGAACAGATGACACACAATGAACTACCAATGAAGAGACTGAATAAATTATTAAAGACTATTATAATGTTCAGTTTGTACATCTAGCACGCTAATTTATGTTGTGGGCTGTTTCGAATAAACTGATTTAATTTAAGAGTGAGAAGCCTGTGCACGATGTAAGGTTTTCACTCACATAATTTAAGACTTAAACATGGGAAAGGTAATTGGTGTAATGCATTGACTACTTACAGTATTTAGGACCAAGTCATACTGAGGAGGAGTCATGCTATTTGCTTGGATTCTTGATTAGGAGGTGGGGGACCAACAGACTTCATTTCTTTTATGCCTGTCTGTTCCAATGTAGGGCAGAGGGTATAGAAATAAATACTAAAGTAAGACTAATTACTCCTTAATATAAAACAGAAAGGTCAGTGTGCTCCCAAAATTCAAACTGAAGTCATATTGAGTAACAATAGAAAATTATGAACATTTAAATAAGTATACTGAAACTATTTTAATATCCTGGACAATGGTTCACATTAGATGTCAGAACATTCACAGGTGGCCAAACACCCACTGGGGAATAACATCTCTTTCATTGTTTTCATGACAAACATTCTGATGAAATCCACGGTTTTTAAAAATGGTTATGACAGTTCAATATTTGTCTAAACAAAACTTAGGAGATAAACCAGCTGTTCTATAACATACTCCCTTATAACGCTTTTGAAAATACTCCATAGAACTTAAGTAGCAAATTGCTTTTTAAGAAATATGTAAACTAAGGTAGGATTCACATCTTTCTGTGCAATCTTGGAACAACAAGAAGGAATGAACTTATATGCTAAGGAGGGGCAAAGGGTACACAGGGTACTATGATATCTGGTAGATTACTCATGGGAAATAATTCCTGTTAAATCACTCCTTAATTAAAAAAAAAAAAGACACCTAAGAGTGAATGGTCACTGGTTCAGTCCAGCAAGGATGTCTTCTTTATGATGTCTGTCAAGGATTCTTAGGCATAATGGCAGTCCAAGAAAGTTGTACTTAAGCAGGAGCATATTATAAGAGTTCCAGAGACACTGAACATAATTTACAACTTCTTTAAACATCATGTCTGCTGTAGTAATTTGGTAGTTTTTTTTATATGGTGTCTGTCTACTCCATTTTCCCAAGCCTACTTTAAACACTGTGACACACTAAATTCCAGTGAACACCTGGGAAGTAAAAAATGTGCCACAACCAGTCGCTCAACACCTAAAATGGTTTTCCAGTAAAATGCTTTGAGTCTGAAAACACACATCATTGACATGAGACCCTGTAGATCCTGCTCCCGTTGTCTTTCCAGGTGTACACAATGATGGTGGATATGCACTCTGTGTATCACAAAAGTCACATTGTTAGGTATCTGCTTCATTGATACTAGAGGTCTTGTTTAGAGAACATGAGAACATGGAAATAATTTATGTGATCTGTAAGAAATATGAATATGAAAGAGTGTCTTTTTCATAATCTCTAACTAAAATCCAGCACTTTCGTATTTACAAATACAGTAGCACAAATAAGAGAGACTTTACCATATATAAAATGGTCTTCATTTTATGTCATTTTTTTCATGTTGCAGACATTCAAACTGTCACTAAGTTACAATTAATTTAAATGGCAGCGGCCACTTGAAACAGTACTTGAGTTAATCACATGATATCAGGTAATACAATCCACAATGCAGCACGTGTATCTTCATATTTGCAGTGGCTGCATGATTGTGTTTACAGCTGATCTCTTCATCATCACATTTAGAGTCTTCTATTTAAGAACAGCACAGTCAGACAACATTTCAATTGAAAAAAAAAAAACTAGAAGGTTTGTTTAAAAGACTACCCTTGAAAATCAAAGAAAAAGTCAGTGGATGTAACAGGAAGGAAATATCAAGCTGCTGAAAGCTGAGATAAAAGCTGAGCTCTAAAGGAGTGATAGATAGATGGAGAGAGATAATTATTTTTATTTGTTTATGTATGTCTGTGTAAATAAATTCCATGTATGTGTTGATGCCCAAGGAAGCCAGAAGAGGGCAGTATATCTTCTGAAGTTGGAGATACAGCCATCAGACTCAGGAGCTGAGAACTGTACTCAGGTCCCCTGGAAGAGCACCAAGTGCTCTTAGCTGCTTAGCAACCTTTCTATCCCCTCAGAAGCAAAATTTAATAATTACCAGGGAGTGTGTTTATGAACTTTACATTTCTTTAAAATAAGAGTGACCATGTGTAGCCATGGAAACCATTAAAATGTATAATTAAAAACGTGATTACAGAAAAGTGTACTAAGAATTTATGGCGAATGTAAACTTAAGCAATTAGGGAGAAAAAGACCTAGTTATGTAAGAAGGTATCCCAGTGAGACATGGACTATCTCAGCATCACCAGGGATGAAGTTGCAAATAAAAGTACTAAACGGGGATTAGTAGATTCATGTGAGCAGTGGGAAGCTCAGAAGTTCAGAGGACAGTATAGGCAATGATACATTTAGAAAACAATCAACAAAATTGACGTGTGTATGTGTGTGTGTGTGTGTGTAAGTCAAACCTTAATCATAATAATAAATTTGCACTGATCATTTGAGTAGTGAAAATTGATTATATTATGAACAGCTTAAAACAAGATTATTTGGCGGGACAAAGAAACATGTCTGGCATCAAACTTATATGCAGTTGGGGATTATTTTGGACAGCTGACCCTGTGCTGAACCATCATGTCTGGTTTGTGGAGGAGACTGGAACCCCCCCCCCGCCCCCCAAGGCTTTGTGCATGCTAGGCAAACCGCCTATCTATCACCTTGCT
The DNA here is from genome assembly GCF_978045245.1 of Mus caroli. Taxonomy (NCBI): domain Eukaryota; kingdom Metazoa; phylum Chordata; class Mammalia; order Rodentia; family Muridae; genus Mus; species Mus caroli. The sequence continues at coordinate 74,396,400 of NW_028227271.1, forward strand.
ATGTTCCCAGCCTAAAGACTGAAATGACATAAATCTCTTGAGAGTGACAATGTTATCAAAACTGACAGAAAAAAAAAATTGAAAACCTGAAAAACTGGACAGGAAGCACAGTGATAAATTATGCGCTAAGCATCTTTGCACATTCAAAATTTCTACTTTTCAAAGTGTTGCCATCGGAATAATTTTCTGGTCTTTGTCACACATAAATCTTTTTTTCTTGGGAATTCTGTGTTAAAAGTCAGTAGTGTTTTGCAGGGTAAACCTACAAAATGTGAAGATATTTAAAGAATAAGGAAAATAAAATGAAGCTTATGCACATTGGAATGAAACGAAGTTACAAGACACAAAAAAGTGAGGTTGAAGAGAAAAATTATAAGCCACACCCTAATGTTAATATATGAGGCAAATGAAGTAAACTTTAAAACATGTCAGAATATAAAAGCACTGAACATAATAGGAGTAAACCAAGAATCCCACAGACCTTGCGGAATACTGTCACTATAGAGAGAACACATCTTTGGCTGATTTATTTTTCAAGTATCAGGGAGTGCAGTTTCCAGTCTGGCACGTTTTAAATACCAGCTTTTCATAGATACAGACTTGCTTGTTTAAGTAAAGAAATAAAGGAGACCCAGTGAGTATCATCAGAGAGCTTGTATCTCTCACCCACAGTAATCATTAGCAAGGTTACTCCATTTGCTTATTAATTCTTTTTTCTTCAAAACATATTTACTTGGGTGGAATTGCATATTATTATAAAGATGTCAGTTCTCTGTTGTTTAAATTTAAAACAGTCATAAACAAAATTAAGAATAGGCCTTTTTGGAATTAAACATTTGACACTAATATCTATGTAAAAATAAACACTCAAGCATTGAAAAAAAATTAGACTACTGTAAACTAAATTTATCAGAGCTTAAAACATCACATGGCTCTGGTAATTAAAAATCTGTTACTGATTATATGAACAAAGAGAGTAACAGAATAGAAGACAAAGATGCTAAATGGATCTTTGTAGCTGTGGAAACATAAAATGCCTCTCATGAACCAAAGAAGCAGAGGTAAGAAGGTTTATCTCCTGTGAATACTGAGAGGAGTCTGAGCGAGGAAACCATGTGAAATACTGAGGTCTTGTGGCTCAGTTCTCTATGTGTGACAGTTATATTTGAAAAAGTGCAAGGCAGAAGCATTGTGAGGTGAAGATGAAAACTAGTGTGGAATATTTGGAAGATGTAGCATACATAAAGTTCTGTCACTTGCATGCTGTGGAGAATGCTTCAACATAAACACAAAAGAAAAAAGCAAAATAAAAATAATAGGAAAGTGGGCCCAAGATTTAAATGAACATTGTTCATGCATTACACAAATGCCCACAAACAGCTAAATTTGTAAAAGGAATGGGAAGTGCAAAATGATTTCGGTCATGCAAAATGAGTTAGAATAATGAGATCTTCACAGATACTTACTTAGATGTTGATATATGTGTGTGTGTGTATATATATATATATATATATATATATATATATATATATATAATATGTACATTTAGTTATCAGAATCATGAAATACTTGAAATTTTAAAAAACCTAAGACCCAAATGACCATATGTAAACATTTAAATGAAAAAAAAAACTATCAATGAAAAAGAATACTCAGAAATAAAAAGGCAGAAATAGTAATGTGACACTGTGCTAAAGTCAATGATATGCAGTCTAAGTGAAAGAAAGCAGACTCTCTCTCTCTCTCTATATATATATATATATTTATATATATATATATATATATATATTCTCTCATATATATATATATATATATATATGAATGAATGATTCATTTTAAGCAAAATGTACAGAATAAGTCATCTTTAGGGCAAAAAGTGGACTGGTGATGCCTAGAGTTGTGTGTGAGAATGAATATGTACAGTACTTTTTAATATTTGAATGCTTACTCATTTTAGAAAAAGAATGTTACTTAGTTGTGACATGATTGTTATATAATGCTATAATTTAATGAAAAACTATTGTCTTATGCACATGATGAAGAAACTTGGTGATATGCATAGAAATTTAAAACATGATAGGTTTATTAGCATTAAAACAAAAACCAATGAAGACATAAGTATACAGAGAATTAAATCAACAAGGATGTAAAAAAAATCTTAAACTTAATATCACAGTGAGAATAACATTTCATATGTGGAATTTAGAAAGGATCCTGACAGCTTTTGAATAATTTATATCCTTTGTCATATACAACTTCAGTGTGATAGACTTTAAAAGCAATAAAACTTCTCATCAAAGAAGCTTAACTTTACACAGTAAATGGAGAGTTTTAGAGTAAACCACACCTGGCCACAATGTAGCGATCATGGAGGATACACATCTTAAACTCAGCTCCATTGATATATCAGAAGGCAGGGTGGAGACATTGTAAGAGTCAGAGGAACAGGATGTGTACTGTTAGTCTCTCTTAGAAATGGCTGTGTAGGTAGGTGTGTGGTCCTAGATAGGCTACTTCTTAAAAAAAATTTATTGAATTTAAGGCCTGTTTCATAAGATGAAACTCATACCTATACTGCTAAAGTAGCCAAGCACCTGAAATTAGATAGGTCATAGGCATATTGAAAAAATAGCAATAGAATAATTTTGAATCATTTATTTATATACCATAAATGTACATTGCTCAACCCTCACCAGAAAAATGTTTTGTTGCTGGAAATGGGAATTAGCATAGAGATCCACAACTGGAGAATATGCTGAGGGTGATAGACTTTGGGTCACTGAGTCCTAAATGGATGAGATGCCTTTGTCCACCACCAACCCTCAAGATTCAGGGATCTTTATAGTAAAGGTGGTAGGAAGATTGTAAAAGTTAAGAAATGGAAACAACTGAGATGTTCTTCAAATAAAGAGTAGATAAAGCAAATGTTGTGCATGCACACAGCAGAGTATTCAGCTGCCAACCCCCCCCCAAACAAAAACCAAAATACATAAATAAATAAATAAATAAATAAATAAATAAATAAATCCCAGATACATACACATGAAGATCAAAGACAATCAGTAGCTTGCATTTATATATATTTACTGGGTCATATGCATATAGCACAACAATAGTTAAAGACAAGAAGATCATGAACTTGGAATGGGTTGAGCATGGGTTGAGTAGGAGAAGGAAGGGGTGATTCAATTAAATTTAAAATAAAATACTATCCATTACAATTCACATAATCTTAGTAGAGAAATAAAGAGTTCTGAGCTACCTTAGGCTTCATATATAACACTCATATTTTCGAGTTTCAGTGTAGACTTTAAGATGGTTGGTTTTATTGATAAAAGGCGATATTACCAGGCATTATTTGGGTAAAATTTTAATGCTATAAATAAATGCTTGGTTATTTAACTTTGCAGATTATTTTTCACATCCAATATGTGCCCAAACTCTGGTTGATCCAAATATTGTGTGTATTTCACTCTAAAGGGGAACACATATCTAATTGTTATTTTTAAAAACAAGAAGCAATTAAAAACAGAAAAAAATTCGATACTTTCGTTAGTAACATGGCAGAAGCAATTTTGAAATGATTATGTGAACAGTGGGATTAGGCAAATGCATGTCTGGATTGAAGTTGGGAGCTAGTATCTCAGGTCAGAGGAGATTACACGCATGGTCTCAGATCCAGGGAGAGGTGTGTGGTTGGATGCTCTCAAGTTAGATAAGTCTTATCTCTGGATGAGGCTTGGCCATTTCTATTGTAGTGAGGTCACACATCTGAGTGTCATAAGTAAAGAAGCTTTGGACACAGATTATTGAAGCTCTAAATTGTCAGAAATGAAGAGAAGACTGAATGTGTGCCATGATGTCTTGGATGTAGCTTGGGTCTGAACCATAATGAGTTTCCAGAGCTAAAACTTACTGTTCAAGGAAGACACAAGAGGACATGCTAGATCATGCATTGTCAAGGACATAAAGTCCTTACTTATGGGTACCCGACTCCATTGATGGCTTCTTATTCATTTACAAATAAAAAATGAATGCTCTATCTGGACAGAAATAGCTGGAGGATTGCCACCAAATAAATCCTTCAATGAAATGCAGGGAATTGCCAACTTGGAAGGTTGCAAAGTTCTGTGTAAGAGTCGTTGCCTGTCAAAGTTGCTAACAAAGCATACAGGTTTAACAGATGCCCATGAACCCTCCTAAGTGGAATAAATAAATAAATAAATACATCATCAATATAAATGAATTCACTCCAAGTTTCAAAATGAATTAAGTTCAGATGTACAACTTCCAAAAACAATTTGAAAGAACACATATTTGTAAAGTTCTAACTTCACATAGTACATTGAACATAGGCTGAGCTGCCTTCATGGAGCCCTAATCCCTACATTCTACTCATGTTGGCATTGTAAGGTATTATGCAGGCTATAGAAAGGGACACCTTGATTCCAGCCCAGCCACAGAACCCTCAGCCTACAATTTTTCCTGCTTGCAAGATCTGGTGGGAAAATGGTGGAGCAGAATGTATGGGAGTGGACAAGCAATGCTTGCTTTAACCTGAGGCCCAACTCATGAGAGGAAGCCCCTCTCTACACTGTCTGGATGGCTATGAATCAGAGACTAGATAGTCCAGAGACCTAAGGTAGAACCAAATATGACTAGTCAAGCAAGCAAGCAAACAAATAAGCAAACAAAAAACCCAACCAAACAAAGAAAACAAAGAAAAAAGGAAAATATTCCTAATGGCGTTCTGTTATATTCATACACTACTGCCTTGTTCAGTAATCACCAGAAAGACTTCCCATGGCAGCAGATGGGAGCAGGGGCAGAGACCCACAGCCAGACATTATACACTGAGGGTCTAAATGGAGCTCTCCATTGTGCCCCCTTTTTTGGAACTTGGGAAGACTATGAAAGGAAGTATTGTAGGAGTCAGAGGGAAATTGCCAAGAGCCGTCTAGGAGAAGCTAAAAACAAGGAGGTGATCTTCCTGACATGGTTCTGCCATGTATTGTAATATATGAGGGATTAGATCCTCTAGTCAAGGCCAAGGAGATTACATTTGAGGAAGATTCCTGATATTGATATGATATATATATATATATATATATATATATATATATACACATATACATATATGTGTGTGTATATATGTGTATGTGTATATGTATATGTATACACATACACCTTGATGTACTGTCTTGTACTGATGTTATATAGACAAATATATGATTTCTTAATTCTTAATGATGACTCTATAAGAATTCCTAATGTGAGGACAGTGATCCGCCCTGCAGGGAAAGCCATCTTGGCTCCAGGACTCCGCCGAACTTAGTTTGCACAGGTGAGAGTGAGGACCACAGAGGCAGACAGCTTCTGGGACAGGCGGGAGCCACAGAGCCACTGAGGCAGCACCCTTTTGGGGCCGCAGACATCCTGCACCCTCCCAGCCAAAGGACAGAGGTCCACCCTGCAGGGAGAGCCATCTTGGCTCCAGGACTCCGCCGAACTTAGTCTGCACAGGTGAGAGTGAGGACCACAGAGGCAGACAGCTTCTGGGACAGGTGGGAGCCACAGAGCTGCTGAGGCAGCACCCTTTTGGGGCCGCAGACATCCGGCACCCTCCCAGCCGGAGGACAGAGGTCCACCCTGCAGGGAGCGCCATCTTGGCTCCAGGACTCCGCCGAACTTAGTCTGCACAGGTGAGAGTGAGGACCAGAGAGGCAGACAGCTTCTGGGACAGGCGGCAGCCACAGAGCCTCTGAGGCAGCACCCTTTTGGGGCCGCAGACATCCGGCACCCTCCCAGCTGGAAGACAGTGGTCTGCCCTGCACAGGAGCCCTCTGCCTCAGGAGCAGGGAGCACATCTTGGATCCAGGACTCCACTGAACTTAGGAACTTAGTCTGCACAGCTGAGAGTGTGCACCACAGAAGCTGACAGCTTCTGTGACCTGCCAAAGCAACACAGCATCTGGGAAAGGTCCTGTTTTCGGCCTTCTTCTTCGGCCAGGAGGAGGTCCAAACGCCAGATATCTGTACACCTTCCCTTTAAGAGGAAAGCTTGTCAGCAGGGAATGCTCTAACCACTGAAACTCAGAGGAGAGAGCCTGTCTCCCAGGTCTGCTGACAGACGGTACTCAGAATCACCAGAAGAACAACCTCTGAACAGAGACAACTATAACAACTCCAGAGATTACCAGATGGCGAGAGGTAAACTTAAGAATCTTACTAACAGAAACCAAGACCACTCACCATCATCAGGACCCAGCACTCCCACTTCGCCCAGTCCCACCCCACCCCAACACACCTGAAAAGCTAGACCTGGATTTAAAAGCATATCTCATGATGATGGTAGAGGACATCAAGAAGGACTTTAAAGAACTACAGGAGAACATGGCTAAAGAGTTACAAGTCCTTAAAGAAAAACAGGAAAACACATCCAATCAGATGATGGAAATGAACAAAACCATACTAGACCTAAAAAGGGAAGTAGACACAATAAAGAAAACCCAAAATGAGGCAACACTGGAGATAGAAACCCTAGGAAAGAAATCTGGAACCATAGATGCGAGCATCAGCAACAGAATACAAGAGATGGAAGAGAGAATCTCAGGTGCAGAAGATTCCATAGAGAACATCGGCACAACAATCAAGGAAAATAGAAAATGCAAAAAGATCCTAACTCAAAACATCCAGGAAATACAGGACACAATGAGAAGACTAAACCTATGGATAATAGGAGTGGATGAGAATGAAGATTTTCAACTGAAAGGACCAGCAAACATCTTCAACAAAATTATAGAAGAAAACTTCACAAATCTAAAGAAAGAGATGCCCATGAACATACAAGAAGCCTACAGAACTCCAAATAGGCTGGACCAGAAAAGAAATACCTCCCAACACATAATAATCAGAACAACAAATGCTCTAAATAAAGATAGAATACTAAAAGCAGTAAGAGAAAAAGGCCAAGTAACATATAAAGGCAAGCCTATCAGAATTACACCAGATTTTTCACCAGAGACTATGAAAGCCAGAAGATCCTGGACAGATGTTATACAGACACTAAAAGAACACAAATTCCAGCCCAGGCTACTATACCCAGCCAAACTCTCAATTAACATAGATGGAGAAACCAAAGTATTCCACGACAAAACCAAATTCACACATTATCTCTCCAGGAATCCAGCCCTTCAAAGGATAATAACAGAAAAAAACCAATACAAGGACGGGAACCACGCTCTAGAAACAACAAGAAGGTAATCCCTCAACAAACCTAAAAGAAGACAGCCACAAGAACAGAATGCCAACTTTAACAACAAAAATAACAGGAAACAACAATTACTTTTCCTTAATATCTCTTAATATCAATGGACTCAACTCCCCGATAAAAAGACATAGACTAAGAAACTGGCTACACAAACAAGACCCAACATTTTGCTGCTTACAGGAAACTCATCTCAGAGAAAAAGATAGACACTACCTCAGAATGAAAGGCTGGAAAACAATTTTCCAAGCAAATGGTAGGAAGAAACAAGCGGGAGTAGCCATTCTACTAACTGATAAGATTGACTTCCAACCCAAAGTCATTAAAAAAGACAGGGAGGGGCACTTCATACTCATCAAAGGTAAAATCCTCCAGTTGCTGGCACAACTGGTTGTTAACATGTAGAAGAATGCGAATCGATCCATTCCTATCTCCTTGTACTAAGGTCAAGTCTAAGTGGATCAAGGAACTTCACATAAAACCAGAGACACTGAAACTTATAGAGGAGAAAGTGGGGAAAAGCCTTGAAGATATGGGCACAGGGGAAAAATTCTTGAATAGAACAACAATGGCTTGTGCTGTAAGATCGAGAATTGACAAGTGGGACCTCATGAAACTGCAAAGCTTCTGCAAGGCAAAAGACACCATCAATAAGACAAAAAAACCACCAACAGATTGGGAATGGGTCTTTACCTATCCTAAATCAGATAAGGGTCTAATATCCAATATATATAAGGAACTCAAGAAGGTGGACTCCAGAAAGTCAAATAACCCCATTAAAAATGGGGCTCAGAATTGAACAAAGAATTCTCACCTGAGGAATACCGAATGGCAGAGAAGCACCTGAAAAAATGTTCAACATCCTTAATCATCAGGGAAATGCAAATCAAAACAACCCTGAGATTCCACCTCACACCAGTCAGAATGGCTAAGATCAAAAATTCAGGTGACAGCAGATGCTGGCGAGGATGTGGAGAAAGAGGAACACTCCTCCATTGTTGGTGGGATTGCAAGCTTGTACAACCACTCTGGAAATCAGTCTGGCGGTTCCTCAGAAAATTGGACATAGTACTACCGGAGGATCCAGCAATACCTCTCCTGGGCATATATCCAGAAGATGTCCCAACCGGTAAGAAGGACACATGCTCCACTATGTTCATAGGAGCCCTATTTATAATAGCCAGAAGCTGGAAAGAACCCAGATGTCCCTCAACAGAGGAATGGATACAGAAATTATGGTACATTTACACAATGGAGTACTACTCAGCTATTAAAAAGAATGAATTTATGAAATTCCTAGCCAAATGGATGGACCTGGAGGGCATCATCTTGAGTGAGGTAACACAATCACAAAGGAACTCACACAATATGTATTCACTGATAAGTGGATATTAGCCCAAAACTTAGGATACCCAACATATAAGATACAATTTGCTAAACGCATGAAACTCAAGAAGAATGAAGTCCAAAATGTGGACACTGTGCCCCTTAGAATTGGGAACAAAACACCCATGGAAGGAGTTACAGAGACAAAATTTGGAGCTGTGATGAAAGGATGGACCATCTAGAGACTGCTGTATCCAGGGATCCATCCCATAATCAGCTTCTAAACGCGACACCATTGCATACACTAGCAAGATTTTGCTGGAAGGACTCAAAGTTAGCTGTCTCTTGTGAGACTATGCAGGGGCCTAGCAAACAGAGGAGTGGATGCTCACAGTCAGCTATTGGATGTATCACAGGGCTCCCAATGGAGAACCTAGAGAAAGTACCCAAGGAGCTAAAGGGATCTGCAACCCTATAGTTGGAACAACATGATGAACTAACCAGTACCCAGGAGCTCTTGTCTCTAGCTGCATATGTATCAAAAGATGGCCTAGTCAGCCATCACTGGAAAGAAAGGCCCATTGGACTTGCAAACTTTATATGCCCCAATATAGGGGAATGCCAGGGCCAAAAGAATGGGAATGGGTGGGTAGGGAATTGGGGGTGCTATGGGGGACTTTTGGGATAGCATTGGAAATGTAATTGAGGAAAATATGTAATAAAAAATATTAAAAATTAAAAAAAAGAATTCCTAATGTTTACAGTAGTAATTATTAAGCCCTTTATAATAAGGACTGTGACAAAGTCCTCTTTAATACCAGAAAGTGCAATGAGAATCTTCCAGTCTTCAAGTGTCATGAGTTAATTGCTTCTGAGATAGAAAGCAGGCATTTACAACTTAGAACATATTCCAAGAGGTTGTAAAACAATTAAGCAAATGTCATTAAATGGAACTAATGATTTATTGTAAGTACAGGGACAGGAGATGAAATATTGACTGGGTTCATCTATATAAAATTTCAGTGATAACTTATTTGTGGTCTTTAATTCTCCATGAACCTGTTGAGCTAATGACATAATGAAAGTTAAATCTTAATAGGTACATATGTAAACATCTCTGTTGTGAACTTCTTATTCAATTATGGTTTGAATTTATATTACAACTTTTAGTGAACTTTTGTAGAAAAAGGATGCTTGGGAAAACCATGTGATCTATCTCCCTAGAAAAGGTACAAAAGATGGGAAACATTAGATTGCTTAGGGAGAAAGGGCATTATCACATTGCAGCTGGAGGAGAGAGTAATATTAGGATCAAAATAACTTAGATATGAAAAGGGAACTTAGAAATTAAGAGAACAATATGCAGAATACAGAGAGAAAGAGGAACAAAGGAGAAACTGTAGAGAGAGCAGAAAGTGCAAGCAGGCTTTTCCTAGTCATGGGACAGAACAGGTCTTTTCTTAACAGTAAGGAAGGCTTAGTTTTACTAAAGATGACAATGTGTTTTTCTTAAGGACTTGGGTCTAATTCATTTAGCAAAAAAGGGGTAGAAGCCTTTTCTTTCTCTATGCAATAAAGATTGGAGCTTATTTTTCATCCAGAATGAGTGAGTTCTTTCTGCACTGCAACTTGATATTTTGCTTCATATGCATATGTAAGTATGGATGTGTGTGTATGTGTGTGTGTGTGTGTGTGTGTGTGTGAATATGTAATCATGAGAAAAGTATGCAGCTCAGCACAACTGATTTGCATAAAAAATGCATGAATGTGTATGTGTGAATTTGTACATTTATGTGAGTTTATGCATATTTGTTTGTGTAGAAAGCTTTTTTTCTATTCTCCTGGTTCAATAAAAGTTTATTGCTCCAAACTTCCCTCCAGCCTGATGAGCCAGAGGTGAGGATTCTGGGTAAGAGAGAAAAAAGTTCTAGCAAATAATCCTTCACTTAATCCCATGCTCTAGGCTACAGGCATTAATCGCCCAAGCCAGAGGTTTTAACCATAGAATGAGCAAGGAAGTTTTTAGGATTTTTTAGAAATTACCAGAAAGCATTCAGTATACTTAGAAAGCTAGAAGGCCAGAGACCATCAGTCTTCAAAGCTACATCTAGGTACAACACTGTGTCTGCTTCAACCCATTCCAGGGCAGCCAGGCTCCAGGCAAGAAATGGAGGATACAAGGAGAACATGGCCCACTGAATCAGCTAAGCAGGGCTCATGTGATCATAGAGAGACTGAAACAGTAAGCTCAGGTCCTGCAAGAGTCTGCACCAGACCCTTCGAGTGTAGGCTATGACTGATAGCTCAATGTTTTTGTGGGGCTCCTAACAGTGGGATCAGGTGGATCTCTGAATCTTTTGATTAATCTTGGCATCTTTCTTTTGGGTTGCCTGTCCAGTCTCAATATGAGGGGTTATTGGCTTGTCTTATTGTATCTTATTTTGCCATGTTTGGTTGTTGTCCCCTTTAGGCCTGCTACTTTATGAAGGAAAATGGAGGCACAGTGTATCTGGGGAATAGAGAAGAGGTGGCTGGGGACCTGGGGAAACAGAGGGAGGGGAAACTGTAGTCAGGATACTTCGTATAAGAATCTGTTTTCCCTAAAATTATTAGTATGACTCAATATAAGAAATGGGAAAAGGCTCAAAAAAAATCTAACAGAGAATCTGGACATGGTGGTAGATGCCTGAAATCCCAGTACTTGGAAGGTAGATAGATATGAGGATTAATGACTTCAAGGTCATGTCTGTCCTACCTGGGCTATGTGAAGCATTCTCTCAAAGTCAAATCAGAACATACACACACACACACACACACACACACACACACACACACACACACACACACACACACACACACACACAAAGTTAGTAGTAGCAAGGTGGGTAAAATGACAAAAAAGGGGAGCAGTGTTGTCTTTAAAACTAAAAAAAAATTCTGTTCCCTAAGTTAAAGTTAGAAAATTGTTACATTATCTTGCTCATGTTTCTGACAAAAATTTGGGCTAGTGTTCTTAGTAGAAAATGTCTGCTCTGGTCACTTCTTGCTTCACTTGATGTGAGTTCAAGGTCACATTTGTAGCAAGGTCCTGCCCTAGTAGTTTTGGTTGGGGATTTCTCTCTTCTTTCTCTCTCCCAGGTGCCAAATGCATAATTTCTTTGACTGCTTTACTGGCATGGCAGTGACCTTCAAGACTGTTTTTCCAAAAGGCAGTTTTTAAAAAATATATCTTTCCATAGCAGGTAAGGCCGAAGTTTCTACAAACAAAACAAAACAAACAACAAAAAACCTCCCAAACTATAGCACTTCCAAAGGGTGTGTGTGTGTGTGTGTGTGTGTGTGTGTGTGTGTGTGTGTGTAGGCACTCAGAAATGGGTTTTGTGAAACTTGAGAGCATATAAAAGACACATGGTAGGGAGGGCTGCTTTAAGTCAAGGGAACTACCTGGAAAAATGTGAAATTTTCAGGAAATACAGCACTCAAGGGATAGAATTCTGGTTTTCTTGAAATAAGAGAGAGAATAGATTCTCTATATCAAAGGATGACTTTAAATGTTGAGTAAGATAAAACCTACTAAGAACTAGATAAAACTAGATAAATTGAGGTGATAAGATGCAATGTCTCAGACAAAGAGACATTAAAAATTACCTGGCAGAAAAGCCACATTAGCGAAAAATAAATTACAGTGTAGCGTATATCACAGTCATCACAAGAATAGAGATTTGTGGCTGCTCATGTACTGATAATAGGTTTTCTGGGAGATCTGGGAGTTGATTGGTCTTTAAACCATCAAGTTGCAAGGTAAAACACTGCCTGAGCAATACATCCCTAAGTATATGGTTTGAACACTATAGATCACACTATTTTAATAATGGTGATGATCATTAGCATGCATTTAGAGGTTTTAATGGCAAGATGTTTTAAAGGAAGATTTCTATCATTAGATATCTTAATCTTAAAAGCAGTACAAAAAGGTGGCCAGAGTTTTCCACATATTACAGGCAAGAAAGCAGATGAATTAACAAAGGTAATATTAAGAAGAAACATCAGCATTAAACCTAAGGCCGATGGCCCTCATTTCTAATATCCTAATTGCTATTCTTCAGTCTTTTAAAGATGTCACGAGAGTCTTTTTTGTGATGTTCATACCATGCTTGCTTTCTAAGAAGTTAGCCAGAACCTGCTGCTTGTGAAGCAAATGGAAACATTGTTTGCCTTGATGTACAGCAGGCTCTGAAAATCAGTGAGAGCCTTTCCAATGTAGTTTCATGTCCATCCATCCTTCCCTAATAATAGAGATCTTGTAAAACAACATGAATATTAGATGAAACTGTCTTTAAAGAAGAGAAAAGATCACATTTTACTTCACTGATGCAAGAAACTCTGTGATTTTTCTTTTAGCTTTATTCATTTTTTTTCTATATACAATGAGTATCAAACACTGTTTTAACACTGAAGACCAACCCAAACTGTAGTCTTTTTGAGACGAACCAACGCATATTCCCTTCTCACTCATGTACTTCCCAGGGAAATATTTGAAATTGTGTTTTGCCCTGTTGGAATGGAAGCAAGCAATCTCCTTCACAGTCCTTGTGCCTGAACACTTGCTCAGCCAATGGTGTGTTAAGTGAGATATTAGAGCCTCTAATCTAGTGGTCTGACTGGATTGACTAGTTGCTCTGAAGGTGTTACTCAGCCCTGTCTCTGTCTACTTCTCTCTGCTATATATGTACTCTTCCACCATGACTAGCGATTCCTGCATGCAATGAGGCAATTGCAATCAACTCCTCCTTTAGTTGCTTCTCTCAGATATTTTATCTCAGCGACGAGAAAAGGGGTCAAAAACATGCTCAGATTAACAAATATGCACACTTCCTCTTGCACTAGATTTCAATTATTACCAAGGGCAACAGTGGGAGTTTTGAAATGTATTAAGCTCATTATACATATGTATCCCTACTTGCCAGGAAATGATGCTATATATCAGCAGCCCTACTCTTATATGCACAGAAGCTGGGCACATCTAGTGGATAGTACATTGCCAAGTTTCTCTTTTGATTTATCCACAACTGGTTATAACACTCAGTTTATTGGCTCTGCTATCCTAAGTAGAATATAGGTCACCAAAGACCACATTGGAGTAGAAGGTACTTGGTGCTTTCCACCAATCTTTTCATATTTCTTACATTCCACTTTTATGGATCTTAATAAATTTTGTCTTTATTCTTATGGGTGTTATTGAAACTCACCAACTCTATGTTGGAAAAGAATGAGTGTTTCTATGCTGGACAGGTTAAGGTAAGTCCGTATGATCTTCAGCCAGGAGGGCTGAAAACACCCCTATTCATTCTCAAGTTTGATCCTTACTTCTAGAGATCTGCCATAATTGTTTTCCAGCTCATGGATGCAAATCAATACATAATTTATATGTAAATAATATTGTGGTATAGGATGAAAATTTTAACATTATGTATCTTGGGTAGAGGGAAAATATGACCAGGGTACTGGAAATACTATTAGATTGGGAAGAAAAGGAGATTCTGATTTCTGAGACTATGACTCATGGACTGACTGTGAGACTGTGGCATTTTACAGCCATTTGGACATTTATGAATCTCTTTTGTGAAAGTGAGATTAGCGCTGTACCAGCTGGATGAGTCATATTCTTGTGTGCAAAGAGTCAGGAAACAAGGGGATGGAGAGGATGCAGGCAGAAGGTTACTGGTCAGGCTGGGGTGGATTGCTGCTTCTGTGCTACTCCTACCCACAAAGAATTATTCTAACCAAGCAACTGATGTACCACCTTCAAGTAATATCTCTAGTGAACAAATTCTACTAATGCCACAAGGGCAAGTGGCAATATTTTGCACTCAACAGCTGCTCTCCTTATGGTCTCTCTGTCTCAGACTCAGCCCAAGAAACATCTTTATTTCACCACCTTCTAACAGCAGAATCCCCAAAGGCAACAACAAGCCTAATGTAGCAAGGAAGAAGAATGGAGTCTGCACCTAATATAATCCCAAACCTTATAGTACTGAAACTAAAAGTATAGTGAATTCCACATTTCAGTAGTTTGCAGGTCATGTGAAGAGCTTCACAAGTGTCTTAAGTCCTGTCTAGAGATCAAGTTTCCCTAAAATGAGAGATTTGGTTCCAATTGGTTGTTCATCCTGTAGGCAAGCAGGTGGGCAATGTTCGTGTACACACACACACACACACACACACACACACACACACACACACTAAAAGACATCATGAATTTAAAAGAGCAAGACAAGGTATGTGGGAGTTTGATGGGAAGGGAAGAATGATTTTATTAAGTTATAATTTCAAAATATAAAATAAATAATTAGTAAAACTAAACGCTTGATCCTGTGATCCTGTTCATGTGCACATTCGAAGGACTTGGCAGGCTATGCAATGTTTCATACTTCTAATTTCATATGTTGAGCTCTAGAAGAAGCTTCATGCTGGTCTCTTTCATGTCTTTCTCTGAGGCTTCAGGTTTGACATTCGATTTGACCTTGATCTAATAATTGACGCATGCTAGATACTGGTGGGTTGGGGGTTCACCCTTAAGTCCAGTAATGACTTAGTGAATAAATCATTTCTTACAAAGACAGTAATTCACCATTTCCAATCATGCATTTACTCCAGAAAGTGCCATGTGTACTTAGGTGAAGAGTTCTGAAGAGCCGAATTGCAATGACCTCAACTAACTACAAAACAGCCTCTTCTGCTTCCTATGCTGCATAAATAAATAAACACAACATTGCCAATAACACGACCTGACCTCAACCTGCCAGACAGAGTGAAATCTGATGAACCACCCATCAAACAACAATCTGAAATAGCACGTATCCATAAAAGATTTTAAAAATATCTTCACATAGTGAGAGCTTTTCATAATTTAAACTATGACCCTTTATAAAGGTAAAACTACAAATCTTGAAACTAGAAAGGCAAATATATAAAGGAGCTAAACTCTCAGTCCAGCATCTGAGACATGAAGACTGAATGCTTAAGTTGCATTAAGTTCACACAACCTTTTATATTCTTTTTGTAAAATCAGTGAAGGAGCTAGAGAAAGTACCCAAGGAGCTAAAGGTGTGTGCAACCCTATAGGAGGAACAACGATATGAACTCACCAGTACACTCCCCCTCAGAGCATGTATCTCTAGTTGCATATGTAGCAGAGGATGGCCTAGTCGACCATCAATGGGAGGAGAAGCCCTTGGTATCGCGAAGATCATATGTCCCAGTACAGGGGAATGCCAGGGCCAGGAAGTGGGAGTGGGTGGGTTAGGGAGCAGGGCAGGGCGAGGATATAGGGGGCTTTGGGGATAGAATTTGAAATGTAAATGAAGAAAATTTCTAATAAAATAATCATAAAAAATGAGAGAAATTGAACAACTGATCAGAATTGACCTATTTGGGATATTTTCTGTTATCACTTCATATTTTTATAAATTTAAAGTTGGTTCTGAATTTTAACAGGTGCTTCATACTGCAGTAACTTATTTCCAACTCTACTGAGGATTAAAAGCCCTTTGAAACATAGCCACTCCCAAGAACATTGTATGTCCATGAAGTGACCCGTGAATGCTCATGTGACTTGAGTTCTAATATCACCACTGTGTCTTTCCCTGCCCCATATTTAGGAACTTGCACAGCAATAATCAATTCAAATTGTTTCAAAGCTACCATGTATGTGAACGAATTCTCCCTCTTGTTTCATATCTAAACACTATATATCTGTTTGTGTGTGTATATTATGTGTGTGTATTTATGTCTTGATTCCTAGTAGTGTCTCATGTTATGGGACAGATTTGCATTGAACACAAACTATAAATGAAATAAATAAAGGCTGAAAAGGGAGCCTTAGTCATTCTTCTGTTGCTGTGAAGAGACACCAATATCATGGCAATATCAAAACATTTAATTGGGACTGGCTTATAGTTGTTTAGTCCAGTATTCTCATACAGGGAAGCATGGCATCATACAGGTAGACACTGTAGCTGAGAGTTCTTCATCTGGTTCCAAAAGAAGAAGAAAGAGTGAGAGCCACTGGTTATGGACTAGGCTTCTGAAACCACCCCCAGCGACACACTTTCTAACAAGGCGATACCTACTGCAACAAGGCCACATATCTTAATCCTTTCAAACAGTGTTACTCTGTCGGAGGCTATGGGGGCCATTTTCATCCAAACTACAAGAGGCATAGGAGAAAGATGATTAAAATATCTACATTTACTATTTTTTTTTGCTTGGTCAATTAGTTTGTTGTCTTTATGAAAAAAATCTTCATAGAAAATTGTTTTATCTTTTAGCATAAAAAATAAAAATTGTTTTATCTTTTACCATTCCTGAGCTCTGAGGAAGTTTGTCTTCTTTTGAGCAACTGATCTTTCTTCTGGGCAAGAGACATTGGGATGGTCCCAACTCTACTTCTCTGTGGGTTCCTCTTCTCATAGACTGAGGTCTCTCAGATAGTAGCCTGGACTTTCTTATATATCCTCTCCATATCGGGAGTTACATTGTTCTCCCTGAACCAGGAGAACTGTTTCTTACATGCATCTTCCTCTGTTACATAGCACATATAGACTGCAACATTCCGACCATGCTGTGCTTCTGATGTGCTTCTGCATTGAACTCCTCGCTTTCAGAGTCATAACCAGGAAATCGTTTTGTACTATGAGAGATAGACAAGCCTCCATCCACAGCTCCCTTAAGGGCCCCAAACACTTTATTGCCAGTTGCAGTTTGGGCAAGACCTGCATTCAAATAGTAAGTGAAGGCACCAGGCTGACCATCAGTGCTTTCTACATTGTATTCCTCTCCAGTCACCTCCACTTGGCCTTCATAGATCTTGTCCATGCCAAATCTATTAAGAAGCCTGTGGACCAACAGCAGGCAAGTACAATAGGCTTCAGCATAATTTGTCAGACCAACTTTCACACCACAATTTGGAAGTTCATGTGCATACACTGAGCAAACTATCATAGCTTCTTCTATATGGGCATATACCATCCAGCAAATGTTATCTCCATTAGTAACATGAACTATCATTCTATATTTGGGTGTGTTGTACTTAATTTTGTCCTGGATCACCAATTGTTTCCAGACATAAGAGTCAACCTTCTAAATCTCACTTGTATCTTTCATAAAACTCCATCCTGCAGAACAAAAACTTGCAGTCTCAGCTCCGTCCAGATCTTCAGACTGGACCATGCTAGGTGGAAAAGCTACATTTACTATGATGGCTAGTATAAAATAGCATTATTGGATGTGCTGTGTTGCAGGAAATAAAAAAAAGAAAAGAAAAGAAAAGAACCTGCATGCTTCCTCACTTGTGCCTCTGCCCGGCCATGCACTGGTGAGCAATGGCCAACCTGTTTTGATCTCATGGAGACTCTGACTCAGAACTCTGCAAACTCTCCACCCAGCTCATTAGGTTCCCACTGAGGGATCACTATCATGCCAGCCCCATGCTTCAAATTCTTCATGGCCTTTGTGGTGCACTTCTGGCAAATCCATGCTTTGCCACTGTACTTTTCTCTCTTGAACCCAGGTGAGCAGCTGCATGAAGGGAAATGCAACACAAACTTAGTTCAGAAACAATGGTAACTCAATCTCTGGGCACAACAACTAAAACCTAATCTTGTAAGCCTTTTTAAAATTCAATTCTTCTGGGTGGCAAATCCTTGGGAAACTCTAGCAGCTACATCTTACCTCTTTGCTGTCCCTGTTCCAAAAAGGACATAACTCTCTCATGTTTCCTCTCTTCCTCCCACCAACCCGAAAGTCCTGCCTACTCACCCAGTGATTGGCTCCTTTATTCATTAAGTGAATGAATCGGTTCACAAGAACAGCACCAGGCCCATGCACAATAGTGCAATAGTACATTTCAGATTGCCATGTGCATAAACACAGTCATATTTGTAACTGTTAGAGGTAACAGTGGCTTAACTATTTGTGGTTGTCAACTCGACAACGTCTGGATATGTGGAATTAATTAAAAAGCACACCTGTGAGGGATTTTGCTTAATTTGAAGTAGGAAGATCCATGTCCAATCTGGATCTTTAGGAAGGAAGACACTCCTTTAATCCAGATCTTTTGAGCTGGAAAACCCCAGATCTAATTAAGTTCACCTTTTCTGCTGGAAGTCTATATAAGGACATGGAAGAAGAAAGCTTTTGTTCAAAGCCTTCTTTTTTTTTTTTTATAAATATTTTTTTATTACGTATTTTCCTCAATTACATTTCCAATGCTATCCCAAAAGTCCCCCATACCCTCCCCCCCACTCCCCTACCCACCCATTCCCACTTTTTGTCCCTGGCTTTCCCCTGTACTGGGGCATATAAAGTTTGCAAGTCCAATGGGCCTCTCTTTCCAGTGATAGCTGCCGACTAGGCCATCTTTTGATACATATGCAGCTAGAGTCAAGAGCTCCGGGGTACTGGTTAGTTCATAATGTTGTTCCACCTATAGGGTTGCAGTTCCCTTTAGCTCCTTGGGTACTTTCTCTAGCTCCTCCATTGGGGGCCCTGTGATCCATCCAATAGCTGACTGTGAGCTTCCACTTATGTGTTTGCTCGGCCCTGGCGTAGTCTCACTAGAGACTGCTATATCAGGGTCCTATCAGCACAATCTTGCTAGTGTGTTCAAAGCCTTCTTGCTCTCACCTTGCTAGCAAGTGACAATATTCAATGACAGTAGAGCCCACATCTTCTGGATTCCAGAATATAATGAAGAACAGTTGAGACATCCAGCCTTGTGGAATGAGCAACTACTGGATTCTTGGACTTTCTCTTCATAGCCTGCCATCACTGAGTTAGCTAGATCTAAGCATATAGGTCATTCTAATAAACTCCCTTTATAATACATGCATACATACACACATATGTATGTACATATGAATGTACATACATACATACATATGTGCATACATACATATATACATACATATATAATACACACTAGTGGTTTAAATATGCTTGGCTCAGAGAGTGACACTATTAAGAGATGTGGCCTTGTTGGAAGAAGTGTTTAAGTATGGAGATGAACTTTGAGAGACCTTCCTCCTAGCTGCCTAGAAGCCAATCTACTCGTTTGCCTTTGGAACAAGATGTAGAACTCTCAGCTCCTCCATCTTCATGCCTGCCTGGATGCTGCTATGCTTCATTTCTTGATGATACTGAACCTCTGAACCTGGAAGCCAGCCCTAATTAAATGTTGTCCTTGTAAGAGTTGCCTTGGTCATGGTTTCTCTTCATAGCAGTGGCAACCCTTGCTAAGACAGCATTCATAATAAATACACACACACACACACACAGAGAGAGAGAGAGAGAGAGAGAGAGAGAGAGAGAGACAGAGACAGAGACAGAGACAGAGACAGAGACAGAGACACAGAGAGAGACAGAGACTGAGGGAGGGAGAGAGAGAGAGATTCTAATAAGTTTTGTTACTCTAGAGAACTCTCTTGGTTTGAAACACCAGAGGCAAAGAGAGGCAAATAACGTTCCAGTCAAGCAGCATGTAGGGAGGACTGAGGAGGACTTAGGGAGGACTGAGGCAGCCAGGCAATCTGGAAGTCTGGTCTCCAAAGCTCTTTCTCATTGCTTTTGTGCAATTCAAAATGTAGGCAGATAACTTTGAGTCTTTTCTTCCTGTTTTGACACAGTGCGAGTCTTACTTTCTGTAAGTGTCAGCAAGTAGAATAATGTGGAGAGTGGATTCTTAGAGACTCAAGCACTTAAAATAGCAGGGAGCCTGGGCACAACACACCTGAAATAAGTATCTTGCAGTGATAGCACATTCTCAAAATGCAACTCGTTTAATTAAGACAGAGAACGAGAGGCCATGGTGTCAACTCATCTAATTCTCATCTCTTTATTGAAGCGACACCAATTTCCCTAGTCTCCATTTATAAATAGAAAGTGTATTGAGTGCAAGGATAATTATGAAATAAAATGAGTTGTAAGACAGCACATCACTTCTTTATTTAGTGATTACACTTTAGTCTAATGTTACTTGATATATATGTTTTTGTTTTGTCCCCTTTTTTAGGTTCTCAAAAAGCAATACCTTTTTTTTGACCCTGGTTCAGTATGCTTTTTCTCTAATAATGGCACTATGATTTGTGTATTTTTTTAAGCAAGTACACTGAACTCACAAGCTTGCTCTTTCTGTCACCAAAAACATCTGGTTAGTGACACCACCACTTCTACCTCCTCTCCAAACACGTCTAACCTACCACCACTTCTACCCCCTCTCCAAACAAGTCTAACCTACCACCACTTCTAACCCCTCTCCTAGATTACAATTGTGACGCTGTTTCCAAGCCTCCATCACTGTCTCCTCGTTCTAACTACCTCTTGACACATTTGGCTGGCTTCAGTATGTCCTTCTTCAAATTCACACGAGGCCCTCTTGGCAGTTAGTGATACTTTAAAACTGTATTCCTCACTTTTTTTTTTAAGAGGAAAAGTAAACTTGTAGGAAGGTGTCCACAGAAATAAATGTGTATTTGAAAGTTTCTTGAACTCTGCGGTTTGTATTGGCATAGGGTTGATAGAGCTGATGGATAGGATATAACTGAGAGCCAAGAAGTGACACTGAAGTTGAAGATGTGAGAAATTTGGTCATGCAGATCAGTAGGAAAAGACAGAGCAGGCAGCGGAAAGTTCTAGGACAGCTGATAACCCATGTGGAAAAGTATGAAATAAAAAATAAATCCTGGCACATAAAAGTACTTTTAAAGAAATTGAGAAGTCAGGTATATTCCCTTTTATATAGCTGAAGAATCATGATTGAGTCTAAGGGATGATTTTAAGAGTTAGTCACAAAAATTAGCAACAAAGGAACCTATATCCTTTAAAATGAATACATCTGAAAGAATGAAGACTATGGTCTGAATATTTATATCTACACAAAACATTTATTGAAGCCATACCCTAATATAAGTAAAGCCGTTGAGAGTAGCTAAGTCAGTGGTCCTTAACCTGTGGGACTTGGCCTCTTTGGGGTCAAATGATTCTTTCACAGGAGTCAAATATCAGGTATCTGCATATCAGATATTTATATTATGATTTATAACAGTGGGGACATTACAGTTATGAAGTATAAACAAAAATAATTTTATGGTTGAGGTCACCACAATATGAGGAACTGTATTAAAGGGTTGCATCATTAGGAAGGCTGATAACCCCTGAACTAGTTCATGAACATGGAATTTTATAACTGCGATGGAATTCATAGGGGAACCACAGCAAACCTTGACACTTAAGTCAGGTAAAGACATAGTTAGAGATTGTGGTATGTGAAGCGCATCCTCAGTAGACCACACAATTTTAATGTTAGTTTGACCTTGAAGTTTCTAGGCCTCACATTGCAGATATGAGTCTTGGCTGTCCATAAAGTAGGTGGTTTATGTTATTTTTCTATGGCAGCTGATTCCAACTGATACAATCCCTCCCTACTCATTAAGGAAGAACTACCCAAGAGCAGCATAGTGGAAAAGACAGAGAACATTTGTGTCAAAGATGTTTGTAAAACACCAAATCAATAAGAAATAATAGTCATAAGATAAAAGGACATATCAGTCAAGACATCTATCTAATGAAATAGAACATGAAATGTAAATGAGCTTACAATGTGTAGAGAGTGTTTGAATGACAGAGAACCTGTAAAGATGAATCGGTATTCAGTGAGACATAAAGCTCATAGGGAAATTTTACTCTACACACACCAGGTTGACAGACAATTAAAGGCTTATAATTAAAAGTATCATGTGAAGGCTTTGGATATGGGTGAACCTATACAAAAGATGGAGAAAATGCACATTAGAATACATCCTAATGCTATATGGCTTGTTGAAATCTAGTGAATTTGAAATCACGCCTTATTTTAGGCTTCAGTATATTAGCATCAGGCCCAGGCTCCATGGAGTGGGCAATTGCACAAAATGTTCTTAGTATCATTGTCAGTAACAGAGCAAAACTGTTTCACTCACCCCGACATTCTCTCATCTAATGGCGGTTTCTAGGGAAGTTGCTATGGACTCTCCAGAATAACCATAGAGACCATTTGTGAACAATTATGACCTAGACACATCTCACTCCCAATTGTTACCACAACACACTACACTTTTTATTCATTGGGTCGATCGTTTAGTTATTTTGTCTGACTCTGTATATAATAGCTCATGACTATCCAATGCTTGTGGAGAGAGCTCCTGTCTATGTTAACACAATCAAACCACAGCTGCATTTTGCAGTTCAGAGCAGCGTAGCCTCAGCATTGGTATTTCAAAAGCATCTGTCATAGCTCTATCATAGGATAAAGAGAAACAAGAGAAAATATCAACTTTTCTGTGCTTGATTTAGGAGCAATGTGAATTATTTCAGTGAAAGTGACTTCGAAGTGTAAGATGAAGATACTTCAAGGAAAGGCCAGTACAGGGGAGAGAAGTTCTCAGCCCCCAGTGCATTTTAAGCCACCCCTGAATCATTTTCTGTTGACATTGAAACATCAAGGTCATTTAAGCTTCAATATATGTGTGTGAATTTCATGGCAATTGATACACAAATAGAAATTTGTTAGTACATTGATATCTCTCCCAAAATTGCAACTAACTCTTAACTTTCCATTTATGAACCTAAATGATCAATATAAATATCCAGTTGATACTTGTAGGGTCTATCTTAGTAAATCTGAAATGTTCAGTAATATTCTGGGATTAATGGATGTGTGTAATTGCCATTATAATAGAATGAAGAAAGGAATACTGATCGAGACTAATAAGAAATCTATGAATAAGCTTCTTGTTATCTAGATTTAGCCATCTAGATTTAAATTATACTTATGTGAATAATTTTCATCTGAAACTTCAAAATTAACCATATCAATTCCTTTCAGAAGAAAAATGTCATTATTCTTGAAAGATATTTTGAAGTATTATCTGCCATACCACACGTATGTCCAGTGGCTGGTAGGTCAGAGGAATGTTTCAGATCCTCTGGAAGTAGAGTCATGAATGGTGGTGAACCATGTGTGAGTGGTGCTAGACACCCCGAGGCCCTGTGCTTGTACATACAGTAGATTTTATAACTGAGCCATTTGTTTAATATGATCTTCAGAATTCTAATGTGGTAAAACAAAAGCCTTATCTAAGTTTTGGCCTACAATAAAGTCTTCATAAGCAGTTGTGTAGTTGTAAAAAAGTATAGAAATACTAATAAAATCTCAAATGAATGAAGAAATTATAAAGTTAAATAAAAATATATATTGTAGATATCCTAAAATAAGAAATATCTGCCAAAAATTTTAGCATGTATTTGTTCTTTGCATAAAGAATAGTCAACTATATAAAATTACTTAGAACTTCAAAAGAAATAGTGTACACAAAAAACCTAGGATAGATCTGAGCCTTCCTAAGTGTAGTATTGGGTTGTAGGTTGGACCTAGAAGCAAGAGTCCAAAATACTATTACACCCAATATATGTATTGATTATGTGATAACAGAAAGAAGATAAGACTTCTCAAAGTTTAATTTCTTTAAAGTTTTTAAAGAGCTTATTCCACAAGCTTCAGCTGAGAGCTTATCAGGGAAATGCACAATGGTCAGCCTGAGACACAGCCCTCTGATATGAGACAATAGGGGACTAGTAGTTACATCATTTGGAGGATGTGAATGAGAAACAATTAGCATAGAGCCTCACAGAGGACACGTGGTCCCTGTTAGTAATGATGGCCTCCTCACTCCTTACCTGACTTGCCAACACAAGGCCTGTAACACAGGGCCTCTTAGAGCAGGGCCTTCTGTGCCAGGTGAGTCTGAAACTTCTGTGAAATTTGTTACTCTTTTTTTTGTTTGTTTTTTTTTTTTGTTTGGTTTTTTTTTTTTTTGTTTTTTTTTTTTTTTTTTTTTTTTTTTTTTTGAGACAGTGTTTCTCTCTATAGCCCTGGCTGTCCTGGAACTCATTCTGTAGACCAGGCTGGCCTCAGAAATCCGCCTGCCTCCGCCTCCCGAGTGCGGTGATTAAAGTGCGCCACCACTGCCCGGCTGGAATTTGTTACTCTTAAAATGAGTTATGAATAATGCATCTGAAATTTCACTTTATGTCATCCACATTTTTAATTTAGTGAGTATTGACAGTGGCTACCTTTCTCTTCTTCCAGGCTTCATGTTCTCATGAATTTTTTCCCATTTAGTATGAAGTAAGCTATATGTTTGTCACATATAGTTTTTATTATGTTGAGGTATGTTTCATCTATTTTTTTATCTATCTACCAGCCATCTATCATGAAGATATGTTCAATACTAGCAAATCTCTTTTCTATATCAAATCGTCATGAGATTTCTGCCCCTGGGTTTATTATATAGAGTATTTATCTTACTGCTTTGTTTATACCGATAAGCTCTTGAGTCACAGGTATAAAAAATTGTTGTGATCATGATCCTCTTAACATGTTCTTAAATTTGTTTGGTAGATATTTTATTTATAATAATGGCATTTATGCTCATTAGAGAATTGGATCTGTGGTTGATTTTTTTTTTGTAAATTTATCTCTTTGCTGTTATAATAATATTGGAAGAAGCCTGAGGTTTTTCGATACCACTGAGCTTATTACACAGGTTTCACCTGAGTGCTTATCATGGAAATGCACAAAAATCAGTCTGAGACACTGCCTTCACTTTTTCCCCACTAAGGTTTATCAGGAAAATGTAGAGAAATAGACCTGAATGACGGCACTTGCCTCTTCCTAAGTAGGAACATTAAACTCACCACCTCTCAAGATGTTGTTCTCTTCTAAGCAGAGGTCATTTGCACAGAAGGGAGTCCGGATATCCATTGGCCCTCTGTCCTGGCAAAGCAGCAGTAGAAGAAAAAGTCACATGTAATGGAGAAAGGCCAGAAGTACAGCTTGTCAGAAGATTCTGGAGCCAAGCAAAATGAAGGCCTGAAGACAGATGAAGAAGTCCCTCCTACCGGTCTTCTCTCTGATATAGGGACATTTTAGATGTCACAGTGTAAATGAGAATGCTTCAAATTGAGATCATCATGAGGTCTGACCTGGTTAGAGTCTGTATTACCAGTTTGGAGATCTCCATCTGTCAGGTGTTGGTAGCAAGCTAATGTCTAGTCAAGGTACAAAAGCACAGGGAGAGACTTCTGTTACGAATGTCTGCTCTGGGTACCAAACCCTAACACTTTTACTGATGCCATGCTATGCTTGCAAGCAGGAACCTAGCATGTCTGTCCTCTGAGAGGTTCTACCAGCAGCTGAATGAGACAGATGTAGATATTTACAGCTAATCATTGGACTGTGGTCTGGGTCCCCGATGTAAGAGTTAAGGGAAGGACTGAAGGAGCCGAAGGGCATTGCAACCCCTTTGGAAGAACAACAGTATCAACACACTTGAGCCCCTGCAAGCTTTCAGAGACTAAGCTAACAACCAAATAGCAAACATGGACTGGGATGTGGCCCCTGGCACATATCTAGCAGAGGATTGCCTTGTCTGGCCTCAGTGGGAGAGGATGTGCCTAATCCTCTAGAAACTTAATACCCCAGGGAAGGGAAAAGCTGACAGGGGTGAGGTGGGGGTTGGTGGGTTGGTAAGGAAGTACCCTCTCAGAAGCAAAGGGGAAGGAGGATGGAGTTAAGAACTCTGGGTCTGGGAGGGGGGACAAGGAAGGGGGTAACATTTGGAATAAATAAAACAATATAATGATGATGATTATAGAACGTCTGTTCATCCCTAGAGCCTTAGCAGGTGTGGCTGCTGTGTCACATATGCATCAGTAGGTGGCAGAGAGAGAGAGAAAGGAGAGAGAGAGAAAGAGAGAGAGAGAGAGAGAGAGAGAGAGAGAGAGAGAGAGAGAGAGAGAGAGAGAGAGAGAGAGAGAGAGAGAGAGGCTGTGTCTATACTCAGAGTTCTGACCTGTGAACACTGGAATGATTAGTAGCTTAATCTCTGAAAAATATGAGACTGAGGCTTACCACCAGTCTGACCCTAGAAAGGACCAGATGGGCTCCCAGGACAAGGAGCAAGCTGGAGCCTAGAAGAGCCCCACCTGGGACCCCCACCTGGCTCAGGAGGGAGTAAGCCCAAGGCAAACAACCTTTGCAAGGGGGCACTCAGGCAGACCTGGTGAGGAGCGAGCCCCAGAGGATCACCAGACAGGTGCAACGGCGTCCAGACAGAGAACTATCCAGTGATGACTACCAGTCTGGTGCTGGGAAGGCCTGGGCAGGGGAAGACTATAGCTGAGATGATCCCTGCCTGGATCCACAATGCATGACTGGGGTACAGCACTCCTGAGACCCCTCCTGAGATGACCCCAGACACTCAGAGACCCTGGGTTCCACTGAGTGGAGCAACTAAGTGGTAGAGAAATGGAAGAGAATGAACACCTAAGAATGTGGGCACAATGAAGAGAGGAAGAATGGGAGACTTGAGGTTTGTGAGGAACATCCTGATGTGAGTAGCTGGTGATGCCACCTGGGACCATGATGGGGTCCTGGCCTGTGCTTCCACCAGGGACCGTGTCTAAGTTTGCTCTACATCCACGGGGATCTATTACCAGCAATGGCCAGGCAAATGACCCTGGTTAGGCTGCCACTTGGAGATATATCGATGTCTGAAGAACTGTGGAGAATTGGTCTCATCCTTTGCCAGAGTATCTTGGAAGACCTGGCCCTGTACATTTGAGCATGGGAGCTCTGGTCCAGCAACTTGTTTTCCATACAGAAGCCTGGGCAAGGAGAGACGTCCTCCCCCAAACCCCACTGCTATTCACAGCAGGCAGGAGAGCTGGCTGTGGAGTCATAAGAACAAGAGAGCTGTTTCCCGACCATCACAGGCTGAAGCACATGAGAGGGTCCTGCACTTTGCTTGGGCAGCAAATTAGAGCTGGCCCTGAGAGTTGTAGGTGACCCGGTCCTGAAGGCATGAGCACAGGAGAGCCTGCCCTGCCCCTTCTCTTCTTTATGGTGGAACAGAAAGGAGACAGATGCTCTCCTCCCACCCCACTCCACCCCGCCAGGCCAGACCAGACAGTGCTCTGGTGTGTATGTGTTGAGGGTTCAGACTAGCTAGTGTATGCTGCCTGGTTGATGGATCAGTGTCTGAGACATGTCAAGGCACTTAGTTGAGACTGCTGGTCTTCTTATGGGGTTGCCCTTCTCAGCTTCTTCCAGCTTTCCCCTAATTCAACCACAGGGGTCCCCAACTTCAGTTCATTGGTGGTGTGTAAGTATCTGAATGTGTCTCAGTCAGCTGTTTGTTGGTTCTCTCGGAGGACAGCCATGCTAGGCTCCTGTCTGTGAGCACACCATAGCATCAGTAATAGTGTTAGGCTTTGGAGCCTCCCCTTGATATGGATACCAATTTGGACCAGCCACTCAACCTCCTTTCCCCAAATCTCTTCTCCATTTTTGTCCTAGCAGTTCTTTTAGACAGGAAAAATTCTGGGTTAGAGTTTTTGACTGTGAGATGGTAACCCATCCCTCCACTTGATGCCCTGTCTATTTGCTGGAGGTGGCCTCTATAAGGAAGTTCCCTCTCTCCACTGTTGGGCATTTCATCTAAGGTCCCTTCCTTTGAGTCCTAAGAGTCTAGCATCTCCCAGGTCCCTGGTAATTTCTAGAGGGTCCCCCTACCTCCCACCACTGAGGTTGCATATTTCCATTCATTCTGCTGGCCCTCAGGGCTTCTCTCTTGTTACCTCCCCCATACCTGATCATGTTCCCATTTTCCCCTTTTCTTTCCCTCTCTCACCCAGATCCCTCCTTCTCTTTCCCTCTCTTGATTGCTTTCTTCTCCATCACAAAAGGAATTGAAGCATCCTCACTTGGGCCCTTCTTCTTGTTAAGTTTCTTGAGTTCTGTGGATTGTATCCTAGGTATTCTGTACTTTTTTTGCTAACATCCACTTTTTAGTGAGTACATACCATGCATGTCCTTTTGGGTTGGAGTTACCTCACTCCAAATAATATTTTCTATTTCAACCATCCATTTGCCTGCAAAACTCATGATGTCCTCGTTCTTAGTAGCTGAATAGTATTCCATTGTGTAAATGAACCACATTTTCTGTATCCATTCTTCCATTGTGGGACATCTGGATTGTTTCCAGCTTCTGGATAACACAGATAAGGCCGCTATGAACATAGTGGAGTATGTGTCCCTATTGTATGATGGGGGATACTTTGGGTATATTCTCAAGAGTGGTATAGCTGGGTCTTCAGGTAGATGTATTTCCAGTCTTCTGAGGAACCTCCAGATTGATTTTCAGAGTGGTTGTACCAATTTGCAACACCACTAGCAATGGAGGAGTGTTCCTATTTCTCTACATCCTCATTCTCACAAGTATTATGTAACAACAATGTATGAAATGTGCAAGGTGCACAGCTCAGCTAATGAAGAATTTTTTTGTTTGTTTGAGCAGGTAAAAGACATCTGTCTTTCTTATAAGTTAGTTTGAATAGTAACCAAACAGTAATATAATTTTTTTACATGACATTTAAGAGAAAGGCATGATAAGTCTTGAAGATTTTGTAATCAATAATATGTATTGGATATTTATCAATATTCATGTCTCAGCTGGTCTTGGAGCTGTTCCCATATAGAGGAATCAGCATATATATTACATGTCTACTTGATCTGGCCAATCTCCCTCTGTCTGTCTGTAGCCAAGATCCTGAGGGCATCTTCCCCAGTCAAATCTTATTTCCAATAATTTGGATGGAAGACATAGCTTTGCTTTTCAACTTTCTTTCTCTTCTTCCCCTCTTTTTACTTTATACACGCGAGCCTTTTCCATTTCTTGCCTTTATTAATTTTTATATTTTCATTTTAAGTGAAAAAAGCACTTATCATTCTAGTTTTCTTCCTTTAGGCACCTTTTTTTGTTGGTCATATAAAATTCCATAAGACAACATTCCTTTAGCCAGCAGAAGCTGGGAACTATATGTATACAGAAGTTGACTGACACAGGTCATTAACAGGAGACTGCTAGTCACTTTGATGATACTACATCCTGTTTGTAAGTTGAGGTTACAGAGATTGTCTTATGAAAGCATCTCCTTGCACTCATTGAAGCAGAACATAAGACAGGGCTCAGTTATTTCCTTTCTTCCTTCTTAACATTCACATTATTGAAAAAATAGTTCTTACACTTGGACATGGGTTTTAGCTTTCAAATTCTACTGTGTATCAATACCACATTTTCTGTTTCTATCTATCTGGTGACAGGCATCTTCTGAGGACATAACTTCGCTATTGTGCTTTAAAAATGGTGGTCGTGCAAGGATGTCTGTGGAATGCCTTAGGTATACATCCAGAAGTGGTAAAGCAGCAAAATAAGATCTGTGGTGTAATGGCTCTCAGGTTTCATCCCCTGCATAGCTTTTTCATCATTTCTTGTTTAGTTTCCTATAGTGTCCACAATGGATAGTCTCAATTGGTGAGAGAAAGGTTCTCATGACAACTGCACCTCTCGCCATGCCTATGAGGTCGACTAGGCTAACTAAGAGAAAAATATCCTCCCACTATGGGTGACAGCATTCTCTGGGCAGCAGTCCTTGACTATACCAAAAAATGGGATAAGCACAGCTATTTGCTGTCTCTGTTTTCTGATTATGGAACAAGCTCCCCTAGCTCCTGCTGCCCTGAGTTTATCTGCATGAGATTGTGTCTTGGAATTCTAAGTCAAAATAAACCTTTTCCCTGATGGAGGAGTTGGAGAAGGGACTGAAGGAGCTGAGGGGGTTTGCAGCCCTGTATGTGTGTGGGAGCAACAGTGTCAACAGGCCAGACCCCCAGAGCTCCTGGGAACTGGACCATCCCGATTCTTGATTTTAGATTATATCTTTATTTGAAGCTCTTTCTGATTCTAAAAGTCTGAATCAAATCTACCCTTTATGTTGCTTCATCAAGCACACTTGTACTCTCTTTTGCTTAGAGCCTCTTTGTAAATTATGTGTTCACCGTGCATTAGAATATATGTTTAAAGTTAAGAAATTACTCTTTTCTTTTTTACAGAGACTAACATTCTAAATTTGATAAAGTACTGCCTCACTATTTCCCTGATTTCAATCTATCTTTGAAATCTAAAGTAAAAATTTGCCCAATAAAGAAAAAAAGAGATGCTTTATTTTAAGGTAACAAATACACATGTGTTTTGTGTTGTTGTTACAAAGTCAATATTAATGAATCAGATATATGAACTGAAGCCAAGTTCCCCAAGCCATTGAACAATGAATTCTCAACTTTCTTCACTTAAAGCTTTTCTTTACTGCATAGATCGGAGAGCTTGTAACATTTAGTTCAATTTGCCTTCTGTCCAGAAGTAATTTGTTGTAAAGCCAGTAACTTGAAAGAAGATAATGTTCCCAGATCTTCTTCTAGGAGTCCTCAGATGATGATAAAGTTTTACACTTTCACCTTCTAAATCAGAAGCTTACTATGTATGATCAGAAACTTACTATGTATTGGTGTGTTTTAATCTTCCTCTTCCTCATACTTTCCATTTAAATCATTTTGGAAACAAAACTTACATGTTTCATATAATACATCATTTACTTGAAATTATAATCATATAAAATACAGACTGGAAAATAATTTTAAAAGTCATATTTTTAATCACTTTTGTTTCTCATAGTAAGACACCTCATATATTTATTCAGCTGCAGCTAGAAATGCTACAATTTAAACTTAAAAAAATGAATCATTATTCTTGATTAATTTTCATAATCATTATCTTTCATTTTATTTAATTATTTTTGTTAGATAAAACACACTTATTTTTTTTAAACTTGCAAAGAGAAAGCACCACACACCTAGACTAACACAGTCCCTCATACAAGGTGTTGCCCAGGTAACAGGTACATACATTCCTGCACATGACTGTGTAGTCATAAGAGCCTTTGCTTTGGACTTTCTACTTTCCCTATCCACTACATTTTGCAAATGTATCCACCACACACACACACACACACACACACACACACACACACACACACTGATACAATGTATCCACCAATGCAAACGTATCCACGGCACACACAATGACACAATGAAATTAAAGTTTCTGCCCAGCAAAGGACACTGTCATCAGAGTCCACAAACAGGTTACAGAATGGAGTCATTAACTGATATACTTCAGACTAGGGGCTTATATCTAGATATCACAAATAATTACAGAAACTAAATGTCAGGAGAATAAGACTGCCAATCAACAGATAGGTTAAATCCATGACAGTGCTAGAACTAGAGAAAACTATTTGCTTTGTGTCTCTTTCCATAACTCATGTATCCTTTCATGCATTCCATCTATGCTCATTACCCAATATTACCCTTTCCTGTTCTCTCTATGTGTCATGTGGCACTCACTCACACATGCATTTGTTTAAATGTATGCATGGATACATTATAGAGTAGGATTCATCAGTAAGGGGGAACATGCTTTATTTTCTTTGTTTCTGATGTCAGGTGACCTTGTTTAATACTATATATCCTAAATCCATCCATTGTTATGAAAATTTTGTGATTTTAATTTTTTAAGAGGTTAACAGTATTTCAGTTTCCATATGTACCCAATTTTTATTATCTATTCATCTGTTGATGGACAACTAGATTGGTTCAGTTTTCTTACTGTAGTGGCTAGAACAGCAATGACCATGGCTGTCAGATATTTCTGTGGCTGTGTATGGAAGTCTTGGGGTATATGCCCAAAAGTGAAATGGCCTGGCCATATAATAGTTCATTTTAAAAAAGTGGAAAGATCTTCACACTGATTTCTGATATTAGTTCTCAGATTTCTTGATAATATCTATTCTGAATGGGATAAGAAGAAATCTCAAGGTAGTATTAATTTGCATTTTCCTGATATTAAATGATGTTGAATACTTCCAAAAATAGTTATTGGCTCAGTGCTTCTTTTTGAAAACCATCTATTCAATTCATTAACCTGTCTGTTGATTGGCAGTCTTATTCTCCTGGTATTTAAGTTTTGAAATTATTTATAAATTCTATATATGATTCCATTCAGTAACCTGTCTGTGGGCTCTGGTGATAGTGTCCTTTGCTGTGCAGAAACTTTAATTTTTTTACCTGTTGATATGTGGGCCTAGTTTCCATGTTATTGATTCAGAATGCTTGTACCTACTCTGCCCTCTTAAAGAGTGTTCTCTAACTTTTCAGCAGTTCAGGATTTTTAAAATTAGGTATTTTCTTCATTTACATTTCAAATGCTATCCCAAAAGTCCCCCAAACCCTCACCCCCCCACTCACCTACCCACCCACTCCTACTTCTTGGCCCTGGCGTTCTCCTGTACTGAGGCATATATATATATTCAGGTTTTAAACAAAGTTCTTACTATTTTTGATTTCAATATCTTATCAGATGAACTATATGTATCTAATTTCATTTCTCTGAAAGGGGATATCCAATTTAATAATGCCATTTGTTGAACAGACTATCTTTAATTTGTTAGTATTTTCCTCCTTTGTCAAAACTTGGGTGACTTAGCTTTATCTTTAATTTATAGATCTTCTATTTTTATTTTATTGATCTACATTTATATAAGCAGCAGGTTGATTTTACCCCTATAAGTCTATAGTATAATTTAAGGTTGGATATTGTAATATTTCCAGCTATATTCTTATTCCATAGGACTCCTTTGTCTAGTCATAGTCTTCTGTGGTTCCAAATGAATTATTGGATTACCATTCTTTTTTCCTAAAACTTTGAAATGTCATATTTGTAAGTAAGGCATTACATCTTTAAATAAATTTTGTAGTATAACCTTTTTCATAATATTTATTCTGTCAGTGCAAGAATATGTGGCACCATCCCATCAAGTAGTGTCTCTATTGATTTTCTTTTACAATGTTGTGATGTTTTCATTGTCTTTCTCTTTTTTGTTAGGTACATATCTAAATGTATATTTATTAGAGTTATTTTGTATGGAATATTTTTCTTAATTAAGTTCTCTGAGAACACATTGTTAGTACACATGTAATCTGTCTTTTATATTGATTTTGCACACTGTAATTTTAAGTATTTAATAGGTATAAAAGTTTCTAGTAAATTCTATATATTCCTTTAAGTTATTTATGTTAATATTTAATGTTTTATTATCATATGACAAGCAAACATTATTCTTTAGTATGTTTAAAACACATGTATTACCCTATTTCAATTTAAAAATATTTTTATATGCAAAAACATTCATATATTAAAACATGTTCATATGTTGTTCCACCTATAGGGTTGCAGACCCCTTCAGCTCCTTGGGTACTTTCTCTAGCTTCTCCATTGGGGACCCTGTGTTCCATCTTATAGATGACTGTGAGCACCCACTTCTGTATTTGCCAGGCACTGGCATAGCCTCATACGAGACAGCTATAACAGGGTCCCTACAGCAAAATCTTTCTGGCATTGTTCAACAGTGTCTGGGTTTGGTGGCTGAGAGCTCATGTCTCCAGCTGCATATGTAGCAGAAGAAGGCCTAGTCGGCCATCACTGGGAAGAGAGGCTCCTTGGTATTGCAAACTTTATATGCTCTAATACAGGGGAATGCCAGGGCCAAGAAGCAGGAGTGGGTGGGTAGGGGAACAGGGCGGAGGGAGGGTATAGGGAACTTTTGGGATAGAATTTGAAATGTATATGAAGAAAATATCTAAAAAAAATAAATAAATAAACATGTTCAGATTTGTTTTTTTCTGATAAAATAGTCATTAAATGTAATTTTATTAATATTAATCTTTAAAATTGAACAAATAATCTTATGAAAAGATAAGAACATGGAGTAGAAAATAATAAGAACATACACAGCAGGACCAAACACATGCTTAGATATTTAAAATTTTCAGGCTGCTTTGAAATGTCAGCATGAAAAGGTACAGCATGCCAAAGGCGTGACTTTTATTTCTGAGCAAAGATGTGACAAATGGCACAAGCAGTTGTGCCTTAGTCATCTGGAAGATCATCCACTCTATGACGTCAGCAATTTTGAAAACTTCAACCTTAGCTTTTTCTATGAAATTGGAAATACACTTAAAGGTTTCAAAGTATGAATTGGGGGAAAGTTAAAAGGGACTACAACATTAAAAAAGTTGACTGAAAAACTATGTGCCAATGATTAATTTTCACTTAGAAAACTGCACAATTATGCACACCTTATAATTAGCATACTTTGCAAATTTTTATTTATTCTAAAGGCAAACAATTGTAAAATTCAGAGATTATTACATTTTATTACATCATTGTTTCAATTGGCACCTACTTGTTTCTTAGTATGGCCAATGATTTGCATGCTTGAATGTTTTTCTCCAAACTTCATTTTTAGAAATCCCCAAAGGACTAGTGCCATGAGATTAAAATCCTATAAAGTGTGTATGTTCAGGGTGCTCTGCCTTCTTAAGTGGTTAGGACTGGCATTAGAGGAAGGAGCCATTTATGGAAAGGCTTCCCCTCTCCTCTCTCTCTCTCTCTCTCTCTCTCTCTCTCTCTCTCTCTCTCTCTCTCTCTCTCTCTCTCTCACCAACACCCTGACACACTATACACATAGTAGTTCACCATGTGTAATCTGGCATGTTAGACAAAGTAAAACTGGTTTAAGCAGATCATAACCTTTTGATCATAATCATCATTGCAAAAACTGCATTGATTTCTTCCAAAATTAGTTTTACTGTCATAGCAGAAAACAATGTAAGACAATGTATTTTAAACACAATAATTTTAGTAAATAGTAAAATACATGATAGTATTAAGGTACAGCTAGATACTAGAAGGTGAATAGACCTCTTTCCCTCATGGGTTGGTAGAATTAATGTTATGTAAATGACCATCCTACTGAAAGCTATCTACATATTCAGCACCATCCCAGATGTATTCTCCATGGAATCCTCAGAAATAGAAAAAAAAAACACCTTAAATTCATATTGAATTAGAAAAATCCACAGATAACCAGAACAATCTTGATTATAAAGAACAATAATGACAGGTGGAGAGATTTATAGCTACATTACAGATTTATAGTAATAAAGACAGCATGGTAATAGCCCAGGAACATATGTAGAACAGTGAAACAACACAGAAGACCCCAAAATAATGACATAACCACAACCATCTTATCTTTGATAAAGATACAAAAAATAAAAAATAAAAAACCCACAGTGGAGAAAAAGTAGCCTCTTCAACACATGGCGGTGGGAAAACTGGATGTCTGTACGAAGAAGAATAAAATCCCCCTTAGCCATATCTGTCACTTTGCACACACACACACAAAAAAATAACTTTAGATGATTCAAAGAACTCCACATGAAACAAAATATTGAAAGTGCCATTAAAACCACATAGGCAGGATACTATAATGATAAGATAGATGTGCATAGGTGTAGAAAAGGACTTTCAAACTAAAAGTCTATTCTCTCGGAAATGAAGGCTAACTGTTGACAATTGGGGCCTTGTGGAATGAACAAGCTTCTGTCGAAAAAAGCAGTGAAAACATTGAGTGAAAGGAAAGCTCCACAGAACGGGAGAGAATCTCTGCCAGTCACACGTCTGATAGGGAAATAATATCCAGAGTATGTTAAGAACTAAGGAAAATAATCAAGAAAAAGAGACCTAATTAAAAATGCAATATGAATCTGAACAGTGTTCTCATAAGAAGAAAAAAATAGTCAAGAAATCCTTTATAACATCTTCAGTATCTTCAAGAATCAGGGAAACAGAAATTAAAACTACTTTGAGATTTCATTTTACCACAGTCAAAATGGCCAATGTCAAGAAAATAAATGACAAGAAAACACTGGTAAGGATGTAGAGGAAAGCGAATCCTCAGTCTCTACTGGGAGGGCTGTAAACTGGTCCAATCATTATGGAAACAAGTGTGGAGAAATATCAAATGTTCTAGAAGTAGAACTAATGTATGACCTCCTTGTTTTATGTCCAATGGACTTCACACCATATTCTATAGATGATTAATCAGCCATATTAGTTGCTGCTCTATTCTCAACACTTAGAAAATGAAAACAACCCTCGTATCTGTCAACTGATGTACGATAAAATATTATTCAGCTGTAAGGAGTAATGAAATTTGCAGGTGAATGGAGGGAACTAGAATATATACCACATGGTAACCCAGACCTGGAAAAACAAGCATCATAGTCATAGATTCTATCTTATTTGTGGCTCTTGCTCTGAATCTTTAGATATGAATATATAACCTGTAATAACCATAGAAAACAGGAAAGTAGAAAGGGACTTGGAAGGAATTGTGTTGTTCAGAAGGAGATCTAGACAGAGGGGATGGTACAAAATGGGTGTTATGAAGGAGAAAATGGGAAAAGGTGGAGTCTTCTAGGGTGAAGGGAGGAATGGGTAAACTGAGTGGAAGGGAGGAATATACTAAAGGACAAGGATGGAAGAAGAATGAAGAACACCAAGGATGATTGCAAAGCTATTATGTGTTTATTTAAAATGCAACTGTAATATATAAGTGTACATACACTAATATGTAAATAATTTAAATGATGCTATTGAGGTAAAGGAAATAGTGCTCCATCCTCCAAGAGCTATGGGCTATCTAACAATAACTCCAATGTCAGGCAAGAGGTAAAACCCTTCAGGTCCTTGGTCAGGGGTTGGCAGTGGCTGTGCAGCATCTGCACAGAACAGCATATGAGTATTTCACTAATGGGACTCTACTTTGACAAGACCCATGGAAACCTCTTCCCACCTGGCAAGGACCTGAGGTGAAGTTGGTGACCTCTATGGCTATCACCTAGGTAGATCATATGGGCTACAATCTCTC
The DNA here is from genome assembly GCF_978045245.1 of Mus caroli. Classification (NCBI taxonomy): domain Eukaryota; kingdom Metazoa; phylum Chordata; class Mammalia; order Rodentia; family Muridae; genus Mus; species Mus caroli. Next base: position 74,433,820 of record NW_028227271.1, read on the forward strand.
TTTGTTTTTGCTATGGTGTCTATAATAATAGCAAAGTTTAGTTTCATTTTGTCAGTCATGGGCAAGGCTGTGATCATGTAGGCTGAAAGCCCTGTGAATGATTCTGTTTTTCTTAATCCTTTTTCGAAGGGAAAAACCCTCTTTGCTTCTATGAATACTTCATTTGCGACCATTAATCCTGGGCATTTGGGACATGTAATCACGTTCTAAGAGAAGCAGCTACAGTCACAATGACTAAGCCTGTGACAGTGGGTTCTGAGGAAGCTACATCTGATCAACAGAGACTTAAAACAGAGAAGCTATGTCTGATCAATAGAAACTTCAAAAAATAGGGAAGCTGTGTTTGATCAAGAGACTTAAAAATGGTTCTTAGAAAAATAGCATCAGGAATTGATAGATGAATATTATGAAAGGTATGTGCAATTTGAAAAGTATTATGCCACAGAGGTGCCATTTGACGACTGGACTTACACCCACAAATGTTTAATCTGTCTCTCACCTTTTATAATTGTGTAACCTCATTTGTTGCCAGCTGGGTATGTGCTCTTGTCCACAGGACATGCCTGGCCAGACATTTATTTTTGGCTTGCTGAAATTGTGCTTTGTAGTGTAAAATAAGGTTTGGGAGTGGTTGACCTAGCAAGCGGTAGAAAGAGGAAGAAAAACTATGATTTCTTTCTTTTTTTTTAATAATGGGGCTTATGTAATGCTGATATTACGATTTCTTTAAATAAAATAACCAATAATATCACTGCTCAGGTGAGCAAGCTTGTGATTGTATAAATACAGATGGCTCAAGCTATTCTGGGCTACTTGCTTGAATATTAACAGGTAGTCAACATCTTCATCTGTGCCAATGACCCTTCCCCATTTTAGGACCTGAACTTTGTAGCTGGAGTTGGTCTCTGGCAAGGGTGGTACAAGAGACTCCTGAAATTATATTGGTTATTTCTGTAGTCTCTAGCTGCCTTCCAAAACTTGAATATAAGACCTTGTTGCTGAGGACACCATACACCTTGGACACATGACTTGAAGAATATGAACAACTATCTGTAACTAATGAAGACAGACTTTAGAGGAGAACCTGATACAACAATTTCACTAACCTGGTATAATTCTCAATTGTATTCTAAATGCTCATTTTTGTGTTCACAGATAAGTGTAACTGTCACCTCTCATCAAAGAGTCTTTATTATCCAGTGAGTAGAGCCCTTTCGGGAAATCCAAAACTAGTCAATTGACAATGAGGACAACTGACCATGTGGTGCCCACTTCCAGACGATTTACCTACAAAATAATCACTACACCTAAGCTTAGGGGACACCTCTGAAGAGGATCAGAAACACTTTTCAGGGCCTGAGGACCAAGACATGTGTGTGAGATAGCGTCTTTTATATATGACAAGGAGTGTCACCCATGACCTCTTAAACATGTTTGCCTAAACAATACTTGTGAAATGATGGCATTGAGTGAACATGCCAACATGAAAGGGGGGATCTTACTGGGGCTCATCCCTAGATGAACTCACAGAGATGATCAATTGCTTTTGAGAAAGGGAGAATCTATTTAATCCAGGGACAAGTAACCTGATAGGTTACCTAATCTCAAGTTCTCAGCCCTAAACTCACATATCAATGAGCAGCACTAAATGACTCAGCAAGTTGTGTGTGTGTGTGTGTGTGTTTGTACGTGTGTGTATGTACATGTGTGCACGTGGACATTCATGTGTACGTGTGTGTCTGTGCACATGTGTGTGTTGAAATGATTAAGAAGAGGTCATAAGGTTGAGAATGAATGAGGAAAGACAAGGAATGAGTTGGAAGAAAGAGAAGGATGGGGTGGAAATAATGTCACTACAGCTCTTATGTATGGAATTCTCAAAACTAATAAAATAGATTTATAAAAAGCATGGGACTCTAGAATGACATTGGCTGGTTCAAAGTTCTACTTTTATTCATCATCATTGATCTTGGAGAAGTTAATTGTGTCCAATTGTGCTCTTCTGCATCTTAGAAATATGTAGAGGAAATATCTTGTATCTGTATGGATGTGCCACCTATCAATAACATATCTTTGTCCAATAGCTTAGTCAGGAAATAGGAGGTGGAACATCTGGTTGGCAGAAAGGATTAAGGGATAGTGCCTGGTGCAGTAGATTTGCCGAAAGATGTGACTAGACAGGTGCACAGGGAACCTGAGCACAGGGAACCATCCACATGGCAGAATGTAGGTTAATAATTGGGTATTTTAAGTTATGATCTAGTCAGAGAAGAGCCTAGTTATATGACAAAGGTATTTGTGTGTGTGTATATATATATATATATATATATATATATTTTTTTTTTTTTTGAGTCTGAGTCTTATTTCTGGGAGCATGGGACTGGGAGGAAGAATCACTTGATTTAATAGAAAAATCAAGTGAAAAATTCTGCATAATCTGGCTGGCTTTAAAAGTAGAACGAGATCTCCAGAAATATAGATGCAAACATTGGAAGGTCACAAATAGAGTTATGAACAGGAGAAACCCTAAGGGAATTTTAATATTTCCCAAATAATCACTAACATTTAAAGTATGTCCATAGTACTTTTCATTTGTCTATACATAATTGTATTTTTAAAAATTCTATATTTTAAAAGAGTATGGTGACTACTTTTTTGTATCATATTGTCACAACTGTGAAGAAGAAATCAAAAATTGCCACCAACAGATTGGCCTGTGAGAACATATGTGAGACATTTTATTGGTTGCTGATTGATGTATGAGGGCCCTATCCACTGTGGGTATTACCATCCTTAGGCAGGTATAAGAAAGGTGACATAAGCATGAGAGAAAGCTAGCGAGCAACATTCCTCCACGGTTTCTGTTTCCTTTCCTGCCTCAAGGTTTCGGCCTTGAACTCTTGAATTGGCTTTATTCAATAATGAGATATTGCCTGCAATCCAAACAGACCCTTTTCTGCCCCAAGTTGATTTTGTTCATTGTTTCATCACAATATTAGAGAAGCAAACTGAAGTAATAGTTATCATATTAGAATAAAATAAACTAAGTAATGGCAGATTTGTTGATACATTCCATATATACACATAAAATGTATATGTGTATATATATACATACATATATATATATATGTATATGTATATGTATATATATATATATATATATATATATATGAATTTAGATGTATTTCAAGGTCTTATGACTTGAAATAAATGTCAAGAGATATGCATTAAATTATACATTACTGCTTGTGCTTATATATGTCTAATGAAAATAATCATGACTCCAAACAACAGTGCTGTCTGGAACACCATAGCCAAAGTACATATGGGACAGAATTATGATTATTAGTCTATATTGTGGATGCATAGCTTTTACTAACATATTCTGATTTAACCTTTCTTTCAACAGATATATAATAGGATTCAAGATATCGGAAGTAGATGAAAATGGGAAAAATGCAGCCTTGCCACTGTGGACGAAAAGAGATCGATTTCATGACGGCTTTCTGCTCGTAAAGTTGCTTAAGCTTTACTGTATATTATGCAGTATTATGCAGAGTGTCTGTGTTCTTTCTGGACAAAATTACTAATACTTCAAGCAAAGCAACTGGCAAAAAGATAAACTGTAGAGGCCCTGATGAAGATTTAATTGGGATCTTCAACATATAGAATTTACTAGCATAGCTAGAGATTTGAGAACAAACAAGAAAATTAAAACTTAAATAATTAGATGGACTTATTTTTAAGTCTAAGATGGCCACTGAGTCTTATTTTATTAAAGTAGAAGGGACTAGGAGGCCAGTTCTGCACATATATAGGAATCAGTATAGACTTATGAATAGTAAATATCCACTTAAAATTGTTCAAAGGGTTGTCTTAATATGACATGGACATTTGCATCTGTTATGACTATCAGAACTGGAAACGAGGGATTTTTTTTTTATGAAAAGTCAAAATTAGAAAAACTCTACTTAATCAGTGGCAGTCTTCATGTGATGTGAATGAGCTAATTTACTGAAAGTGTGTTAATATGGGAGAAATTTATCTTAATGAGTATAAAGTTGTATTGAATATTCATAAAATATTGATAAAAGTTGCTTTCTTTTTAGTTACAAACTTGAATGCTCTAAGATGTAGGATATGCAGTTTAAAAAAAGCATTCTTCTTACTTTCAAGAATTTTAGCATTCCTCATGTGTAATTGCAGAGTGTGGAAGACACAACCACATTTAAAGGCAAAATGATATTTGATGAAAAGAAATTCTCACAGCATAAAGAGATAAAAAGAAGACATAGGATAGAGAAAAATAATACAAATATCCCTAATGATATTCTGCTGTACTCAGATTGGTTGGTGCCTGGCCCAATTGTCATCCGAGAGGCCTGTTCTGGCAGCTGAGGAGAGCAGATGCAGAGACCTACAGCCAGACATTAAGCAGTGAAAGAGCCCAAATGGAAGATCTCTGTAGGTTCTTTCTCCTCGGAGCTTGGGGAACCCTGTGGAAGAAGAGGAGGAAGTATTGTAGGAGTCAGAGGTGTCAGAGACATCCGAAGAATGTGACCCACAGAATCAACTAAGCAGGGCTCAGAGTCTCACAGAGACTGAAAGGACAATCTTGGACCCTACATGGGTCTGCAGTAGTCTCACTGAATACACATTATGGTTGTTTAGCTTGGTGTTCTTAAGAGATTCCTAACAGAGAGGGTAGGGTGTGGGGAGGTTTTTGACTATTTAGCCTTTTTCTGGAACATTTGTCCTCCTACTGGTTTGCCCCATCCAGCCTTGATATGAGGGTTTGTGCCTCTGCTTATTTGATTTTGTTGTGCCATATTTGGCTAAATCCCTGGAGGCCTGCTCTGTTCTAAAGGGAAAACAAGGAGGTTTGGATCTAGGGTAGGCAGAGCTAGCAGATGTGGAGGGAGGGGAATTTGTGGTTGGGATATATGAAAAGAAACAAACCAAAAAGAAAATAAAATTTAAAAATATATAAGTTCTCATCCAAAACAAACAAAACAAAACAAAAAATGAAAAACACAAAAACCTCAAAAACAATAACAAACAAAACCCAGGAAAGGTATATTTTTACTTCAACAAGGGAAACTATAAGACGTGACTCAGGGAGATGTCTACTCAGGCTAGATGATCAGTTTTTTTTTTAGTAAGGAAGAGGAGAGGGAAAGTATATTGCTCACATGAGTCAGGACCCATAACAATATTTACAGGAATAAAACTTCTCTTTCTCTCTTCTGGCTTCAAATCAATTCACATCTGCCTTTCTTGTTCATGTCATGTTCAGAATGTGCCAGAACTCAACTCAGGTCAGCCTGAATTTCCCCCTGGGATTGTCATTTGTTCACTTTCTACAGACTTCATTGTTCTTCCTAGTGGCCAGACCTATGAAGCTCGTCTCACACTAGCTACGGCCAGAGGGTCTGAGCTACATCATGTTGCCTGTTGTGTAAGGTGGAGGGAAAAATTTAGCAAAACTCATAACTTTTAGAAGTAGCAAATATTTCTGAAAATGAAATCATTAAATAGCACTATATAATTATGATTCCTTATACTCAAATTACCAGATGAAGAAGATATACTTCAGTAGAAGGTACCTCTGTGATTACTTTTAAGATTGATTTACATTGTTAAGATAAGGAAGAATACAGGTATCAACTGTGAGATTTAATCCTTAGATAGCCTTGCCAGTATTGCTTATCGCCTCAAACTTTTGCAAAGGATCGTTTAAGCTGAATTCTGTATTCTGGATTCCTTTGCTAAAGTCTTCCTTTTATGTATGCAAGGAAGAATACGTCTCTGTGACAAACTTTACCATGAATCAGAGTCTGAGTCTCCTGGCAACTCAGAGTTGCTGTTGCAGGAATTAGGCTCATGTTGTTTGCCTCCTGCGGGACAAGACTGTTAGAAGCTTGCATGTCTTCCAGACATCACTATCTGCACCTTTGCTTTTGCTGCCATTGCTTTGTAACATTTTAAAACAATGAATCTTTGACACAAGACTGTGTGCAAAGCTATGATGCCTGTCCTTCAAGCAAATCTCAGACCCTGGGATAGTTTTGGGAGCTCCTCTTATAGGACACAGAATCTCTTAGCTTAATAGGAGAGCAGCTAATGTGAATGGACAACTTATTAAAGTGAATTGAATGGGGCCAGAGAGGTGGAAAATATGTAAAGTGTTTTCTGTACAAACATAACAAAATGAGTTCACATCCTCAACACACAAGTAAAAGCTCAACTCTCAAGTACAAGACTGTAACTCCAACATTGGGAAAAGGATAGCCAGTTGTATCTTGAGGATCCACCAGTAGCAAGAGAGTTTAACCGAAACAATGAGTTTCAGGATCCGTCAGAGACTCCACCTCGAAAATAAGGTGCTAGACTGGTAAATGTAGACTCTTGACATAAATCTCTAGCATTACAACAAGAAAGAAATTGTTTTAATTAAAAGTAATTTAAAGCTTATGAGTCAGGAGGAGAACCTACTATTACTACTTTCCTGGAAAAAAAAAAAGTATAATTTCTAATTTCTTGGACCAGGCTTTACAACCCTGCCTATTGATTGGTTGTAGTTTTCCCAAGTCCTGATGCATACATGTACAAATCACTGCCACACCTAAGGCTTAGCACCATTGATCAATACGGGCAGGAAGATTGTAAGAGCAAGAGGACAGGGAGTTTGGTGAGATTCTGTCCCCTGCTGATATCCGAAACTGCATCCCATAAATATTCACCAACATGACTGCCCAGACATGAGAAGAACAAGGACGACACCAACAAACATGCCAGCCTGAATGAGGACACATCCATGAGGCCCTAGCCTACACAAAGCACTAAGCTGGGAATGGGAGAGGACGCTCTCTCCAGGGAAGAGCAGATCAATTGGTTTTCTGCTGCCAAATGGCCAGCCATGAAAGCATAAATACAAGTAACAGTATATGCACTCACAGGTTATACCTAGGAATGCTACACACACACACACACACACACACACACACACACACACACACACACACACACACACATGGATGGAGGGGCATAGAAGATGGTGTTGGGGAGACAAAGGGAGAGGAGAAACGTATTTGAAATACAATATCAAACATAACAAAATAGTATAATTTCTGACTGCATTCCAAATATTTATCCTTATACCTACAGATAAATGTAGCTCTCACACTTCATTTGCAGCAAATGGAGACTGCCACAGAAGTATATAACTGGTCAAAATGTAGAGAACAACTGTGGGGTACCTAGCTTCACTTAGTAAATCTGTCATACAATGTCTGTACCTAAGGCTCACGGCAGCTCAGAAGAGGGGCTGAAATATTGTGAGAGGACCTGGACATGTTTTGGAGATAGCTTCTTCTACACTGGGAAGCTGTAACCATGAAATATCAACAACACGGCTGTGCAAATATGACCCACACAGTGACAACACCACTTAGCATGACAATGTGGGTAGATGATGTCTCACAAGGTCTCACTTATAGATAATGAACTACAGGAAAGTGAATAAGTAAACACATAAATAAAATTAAATTATTGTAGAAAGAACTACCAGCAAGCAATGTCTATTGGGAGGGGGAGAATCAGTCTTCTCTAGGAATAAGCCTCCTGATATCAAATCAATGCATAAATACATACAGTGCATTTCATTTACCAAGTTATGACCACTTGGAAAAGTAGAAGTAGTCATCCCTAAACATGCATCAAAACATGCATTAAATGCTAAATGAAGTCATATATATATATATATATATATATATATATATATATATGGTGTGTGTGTATGTAAAATAAGAAATCATTAAAATCATTAACTGCAGAGAGAATGGGGTACAAGAACAATTGAAAGGGTAAAGAAAAGCAAAAATGGTTCGAATACAGTACTCATACATACAATTTTCAAACAGTTAAAAATTTAATAATTTAGTTAATTACTATACACCCTGATCTCAGCTTCCCCTTTGTCCTCTCCTCTCACATCCCCCTCCTACCCACCCACCCTCCATTCCTCTCTTTCTTCTCAGAAAAGGGGATGCCTCCCATGCATATCAACCCACCTTGGCATATCAAATTGTCCATCTCCTATGGAGGCTAGACAAGGCATCCCAGTTAGGGGACAGGGATCTCAAAGAAGTCAACAGAGTCAGAGGCAGCTCCTGCTCTTAGGAGTCCCACATCATGACTGAGGTACACAAGTGTTACGAGGATGCAGAGGGCCGGGGCCTGTCCCATGCATGCTCTCTGTTTGGACGTTCAGTCTTTGTGGGCCTCTGTGGGTACAGGCTGGTTGATTGTATAGGTTTTCTTGTGGTTGGTGTCTTTGGCCTTTCTGTCTCCCCTTCTTTCACAGGATTCCCTAAGCTCCCTCTAAGGTTTCCCTCCACATCTGTTTCCATCAGTTGCTGGGTGAAGCCTTTCAGATGACAGTGATGCTAACCACATGTCAGCATGTATAAGCGAATATCATTAATTGTGTCAGGGGTAGGCTTTTATGGTCTGGGTCTAAGACTGGGCCAGTCTTGGTTAGCCTTCCCTCAAATTTCTGCTCTATCTTTACTCTGCGACTCTTGTAGGCAGGACAAATTGTGGGTTTAAGGTTTTGTGGCTGGACTGGTGTCCCAATCCCACCATTTAAGCTACACAATTGAACTTGCATGAACATGTTTGTGCATTTTACATATTTAAAATTGAGGAGTGAATTGAATGTTAACCTTTTAGAAGAGAAGCAAGACAGTTGGCTACCTACTTTTATAATCAGGTTTAGGAATGAAGAGTACAGATGGAACTTGTTATTGGAGGAATTTTCATCTCACTGGCATGTAATTTTACTGGGGAATTTGTAGGTTTCCTGTGGTTCAAGAAAAAAATCCTTTGTGTGTTTGCTTAAAGTTGCCACATCCCATGTCATCTACCATCTGAAGGTAGTTTCATCCAAGAGCAAGGGTAATCTTGCACTTTACAACATTATTTGACTCGTGTGTTAAGTCTGTTCTCATATCATCATGTCTAGTGCATTTGTAATGCACAGTTACTTAGTTCATCATTAGTGTAAAACACGAGTGTTTTAGTTCAGAAAACCAGCTGGGAACTTCCAGCGCACAGTTTGAGACTTAGAATACAGTCATTTGTCTAAAAAACTAGCTCATCATCCATTTTGTCTATGGATATTAGAAAGAAGATATAAAAATTCAAATTTATGGCTATATATTATACAGAGAGAATAGATCTAAAAGGGATGACAGGTTTGGATATAAGTGTCAAAACCTGGTGGTGTCCTGCCAGGTGACGCCTGTAAGATGTGATGTCAAAATGCCATATTTTTAGTTTCATGAATTTCTGTAATCCCAAGATAAAACACAATAAGATATTTCACTTAAGTAAATAATTTACTTTAAGAGACCAAATGAATTTTAAGCATCTTGATGCATATATATTTTATCACTTACATTTTTAAAATAATTAAAAATTTAAACGCATACAGGCTCCATGATTTATTACTTGTAACTTATGAAGCATACGTTTCTACTTTTGTTAACCCAGTGAAAGCTGCAGACTCCTAGGACTTTGCAGTTCAGTGGATTTAATGGTTCAGAGAGAAAATGATGTGTAAAATAACCAAAAGGCACCAATTTGGAGCTTACAGAAAACCATGTAATCTATAATACACAGATATCATGCTTTCCATTCAGTTTCTTAATTCTGTCTGGAAGCATGCTGGCATTTGTCTGACACCAGCAATGGCCTCATCTTTGAGGCACTGAAATGGCTAGAACTAATGAACCAAATTCTGCCTGGGCTATGCTCAGCTCTATTTAATAATCATGCACTGACAAAGGATTATGCAATATAATGATTATGAAAATTAAGCAATCTCAATGACGAGACAGCTGATGGATGGTTTTGGTGACAGCATTTTTATATTTCTGTCTTTTTTTTTTAACCACCTGTGGACAAACACAAATTCTCGTCAGCTTTTATTTTTTAATTTATTTTTTTTTTAGCTGAGGGAATGACTCTTGAAATATACATTAGCATTTGGTCAGAAACTTACAATGAAGCCAGTATGTGTAGGTGGACAGAATCTCTCTTGGTTACTCAGAATGGGAATCAGATGGTATCGTCTTCATCACCCACTAAAAGTAGCAGTCCTAGAAACAGTTCACGGACTGTCAAGTTTATAACTCTACAGAAACTAAAGTACTCTAACTTCTTTTAAAACTGGCAGTTATAGATGTCAGTTCAGCAGAGCAGGAACTGTGTTTGTATTCCTTTGTCTGTTATCAGTGATTATGAATGCACGCACTATTGGTAAAGAATGGTAAGTGTATTTCTATCCAAACCAGGTTGTAGAAAATATAGCAACCCTTTAAACACCAGAAATCAGGGTTACAATGTTTAAAGAGAAATCTTTGCATATTCTTTAATCGGATACGGTGACTCGCCGAAAAATCCACAAAGGCAGCAAGATAAAACTTGTCACAAAGAAAGACCAAATAAAGATAACTTTGAAAGAATTATAGTTATATTAACAAAAGTTGGATGCTTAAAAATGCAGAAAGATCAAAGTGGAATTCTCCAAGATCCAAGAAAAAGCCCGAGAAAACTAACTTGGAGAAAGAATGAAAAAAACTTCAGAAACACCAAACAATGAGCTGTATATGTGGTTTCTTATTCCATTTCTGTAAGAATCACGATTCTGCTCAAAGTAACATGAACAATATCATGGCTTGTTTGCAATGCGTATACAAGTAAAGGCATAATTATAGCAACATGAGAAGTATAAGCCAAAGTAGGAAGAGAAAAAAAAGTCATTAACATTAATAAAGTTTTTAGCATTTCTGTGAAGTAATACAGCAACTTCAGAAACATAAACATGTTCACTGAGATGGGTGCAAAGTTCATTTCAAGAATGGTGTGTTTGGGTTTGTTCTGTTTTTTTCCATAACATAACCTTTTTATTGGTTATTTGTGAATTTGATACAATGCCCCCATCACATTCTTTTTTTTTTCTTTCTTTTTCAATTTTAGTTTATTAGATATTTTCTTTATTTACATTTCAAATGCTATCCCGAAAGTTCCCTATACCCTCCCCCTGCCCTGCTCCCCTACCCACCCCTCCCACTTCTTGGCCCTAGCATTTCCCTGTACTGGAGCATATAAAGTTTGCAAGGCCTAGGGGCCTCTTTTCCCAGTGATGGCCGACTAGGCCATCTTCTGATACATATGCAGCTAGAGAGTAGTCTTTCCCCTATCACATTCTTTTTCCATTCTTTCTAGGTCCAACCTCACACTCTTGTGTCCCCCTGCCTCACAAAACCCCCACCATGTCCAATGTGTATTGCCCATATACTCATTGCACTATGGTTAAAGTTCCAGTAGCCAGTCAGTTAAGGAAAACTGAGTTGCTCATCACCCCCTTCCGCCCCCCACCAGAGGCCATCAACGTTGAAGAGATGCACTTGAGCATCCTTATCAGAGTTCTAAAGAACTCTCTTCAAATAGCCCCCTGTGTGACTGTTTCTTTTGGGGGGAGTGTGGTGGTGGGGGAGCAGTGCTTGTCTAAGAAACCTTCAATGTCTTCCATTCTCAGGGATGAGTCTGCTGTCATTGATACTGCTGTAAAGGATGCTTCCTTGACCATCTCCACCAAGCCTCCCATCCTTTCACTGAACTCTCTGTGTTAGGCGGTCATTTATCTGTTTCTATATGTTCACCTATTGTGTTGCATTCCCTTTTTTTAAATTGAAAGAATAATCACATTATTTTAATAATAATTTTTACCTTAAGGAATTTACAAAATTAAAATCTCTATGTGGGAAGACTAATGCATTCCCTTTTTAAGGGGTTGGAAAATTATGGACATATATTACAACCCATTGAGTTAGCACTATAAGGTAGAGTCCAAGGCAAACGTCATTTATTTTCCAGGCAAAATGAGATAATGCTGGAAAAGGTCAATTCATCAATTGCAATCATAAATTTATACATACTAATTGATTTGTACTTTGGTAACAACGCTTTCAAAAACTCCAGTGGCAAAACCGATGAGATTAAAGGAGGAAATAAATGAGGCATTAAAAATAAATTGGCATAATATTAGCAAATTGAATCCAACAGTGTGCAAGAAAATTTAATTCATCACAACCAAGTAAAGAGATTTTCTCACAGGATGTGTGCTTGATTTAGTATTAGACACACAATCAACATAACATAAGGAAGGGATGAAAAAAATAATTTCCACAATTGTATAATAGCAATTGAAAGAATAATTGATATGTAATTGTAGTCAGGCTGCCAGTAAGTCAGGAAAGAAGGCTCCTTCAGCTTGAATAACATTGACCGAGAATGGATACCTGAAGATTCCAGGAAGAAAGAGAAAAGAAAAACAGCCTCCATTGCTATCACAAATGCTCAGCCACCAGCCACTCACTAATCAGAACCCACACTGAAGGTTCTCATCCTTGGGAAAAGCCAGCGACATATAGTTGTTCTTTAGAACTGAATTAAATGAGAATTAAATTCTCATTTCCCTCTTCCCTTCCCTTCCCTTTCCCTCTTCCCTTCCCTTCCCTTTCCCTCTTCCCTTCCCTTCCCTTTCCCTCTTCCCTTCCCTTCCCTTTCCCTCTTCCCTTCCCTTCCCTTTCCCTCTTCCCTTCCCTTCCCTTTCCCTCTTCCCTTCCCTTTACTCCTTCCCTTCCCTTCCCTTTCCCTCTTCCCTTCCCTTTACTCCTTCCCTTCCCTTTACTCCTTCCCTCCCTCCTTTCCTTTTTTCTTTCTTCCCCTCATCAAGTGGTGCTGAACCAGGAGAACTCAGTTACTCTGGGTTCACATTTTGTTCTGGAGGGAAAGAAACAAAGAGACTTTCTTCCAGTAGCATAACACTAGCCTCCTAGGAAGCCACACCCTCTAATCTCAGGTAAATACAGGCTAGCAGATGCACATTTTGTACTGAACATGTCCCAAGCTTATTACAAAAAAAAAATAATAAATGAAGTCCTGTTAGTCTTAACAACATTTGTAAACCTAGTCCAAACTGTATTATGTGAAACAAGGCAAGCATAGACAAAATAACAACTCTTGAACTTACTTGCGTGTGAAATATAAAATAACTATGGCTATAGGTTACTTTGGGGTGGAGAAGATGGACAGAGGGAATTGTGGAGAGGCTGGTCAGTGGGAAATGTTTAGTGTTTGTATGTATAGCTTCACATTCTATTTCACAGTAGAATAATCACAGTTAACAACAATGCATCGTATTTCAAACTGATACTCTTTGGAGGGTTAAGTGGAACTCTATTAATAATGTGTGTTCCTTAAGATTTATTGCTATGTAAAATCATATTACCTCTAGACAATATTCTATTATGGGTATTGAGTCTTTAGGTAGACTGCCTGAGATAACATTTCTAGATTAGTAATTGTTAGGAACAAGTTACAAATCTCAATTGATCCACATTTATATAATGTAAAGATAGAAAAAAATACACTCTAGATTCTTAGCTTTGTGATGATTGGAGGGCATGACATGTGTAAACTCCCATGACACTTGGATCATTTGATGATCAATGGCCAATTTCATGATCATTAGCTGTGGTTGCCTTAATAAAAATTATCTTTTTAGTTATAAGAAATAGTATTCTGAGGAATATTTTTTCTAACAAAGAGAAAATACACACTGTAATCTTAAAAGCTTACCTCTTCTTCTGTGTTTATAATCCCCTTATCCTTAACAAGGAAAATCCACGATGCCTTTATAATCTGATGACATTTATGCTACATTGACTAGATGCCACTTTAATAAAACTATCTCATAAATATATTTCAGTTTGTTTTAATATTTTTATGCAAGTTGTGAAAAAACAAAGTACAGAGAACTATTCTATTTATAATTTTGCAACTCATTAGGTTAATCATCACCATTATTGAGTATGTGCTCAGTATTTACCAGTATTTTAGGTATCATTGCAAAAATTATGGTCACGATTAAAATAGTTGTACCTGTCTTCTTTTTTCTTGTCTTAGATTCTTCAATTCAGTCAAATTGCAAAATTACGGAAAGCCATAGTAATATGTGGACTGATTACAATATCACCTATGGAACTGAATTGTCTTATTCTCCTGTCCATGTCTGTAACCAAAGTTCCCTGAAGAAGTTATGGAAATTTTATGAGTGTTTGATAAATGGTAGATCTATTTTCTATGACTTACTTTTCAGTGCATAGTTTGTTATTCTAACTTCCCTTTTGTGACTATTTTAAATAATATGATATATGATGATTTTGAGAATTTTAAAATAATATGGAAATTACAGTAATATACACACATAATGAATGTGGATATGTGTAGTAAATATAGAATTGTATTAATATTTCTTCCGTGTAGTATCTTAACCTTTCAAAAATACAGTCCAAATCTTTTTTATCAATCATGTGAAAATACAGCTAACTCTAATTATCCAAGATAATAATGAGAAATGTGAGGACAAATTGGAATCCGAGATGAATTCCCTCGGCACATACTGTCCAGTAGATTAAACTTCTCTACCTCCTAACCTTTACCAGAGGCCTTTTGGGGAAGGAGAGTATTTCTGCTTCTCTAGGTTCCACAACCCTGGAGGAATTAAAAAGTGTGAAATATCCAAATGGCAACTATGAGGAGGAGGTGACAACAAAGGGCATTGCTGATCCACAGAAAATCCCCAAGTAATTAAAGATGCGATTGAATGAAAAACTCAAGTTCTAAGCCTGTTTTCAAATACACTGCACTTCCAACAGCCTGCTGTGGAGCACAAGATTCTATCCTTCAGTGTCTTTATATATTTTGTTCTTTTCCAACCTGTTAGTTTGCATGTATTTGGGAGAGTGAATACTAATACTTTCATTTTTAATAGCAGACAGAATTTTTCATGTGGTATGTAAAATGAAACAAAATGTTAAATTGATGAATGGATAATGTATATTAGTGACTATATCTCACTTCATAAATAAGGGAATATTTGATGTGCATGAATTGACATTTTGTCTTAGCAGGTGATAAGATTCCTTTCAAATCTCTTACTATTTCTCTCAGCAGGAAATACTGCGTTTTCCAGGTGCCAATAGAGTTATCATATCGTCCCCCAAGGACTGAGAGCCAAGAGCATGTGAGTTTCAGGACAGCAGGGACGTTGGCTCTTTAGTATTTTCTCAGCAAAACTTGATTAATGTCTTGTATGAAAGAAATGAACTCAACTAATATGATGAAAGTATATAAACCTAATTTAAAATACAGTATAATAAGACACATTAGGGAGGGAGAAATGCCTCATTCTTTCTTTAAAAGAAGCCAGAAAAAAACCCAAAATCTACAAAGGTTGATGCATTAGGTAAGGAATAATAAAAGTTGGAACAATAAGTGTTGAATCTTCATTCAAAAACATTGCATATATTTGTAAAATTCCATAATTATTAAATACGACAAGTAGACTACCTTTCTCCTATTCAGAGCTTCTTTTCTGTCTGGTCATGCCACAGCTGCTTGCCAGAGACCAGGATATCCTCCTAGCTGCCCCTCCCCTCTCATGAGATCTCAGATTCCTCCTACCAGGACATTCCAGCTTGCCTGTAATACATACAGACATGGCAATGCACCATCAGTCAGCACATGTAAAACAGAGACCAATGACACTCCTTTTTGCAGGTGCTATCAGAGCATTTCCAGCTACTGACTGCAGCTATCCCATTAGCATATCCAGCCATTTCATTTAGTGCTGGTCCACACTACAGTTGTAAACTTGTTCCACGTTCCTTGACTGAATTGTGTGATGCATCATGTAGCTCACAAACAGAAGACCTCAAAAAGAGGCTATAGCGCCAAATGCCAAAGAAGGAAAATCAACATTTCAACCATTAAATGAATTAGCCTCCCCCTGAACATTATAAACGCTCCACTCCTGAAAGAAGAAAATTGACTTGAATAAAAAAGAATGAAATAAAAACTAACTCCAGATGTACAAACTCCTACATAGAAAACAACAGCAATAATAACAAAAACACATGATGGGGGAAAAACCACCACCACCACCACCAACAACAACCAACCAAACAAAAACACCCCAAAACCCAAACCAAACAAACATAAAACCAACTAACATATCTCCTCTAAAAAAATAAAAGTACCATAGTTATGGCCCCTATTGAAAATTACCTGGAAGAATTAGGCAAAGAATTTAAAATAATTTTAACTATGGTCAATGACCTCAAATAAGACAAAGACAAAGAGATGAATGACACAAGGAAGTTGATGCTAGACATGAAAATATAGTTTGATTCTTTCGGCAGCACAAGAACACATTTATTAGGTTTTTAAAAGAAAAAGTGCAGAGTAGGCAGCGTGTAACCCTCAGCGGTTGCTCAAAGGAGGAGAACGGAAGATATAAAGGGGCAAATTCAACTAAACAGTGTAGGAAATGAAAAACTCAGAAAGGCAATATAAAACTTCAGCAGAAAACCTGCTTCACCATCAGAGCAGATCATGTCAAAAGCAGAGAATCATGGGTGGAAGACAAAGGAGAGGGCTTGGGTCACTAAGACAGGGTCAGTGAGAGGTTCAGATCAAATTTATATTGCACAGGAGAGAATTGTAGGGCCTCGTGAAAAGACACCATGAGTTATGGGTACAGAAGAAGGACACCACAGTGAAGACATCTTGCTACTGTGCTTAATCTCTTTATCTGCTGTATACATTTTCTGATGGAGTTCTAATGGTATTTTATGTGATTGTATAATCTAAAAATATGGATATTTGACTTATTCTCTCCAATTTGCTTCTCCATTATCCCTTTTGCTTGTCTTATTGCTCTGACTACAAGACCAAGGAAACAAAGAACCCAATTTAAAATCAGGCATAGAACTAAAGGAGATTTATCAAGAAGAATAAACAAATGGCTAAACAACCTTTTTAAAAAAGTGTTCAGTGTCCTCAGCTAGCAGGGAAATGCAAATGAACAACGCTTTGAGATTTCATTGTAACCAACTCAGAATGTCTAAGATAAAAACTACAAATGAGGACAAATACAGGCAGGGATGTAGGGAAGGCAAAGAGAGTATTTATTAACTGCTATTGTGTATGTAAACTGCTATAGCCACTGTGGAAATCAAAGAAATGTTCCCAACACACACACACACACACACACACTGGCATGTACCCATAGGATTCTATATCATACTGTAGAGATGCTTGATTATCCAGGTTCATTACTGCTCTATTCACAATAATCAGTAAATTAAAACAAACTGGATACCCACCAACTACTGGCCAGGTAATGAAAATGTGGTACTTATATACAATGCATTATTATTTAGCTGTTAATAAAAAGCAAAATGGTGTAATTTCGGAGGAAATGAAGGCAGGTGGAAGCAATTTTGCTGAGTGAGGTAACTCAGATCTAGAAGTAGAAACTTTGCAATTTATATTAACTTTCACTTTCTAGAGATGTGTGTTTCATGTGGAATACACATATGTGGAAGATTAGTAAGCAGCCTTAGCGGGGTGGTATTCGAGAGATGAAAGCCTGAACAACAGTTCACAAAAGCTTAAAGGGTCTGATAGGACAAGAAGGGTTAAATTAGAGGGGCATGTAGCAGAGAGAACACACGGAGGGATACATTACAATAAAGGCTTTTTGATAAAGTAATGCAGAACACACACATATGTATACATAGATAAGACTTAATATGGAGCTACCCTGTAAGAGGGGTAAAATGCCCATAAACATGATAGCCTCACAAAGAACAATTCCAGTAAGAAATGCATTGCTTCTGTTGGGGTTTCTGGATGGTCAGGTACCAGAGATTCCCACCATTGCTGTCAGTGCTCTTGGTTACCATCCAGGACATGATGATAAGTCCCTGCTGCTAAAGATACCACATGTTTGAATCACAGAACAAGAATTACCTAGAAACTTAATTTTCCTGGCAAACTTTTATAGTGCTGGAGGTGCTATGTGTGCTGTAGAAGAGGAAAAACAATTATCAGACTTGAACCTGGAAATGAACCATTTTTTTTTTCCCAGTGAGAACCCTTCAATAATGAATAGCCTGGTAAGGCATGCCTACTGTACCTGTCCAATGGAGGCAGGAATATTGTGGGAGTAACTAGATATTTTGTTTGGACTAAAGTTTCAATTCTTAAGATGAATTCAACACCAGGGATGCCATTATAGCTCCAAGAACCTGGAGCTAGACAGATCATATGCCCTTGAGTAGAACCTACTACAAGCATGCTGGTAAGTGGATACTGTATTAAACCAAGTCCTAATGAGTTATTGTTATACCTGTCGATTAATGCATCTCTCACCCTTATCAGAGAAGTTTCTAGTTTTGTTATAGGTAAGTAAATAGCAACCCAGATTCTATCAAGGTGCAGAACATAAGAAGAGGCTAGGGGATTCTGAGCCTAAAACGAGACATCTATATCACAACCCATCCTCCCAAGTCTTGTGATCGTTACAGAAGAGGGGCCAGAAATAGTTTAAGAGCCACAGGAAGTAGTTGATTGCAAGGAAACCATACCTCCTGGACATAGCAGAGCAGCTGCACGTAGGAACTCACAGCAGTTGTGACAGTATGCACAAGGTCTACGACCAAAGCACTTGGATGATATCCAGGGATTAATAATAAGACTCTATTGATAAAGATATAACATGGCTGAATCACAGAACAAGAATTATCCTCAAGCTTAATTTCTTCTCTCTCAGATCAAGTCTAAATGTTCTGAGGGAAGGCAGTCATGGAGTCTCACCCCTAACAGAAGAGTTATGGGATATTGATAGTTATCCTATATTGATATTGATAGAGATCCTCTTTCAATTAAGAGTGTTGCCTCTGGTAAGTCCATCATGCTTCAGTGGAAGACAGTGAAAGATCATATCCAAAAATATATGTGTTCATCACTATATATGTATGTGTGTCTATACATATATGCATGCATATATACAGTGCTGAACACATATATGCATATATATTACAATACATACATATATGCTAGATATATTATAAACAAATAAATATATAATATAGATAAAATATTTACATAAATATATATTTTATATAAAAGAAACTTCTCTGATAAAGGTGAGAGATACCTTAACCTATAAATGTAACAATAAGATAAGTGTAACAATAAGTCATTAAGACTTGATTCCATGTGTTCAGCACTATTTATATACAAAGCTGGATAGATAAGGAAAGTGAGCTAGATATGGACAGACTGGGAGAGGTGAATATGATGGCAACACTTAGTATGGAATTCCCAGACAACTTACATAAAAAGACATATTAAATAGTCTGCATGGCATTCTTTTACTAATTATAAAAAATAGTATGACAATTTTCAGAATATAAGGGGAAAAGTGGAGAATTGTTTTGTTAGTTAAGTGATACAGGTCACAACTTAGATTTTTATTTTTCTTTATTTTTGAAACTTTCATCTCTGTCTATCATCTCTATCTATCTATATATCTATCTACCTATCTATCTAATGTCTGTGTTTGTTTTCTATTTTGACCCTCTACTTCTACAATATACACCTACATGAATTTCTTCATGTCTTGCTTTGTTTTTGAAATTTAAAAAATTATTTTATTTTAAATTTATTTTTTATACTCCATATTCCATTCCCCACCCCACCCCATCCACCTTCTGACTGTTCCACATCACATACCTCCTCCCCACTCCCTGTATCCATGTAGATGCCCCCATCCCCAACCCACCTGACCTCTAACCTCCCTGGGGCCTCCAGTCTCTTGAGGGTTAGGTTCATCATCTCTGAATGAACACAGACCCAGAAGTCCTCTACTGTATGTCTATTGAGGGCCTCATATCAGCTGGTATATCCTGTCTGTTTGGTGGTCCAGTATTTGAGAGATCTCAGGGATCCAAATTAATTGAGACTGCTGGTCTTCCTACAGGATCTCCCTTCATAGCTTCTTTCAACCTTCCCTAATTCAACAACAGGAGTTAGCTGCTTCTGTCCATTGGTTGGGTGCAAATATCTGCATCTGACTCTTTCAGCTGCTTGTTGGATCTTTCAGAGGGCAGTCATGACAAGGTCCCTTTTTGTGAGCTCTCCATAGCCTCAGTAACAGTGTCAGGCCTTGGGACCTCCCCTTGAGCTGGATCCCACTGTGGGTGTTTCGCTGGATCTTCTTTTCCTCAGGCTCCTCTCCATTTCTATCCCTGTAATTCTTTCAGACAGAAACAATTATGGGTCAGAAATGTGATTGTGGGATGGCAACCCCATCCCTCACTTGATGTCCTGTCTTCCTGCTGGAGGTGGGTTCTATAAGTTCCCTCTCCATACTGTGGGGACATTTCATCTAAGGTCCTTCCCTTTGAGTCCTGAAAGAAGGAAAGAAAGCAATCACAAGTGGGAAGGGAAGGACCTGGGAGGGAAAGTGGAGGGGAGAGGGGGAGTTGGGGGGTAGAGAGGAACCTGATCTGGTATTGGATGAGGGAAAAGGACTGAAGCCCTGAAGGTCAGCACAAAGAATGCACACAGGCCACCTCAGGAAATAGGAGGTTTGGGGAACCTCCCAGAGTGTACCAGAGACCTGAGAGGTGAGAGACTCCCAGGACTCAAAGGGAGGGAACTTAGCTGTTTGTGAGTTTTGATACCTCACTAAGTCTAATTAGTGCTGCCTCTATGTGCCTGTGTGTACGGCCAGCCAAGGGAGCATTGGAATCCTATATCTCTCTACTGCAAACAGCTGCTCAGTACATAGTAGGGCCTGGAGAAGTTCTTTTCTTTTTATGTTGAGATATTAGCTGGCTTGGTCATTTGCAGGGCGAGTGCAGGTATCCACAGGGCGAGTGCTGTGAGTTTATGAGTGCAACCGCCATGTAATTTCTGTAAGTGCATTTCACAGTCCCTGTCCTCAACAATTAGCTCTTCGAAATGTTTTTCTGTCTCCTCTTCCTGGATGGTTTTGTCATATGCGGTAGACGGAGACAGTTCTGAACACCCACTGTCTCACACTTTGTTGTTTTGTCTTTTTGAATCTCTCTTAGAAATCTTATTTCTACTCTTCTTTCATTATTGTACTTGATGACATTTGAATACTGGATTGCATGATTCTCACCTGGCTGTTACATGTAAGCAGAATAGAATTTACTGCTAGGTCTTTGAAAATACGGTTTTATTGCTATTGCTTTGTTGGAGAATATTGCCACTAATTGTTGTAGAAAGTCACTGTTGGTAACCATAGAAATAGTTGAATCTCCCCAAATGTTTTCATTTTTAATTCCAGCTTAGAATTCTATGAAGTATGTGCTCTTTTCTTTTTCAGCTTAGACAGTATTACATGTTTTTTACAGTGTTTCACAGTGGTATGTAGAGTACTGGATACAGTCTAATTTAGTTTTCCTTTTTCAATTTGTCTACTTTTATTTCTTTTTATATTTGCCTTTGTATTCCTTATTATTTTATTTAAATATTCAAAGTTGGGAGAATATATTGAGATGATTTAGTGTGGTCAAATATGTAACAATTTTGTGAGGGACATTGGAATACCCCCTCCTTTTTTTTGTAAGTTCAAACTTTATAGAAGCCCTTAGAATTGTTTTATAATTAGCTTTTGAGCTTTTACATTTATGTTGTAAGCTCTGCTCACAGAAGTCAGTTTTTAAATTTTATTTGTCCACTAAATGAAAGACCAATTTACCGTTTTGAAGTCCTACTGTTAACTGTGTTCCTCTTAAAACAAGTTTTCTTTTCCTATATATTGTGAGCACTGAAGGATTTTCAAAAGTTAAAAATGCCACACCTGCTAGGATGACACCCCAACACCAACTGCATATTGAGATGTAAGGACGGAAGTGAGCAAAGGCCCTTCAGGAGGAGTGGTGGTTAAGCAGAAAGAATAATTTAAAAACCATCCCTGGTGAGAAGTTCTTTTAGGCAGTGCCTCAAACAAGAACCCCTGGAGTATTCTGGAAAGCAGATGAAGAGGAAAGACAGGGATTGAAAGCAAATCTAGTCTGATCCTTATTTATCCAGACAAAAGAAGAGAAGAAAATGTATTACAGAACACACCCTGCTGTGTGTCACAAAGGTAGCAGGATGGAAAGTTTAATAATCTCAATCTGTCCTATCCTCTATGTACTACCCTATTGAACAAAAAGTAGTCTGTATCTGTCAATTCAATGTATCCATTTCCTGTTTCTCATGAGTCTTCTAAAAGTTCACTTCTCTAGCCTACTGTCTGCAAAGATCTGTTCCTGAGATTCTATGTGAGATCTGTAAGCTGAGATCCACCTCCCTGTCTTTCTTGGCCCTTTTATGCAGACCAAGCATTTGTGTTATCCTTTCCTTTTTAATTTCTTCCATAGTTTTCAGTTTTTAGTCAGCAGACAAAGAATAAAATTATTTATTCTTTTAAAACTCCCTTCTCCTCTGCCCCTCTACCACCACCACTACAACCTGGACCTTATGCACACCAAGTAAGTGGTCTTCCACTGAGCCACACTCTACCTCTCAATATATTGCTCATTATCTCACAGACAATGACATGTCTTTTTTTGTGTGTGTAGACTTCTAGGTCTGTATCTTTATAATTAGGAAACAGCTTGTGGTCATGTGGTTTCATGCTCCAGTTTTTAAAAACAGCAATTATGAAGATAAATGGCATTTTATATGCTGAATAACATGGCAAATCTCAGTGAAATAAATGTTTTTTTTTAAAAAAATATTTTCAGCACAAATTATTTAAAATTAACAAGCCCCAAACCAGTAGGACAGCATGACAGCAGTATAGTTGCTTGAGGTTTCTAACTTTCTGGATATTCTACATGCAGTTATAGTTAGCAATCAAATTCCCCTCGTGACATATTCTTAGAGATAACAGTGAACATAATCAGAGGCTAGATGAGCTAGCTCATTAATATGATTTTTTTTTCTAGTAGCAGGTCTCTTGACATGTAACAGTTGCCTAAGAATATTCCAGGCCCAAATGTACTGGGTTGGGATGTCAAGTCCCAAACTGTAGAGATTTTAATGATGTACTTAGTTTGTGTGGACCACAAAGCTCACCTGTGGTGTTCCTCTGCTTGGGAAAGGTGAGGGGTCATGAAGATGACCGAGGAGTATGAAGATAACAGCTGAATCTTGAATTATTGGTGAATGTATTGTAAACTTACTAACCTCCTCATTTGTGACAAAAATTGTCCTTAATCAGCATTATATAAATCATCATACCAAACCCATTAAAAAGCATTTTAACCCAATACTCTAGATTCATAGTTTTGAAGGCCAAGTCCTTTTTATTTTGCTGTGGCACCTACATATCATTTTTTTTCCTAAACAGTCAAGAAACTTGATGTTTCTCTGTGAATTTTAGAATGTGATGAGCGTACACACACACACCTCAGATTGATATGGTCCATGCTTAAATGTAGAGGCTGAATATTTCTAAGGTAATTAAATATTAATGGAGAACTCACAGCTGGTCCTTTAATTCACAGAATGGCTACATAAAACTGCAATGCAATGCATTTGTAGGATGTATTGGGACAAAGTGGAGTGTGATGCAAATGAAGGCTATAAACCACCATGGTCACCTGGAAAATACAACTGCGGTCCTGATCCAAGCAGGGTAGGTCTCAATAAACCACCAAATAGAGGAGATATGAGCTACTTGGAGAAGGATGTTAAGGAAAAGGATGTAAAGTCTTAGGAGATTTTGAAAGACCCCAATCTTACCTTGGGCCCACCTCTCTGGCCTAGTATATTCTTCACACATGTCGGGGAGCAATTGTAATACATGACACAATTTTCACATTCACTATTGTAAAATAGGATACAAATAATCAGTCCATCTCAGTCATTAGGTGTAAAAGGACAAAGGTATAGTGTGCACAGATTGGCTTCTAAGATTTATCTTTGGTTACTAAAATCAGTGATACTTTTTTTTTTTTTATATTTCACTATGTAAAGCTTATTTTTTATAAAAAAAAATGTGTGACCCTAGCACCTTCTTCTAAACAGACTTAATTAGGAAGCTATTCTCTTATAGAATACACATTGGCATTGAAATAGTTTAAAGAAATGTAATGGCTATCTATGAAAGATCACATTTTGATTGTTACCCCACAGCTTATGTGTCTGCACACACAGAACCGGACATTCCCAACTTTACATTCGATTTTTTAGTCAGTTTTCTACTGCTGTATTTTATAAAGAACTTTAAAGTTTCATAAAAGGAAAAAAATTAAGGAACTAGGATAAATCTATGTCTTATAACAGCATTTTTACATAAACAATTTAAACCGGCATGCAGGCAACTTCTCTTGTTGTCACACACCTTTTTTAGGGAAAAATTATACCCATTTTACAGAAAATCCCACATACACCACAATATGCTGGAAACAATGCTAAAGGACCTTGCTCCAGAAATGATTCAGGAGTTCTGTCAAGCATTTCAGCAGCCTGATGCTAAAGGGTTTAAAAATTACCTAAATGTGTTCTTCCAGAGAGCAAAACCCTAAGGACTGGATCTCCCGACCCCTGTCATGATCAGGAACTCCAGTTCATAATCTCTAAAGAAGCAGTTTGTGTGTGTGTGTGTGTGTGTGTGTGTGTGTGCATTCACTCCATCCACACTGGTCCTTTAGCATTGTTTCCAACATATTGCGGTATATGTGGGATTTTCTGTAGAATCAGTGATACTTGAAACTACCAGCAACAGTATTTCATTGTGGAAACACTAGTAGACTCAAACTCACTTAGGTTGGGTTTGTGTCTTCTGTACAACATTTATGGGGGAGTTTTGGAATATGCAGACAAATGTGATTCATGCCTCCTAGGAACTATCAGAGATGATATGAAGACGATAAATAGGAAGGATCCCAAATGTCGGGGAGTCTGGGAGCAGTGCAAAGAAAGGAGGCCAGTAATAGAACAGAGAGGTACTCAATACCTTGGGAAGATTAAAAGTTCAGGAGTAATGTTAATTCTTTCTCAGGTAAAACTTAACACATCCACACCTGACTAAAATCAAATCTCCAGGAGCTGAAAGGAAAGAACTCGGGTAGGCTGGCGTACACGCATTCATAAGTGCCATGGATTTTCACAGGATGATTTGACATTTGGAAAGAGTTTGTCTGGCAAACACCGGGAAAACAGAAGAATTTCTGCAGAGACAGAAGCAAGTACTAGCAGGAAGTTATAGAAAATCCTTCTCCAGTGATGAATACTTTGATTGTAGGTTTTCTTGAATACATAACCAAGGAGAAAAAAAATGAAATAAAAACATATGTTAATAGAAAAATATAATGAAAAAAACATGGGAATTTCAATTTTTATTGAAATATTAATTAAAAAATAAAGCTTTTTTTGTAACATAAATTCACATGACTAGATAACTTTCCTTGATAACTAATTTAGTTATTATTTCACATGTAGGAGTAGAAGCTGTGTTTGGTCACTATTTG
Organism: Mus caroli; assembly: GCF_978045245.1. Lineage (NCBI taxonomy): Eukaryota > Metazoa > Chordata > Mammalia > Rodentia > Muridae > Mus > Mus caroli. The sequence continues at coordinate 74,459,301 of NW_028227271.1, forward strand.
ATTTGATTTCTGTTATTTAAACATCTTGGCAGTGGATTAAAAAAAATCTAAATTTTCACATAAGATATTCTTATTTTGTACAATATTATCACATTTATATTCAAATGAGAATTATAAATTGAGTTTCACTCCTGAGAGACTCATCAGTTTAGCACAGTAAATAATATTCTCAAGACCAGTGAGGCATCCCAAAAGCAATTTAGTGTATTTAGACAACTGATGTTTTCAACACAAAATAAAATACGTTTTAGCTATTTATGCATTGTTTAGCATTGGAATGCATGTCACTTTCATAAACTTCTTATGCATTATGCTCTAAAATACAATTCCGTCTGAGTGTATTTTAATAAGTGGCTGACATGTTTATGGAAAGAATAATCAGAATTCAGCTGTTACACTCCCATTCAGACAGCACTGAATCAAGGGTCTTGATGGCATGAGATTTTAAGACTTCAAAAGCCCTTTTCATCTGGTGATTATTACTGTAGTACTATAACTAGGCTAATGTCATTTTATCACAAACTATAGACAGGCAGTCTCTGTGTTTGTGCATTAAATATGACATGAATCTGGGGCAAAGCAAGGTACAATAACTTCATGAAAAGGAACAGGTAATTTTCCTCAGTGAATCCTGATCAACAGATAATGACATACATGCCTTTTTATAGAACTAATATTTAACTTCAGATAACACCAATAAAGTTGATGTAAAAATTCTTGGACCCTTCGATTAAGCAGCATTACTAGAGGTCTATACGCCAAACTGTTATTTGAAATCATGCATGAATTCAAAAGTATGAAGTCATAAAGAGTTCACTCAGATAATTTTAAAACAAATATTGGCAAGATGTTCACAAGATGATAGTGCTCTATTGTTCAAAACCACATTAAATTAATGTAACTAATAAAAAAATTGTGACATTTAGTCTTGTCCACTTGACATTGTCTTGTCTCATCTAAGAATAGAATCTCAATGAGAAATTGCCTGGATCAGACTGGGTTGTGGGCATGCCTGTGGGAGACTGTCTTCATTATTAGTATTAAGTGATGTGTGGCTATTCACCTAACAACAGGTGGTATAATTCCCCAGTTAGGGGGTCCTGGGTGATAAAAATATAGAGAAGGGGGCTGAGTGCACATAAGCATGCATACCTTTATTCTTTCTCTGCTCTTCACATTGAATGTCACTGCTTAGATTTCTGACCTGACTTCCATACAATGGTATACTAAAATTGGGATCTCCCTAAGTTGCTGTTTGCCAGGGTATTTTGTTGCAGTCACACAAATTAACCGAGGATAGTTTTAACAGTTCTAATGAAAAAATGCAAATATTTCCATTAGGAACTAGGGAGTTATGCCTGACACCAAACTTATTCTGGGGGACATTGGATGATAAAAGGGTATCAAGGATATCAGGGTAGATATGACTAGCAAATGTTAAAATGAAATCATGGCTGACAAAACAATCAAGAAAATCATAAAAGAATTGAACAAACATGTAATGTGGTTAAAAGAGTTTCTATGCAAGCTGAAGACCTGAGCCTGAGTCCCAGGATCAATGAAAACACACACACACACACACACATGCACACGTACATGTACACGTACACAAATAAATATTAGTAATGAATAAAAATTACATAGAATATGTATAATTTCAATGAGAGCTTCAATCAGAGAAGGGGAGTGTGCTGCACTTTAAATAACTCTTTACAAATTACATCCATATAATAAATAAAAGGTCCATCCAAGTCTCAGTAAAATATTCAATTAGACAGGCAGAGGGAAACATTTGGATATAATAAATAAAATAATTAATTTAAAAAGTAATATAAAGGAAAATAATTTTTAATTTTAATTTTTTAATTCAATTTTTAAATAACTGTAAACAAAAATATACTTAGACTTCAAACTGACTTAAAGTGGGAATAGTCAGTGATGCATGAGTAAGTGAGTGGAGCCCAGGCTTCCCCATCAGGATTTATGGCAGACATCGGACAGGTACAGACCAATGCGTGAGTCAGATGGAAACATTAGAACAAACATCACCTCTAGGTATAATTTGCCAATGGCATTACAGCGTGAAAGGTAATGGGAACCATTACCCATGCAACAGCTGGTCTTAGAATAATTTACTATGTCTGTGGCAAAAGTTAAACATGAATTCCATCTCACTCAAACACACTACATTTAAATTGAATAGCTACCTAAAGTTTTGGTGGGCAATAAATAATAACTAAGTAGAAAAAATTTTTAGAAACACATATTTTGGTTTCTTCTGAACCGTGAGGTGACTCTGGGGGAACAATGATAGAATTGAAAAGAAATACTATTTCATTTGACATTTCTCCAATGTGAGCACATTAATTTGGATGAGGAGGTTTGCATCTGAACAATGGGAATCAGAAAAATACTTGTGTTTAGGTTATGAAAAAAGAAGTCACTTTTTTCTTTTCAACTCATATAAATGCTATCCTGGGTTAAGAGAAGGCAAGTATATGTTTGGTGGAGGCAAGGTATGGTGTGGGAAAAGGGGGTGCCTCTGACTTCATGAAATTCTTAGGCAAATGGATGGAAATAGAAAATATCATCCTGAGTGAGGTAACACAATCACAAAAGAACCATATGGTATGCGCTCACAGATAAGTGGATATTAGCCCAGAAGCTCAGAATACCCCAGATACAATTCACAGGCCACATGAAGTTAAGAAGAAGGAAGACCAAACTGTGGATGCTTCAGTCCTTCTTAGAAGGGGGAACAAAATATTCACAGGAGCAAATGTTTAGACAAATTGTGGAGCAGAGACTGAAGGAAAGACCATCCACAGACTGCCCCACCTGGGGATCCATCCCACATACAGTCACCAAATGCAGACACTATTGTGGATGCCAAGAAGGGCTTGCTGACAGGAGCCTGATATGGCTGTCTCCTGTGAGGCTCTTCCAGAGCCTGGCAAATACAGAGGAAGATGCTTGAAGTCATTGGACTGAGCGCAGGGTCCCAAATGGAGGAGTTAGAGAAAGGACCCAAGGAGCTGAAGGGGTTTGCAACCCATAGGGAGAACAACAATATCAACCAACCAGAAATCCCAGTGCTCCCAGGGGTTAAACCACCACCCAAAGAGTACACCTGGAGGGATCCATGGTTCCAGCAACATACGTAGCAGAGGATGGCCTTATCTGGCATCAATGGGAGGAGAGGCCTTTGGTCCTGTGAAGGCTTGATGCTCCAGTGTAGGGGAAAGCCAGGGTGGAGAGGTGGGAGTGAGTGATGGGTGGGGGAACACTCTCATAGAAGCAGGGGTAGTGTTGATAAGATAAGGGGTTTCTGAGGGGGAGGCAGACTGGGAAAGGGGATAATATTTGAAATGTAAATAAAGAAAATATCCAATAAATAAATAAATAAATAAATAAATAAATAAATAAAAGTGACCCCAAATTTACCTATAATGTTTCTACTAAAGCCTTAATCCCAGCACTCGGGAGGCAGAGGCAGGCAGATTTCTGAGTTCCAGGCCAGCCTGGTCTACAAAGTGAGTTTCAGGACAGCCAGGGCTACACTGAGAAACCCTGTCTCAAAAACAAAACAAAACAAAACAAAACAAAACAAAACAAAACAAAACAAAACAAAACACACAAAAAATGTTTTTTCTTAGAAATATAATCAAACAAAATTGTGCAGCTGTAAATTTGGAATCATTGATAAATACGTAACTATGCTATTTGTGTATGTGTGCATGTCTGCTGTGGCTGTTAGAAGTGATTGATGGAGCTGGGGCTGTGGGTGAATCTGGGGGCAAAAAGTTGTGCTCTGTCAAAGGGAAGAAATATCCTGCAGCATGGAGACATCAAATGAAGCCATTATACCTGAGCTGACAGAAAAATGCACCAATATTGATGGAGGAGACACAGGAGAGTGTGCTCAGACACATGGCAGCACCTTGAGCTTATTTCTTAGGTCATCATAACTGTGACAGGAAGGCAGGTAGCAGAACTGACTAAAGCTATGTGGCCAAAGAAGCAGAGATCAAGACAGGAATTAGGTTCCATGTTAGCAAAAGAGGAAATTCAATTAATTAGTTAATAATTAATTAATAAATAAAATTTCATTTTGATGGAGGTGGGCTTGAGTATATATTTATACACATGAGCATATTACATATATATAACATACATGTAAATTATATATGCATAATATACATGTATAAAACTGTCTCAACTTCAAACTTACTTCAGATTTTATTCTTTTTTTTTTGAGTTAGAATACAGGTTAATGCACTTTGTTATAACATTTTCATGTTCCTTTCCCCTCTGTCTTCTTCTCTTTCCCTGTCCCCTGTCCTCTCTATTGTCCTCCACAGATTAAGTTCTTCTGATCCTCACATGGCCCCTCTATTTTCATGCTGCACCCACACACATATGGCAGCAATTAATTTTGTTTATAGCACTGTATATAATTAAGAAAGTGTTTATTGTGATGGTTGAAGCTTACATATGCTTACTCTATATGATACCATGTGGTTTTCATAGATATAGTTTTTTTATTCTTTAGGGTAGATGTAAAGTGTATCTCTATTTTTCTTCAGTCTAACATCTGATTTTTCACTCACTTCTTAAACCTGCTAAGTATAGCCAACATTTAATTGGGTGAGCTACAATTTCCATTTCTCAAGGTCATACTTAGAATAGACATACTAATTAATACTTATTAGCACATTTAGACTTTTAATTTTCTAAGTACATTAAAAAATAACTAACTGAATTCCCTCATGAATTCAGTTATACGGGCCTTAATTTCTGTAAGACAGCGAAACTCAGTGCTAGGCTCAATATTAAGAAAGTTAGGTAAATATGTTTCACATACAATTATGAAATTCATTGCTATTTCATAAGGAATATAAACAAGTATGCAAACATGTTAAATTCAACTTGCCTTTACTGTGAAGTTATTAGCTTCTAGAAAAAAAAAAACCCTACATTTTCCTTTCACGAACAAATGATTTCATCTAGTTGCTCTTAGATATTAGCATTATACACGTTTTACTGTAGATTAAAATATTTCAGATTTCACTTTGTAACCTAGAAAATGCAGTTGTGTTGAAGCACACAGGGTCATGCTGGCTATGCTGCATGACGGTTCTTTTGGATGCTGAGAGCACTGGGCTACCTTGGCTCTTAAATACGTTTCCTACTATTGTGTTGGAAATGGAACATGTTAGCCATTTGCTGTGAGCCAAAGGACAACATTTCACAGTACAGATTTCAGTATAGTGACTCACCATGGCTTGCTTTCAAATTAATATCATGCCTACAGAATTTGATTCATTGATGTACGTGAGTATTATAAACATTATTGACACTAATATTGACATATTATTATAAACAAGTCTAGTGGTAGACATGTTTCTACCTTTGGATATATAAGTGAAACATATTTCTGCTCTGTCTCCGTTGTTGGTGGTCATATTTCATATCTTAAATGCATAGTAATGATTCTCCTGAATACTGTGGATGTAGCGAACACTAAAATTAACTTGCTATACAGATGACATTAGATCACACATCTCTACTCAATCAGCAGAGCACTGTCTGCCCCACCCACACTGAAAACCATTTTTTCTCTGGACACTTGGCCATGGAAAGCCATTGATGACGGCATTTTCTCTTGGAAGGCTGGTATCTTCTTCCTGAATTTGAATTCAGTGGGTTGTACTGCAGGTAATTAGAGGAGGAAGGCTTTTTCTCTTTCCTCCCTTCTTGCCTGTCTCTGTCTTTGTCTGCTTTGTTCATTCTTATCTCTTCTACAGTTCTCTTTCCTTTGTAATAATGCAGTAGACCTTAGTCCTGCAGTGTTTAGTTTTGTCTGCATGGGATTGTTTCTGCCAGTATATAACATGGGGCTCTAAGTTACCTTTCACCTTGGGTTTCCATCTGCAATTCTGAGACTCTTATTTATGGTGGAGAAATATTTGATATGCCCTTCTCAAGTAGTACTTATGGACAAATGAGAAGTTAGAGTTCATTCAGGCAAAGCAACTCTTACTGGGAACAATGCCATCTTTTGCCCTCTTAGAATACTCATTTATGGTTATCAAAAATCCTGGGATGGGAACATAGTTAGGTTGGCAAAGTGCCTGACACAGATACATGAAGGTATTATTTTTTAAAAAGGCTCTGTTTGGAGTAGAACCCTGACTAGGGTGTCATGGTGATCTGAAGCTCACTGATGAGCCAGACTAACTAAACCTATGGAGTTCACGTTGAGTGAGACATCCTGTCTCCAAAATAAATATAGAGAATGATCGAGGAAGACATCTGTTGTTTGCATATATACATGCACACATGTGCATGTGCACTCACATTGACCACTACAGACATTACACATAAAACACATCATATACATACAATATAGTAACTGGTGACATAACTTATTAGTTATTTAAATACCCATCTCACTTTATAATGTATGAAATACGTTTTCTGCCTCATGTACACAAATATGTTTAACTAGTTGACTTTTAAAGAAAAATATGAAGCTAAGAGGCCAAATCTTTTAATTTTACACTTCATTTTAGAGAACCTGACCTACGTTTGAACTCAGGTAACCTAACAGGCAGGTACCTCACATTTTGTGCTGGCTTGGGAAATAGAGGCAGATACATCTCTTAGTTCTAAGTCCAGCATAGTCTAGGTCAATCAGGGTAATGGAGTGAAACCCTATCTCATACCTGTGTAAAGTAATCTTGACTTTCTTCCCTTGACCTATTATTTCAACACCTTAGCCTATTTCTCTGTCCTTTTGATCACTCATCCATTTTTTGGCAACCATTATGGCTTACAGTTACAATAAGAAAACAGTTAACAGGCTAATAATGAGTTTGCTAATTAATAGTTTCCAAAGATCAATATAAGCATTCTCTTAATGTTGTTTAAACACTCTCCCCAAGGGCTTGCCTAGAAAGGATTTATAGACCTATGTTCTAGTGTTTCTGAAGAAAAGTTGTTTCTAGTGATGGTGCAGGCTCAATAAGTTATTGACAGAATCCTAAGTAGTATTTGTTTTTTTTGAAAATTGCCAATACAGTTTACTGACAGAGGCAGATACATGCAAGTTACTATCTGATTAGATGATTTAAGAATTTCCAATGCAATCCCTGCCTCTTGGATAAGTTGTAGAATTTCTGCTATAAGCCTAAATAATGACCTCGTGTCTACATTCCTGTTTCTGAAGTGTAAAAGTGTTGCCTTCTGTGACCCAACAACCTTTGTAGAGATGATTCTTTTGAAATATTCATGTAGTCCAAATATATCTGAATGTGTCTTTAAAAACAGTGAGGCAAGGAGGCTTGTCCAGAGTGGAGAGAGGACTGTGGGCTTCTAGAAACAGAATAGGGTGATGCACTCAGGAACGAATGTGGGCAGAACACTGAAGCACTGGGTCCTTGGGTTGCTATTGCACACAGAGGTATCCACCCAGGAAACCATCTCTAGACTTCTGTAGCATTACATCCATAGTGCTTTGAGCCACTGCATCTATGGAGATTTGTTACAGTGGGTATGGGAAGATAGTACAATGCCCTTTCAGAGATGCTGCTGTGGGAAAGGGGGCTGAGGGATTGTAGGAACCAAAGATAGTGAAGACTGTAACAATAGTGTTTTCTGACTGGAAATTACAGTGACTGCCACTGCCACATGACCTGCATGAGAGCAAGTCATACAAAGCCCACATGTGGCTGGGAGAGGGAATCAAGGTTTCACTCTAGCTGGGGAGCTATTGACAACTGATAGCTGTTGGGGAAGGGGAGATTGGTTTTCTTCAGGATATGGTTCCTGAGGGAACCTATCATGTTCCATCAGCTAGCCTTACACCAGTGCACATAGAGACCGTGCTAAAGGACTGAATAGATTTAAAGATAATATTAACTTGGGAGGAGAATGTGATGGTACAGGGAAGGAACTGGGGTAAAGAAAATTTGGCATAGATTTGATTAAAGCACATTAAGTGCATGTATATAATTTATAAACAAATAAAGAGAATAATTATACTGCTATAAAATAAATTTATTTTATGTATGTATGTATGTATGTATGTATTACACTCCAGATTTAATTCCTCCCCTGGTCCACCCTCCGACTGTTCCACATCCCATACCTCCTCCCCACCCCTCTGTCTCCACGAGGAAGTCCTCACCCCCACCCCAAAATAAACTTTTATTAAACAAACAAAAACGGACAAACAATCCAGTTCCCTGCTAATGGCTTGTTCTCCATGGCTTTATACACATTACTCTCAATCTCTGATTAATAGTCACTGGGGCATGTCACATTTGTTTGTAACGTTATGCTAAAATGTATCTATTGCTTAATTATTTTCCTCATGTAATGGGCTCAGATTTCTTTTTTTTTCTTTTTTTTTAATATTTTTATTACATATTTTCCTCAATTACATTTCCAATACTATCCCAAAAGTCCCCCATAGCGCCCCCCACTTCCCTACCCACCCATTCCCATTCTTTTGGCCCTGGCATTCCCCTATATTGGGGCATATAAAGTTTGCAAGTCCAATGGGCCTCTCTTTCCATTGATGGCCGACTAGGCCATCTTTCGATACATATGCAGCTAGAGACAAGAGCTCCAGGGTTCTGGTTAGTACATCATGTTGTTCCAACAATAGGGTTGCAGATCCCTTTAGCTTCTTGGGTACTTTCTCTAGCTTCTCCATTGGGAGCCCTGTGATACATCCAATAGCTGACTGTGAACATCCACTCCTGTGTTTGCTAGGCCCCGGCATCGTCTCACAAGAGACAGCTATATTTGGGTCCTTTCAGCAAAATCTTGCTAGTGTATGCAATGGTGTCAGCGTTTAGAAGCTGATTATGGGACGGATCCCTGGATACAGCAGTCTCTAAATGGTCCATCCTTTCATCACAGCTACGTAGTCAGAGCAATGTGGCTTTGTGTAATTATGACAGAAGGAAATGTTAAAGAAATCTGAGCCCTGGTGAGGGCTAGCAGTGTAATCAAGTCACCTGTGCTAAAGCAGAATTCACCTTCAGACAGACTTTGTATTTTTAGAAGGTAAAATGACTTTACTAATATATTCACAACTAAGATACATGGACACATAGCAACAAAGCCTCATCTCTCATGCTTGCAGAGAAATTATTTACAAATGTCCCTGTTTAGAAATCTGACTTCTCATTATCCAAGTTTTATCCGTTTGACTGAGTAAATCCTGTGACATTGCCTCTTCGGTACCCAAGAAGGATTATGTGAGGAACCCTGCCCGCTCTCATTTCTGCATCAACTGAGACCTTTGGAAGCCAATAACTCGGAAGAGACATCAGCTGGCTGTAGAAAGAGAAAGGATTCTTATACCATGTATATAACTGGGACAAACATTTCCAGCGAGTTTGCAGGTGGGGGACTCTTTGTTACCTGCATTTCAGAGATAAATAAACTAGGGCATGGGTAGGGGAAGTAGCTGTCCTAGATCTCTGAGGAGGCAGGAACAACACCTGCATCTGAGCCTGGCTGCGGCTTCATCATTGCCTTCCATTGCTTGTTCATGCCAGTTGCGTTGATGTAGAAGATGCAAGTGGAACACATGCTATGGGAAAGACTGAGAAGTATGAGCTTACCGAATGCTCAGCCAAGTTGAAGAGTGATGTAGGCTTCCGTAAAGGAAGACAGTGCTTTAGGGGCAGAAAGGACCAGTCTTAGTGGACAGGGGAGTCATCTGGGGCAAAGAGAAGACTGTCCAGCCTCGTGAACATAGTAAATCTATGGGCTTCTGTCTCTCCATGGAGAGAGCTGGAAGAGAAGTCTAGAAACAGAAACATCTATTTTCAATACTGCAGGCCACAGTAATTAGAATACTTGTCAGCTCTGATACTCTACAGCTTTGGTATTTGCTAGGCACTTAGTTGAAAATAAAATGAGAACTTTTTGGTTTTGTTGTCTTGAGATGGAGCCACACAATTATGTATGCCTGCCTGTCCAAGAACTCTCTGTGTAGACTAGACTGGTCTTGAACTCAGAGAGTTATGTCTGCCTCTCAAGTACTAGGAATAGAAGCGTGTACCACCATGCCTGGACTAGTATTTTTGAAGTGGGATCTAATTTAATTCCATCACATTTGTAATAGAAAACTAGCAGCCTGTCATTTCTGCTAGACAGGTGGGCTAATGAGTTTCTGGGATCCTCCTGTCTCCATGTTCCTCTTGCTCTGCAGTGCTGAGGTAACAGGAAGACACCATCATACATGGCTTTTACATAAACGCTTGGAAGCCTTACTTTGGTCCCTATGCTAACCTTACCATCAAGCAACCCACTGAGCCATCTCTCCAAACCTAGGATTCAATCTGTGAAACAAGACAAATCAGTGGCCCTGTACTAAGGAAAGCCTGTTTAAATAAACCTAAATGCATATTGTCACAAAATATGAATAAATTAAAAAATATTTTATCCTAAAGAGAAACTTCCAAGGAGTATAATTACCTGGATCTACTGTCAGACTGGAGGGCTCCCTGAGCCCTGTACTTCCATCTCAGGACTGACTGAAGACCAGAAGAATAGGGTTAGCTTTGGTTTCAGGACAGATTCTTTGGGGTATTTGTTAGTGATCCTTAAATGACATCTAGGATTTCACTCCTGTCAGGATCTAAAGGAAATTACAAATAGAACACAAAATTGGATTGCGTCTCTGTTGTTGTGGTTGTGGCACACCTCCTCTTCCCCATGCTTCTTTCATAACTGAAGAGTTCACTTTAAATTGGGTCCTGGAGATTAAAATGTACCAATATGGAACTTCAGCAATGAGACAAGCTAACCAAACAGTGCTCTCTGGGACCATGGAATTTATCACTCTCTACATGACAGCCGAATTTGCTCGCTCAGAAATTATCAAAACATAAATTACAAAGAACTCTTTCACAGCGACTTATATCGATCTCATTTTGAAGGCCTGAAAGGTTTTTTGGACATAAATACTAAAGATAAGAACCTTCTCAAAAATATAGGCCTTAAATAAGCTACAGTAACTTTTGGATAGCTTATAGTTTTGCAAATGTTGTGGTTATAATATCTGTATAAAGGTGATGCTGAAATGACATTCAATCAGTGTGAATATATTCAGTCACTCGGCTACCTGGGTGCTTGTTATTCAGCAAAGTTCCAGATGTAGTGACCTTGATTTAACCCCAGTGCCCACAGCTCAGCATTTACACAGGACTGTTAGTTAGGCTTATTTGTAAGGATGATCCAGCACCTTTGTGATTCAGAGATCACTATAGGGTAAAATGATTCAGCTATAAAGCCTTTTCTCTGAGGTCTAACCTCATCATCACACATATTTCCAAGTAAATGTTGATGACACACGGGGAAAAGAGAGGTCTAAAAGGGAGAGAGGGGAGGAGGGAGTGAGCAAGACGAGGTAGATAGCGATGAATAATCATGACAGAGAAACATTTTTTTATTCCAAGCACTTCTAGGTAAGGTGAAAACGTTTGCCTGTCTGAATAAAGAAGATGGCTTTCCTGAGATGTGACTAATTTTCTCTACCTTTCAGTATATTATACCTGACTCAACAACTTCACAACAGTGATAAGCTAGTAACTATAGTATGCTTGAAAGTTTTCATTTTTGAAACCTTTTTTTTTATTGACTTAATCTTGATCACATTAAAATGTGTTTTATACATGAAACTCTTTGTCATGCTTGAAAGAGTGGAAGGCAGTTTAGAAAAACGAATGGAGAATGCAATGGTAGCTAGGCTACTTAAGGATCTGATAACAGTAGATTGTTATATTAGTTACTTAGTGAGATTCCGGAGCAACACATCTCACAAGTGTAACTTAATTCAGGACAGGTTCATTCCATCTCAGTCCTTCATGGTGGGGAAAGCATGGAGGTAAGAGATAAGGTAAGGCAGCTGGTCTCATTGCATACAAAGTGAGTGAGAGAGAGAGAGAGAGAGAGAGAGAGAGAGAGAGAGAGAGAGAGAGAAATGCTTAGACAGTTTTCTGTCTTTTATGTACTCTCATTCCAGACTCTAGCCAAAGGAATGGTGCCACCCACATTTATGTGCCATGTCAGTTAATCTACTCACGTGTGTGCACGAGGCTTCCTTATGGGCTCATTTCTAATCTGATCAACTTAATAACCAAGGTTAACTAGTACAGCTGGTAAGTGAGTATTTACTTGTATGACAAGGGTGATGTTCAGCTGGTAAATGCAATTTACTTACATAGCAAACTGTGACAATATTATCTCTCCTCTGAGTTCTTCTGGGGATGACACATGGAGACGAAAAATGGAGATGGTGCAGAGATAACGTTAGGACCTCTTTTAGGAAAGTTCACCCTACAAGCATTGGTGAGTTTTACAAAATCTTACTGTTGATGATGTTTTTAAACAAATTGATAGTCAAATTAGCTCATTCATTACCACATTTTAAAATATTAACAAGTCTGCTTTTTTAAAAAATTTTGATCTTGAGCATGGAAAAACTTAGACTTTATAAACACTATAACAGAATAGTACATCACAGAGCTGTAACTGTGATTCTGTGAAAACCAAGACAATCACTCTTCAAGGCCATTGCTTGAAGCTGGTGACAATGAAAGAAGATGCTTGAAGCCCGGAGAAGAGCCATTGTTCTTTGTTTTCTACTGGACCCTTAGTGACCCTGCAAGTGTTATGCCAACTCTCAAGTACCTGTGTGCTAAGGATATTCAAGTTTCCTGTAATACCATAGAGCTACTGAAACTGCTTCACTCTAGAAAATAGTGATGGTTGTGATCTACAAACAAATAACATTGACATATTTACATGACCATTTTCTTACTAACTATATTACTTAACATTAAAATAAGAAAAGGAATATGTTGAAAATAACAAAATCCACTAATAGGCTCTGCCAGTGCCTGACAAATACAGAAGTGGATGCTCACAGCCATTCATTGGACAGAGCACAGGGTCCACAATGAAGGAGCTAGAGAAAGTACCCAAGGAGCTGAAGGGGTTTGCAGCCCCATAGGAGGAACAACAATATGAACTTACCATTACTCTCAGAGCTCCCAGGGACTAAACCACCAATCAAAGAATAAACATGGTGTAACTCATTGCTCCAGCTGCATATGTAGCAGAGGATGGCCTAGTCTGCCATCAATGAGAGGAGAGGCCCTTGGTCCTGTGAAGGTTATATGCCCCAGTATAGTGGAATGCCAAGGCCAGGAAGTAGGAGTGGGTGGGTTGATAAGCAGGGAGAAGGGGAGAAGGGATAGGGGGAGGGGGTTATCGTGGGAAAAGTAGGAAAGGGGATAACATTTGAAATGTAAATAAAGAAAATATCTAATAAAAAATAAAAAATAAGAAAATAAACAAAATTCACTAATACGTTACCTACTCAAAATTAAAATTCTGATTTTTTTGGTATGCTTTCTAGCAAAGCTAAAAAGCTCTTTAACCTTTCTGTCTTTATTTGCTGTGGTAATCACTGTGCACTATAGATAATAGAAAGTTCCCAGACAGCATTCTGTAACCTGTACTACAATTCATTCTATGCAGCACTGTTTCATGTATGTAGCTTGCTAATCAGTGTAAGACTCATATCTTGTCACAGTCTTTAAATTTCATGATAAATTACAGGTATTTATCCTTGTAGCTATGTATCAGTTAGTTTGTTTATTTATGTATGTATTTATTTGTTTGTTTGTTTGTTTATTATTTAATTGCTACTGGAGAGTATTCTAACTTAGAAACAATCCACAGCTGCAGTTGCTTGAGTAATTACTGCAGGGAAGGAAACAAGCACCCGCTCTGCTTTGCTCTCATCACTGCAGTGGACATGCTTGCCCAAGCATCCTTGGGTCACTGAAGAGCATTTCCATAGGATTCAGCCTTTCAACATCCTACAGGAGAGCAATTGGAAGCTTTGATGTTAGTGAGTTTGACTTGGTTACTTCTTGAGACAGGTTTGCCTGCTCTGCTCATAGCTTAGTGTTTTTTTGTCCCTGCTGTCTGGTGGCTAGAGTCCTGGCAACTATGGAATGCTGTATAATATATTATGTCATGTTTTCTTATCATAACTGAAAGACAAGACCATTGTGTTTTGACTCAAGTACCCAAAATGCTTTATTTCTGTGGAAGACCCTTCATCTGTACTAGGCAGAAATTGACAGGTCATTGTTGATTCTTCACTGACCTGATTATTTGATCAGGAATATTTGATAAAGGCCCTCTCCACCATCCTCTGCTACATATGCAGCTGGAGCCATGAGTCCCACCATGTGTATTCTTTGGTTGGTGGTTTAGTCCCATGGAGCTCTGGGGGAGGGAGGTACTGGTTAGTTCATATTGTTGTTCCTCCTATGGGTCTGCAAACCCCTTCAGCTCCTTGAGTACTTTCTCTAGCTCTTTCATTGGGGACTCTATGCTGTGTGTGGATGGCTGTGAGTCTTATTTGATTAATTTTTTTCTCTCGGATATTTTATTTACATTTCAAATGTTTTCCCCTTTCCAGGACTCCTCTTAAGAAATCCCCATCCCACCACATCTCTCCCTGCCTCTATGAGGGTGTTCCCCCACCCACCCACTCCCATCCTCTCACCCTGGTATTCCCCTACACTGGGGCATTGAACATCCTCAGGCCCAAGGGCCTTTCCTCCCACTGATGTGCAACAAGGCCATCCTCTGCCATATATGTGGGCAGTGCCATGGGTCCCTCCATGTGTATTCTTTGGTTAGTGATCTAGGAGCTCAGTGGGTGGGAGTCTGGACTATTTATACTGTTGCTCCCCCAATAGGGCTACAAAACTCCTCATCTCCTTCAGTCCCTTCTCTATCTCCTCCATCGGGGACCCCTGAGCTCAGTCCAATGGTTGGCTGCGAATTCCTCCTGTGTATTTGTCAGGCTCTAACAGAGCCTCTCAGGAGACAGCCATATCAGGCAGGCTTCTATTGATTCTTTTTTTTTAAATTAGGTATTTATTTCACTTACATTTCCAATGCTATCCCAAAAGTCCCCCACACGCTCTCCCACCCACTCCCCCACCAACCCACTCCCACTTCTTGGCCTTGGCATTCCCCTGTACTGAGGCATATAAAGTTTGCACAACAAATGGGCCTCTCTTTCCAACTAGGCCATCTTCTGATACATATGCAGCTAGAGACACGAGCTCCAGGGGGTACTGGTTAGTTCATATTTTTGTTCCACCTATGAGGATACAGATGCCTTTAGCTCCTGGGGTAATTTCTCTAGCTCCTCCATTGGGGACCCTGTGATCCATCCAATAGCTGACTGTGAGCATCCACTTCTGTGTTTGCTAGGCCCCGGCATAGTCTCACAAGAGACAGCTCTATCTGGATTGTTTCAGCAAAATCTTGCTCGTGTATGCAATGGTGTCAGCGTTTGGAAGCTGATTATGGGATGGATCCCCGGATATGGCCATCTCTACATGGTCCATCCTTTCATATCAGCTCCAAAGTTTGTCTCTGTAACTCCTTCCATGAGTGTTTTGTTCCGAATTCTAAGAAGGGGCAAAATGTCCACACTTTGGTCTTCGTTCTTTTTGTGTTTCATGTGTTTTGCAAATTGTATCTTATATCTTGGGCATTCTAAGTTTCTTGGCTAATATCCACTTATCAGTGAGTACATATTGTGTGAGTTCTTTTGTGATTGGGTTACCTCACTCAGGATGATGCCCTCCAGGTCCATCCATTTGCCTAGGAATTTCATAAATTCATTCTTTTTAATAGCTGAGTAGTACTCCATTGTGTAAATGTACCACATTTTCTGTATCCATTCCTCTGTTGAGGGGCATCTGGGTTCTTTCCAGCTTCTGGCTATTATAAATAGGGCTGCTATGAACATAGTGGAGCATGTGTCCTTTTTACCGGTTGGGACATCTTCTGGATATATGCCCAGGAGAGGTATTGCTGGATCCTCCGGTAGTACTATGTCCAATTTTCTAAGGAACCGCTAGACTGATTTCCAGAGTGGTTGTACAAGCTTGCAATCCCACCAACAATGGAGGAGTGTTCCTCTTTCTCCACATCCTCGCCAGCATCTGCTATCACCTGAATTTTTGATCTTAGCCATTCTGACTGGTGTGAGGTGGAATCTCAGGGTTGTTTTGATTTGGATTTCCCTGATGTAATTAAGGGTGCTGAACATTTTTTCAGGTGCTTCTCAGCCATTTGGTATTCCTCAGGTGAGAATTCTTTGTTTAGCTCTGAGCCCCATTTTTTAATGTATTATTTCATTGTCTGGAGTCCACCTTCTTGAGTTCTTTATATATATTGGATATTAGTCCCCTATCTGATTTAGGATAGGTAAAGATCCTTTCCCAATCTGTTGGTGGCCTTTTTGTCAAATTGAAGGTGTCTTTTGCCTTGCAGAAGCTTTGCAATTTTATGAGGTCCCATTTGTTTATTCTCGATCTTATAGCACAGGTCATTTCTGTTCTATTCAGGAATTTTTCCCCTGTGCCCATATCTTCGAGGCTTTTCCCGACTTTCTCCTTTATAATTTTCAGTGTCTCTGGTTTTATGTGGAGTTCCTTAATCCAATTAGATTTGACCTTAGCACAAGGAGATAGGAATGGATCAATTTGCATTCTTCTACATGATAACCACCAGTTGTGCTAGTAACATTTGTTGAAAATGCTGCCTTTTTTTTCACTCTATGATTTTAGCTCCCCTGTCAAAGATCAAGTGACCATAGGTGTGTGGGTTCATTTCTGGGTCTTCAATTCTATTCCATTGGTCTACTTGTCTGCCGCTATACCAGTACCACACAGTTTTCATCACAATTGCTCTGTAGTACAGCTTTAGGTCAGGCATGGTGATTCCACCAGAGGTATTTTTATGCTCGAACAGAGTTTTGCTATCCTAGGTTTTTTGTTATTCGAGATGAGTTTGCAGATTGCCCTTTCTAATTCGTTGAAGAATTGAGTTGGAATTTTGATGGGGATTGCATTGAATCTGTAGATTGCTTTTGGCAAGATAGCCATTTTGACTATATTTTTCCTGCCGATCCATGAGCATGGGAGATCTTTCCATTTTCTGCATAGACTAACAGACTGGCTACAAAAACAGGACCCAAAATTTTGCTGCTTACAGAAAAACCATCTCAGGGAAAAAAGACAGGCACTACCTCAGAATGAAAGGCTGGAAAACAATTTTCCAAGCAAATGGTCTGAAGAAACAAGCTGGAGTAGCCATTCTAATATCTAATAAAATGGACTTTCAACCCAAAGTCATCAAAAAAGACAAGGAGGGGCAGTTCATACTCATCAAAGGTAAAATCTTCTAAGAGGAACTCTCAATTCTGAATATCTAAGATCCAAATCCAAGGGCAGCCACATTCATTAAAGAAATTTTAGTAAAGCTCAAAGCACACATTGCACCTCACACAATAATAATGGGAGACTTCATCACACCACTTTCATCAATGGACAGATCATGGAAACAGAAACTGAACAGGGACACAGTGAAACTAACAGAAGTTATGAAACAAATGGATCTAACAGACATCTACAGAACACTATATCCTAAAACAAAAGGATATACCTTCTTGTCAGCACCTCATGGTACCTTCTCCAAAACTGACCATATAATTGGTCACAAAACAGGCCTCAACAGATACAAAAATATTGAAATTGTCCCATGCATCCTATCAGATCACCATGGACTAAGGCTGATCTTCAATAACAAAATAAATAATAGAAAGCCAACATTCACGTGGAAACTGAACAACACTCTTCTCAATGATACCTTGGTCAATTAAGGAATAAAGAAAGAAATTAAGGACTTTTTAGAGTTTAATGAAAATGAAGCCACAATATACCCAATTTACGGAACACAATGAAAGCATTTCTAAGCGGAAAACTCATAGCTCTGAGTGCCTCCAAAAAGAAACTAGAGAGAGCACACACTAGCAACTTGACAACACACCTAAGAGTTCTAGAACAAAGGAAGCAATTTCACCCAAGAGGAATTGACGGCAGAAAATAATCAAACTCAGGGGCGAAATCAACCATGTGGAAATAAGAAGAACTATTCAAAGAATCCACCAATCGAGGAGCTGGTTCTTTGAGAAAATAAACAGGATAGATAAACCCTTAGCCAGACTCACTAGAGGGCACAGGGACGGCATCATAATTAATAAAATCAGAAATGAAAAGGGAGACATAACAACAGATTCTGAAGAAATCCAAAACAGCATCAGATCCTTCTACAAAAGCCTATACTCAACAAAACTGGAGAACCTGGATGAAATGGACAAGTTTCTAGACACATACCAGGTACCAAAGTTAAATCAGGATCAGGTTAATGATCTAAACAGTCCCATATCCCCTAAAGAAATAGAAGCAGTCATTAACAGTCTTTTAACCAAAAAAAGCCCAGGACCAGATGGGTTTAGTGCAGAGTTCTATCAGACCTTCAAAGAAGATCTAATTCCACTTCTTCACAAACTATTCCACAAAATAGAAGCAGAAGGTTCTCTACCCAACTCATTCTATGAAGCCATAATTACTCTGATACCTAAACCACAGAATCCCAACAAAAATAGAGAAATTCAGGCCAATTTCCATTATGAATATCTATGCAAAAATACTCAATAAAATTCTTGCTAACCGAATCCAAGAATACATTAAAACAATCATCCATCCCGACTAAGTAGGGTTCATTCCAGGGATGCAGGGATGGTTTAATATACGGAAATCCATCAAGGTAATACAGTATATAAACAAACTCAAAGACAAAAACCACATGATCATCTCGTTAGATGCTGAGAAAGCATTTGACAAAATCCAACACCCATTCATGATAAAAGTCTTGGAAAGATCAGGAATTCAAGGCCCATACCTAAACTTGATAAAAGCAATCTACAGCAAACCAGTAGCTAACATCAAAGTATATGGTGAGAAGTTGGAAACAATCCCACTAAAATCAGGGACCAGACAAGGCTGCCAACTTTCTCCCTACCTATTCAACATTGTACTTAAAGTCCTAGCCAGAGCAATTCGACAACAAAAGGAGATCAAGGGGATACAGATTGGAAAGGAAGAAGTCAAAATATCACTTTTTGCAGATGATATGATAGTATATATAAGTGACTTTAAAAATTCCACCAGTGAACTTCTAAACCTGATAAACAGCTTCAATGAAGTAGCTGGATAAAAAATTAACTCAAACAAGTCAATGGCCTTTCTCTACACAAAGGATTAACAGGCTGAGAAAGAAATTAGGGAAACAACACCCTTCTCAATAGTCAAAAATAATATAAAATACCTTGGCATGACTCTAACTAAGGAAGTGAAAGATCTGTATGATAAGAACTTCAATCTCTGAAGCAATTAAATAAGAACTTCTATTGATTCTTAATCACTTAATCATACACATTTGATTTTTCTTTATTGAAGGACACCAGCAAAATGTTCTCTTGTATCTACAACTATAGAAGAATTTTAGTTATTCTCTCCAGGTCACACACTCCCTCAGTATTATGTACCACCCAGCCAAACATCAAACAGAATAATCAATTTTAGGGGGGGATTTTAAGTACAGGAACTTTTAATTTTCATGATTGAAGTAATCAGATGAAACAAATGTTTATCATTCACACATACACATATTTATACACACATAGGGACAGGTATTTGCCAGCATACTTAAAATAAGAGTTTGATTATCTGATCTACAATTCAATTATTTTTCTTGTTCAAAGCTCAGTTGTACTTCCAAGTATTGATGATATATTAACATAATGATCAATGTTTTTGACAAAGTTCTTTAAATAACATGAGCTTCTTTTGTTAAACACCATCAAATAATGTTTGTAAATACTTGTTTTATCCTCACACGATCTTCCAATCATTGATATCCAATAGCTTAAAATTTAATTTCTCTAACAAATAATTTAAACAACCAAACAAATCCTTAAGTGATTGTTATAAAATATCGTAATGTTCATTTATTTAAAATTTTCATTGTTTTAGTTTTTCTCAAGTCACCATTATCTAAAGTTATAATGTGTAGTTTGTCCTTTCTTCCTCTTAATTATAGCAAGTCAATTATTTGATCAAATCACATTGTCCTTTCTATTATACATTTCTGAATATGAGACACTGTCATTTGTATAGAACTACAAGGCAAGAGAAAAACTTTCAAATGGCTGAATGAGATTTTTTGTATAGTTTCTTTAACAAAAAGTTATAATGTTCATGTTTTTCTGGGCAAAAAAATGTGCTTTAGACATATTTTTAAAGCCTAAGTTACCATTTTGTTTGCTTTTGTTTGCTTGTTATTTTTATTGTAGACAAGAATTATTTCTGTGCAAAAATAAGGTAGCAATGTACAATCAAGTCAAAATTGGGCTAGTACTATGACTACCAATGCTTAATCCTTGAGAGAACTGAGGTCCCAGGGAAGGAGAATTGTGGTGGGGAGGAGGAGTGGGATGAAGAACTGTGATATATGGAACTTGGGCAGGGGCTACAACTGGAATTTAAATAAATAAAATAATAATAATGATGTAATAAAGGTAAAAACCAACAAAGACAACAAATGAGAACCCAGGAAAATTAAAACTTTCCACCCAGTAAAGAAAACACTCAGCAGACTGATGAGACAATCTGTGGAACTGGAGAAAATATTTGCAAGCTATAAGTTTGACAAGGGGTTAAATCTATAATAAATAAACATACATAATAATACATAAAAAGCATAATACATAAAAACAAACACTGAATACTCAGTAGCATCTAAATAAAATGATATAAAAACCAGACAATAGACCTAAATACACAGCTTTTCAAAAAAAAGTATTCACATGTGGCCAAAATTTTAACAAAAATCTCGGCATTGCTAGTTATCATGGAAGTAAACAGAGAAACACTAATAATATCCCCTTATTTCAGGGAAAGGATAAAAAAAGACAAAAGTATTGGGAGGGAGAGATAGATCAGGAGTTAATTGATGTCTGCCTTCGTAGAAGATATGAGCTTGTTTTCCAGCACTGAATGGCTACTCAGAACTTCTATAACCTGAGATTCTGGGGTCCTACACACATGCTTATATACACAGACATACATGCCCCCCACCCTCACAGACACACACAGAGAGAGAGAGAGAGAGAGAGAGAGAGAGAGAGAGAGAGAGAGAGAGAGAGAGAGAGAGAGAGAGGAGAGAGAGACAGAGAGAGAGACAGAGACAGAGAGACAGAGAGAGACAGAGAGAGGCAGAGAGACAGAGAGAGGCAGAGAGACAGAGAGATACAAAGCAAAATAGACTCAAAGAAAAGACAAAACACTGGTGCTTAAGGTGGTTTGAAGAAAAGGGAGGGAGTGATATTCACAATAGCTAAGGTATAGGAAACTTAACTGAAGAAGCTGATGATTGGACTCTCAGTGGATGTGGAGTCTACAGACTATACTGATGTGCATTTCTGCTCTAAAACTTAGCTTGTGATTAAAAAAATGACAAATGTTTGAGGAAGTAAATGGATTTAACATTATTTAAGAACTACACAGTATTTATATATAACAACATTGCTTGGACTTCATAAATATGTATAGCTTTTATATCTAGGCTAAAATTTGCTTAAGCAAAAAACATGAAATAAAAATAATGATTTTAAATACCAATCTAGTGTTGAGTTATTTGGGTAGTCTATTAGTTTTCTGTTCCGTGCTATGAATGAGTAACTTGAATCAACAAAATTTCTCACAGTTGTAGAAAATCGATGCCTGCAAGCATAGTATGGGTTGGGGCACTGTTCTTCTCTGTTTTCTAGATAAGGATCTTTCCGTGGATGAAATGATCTAAGGTTCTAGAAGCTTCAGGCAACATCTATAACAAGTTTCACTCTGTCTTAAACTTGGGTTCTTCTCTTGAGAGTTCATTTGGTATTCTCCCAAGTGTGTGCATGCTTGCATGTGTGTGTGTGTCTCTTGATTTCCCTCCCAGAAGGACACATTGCTCAATGAAAGAAGGGCTTCTGTTAGTCTAAGAGGAAGTCAACTAAACCAAGCTATTGTAATTGCAGTGACACCTTTTCTGAAGATGGTCACATTCTAAGGTACTCTTCATTAGGACTCCAGCACAGTTTTTA
Source organism: Mus caroli (assembly GCF_978045245.1). Classification (NCBI taxonomy): domain Eukaryota; kingdom Metazoa; phylum Chordata; class Mammalia; order Rodentia; family Muridae; genus Mus; species Mus caroli. Next base: position 74,481,421 of record NW_028227271.1, read on the forward strand.
GATAGACACAAATACTTTACCTTCTATTTGCTACAGAAAGCATTAATAAGTCTGTGAGTATTAGTTCCTCAAATGTAACAAACAACCTCTGTGCCTTACCATTAAAAAGGAGAGAAGTATTGGATGTTCAAACAGGACTTAAGCTGGCTAACTAAAGAGAGTGACTCTGAGTGCTCATTTTCTAATATCCTGGAGGACTTAAGTGTATCTGAGACTTCTTGATCACAGCCACTGACTTACAATAATTCTTCTGAGGCCTTGACTTGTTTCATGCAGAGAGGTAGTTACTGGACAAGCCATAATAAGTGAAAGGAGACATTTAAAACATTAAATTAGCCAAGTGTAGAAAACTGTGAGCTCTCAACTTACAAACTGATCCAAATATTTCTTTTTTTCCTAGAAGGGACATTAATATATTTAAGGACTATTATGAATATTAGTGCCAACTTGAGTGGATACTTGTCAAGATGTGCGTGTCCTAAGAGAAACCAGTTGCAAACCTCAGACTTCAAGAGAAATTACACATTTAAAGCAAATATAATCTCCAAACTAAAGAGATTGCAGAGTCATGGTGGTCTCCCTGGAGAGTGTTGTTTTCTGGAGTTGAATAATGGTAGATTTTAGATCTGCTTATTACTATTATTTTACAAATTTCTTTTCCAGAGGAACATTTTCATCTCCCACAGTTGACTCTACTATAATTTTACTGAATATTATAGATTTAATATCATAAAAATTAATTACAGAGACTTAAATAAAAAGATATGTCAGGTTTGTTCAAAACATATTTTTAAATTTATCTTAAAATCCAGATTGTAAGTCTATATGATTAGATTATTCTAGACAAGAACATATATTATGTGTTTCCTCTTTTTGAATTTCATAGAATTTCTAAAATGTAGTGAATCAAAATGTTTCATTCTTCCTAGACCCAAGAATGTAATGGTCAAGCCTGGAATTCTTTTTCTTTCAAATCTACTCCCTTCTCATAGTTTGAGCTATGGAGCTCTTTGTCATAAAATATGGTTTACAAAATGCCTTGCTAACTTATAACACAGAGTGTGAATAGAGGGTACATATTATTTAATGCAAACTTGTAATTTCTTTTGAATCAGTTTACCTTACAGCTGAAGTACTTACAACCTGGGCCTTTTATATGATTAAAGTGGAGTATTTAGAAGACTATACACCTTCTGTACTCCCATTCAAACCACATGATTACACAGGTAATAGCAGATTCATAACAGCATATGAATACAAGATGGATTTTTGGACTAGCGTTCTCAGGTTGATGCTTATGTACTTCTGTGGTTTAGATGTGCTAGAATGCTATTTTTAGTGACTCCTGGGTTAGAAGCATGCTTGTCAATCATGTGCTGATGTGAGGTGGCAGAAGTTATTATGTCTTGATGACACTCACTGATCAATCATTCTACCTGATTAGTTCCCATTAGAGGGATTCACTATGAACTGAACAAGTAACCCTTCTCTTGACTCCAAACTCCTTTCTTTATTAGGTGAAAGTTTGAAAGATTGCCCATGAATGCTCCCACCCTGCTATTCCATCAGCCTCTAGGCCCTCCGCAGAGCTGAGCAGAAGTCACTGCCATGCCCTTGGCTATCAAAACCCTGATCTAAATAAACCTTTTTCCAATACCTAGAATATTTCATTTATTAAATAAGAAAGCACTTTCCTAAATATGTGGTACATAGTGAAGAATAGATAATTATGGGATGATGTCCATCTTTATGTGTGTTACAATCTAGCAAAAGTAAGAGCATATTTGCTCAGAGTCTTAGGACTCTTGACTGGCCAGTATCATTTTAGGTTTGGAAGACTGTGTTATGGAAAAGGCAACCCCATGGTTTGGAGATAGAACTCTACATGTTGCAGAAAATTTCAGTGTGATATAAGATTGGAATGATGAGAGACAAGGGTTCTCATCCACAGAGAGTTTTGTATGAAATGTGCATCATAAGGAATTATTGGATACAATGGTGCTCGGCATGTTATACAAGGCTCTGTGTGTGTGTGTGTGTGTGTGTGTGTGTGTGTGTGTGTGTGTGTGTGAATTATAGTAGTTACTACTCATATATGGCTATATAAGATCCACTATGGGCAAATTTAATAGTGATTGAATAACAGAGTATGCTGATTGGTTTAATTCATTAAAACCCAAATCCCAAGAGTTCTCATATCTGTGGGGGAAGAAAATAAACCTTTCAAGGAGATAGTAAGCATAATCTTCCTCTGCAATGGGAAGATCCCACAACTCTCTCTGCTGACTACAATCCTGATCTCTTGCTGAAATGCTCTCAAAACACAGAGTCAAGAAATCGGAGCATTCATTAGAACAATACAGTTGATACCTGAAATCTGTCCTTACAGGTGGCAAACAGGCTTTCAGTGACTTCATGGTACACCCAATGTGCAAAACATTTAGAGAAAGAATGTTTCAAGCAGGAAAACCTGAAAGACTTCTCTTAGATGCTCTTATAGAATGGAAGGGTAACTGTAGACTTAGCATCTAGATAAGCATACAATAGAGCAAGTATTTTATCTGATAAGTTAGCCACAAAACTAAACCATGTTAGGAACTGGGGAAACTTTTCATGAATTTTATCCAAATCAACATTCCCATTCCAGGTCAATGCTGCCTTCCAGGGGTCATCTGGCAAAAGCTGGAGACCTTCTACTTGTAACAATAGAATGTACATGTATTGGGTAGACAGTGAGGAAGATACCACATTCTTAAGTTAACAAAGCCATAGTCACACATGTCTTTGAACTTGTCTTCATTTCCTCTAATGGAACTGATCTTTATGTCTGTAAATTCACAGCAACCTTTCTGGATGTGTAATCATTATACAAAGGAGCCCTTAACATTTGCATAAGATTTTCGACAATTGCTTCATGGTGACTGCTATCATACTTATGTTTCTGACTCTGATTCATTTCCTGATCAATGGTTTTTACTTGATTCAAGTACCAACACTTCTGTGAGTGTGATGTTAATTAACAGTACTGCTCCAGCCTTTGAAGGATGTGTATATCAGTGCTCTCCAATGATTTTTAAATATTTCTGGTAACTCACAGGAAGTCCAAATATGGGAAGTTATGCATACTTCTCTATCTGATGCCATCACTCCGAAGCATTAAATTATTTAATTCAAGAAGGCACACAGGATCTAAATACCAACCAAAAGTATATGGGAAAGCTTTGGCCTCTAGATAATGGGTAAACTTTTCCATAGAAATATTGCACAGGTTATTTTGGGTAAAGAATAAATTCATGATATGTAAACAATAATCAAAACAAAGGTTAAAATTTTATACTCACTTAAATGCAATTTTATAGTACGTGATCTGTAGATCTCTTAACAGTCTGGCCATTTTCTGAGGCTTTGTGAGTCCTTTTTCTTTCTTTTTTTTTTTTTTAAAGATTTATTTATTTATTATATGTAAGTACACTGTAGCTGTCTTCAGACACACCAGAAGAGGGTGTCAGATCTCATTTCGGGTGGTTGTGAGCCACCATGTGGTTGCTGGGATTTGAACTCTGGACCTTCGGAAGGGCAGTCGGGTGCTCTTACCCACTGAGCCATCTCACCAGCCCCGTGAGTCATTTTTCTAATACTGCACTTAGAACCTGAGGATGTCAGCTTCTGAAGGAAAAGATATGTTGGTTCTGGGTTATAGATTTTGGTAGCTTCAGTCCATAGGTGCTTAACCTCATTGCTTAAGTACTGTGTGAGGCAGCTCACTGTGAGGGAAATAACACATCAAATCAAACTTCTCTGTTTGTAAGCCTGACAGCAGCTAGAAAGAAGAGGGACCAGGTACTGATGTTCCCTTCAGGAGTGTGCTTTGTGGCAAGAAGACTTTCTACAGAAGGTCACTCTTACAGGCTCCATAGCCTCTCACTAGTGTCATGGATGAGAATTATGCCTTTAACTTATGGGGGAAACCTCATGAAAAGTATAATGAAGATCTAATTTTTTACTTGACCATTCTATTATTAAAACTTGGCAGAAGTATTAAAAATCTGTGCTATGTTATGTAAAATAGGAAGAATATACTGAATAAACTGACATAAGTTAAGGATGTTCCCCTAAAGAGGCAAAATTGATTTGGGAAATAGTCATTCAAATTACAATCTGTAAGAAACCTCCTGTGTTTGGATGTTCTGAGCTGGAGAAAATGAGTACCAAGCAAGATATTTTTGGTTATAATAGTTAAATCAATGCCTAGAGAATATTACATAGAGGAAATTCTAGGCATTTTCACGAAGTTTCCAACAAATTTAGCAGGAACAAGAGACTATGAATCATGAGGAGCTGCAAATTTAGAAGAAAGAAATTTTTAGATTTAGATATTAAATATAGGACAGTGTTCTTATTATGACAAAGCAAATTTTGTTATACTGCAACTATAATCTATGGTAGAAAAAACACAGTATTGGACTTTGATGTAAAAATGATAGATCATTGTTATTTAAGTGTGAGATTACTTCTAGTCTTGTGCTTCTAAGTCTTGATGCTTAACTTAAAAGGGTCAAAACAACCACAATATTCTCTCACAGGCAACCCTGAGTTTTACAAGTCTGCTACTGTAAGAAAGAGTTTGTAGGAGAGTGCTTTCAAGGTTTAAAGCCTGCTAATCCCTCCTCCCCCAACCACATACAGAGGAGTACACACTGAGATTTATAGAAGACCCAGACTGGAACCAGGTTACGAGGAGTACTTTCCAGTTGACATTTCAGTCTTAAATACTGGTAACAATTTCCCACCAGGTTCCTGAATATTGCAGATTGTTTTTTGTGATCAAAGAATCCATTTTGGACTACTGAGATGCTTTAAATCAACTTTAAAATTTGTCAAAACTGAGCAAATATTTAATAAATATCACAAAAATATAAATTCTATATATTGGGTGATTTTTATTACATCTATCTATCTATCTATCTATCTATCTATCTATCTATCTATCTATCTATCTATCTATCTATCTATCTATCTACCTACCTACCTATCTATCTATCTATCTATCTATCTATCTATCTATCTATCTATCTATCTATCTACCTACATATCTATCTATCTATCTATCTATCTATCTATCTATCTATCTATCTACCTACCTATCTATCTATCTCGTCTGTTTGTCTGTCTGCCTGTGTCTGTATGCATATGCACCATGATGTGCACATGGAGGACAGATGACCAATTATGACAGCCAGTTCTCATACTGGGTTATTTATTTATTTATTTATTTTATTAGATATTTTCTTCATTTACATTTCAAATGCTATCCCCAAAGTCTCCTATACCCTCCCCCTGGACCTGTTCCCCAACCCATCCAATCCTGCTTCATGGCCCTGACAGTCCCCTCTACTGGGACATATGAAATTCACAAGACCAAGGGCCTCTCCTCCCATTGATGGCGGAGTAGGCCATCCTCCGCTTCATATTCGACTAGAGACACAAGCTCTGGGGAGTACTGACTAGTTCATATTATTGTTCCTCCTATAGTGTTGCAGACTCCTTTAGCTCCTTGAGGAAATTTTAACACTCTTCATTTGAGAAGAGTTGAATGAGCTAATCAAATTTTTACATAGTTATACAAGATTTTTATTGTATTTCCTTAACTATATAAAACAGAAGCAAGAGCTATGAGTTTTGTTGGCCAACATACCTCTCATTTATTTGTTATCAGAGCACAGAGATGGTTATCTTTCTAATGCATCAATATCAGGCCAGGGACCCAGATGACTACCCCACAGTTCTATTTTTTCTCTCCTTTAAATTCATGATTAATTCATGATTAACTAGAAAGAATTTTTCCAATATCTGTAGGACATTAGCATGTTAAGAAATCTTCAAAAAACTAAAGCAAAATGACACAGTTTTTCAACAGAATCACAGAAAACCTACTCCCCAAGCACAGAAAAGGGAATAAGACAGAATGGCCAAATAACACCTTCGAAGGGTGGAGTACTGATATCTGTCAAATTGGAATTCTAGGCACATTATGATATTATCCACAAGGTGTTTACAGAAGAAGACATTTGAAAGGAAATTCTCTTTGAACTGAACAATATTTGAGACCTGCCTCTCCGTTTAGGGAAAGCACAGAGACGCAAATTCTAAAGACGAGAATTGGAAATGGTAAATAACAAATAGGAAGACATGCGCAGCATGACTTGGGGTGTTTTAAAATAGAGAAATAAACCTGATGTCTCCTTAGAATATAAAGTAAGCAATGCTGAAGTTATGTTACTGACAGATATAAGAAGAGATGATATGAAACATTTGCTTTTAAAAAGCCAAGCATACAGGAGTCTGTTCAAAATAAATACTTCTTAAACAGCAATCAGCCTCTCACTGCAGATTATGCATTCAGTCAACCAAAGTCCCCTGAAACAGTTCACAGAAATTCAGACACATTGAGACAAGATTCCATAGAGATTATTCTACGAGCAGATGTCTAATCGTTCATCTTTGGGAGTTATTGTGACCTCAGTAACTAGTCAGTAACTGTAACATGAATCCTGGGGATTATAATTATACACCTTGGTACAATCTTCCCTTTATAACAATAGAAAATATTTGGTGCTTTAAAAAGGACTCAAATTTTCTAGTAAATTTTCTGTAAAAAGAGAATATAACAATATATTTATATATTTAGTTGCTGTCTCAGAGTTCTGGTTTTGAGATTTCTACTACCCAAGAAAATATTGGAATGGCTTACAAACAAAGAAGAGAATGATAGTGTGGCTGTTTTCTATTCTCACGAAAAAAACTCATTTTGGATGGAAAAATCATCGTTTAATGTTTTCACACTTAAGTATGTTTATTTAATGACACAAGTCCAGAAGCCTTACAAGGTGACTCACACTCCCATCCATCCTTGTATCCATGGAGTGAAGCCTTACAAAGTGACCCACACTTCCATCTTTGTATCCATGGAAAGAAGCCTTACAATGTGACCCACACTCCCATCCATCCTTGTATCCATGGAGTGAAGCCTTACAAAGTGACCCACACTCCTATCTTCATATCCACAGAGTGAAGCCTTACAAGGTGACCCACACTTCCATCCTTGTATCCATGGAAAGAAGCCTTACAAGGTGACCCACACTCCCATCCATCCTTGTATCCATGGAGTGAAGCCTTACAAGGTGACGCACACTCCCATCCTTGTAGCCACAGAGTAAAGCCTTACAAGGTGATCACACTCCCATCCTTGTAGCCACAGAGTGAAGCCTTACAAGGTGATCCATACTCCCATACTCCCATCCTTGTAGCCACAGAGTAAAGCCTTACAAGGTGATCACACTCCCATCCTTGTAGCCACAGAGTGAAGCCTTACAAGGTGATCCATACTCCCATACTCCCATCCTTGTAGCCACAGAGTGAAGCCTTACAAGGTGATCCATACTCCCATCCTTGTATCCATGGAGTGCTGAAAATTTTATCACATTTCACAGGAGAAACTCATTCTCAGTGAGGTTGGTGGGGAACATTTTGTTCTGAGAAGTTCATATTGTTCAGGTTCTGTAGCTTCCATAATTAATGTGGCTATTTCAATCCATTATCTTGAATTATTCATAAAGTTTTCTTTTCAGTATTGCCCTGCGACCCATGCCTGTTTTTCCCATTAAAGCAATGTTGTACCTTCAGAGAGACAAAGAAGGCGTGAGAGAAGAGAATATGGAGCCTATTTTTATCTGCAGTCAATTTGCAAAAGTCCTGATGGGAGATGAAGAAGACACACGAATGACTTTCTGGGGTTAATATATTTTCTTAGCATCTTTTTGGTGCTAAATTGGGGAAGATTATCCTAAATTTGTAGGATAAAAGTTCCAGTAGATCAAGGTTGCAGTATCAACAGATGCTGAGTTCTGCCTAAGAACTCATCCCAGCAAGGACATGGGGGTCAGGATAAAAGGAGAGGATCAGCCTAATGTGTTGATACGTTTTTCAATGAAATACACATGAATGCTGTGTTTCCTTCCTTCTCCAAGGCACAACCTCAATGATGTGGAAATTCCACAATGACAGATGACTCACAGAGATCTAAGAGTACACGACGTCAATCATCCTGAGACTTAGAAGGTGCCAAGGAAGAAGAACAGGTCTTGTGACTCAACATGATGCCATTGTTTGGATGGACATGTATGTAAATTCATAGACATTCATGCATATTCATGTGTGCATTTATACATGTATACACCTAAGTAGAAGGCAGTGAAGCTGTTTCCACTCTGTTGCCTTTCCTATACATGTATGCTGTCAAAAAGCATGCTGTCATCAGTTTCCGAAAACCCAAAACACCTCATATTTGGAGTGTGGGAGAAATGTGGGACAGAAAATTTCAACTACCCAGAAAAATACCAACTTGAGATAGCAATCAGTTTCAATTATTATTAAAGATAACAAAATACACCATTAAGTGTATGCTTTATGATTCAAATTTGTTAATTAAAAATAATTGGGGGCAGGGATGGTGTCAGTGGCTCAATCGGATGTGAAGATCAACTTGACATATAGGACACAGAGAAGTTGATACAGCAGAGACCTGTAACTCAACGTAGCTTCAGAAAACACGCTACACAAGCTTCTCCTTCCTCTCTAGCATTGCAGCCTCATGGTGGCTCAGCTTTAATTCCACAGCTCAAGCTCTTGCCAATCATTAAACATTCATCTCCACTACAGCATTTTGTGCATTGCCTTTCCACCGATGTTTCTGTTTTAATTACCTCTGTATTTCCACGTCTGCATCGTTTTCCCTATTTGGATGACTGAAGTGGAAACTTTAAGGGTTCTTTCGAGAGTCCTTTGTTGGATGGTGTTTTGGTGGGGCAAACACGTGAATGAGTTGTTTTCTTGAAACGGACACAAGTGAAAGGCGAAGGCAGACTCCTGAAGGAACATTTTACTGAAACAGACACTGGAGATGGAATGTTCTGCTAAAGCATACATGTAAATGTACACAGGACAAAATTTTCTTTGCTAACATCATGCACATATCGGTCTGCCTTACAGTGTGTAGTTGAGCTCCATTTGTTGGGATTCTGGGGACTCAGGCCGATTGGATGCACGTGCTGAGGCAAGACACATGGAGGACACAGGATGTTTGAGGGTATAAATAGGGCTCGACAGAGTGACTGAGATGGGGGCTAGGCTTGCTTATTGAGATATTGGTGCAGTGCTTGTGGGTCTCAAGTCTTCTCTGATCTTCAGTTCCCTAAGAGAAGCACAGCCAAGAACTCCTGGTGTTCTGCTGGTCCCTCCTGCAGACTGGAGCTGAGGTTGAGGCTGAGGTCTGAATGTCTTTGCTAGGTAGTGCTACTGCTACTGATTCGTGTTTGCTATCCCAACTCTATCAAACTAGAGTGCTGGTGTACCCATGAAGTGGTTGAAGTGGATCTAGCTGCTGCTGCTGACCTGTGAATTGAACTGCTGATTTCCAGACATCACAGATGGGAGTTACTCCAGGGAACCTTTCTAAATAGGTCCACTTCCCTTGTACCTTTCTTTCACACTCCCTCTGGTGGGTGGTGAGCTAAAAGGGAGGTTAAAGTGTTTAAGAAACATCATTAAAATTAAGGCTTGAAAAAACTAAAATTAAATATGATATTTCACACATCTCAGAAATTGGGTTAGCCTGACACAGTCCTGAACAATTTCTGTATTGGTCAAAGCATTCCCTTTAGGGTACTCTGAGGCAAGTCCCCTCACTTGACTATATAATAGCAAAGGTATTTAGCTCACAGAATTCTATATCAGGCATTTCTGCAGGAGTAACATTACAGATTGTACAGGGACCATATACGGAGAGAGTAACTCTCAGGCAGCTGTTAGGGGCACCGTGTACATTCTACGTCTAACAGGAAGCAAGGGTCATCCTTTTCGTACAGTAAAGAAATAAGATTAGAGAATGTCCATCCAAAATAAACTAATCATACCACTGTCTTGCTCTCCTAAGTTCAAAAGACTAACAACTCACATTTACATATCATAAACTGAGGCACAATACAGGACTCACCCTATGAAGTACTTGTCCTGGACCCAATCTGGACTCATTCAGTGAGAAACATCATCTCTCTCTGAACCTGGAGCCAGAAAGCACTAGCCATTCTCCTGTATTCACCTAATACAGGAGATGTATTGTAGGCATGTGTGCAGCCACACTCAGTTTTTTTTTTAATCAATCCGCATCATACTAATTAATACATCCACTAATTCTACTCTTACTATCCATGGGTACATCAATGTTTGATATAAACATGTGGTACATTAATTTCTAGTGTGGATAGAAGTAACACACACAAGCTAAAGGCAACATGTGCTGGGGAAGTGGTATATGTGTGCTTTGTGTGTGTCGGTGTGTGAATGTATGTGTGTGTGACTTGTGTGTGTATGTATGAGTGTACCTGTGTGTGAGTGCATGTGTCTGTGTGTGTGTCTGTTTGTTTGTATGTGTACCTGAGTGCATGTGTATCTATGTGTACCTATGTGCAAATATGTGTGTGTTGGTGTACATGAATGTGCTGAGTGTTCACATGTGTGTGCCTGGGCCTGGACCCTTCCATGAACAAAGGCCAGAGGAATGGTGTAACTCGCTCTCTCACTGTCCATCTTTGTTCTCTACCCTTTGTCTTTATTCCTGTGAGACAGTATTTCTAAGCGAACCTGGACCCAGCAAGCCTTAGTCATTCTGGATTCACCTAGTACAGGGCTGGTTTCCAGGTATGTCTCCAGCCACACACAGTTTTTTTTTTACATGAGTGCTGGGAATTTAAACTCAGACACATATACTTCTGCAGCAAGTGTTTTTTGTTTGTTTGATTGATTTTATTTTATTTTTTACCCACTGAAACTGTTTCTTTGGTGCCCACTAAGGGAAACTGAAAACAAGACTAGGTCAAGCACATGTAATTTAAACATAGAATGTATATTGTGATCTACATTGACAGGGCGGTGTTTAAGCCTCTTCTGGTTGCTGTGACCTTATCGACTTCTGTAGATCGTGCTACAGTTAGAAGAGGGCATGCAATAATAAACACAAACCAACCATCCCCAATGTTTGAAGAAATGGCTTTTTCTCAATAACTATGTCACAGAGTGCAAACCAACAATGAAATCCGACAGAATTCCTGGCACTACATGTATGTTATCTGCAAACATCCTAACACTGATAGGTCAAGACATGGCATAATGAAGCATATCTGGAGGTTCCCAGACCAAAAAAAAGCTTAAGTAGGGCTCGAAAATATCACTGAACAGAGCATCAAGCCTTTTGTGGGAGGATGAATGTTTAGTGCGTTCTGATTTTTATAACCCTAGAAATCAGAAGTCTCACCAAGTCTCAAGTAACAATGAGAAATTATATTCTAGCCTTTAATGACAAGCAGGTAGGAAACTATAGTTATTTGTGTTTGTTTTTGCTACGTGATGGTTTTTGTTCGTGTGTGTGTGTGTGTGTGTGTTTGATGTTTGTTTGTTTGGTTTTGGTTTTTCGAGACAGGGTTTCTCTGTGTAATCCTGGCTGTCCTGGAACTCACTCTGTAGACCACGAACTCAGGCCTCGAACTCAGAAATCTGCCTGCCTCTGCCTCCCAAGTGCTGGGATTAAAGGCATGCGCCACCACTGCCTGGCTTTGCTATGTGATGTTCTAAGTTTTGGTCCAAATGGAATTTGTAGGGGGTAGTATTAGTTTGCTACTGGTTCTGATCTGCTAACAAATGTTCACAAACTTGGTGACTTAAAACAATGCAAGCATTTTATTTTACTGTTCTGGAAGTCAAAATTCCAAAGTTAGCAATTTTTCCCCTTAAAAAGCCACTGTTTAATTAAACAAAAATCCCTGTGCCAGGTATGGGTACCTCCATATGACCTGTTGGTGAGGTATACTCTGTAAACACGCTAAACAATGCAGTCTACACAACAGTAGGCATTCATCTCAATTACTCATGAGAATTGGATCATAAGACCCAGTCCTGAATGCCCCATACACATTGATTCAAGGTACTGAGAAACCAAGCAAGACCTGAACTAGATGCATTCTCCCCAGGGCTGGATTTCATAGGAATATAAGGAATCAACAGTTGTTCTAAATTGTGAACCCTCCAAACTATAGTGCTAACTGTCCAGGCAAGATACACCCAACTGGTGCAATAATTTCATGACCAGCAAAGAGGTAACCAACTGTTCTCTGATTCAATTTGAGCGGGACTCTACAATGCAGAAATCATGCTTAAATAGCTGGTTAAAAAACACATGGCTAGTGGATGAGGTGGTCATAGGGTGGCTCTTCAATGTGCATGGGGTGTGTCAGGGTAGAGATGCTCACTACTCTTTGTTTAGCTAAAATGACATGGAATTGAACTAACTGTATTTTATTTATTTATTATTATTTTTAATTAGGTATTTTCTTCATTTACATTTCCAATGCTATCCCAAAAGTCCCCCATACCCTCCCCCCTGACTCCCATACCCACCCACTCCCACTTCTTGGCCCTGGCGTTCCCCTGTATTGAGGCATATAAAGTTTGCAATACCAAGCGGCCTCTCTTCCCAGTGATGGCCGACTAGGCCATCTTCTGATACATATGCAGCTAGAGACACAAGCTCTGGGGGTTACTAGTTAGTTCATATTGTTGTTCCACCTATAGGGTTGCAGATCCCCCCAGCTCCTTGGGTACTTTCTCTAGCACCTCCATTGGGGGCCCTGTGATCCATCCAATAGCTGACTGTGAGCCTCCACTTCTGTGTTTGCTAGGCCCCAGCATAGCCTCACAAGAGACAGCTATATCAGGGTCCTTTCAGCAAAATCTTGCTAGTGTATGCAATGGTGTCAGCATTTGGAGGCTGATTATGGGATGGATCCCCTGGTATGGAAGTCTCTTGATGGTCCATCCTTTCGTCTCAGCTCCAAACTTTGTCTCTGTAACTCCTCCTTGTACTAAGGTCAAATCTAAGTGGATCAAGGAACTTAACTGTATTTTAAATATGCATGTTTATACCCATACGGAAATGCTCATTGTCAATGAGACCAGATTTCTTTGTAGTGAATGACAGTGAATGCAGTGGTTGAAGGCTGCTTGACATCTTTAGGATAAGTGTCTATTGCAGGCTGAGCCCTAACCAAGAAATTTGTATGACACACTCTAAAACACTATTTATTTGCAAACAAAGTTTCATCAGCTGTACCTGTCTGCACTGGAGCTGCACAAGACCAGCCTGTCAATATAGCCAATCATGAGTCAGGGAGCGAATCATGAGGCCCTCCTCTTCGCCCCTACTAAAAGGTCTCTGAAGCAAGGCTGATCATTGTCTTTGGTTGTGTGCTCAATGATGAGTCTACCCCTTCCCATGGGGAGTTCAAAGCGTGTGGCAGATGGACCCAGTTAAAATCAGTGGACCACAACACAAAAGGAAAAGACACTCATGAGGAAAGAGTCCTGTAGGAAGGAAGGAAAAGGGAGTGACATATAAGTAAAGGGGCTGTCCTAGGGTTTTAATGCTGTGAACAGACACCACGACCAAGGCAGGTTTTATAAAAAAAAAAAAACAAACAAACAACATTTAATTGGGGATGGCTTACAGGTTCATAGGTTCAGTCCACTATCATAAAGGTGGGAGCATGGCAGTATCCTGGCAGGCATGACACAGGAAAGCTGAGAGTTCTACATCTTCATCCAAAGGCTGCTAGTGGAAGACTGACTGCTAGGCACCTAGGGTGAGAGTATTACGCCCACACCCACAGTGACACACCTACTCCAACTAGGTCACACCTCCAAATGGTGCCACTTCCTGGTCCAAGAATAGACAAACCGTCACATTCCAATATAGCATAATGCAAAATACATTTAGTCCAACTTTCAAAGTCCTCATAGTACACAGCAGTCTCAACAATGTTAAAAGTCCAATGTTCAAGGTCTCTTCTGAGATTCATCCAATCACTTAACTGTAATCTCCAAAGAAAGACAGGAAACCAGCTGGGCAAGTTCCAAACTCTGCATCTCCATGGCTAATGTCAAAGCAGTCTTCAGATCTCCACTCCTTTTTCATCTTTGTTGACTGCAACAAACTGCTTTCTCCTGGGCTGGTTCCACTCCCTGTTAGCAGCTTTCCTCAGCATATATCCCATGGCTCTGGCATCTTTAACATCTTTGAGTCTCCAAGGCAATGTCAATGTTACAGCTTCTTGTTTCAGTGTCTGGGATTCCACTTGATTTTCTGGGCTCCTCCTAAGGGCTGGCATCACTTCTCCAGCTCTGCCCTATGTAGCACTCTAAGCTCAGGTTGATCCACTCCACTACAGCTGCTGTTCTTGGTGATCATCCAATGGTACTGACATCTCCAATACACTGGGGTGTTCCACTCCAACTAGGCTTTACCAAAAGCCTCTCATAGGCTCTCTTCATGGTGCCAAGCCTCAAATCCTTTCCATGACCGACCCCTTCAGTCCTGGGCCATCAACTACAGCTGAGGCTATACCTTCTCCAATGGCCTTCCATGACCTCACACAGTACCAAGCTCAGCTGTTCTTCATTACACCTTCATGCCTTCAAAACCAGTTCCACCTGGGTAATTCTTACACATTACCAAGTCCAGCAGCAGCATGAGGTACAACCTTGGCTATCTCTGGAACATAGCTTCTTTGTGTTCCCAGAAAACACGTAACAGAAGATTTCACCTCAGTGATGCTGTTCTCTTCTTTTTTTTTTTTAATATATTTTATTATGTATTTTCCTCAATTACATTTCCAATGCTATCCCAAAAGTCCCCCATACCCTCCCCCCATCCCCCATTTCCCTACCCACCCATTCCCATTTTTTGGGGGGGGGGGCCCTGGCGTTCCCCTGTACTGGGGCATATAAAGTTTGTGTCCAATGGGCCTCTCTTTCCAGTGATAGCCGACTAGGCCATCTTTTGATACATATGCAGCTAGAGTCAAGAGCTCCGGGGGTACTGGTTAGTTCATAATGTTGTACCACATATAGGGTTGCAGGTCCCTTTAGCTCCTTGGGTACTTTTTCCAGCTCCTCCATTGGGATACCTGTGATCCATCCACTAGCTGATTATGAGCATCCACTTCTGTGTTTGCTAGGCCACGGCATAGTCTCACAAGAGACAGCTATATCAGGGTCCTTTCAGCAAAATCTTGCTAGTGTATGCAATGGTGTCAGCTTTTGGAAGCTGATTATGGGATGGATCCCTGGGTATGGCAGTCTCTAGATGGTCCATCCTTTCGTCACAGCTCCAATCTTTGTTTCTGTAACTCCTTCCATGGATGTTTTGTTCCCAATTCTAAGAAGGGGTACAGTGACCCCACTTTGGTCTTCATTCTTCTTGAGTTTCATGTGATTAGCAGATTGTATTATATATCTTGGGTATCCTAAGTTTTGGGCTAATATCCACTTATCAGTGACTACATATTGTGTGAGTTCCTTTGTGATTGTGTTACCTCACTCAGGATGATGCCCTCCAGGTCCATCCATTTGCCTAGGAATTTCATAAATTCATTCTTTTTAATAGCTGAGTAGTACTCCATTGTGTAAATGTACCACATTTTTTGTATCCATTCCTCTGTTGAGGGGCATCTGGGTTCTTTCCAGCTTCTGGCTATTATAAATAAGGCTGCTATGAACATAGTGGAGCATGTGTCCTTCTTACCGGTTGGAACATCTTCTGGATATATGCCCAGGAGAGGTATTGCTGGATCCTCCGGTAGTTCTATGTCCAATTTTCTGAGGAACCACCAGACTGATTTCCAGAGTGGTTGTACAAGCTTGCAATCCCACCAACATTGGAGGACTGTTCCTCTTTCTCCACATCCTCGCCAGCATCTGCTGTCACCTGAATTTTTGATCTTAGCCATTCTGACTGGTGTGAGGTAGAATCTCAGGGTTGTTTTGATTTGCATTTCCCTAATGATTAAGGATGTTGAACATTTTTTCAGGTGCTTCTCAGCCATTCGGTATTCCTCAGGTGAGAATTCTTTGTTCAGTTCTGAGCCCCATTTTTTAATGGAGTTATTTGATTTTCTGGAGTCCACCTTCTTGAGTTCTTTATATATATTGGATATTAGTCCCCTATCTGATTTAGGATAGGTAAAGATCCTTTCCCAATCTGTTGGTGGTCTTTTTGTCTTATTGATGGTGTCTTTTGCCTTGCAGAAGCTTTGCAGTTTCATGAGGTCCCATTTGTCAATTCTTGATCTTACAGTGCAAGCCATTGCTGTTCTGTTCAGGAAATTTTCCCCTGTGCCCATATCTTCAAGGCTTTTCCCCACTTTCTCCTCTATAAGTTTCAGTGTCTCTGATTTTATGTGAAGTTCCTTGATACACTTAGATTTGACCTTAGTACAAGGAGATAGGAATGGATACATTAGCATTCTTCTACATGATAACAACCAGTTGTGCCAGCACCATTTGTTGAAAATGCTGTCTTTCTTCCACTGGATGGTTTTAGCTTCCAGTTCTGCACAAACTATTCCACAAAATTGAAGTAGAAGGAACTCTACCCAACTCATTCTATGAAGCCACAATAACTCTGATACCTAAACCACAGAAAGATCCAACAAAGATAGAGAACTTCAGACCAATTTCTCTTATGAATATAGATGCAAAAATACTCAATAAAATTCTTGCTAATTGAATCCAAGAACACATTAAAGCAATCACCCATCCTGACCAAGTAGGTTTTATTCCAGGGATGCAGGGATGGTTTAATATACGGAAATCCATCAATGTAATCTATTATATAAACAAACTCAAAGACAAAAACCACATGATCATCTCATTAGATGCGGAAAAAGCATTCGACAAGATCCAACACCCATTCATGATAAAAGTCTTGGAATGATCAGGAATCCAAGGCCCATACCTAAACATGATAAAAGCAATCTACAAGAAACCAGTAGCCAACATCAAAGTAAATGGTGAGAAGCTTGAAGCAATCCCTCTAAAATCAGGGACTAGACAAGGCTGTCCACTTTCTCCATACCTAGTCAACATTGTACTTGAAGTCCTAGCCAGTGCAATTCGACAACAAAAGAGATCAAGGGGATACAAATTGGAAAAGATGAAGTCAAAATATCACTTTTTGCAGATGATATGATAGTATATATAAGTGACCCTAAAAATTCCACCAGAGAACTCCTAAACCTGATAAACAGCTTCGATGAAGTAGCTGGATATAAAATTAACTCAAACAAAAGTCAATGGCCTTTTTCTACACAAAGAATAAACAGGCTGAGAAAGAAATTAGGGAAACAACACCCTTCTCAATAGTCACAAATAATATAAAATATCTTGGCATGAATCTAACTAAGGAAGTGAAAGATCTGTATGATAAAAACTTCAAGGCTCTGAAGAAAGAAATCAAAGAAGATCTCAGAAGATGGAAAGATCTCCCATGCTCATGGATTGGCAGGATCAACATTGTAAAGATGGCTATCTTGCCAAATATCTACAGATTCAATGCAATCCCCATCAAAATTCCAACTCAATTCTTCAACGAATTAGAAAGAGCAATCTGCAAATTCATCTGGAATAACAAAAAACCTAGGATAGCAAAAACTCTTCTCAAGGATAAAAGAACCTCTGGTGGAATCACCATGCCTGACCTAAAGCTTTACTACAGAGCAATTGTGATAAAAACTGCATGGTACTGGTACAGTGACAGACAAGTAGACCAATGGAATAGAATTGAAGACCCAGAAATGAACCCACACAGCTACAGTCACTTGATATTCGACAAGGGAGCTGTTCTCTTCTTAATCATTGCTAATTTCTTAGCTCCAGCTGACAAGCATCAATTGTACCAGTAGTTCCTTCCATTCTTAACTCTAGAGCGAGAGCCACATGGCTGAAGCTGCCGAGTTCTGCTGCTTGCAGGAACCCATTTGTACTATATTACATTGTCACTGGCTTTCTGTTTTCCAAATTCTTCACTGCCTAAACTTGCCTATCCTGAATCTTGCTCTGTAGATTGACCTTGAAGGCAGAGATCAGTATGCCTGTCTCTTGGGATTAAAGGTGTGTACCACCATGCCTGGATCCAAATTTAGCTGGGTAGGATCTTGCCTCAAGTTCCCACTCCCTTAGTCTGTTATCTCCTAGAACACTGGATCTTGCTCCATTTCACTTCCTGGTACCCTTTAATACTCCATATATTTTTCCTTTCTAAGCTTGCTACTTCTCCTCATAAGACTTAACCAGAGAACAAAGTCCTTGTTGGGATTTTTTGAAACTTCCTTTGTCAATACAATTAATCTGAGTCTCTTCACCTTAGCCTCAGGCAGACTTTCCAGTCAAAGGCCAAAAGTGTCCACATTCTTCACCAAAATACCACAAAAACAGACTTTATGCCACATTCTGAAAGTCTTCTCTTGAAATTTCTTGGGCCAGGTCAACATAGTTCGAATTACTCCCAGCAACAAACTCTTCCATATTCCTACTAGAATGACCCATTAAGCACCATTTAAAGCATTCCACTGCTTTCCAAATCCAAAGTCCCAATGTCCACATTCTTTCAAATAAAAGCATGGTCAGGCCTATCACAGCAATACCCCACTCCCAGTACCAACTTCTGTATTAGTCAGGGTTCTCTATAGTCACAGAACTTATCGTTAGTCTCTATATAGTAAAGGAATTTATTGATGACTTACAGTCTGCAGCCCAATTTCCAACAATGATTCAGTAATAGCTGTGAGTGGAAGTCCAAGAATCTAGCAGATGCTAAGTCCCACACTGCAAGCAGGCGAAGGAGACAGAGAGAGAACTCTCTTCTTCCAATGTCCTTATATGGTCTCCAGCAGAAGGTGTAGCCTAAATTAAAGGTGTGTGCCACCACACCTTTAACCCCAAGATGACCTTAAACTCAGAGATCTCCCTGTCTTAATCTTCTGGAATCCATAGCCAATATGCCTCAAGATCTCCATACCAAGATCCAGGTCAGAAACTTCTATCTCCCAGCCTCCAGATTAAGGTCCCTGGTGACTTTCAATTCTGGATTATCGTTCATTCTAAATATAGTCAAGTTGACAACCAGGAATAGCCACTACAGGGGCTAATGAAAATAAACAGAAAATACCACCAATAAGCATGATATTGTCCAAGAATAAACTTAATTCAAAAACAAAAGAAGTCCAATTTGACCCAAGTAAGAGCCACCAGTGTTTGGGAAATCCATTGAGGAATTACTATCAGAATGATCTGTAGGCACATTTCTTGATTAACCATTGATGTAGAAAGGCCTAGCCCACTCTGGACAATGCCACCCTTGGGGATGTGGTCCTGGGCTGTGTATGAAAGCAGAGTGAGCAAGACAGAAGAAGTAAGCCAGTAAGCAGTGTTCTTCTGGAGTGGTCTGCCTCAGTTCCTGATTTAAGCTCTTGGGAGTTCTTTACTTGATTGCAATGAATGATAGATTGTATCCTGCAAACCAAACAAACTCTTTACTCCCTCACTTGTTTATGCTCAGTTTTACCATTGCAACAGGAAGTAAACAAAGGCATCTGGGAAACAATGAAAAGAATACTCCACAATGATTAATTTTTTAGTCAGATGTCTTTAAATCATTGATAGAACGTCTGTGAGCATTTCTATTTATAGTCTGCATATCAGGGACACAAATAACCACTAATAAAGAAGCCATGTTAGTGTAAATCCCCTATTCAGTTGGATCCATTAACTTATACACAGACAGGCATTCCCTCATGTGATGACACAGTACTCAATTCAGACCATTATTAGATTATATTTTCTGGTAATTTTTATAGGAAGACTTAACATATTGCATCCACAATAAATTGTTTTAAATTTTATTTTCTTTAGTTGAATAGCTATTGTGTTTCATATGTCAATAAGTGTTTAGACAATTTGATATCCCTTATTGTGTTTCTTTTTAGTACACTGGCTGTGTAAATCAGCATTTTTATGTGATTCCATTCAACTAAATTGGTTCATGTTCACTTCTATTTGGTTGTATATATATGTATATATACATATATATACACACATATATATATATGACATATGAATATATATGTATATGTATATATGAATGCTATGACTCATCTTATATTTTGATACTGGCCTGAAACTCACTACCTATCCAAACCTGGTCTTGAATTCATGGCAGTCCTCTTGATTCAGAATATGAGGGCTTAGCATTGAAATGTAATCCTGGCTACAATGTTCACTTCTTTCTTTTATACAATCTCTTCCAGAAGTAAACTTTATAAGCTCGATGATTAATTTTACATGCCAACCCATCTGCATCTGTGGGGACTCACAGATACTTTGCCTGAAGTTATTCCAGATGTCTCTGTGAGGACATTTTTGAATGAGACTATTGTTTAAATTGATGGACCGAGTAAAGCAGATATGTTGGGAAGTCTCATTTAATAAAAGTCATGAAGGAAATAAAAGGCTGAGTTTTCCTCAGGTGAGAGTTAGTTCTCCAGCCTATCATGGATTCCAAAGTTGGATCTTTAGAGTTTAGACTTAACTTCCATAATCAGGGGAATGAACCTATGTATGTTGGTACATAAGTATGTATGTATGTATGTATGTGTCATCTATCTGTGATCTATTTCTATCATATATCTCTATATATTTACTATCTATAATCTCTATAGCTATCATATCCCTTCCTCTATCTATCTATTGCTATTATATCTGTCATCTATCGTCCTATCTATCTATCTATCTATCTATCTATCTATCTATCTATCTATCTATCTATCTATCTACCTATCATCTCTCTATTATATATCTAGATATCTATTACCTAATTATCTATCTATCTATCTATCTATCTATCTATCTATCTATCTATCATCTATCTATCAATCATCTATTTATCTATTATCTATCACCTAATTATCTATCTATCTTTTACCTAGCAATTATTTGTCATTCTATTACTCTATCTACATATCTACTTATATACTTATGTATCTGTACATCTGTTTTAGATGTCTCTCCTTTTCATCTGTTTGTCTCCATCTCTTTTGTCTGTTTCACGGGAGAATCATAGACATTCAAGTCCAGAATTCTGAACTGTCCTTGAATACTTGGAACAGTGAAAAGTCATTATCAGAGGGGCCCTAAATTTCTGAGTGTGAGAAAGAGAATTTTGCTGGGTACCCTCTAAAGGGAGTTTTCTAATTATCTGAGGAAGTTCACCTGTCTCACTTGCAAAGATCAGGTCATAAGAAATGTATTATGTGTCATCTCAATTTGGCAGTGTCAACTTTTGGTTCAGTCTCTGTTCTGTGACTTAATTTCCCAAAAATGATTTGACAGATTTATGTCTCATGCCTTGGTGACTGCAGCTCTTGATCCTGAGAATCCTCCCCTGCTAAATTCTAGGCTTTATAGAGCAACTGACTGGTATTTGCTCTGGAGGAGTGAGAACTATGCCCCATGGGCCATTAGTGGCTAAACCCACTGAGAGGAGTTACTAAGACCAGAGAACAATGCTCTTTTTCCTGCTGTACTGTAAGTGCAATGTATTTTCAGTAACTCCTCATTGGTCTCCATCAGGACCTGCTCAGTTGTCCTTTGTGGTGACAATAGGAAAACCCAGTATTACCTTCTGCATCTTCACCTTCCCATTTTCCTACTGATATTAACTGAAATTATTCTTCAGACACATTAGTAATTTCTACATCACTGCTTTAAGCTGTTATATTTGGAAGAAAACTAGGGTAAGCTATCCAAGATCTTTTTCTTCCTATTGTTTTTGTGTCTTATTTACCTTTTTATAGGCTTTTAGCCTTTATTAATATCTTCTATGTTTGTTTTGATAATGTGTTTTGAATCTATAAAAGTGATATATCTTTTTTTTTTTTAAGCTCATTATTTTTGATCTTTAATGATTAAACAATGATGTTACTATAATTCTGTAGAATACAAAATGTACCTAACTTTACTTGTATTGCGAGGAA
The DNA here is from genome assembly GCF_978045245.1 of Mus caroli. Taxonomy (NCBI): domain Eukaryota; kingdom Metazoa; phylum Chordata; class Mammalia; order Rodentia; family Muridae; genus Mus; species Mus caroli. Next base: position 74,503,395 of record NW_028227271.1, read on the forward strand.
CTTTCCTGCATTTTCATCGTTATTTGCTTTCTTTTTTTTTTTTTATTACATATTTTCCTCATTTACATTTCCAATACTATCCCAAAAGTCCCCCATAGCGCCCCCCACTTCCCTACCCACCCATTCCCATTCTTTTGGCCCTGGCATTCCCCTATATTGGGGCATATAAAGTTTGCAAGTCCAATGGGCCTCTCTTTCCATTGATGGCCGACTAGGCCATAAAAGTGATATATCTTATCAGGGACAATATAATGCCAAATGCTGCTGACATTAGAACTATCCTTTGTCTTCACAGTGGTGATTATTAATGCTTACTCATGTCATAAGTGTAAACTTAAGACATTCACTGCCCCTCCTTTAACAGTCATCAATTGCCAATAGCTCCTCATCAAGGAATAAGACTTCCTGAACCACTCTCGCACCCCTGGAAGAACTGTTATTCACTTGATCTCATGCAGGTCTAGTGAATACAGTCACACCAACTGTGAGTTCATGTGTATAGTGACCCTGTCATCTCAAAAAAAGATTTTCAACAAAAAGTCGATTTTCTCTGGATGCAGTCCATAATAAGTTATCCATACTCAGGGGTTAGGCCTACCACCATATGCTTACTGGTAACAGGAGTGAACAGACAGGAGGGAAGTAGTGGGAAGGTTTAGGAAGTTAGCATGGAGGAAGTAGGGGTGGATTTGGTAAAATACATTTTATTTATACATGAAACTCTTGGTAATTAAAAAAATGTGAAATGGAACTTCTAATTCTTTTGGAAAGTTATTTATGCCAAATGATGTTTTGCTGGGGCACAGAGGTGAAAGTATGTCTTGCTAAAGCAAACACATAAAAGACTGTTTTCCTGAAGTAGACACAGGTGAAAGGATGTTTGGATATAGCAAACACATGAAAAGATTCTTGATGAAGGAGTATAAATAGATAGTGGAAGACAGCACTGAGCTTTGGTGTGGTTTGTTCCATCTTGCTATTCTTTTTTTCCCATTTGATATTTTATTTATTTACATTTCAAATGTTATACCCTCTCCTGCTTTCCCCACCCCGATCCCCTAATCATACCCACTCCCTCTGCTTCTATGTGGGTGCTCCCTCCCTCACACACCCACTCCCACCTCACTGCCCTGGCATTCCCCTACACTGAGGCATAGAGTCTTCACAGGACCAAGGGCCTCTTCTCCCATTGATGCCAGTTAAGGCCATCCTCAGCTACATATACATCTTGACTGGTGATTTAGTCCCTGGGAGCTCTGGGGGTCTGATTGGTTGATATTGTTGTTCTTCCTATGGGGTTGCAAACCCCCTCAGTTCCTTCAGTTCTTTCCCTAGCTCCTCCATTGGACTCCCCATGCTCACTCCAATGGTTGGCTATGATCATCCACATCTGTATTTGTCAGGTTTTGGCAGAGCCTCTCAAGAGCCATCCATATCAGGCTCCTGTCATCAAGCACCTCTTAGCATCAGCAATAGTGTCTGGATTTAGTGTCTGTATATGGGATGGATCCCCAGGTGGGGCAGTCTCTGGATGACCTTTCTTTCAGTCTCTGCTCCACACTTTGTAACCTGTATTTTCTTTAGACATGAGCCATTCTGGGTTAAAAATTTGGAGATGAGCAGGTGGTCCCCTAACAAGGACACATGTTCCACTATGTTCATAGCAGCCTTATTTATAATAGCCAGAAGCTGGAAAGAACCCAGATGTATCTCAGTAGAGGAATGTATATGGAAAATATGATACATTTACACAATGGAGTACTACTCAGCTACTAAAACCAATGACTTCATGAAATTCACTATTCTTCACTAAAAACATGCCTGTATTGATTTACAAATTGTGATAATGCCTACATAGAAAGAAATTGCCCAAGAACTGCTGGTGAGGTTCCCAATGCAGCTTGCTCTTTCTGCAGCCTTGCCTGTGGCTGGATGGTAAGCTTGGCAGCTTCTTCAGGATTTAACTACAGCTTCCTGGTGTCTGCTTGCTGAAAGGACTGGACTGTAGCTGCTGGTTTGTGTCAGGATCTTCCTGCCTAGAGTCCTTCCTGCCTGGTCTGCAGCTGCTGAGTTGTATTTGATGTTTGTGGCAGGACTGAACTGCTGCCCAAGAACTCTCACTCTCAAAGAACTATTGCTGAACAGATCCACTTCCTCCATATCTGTCTTAGTCAGGGTTTCTATTCCTGCACAAACATCATGACCAAGAAGCAAGTTGGGGAGGAAATGGTTTATTTGGCTTACACTTCCATGCTGCTGTTCATCACCAAAGGAAGTCAGGACTGGAACTCAAACAGGTCAGGGAGCAGGAGCTGATGCAGAGGCCATGGAGGGATGTTCTTTACTGGCTTGCCTCCCCTGGCTTGCTCAGCCTACTCTCTTATAGAACCCAAGACTACCAGTCCAGGGATGGTCCCACCCACAAGAGGCCTTTCCCCCTTGATCACTAATTGAGAAAATGCCTTACAGTTGGATCTCATGGAGGCATTTCCTCAACTGAAGCTCCTTTCTCTGTGATAACTCCAGCTGTGTCAAGTTGACACAAAAATAGCCAGTACAATATCCTAACAACTTTTCTTTTCTACTTCCTCTGCTGAGTGGTGGCTAAGAGGAGAAGTTGAGCTCTAATTAGAAGTAGGTTGCAAAAAATTTTATGACTACAAAAATGCAAACAGAAAAATCACAGGAACGAATAAAATTAAAGTTTATAGAAGTTCCATACATTGCACCAATGATACCCAAATTGTTATATTAATCACATAGCCACTGGAGAAAACTAGGACAAATGACAGGCCTGTTATTTCTTGTAATTGCATACCAATCTACAACTGTTTCAAAAGAAAACCTTTTCAAAAGAAAATGATGCTTGTGTTTTCTATGATGGTGGCCCCAAATTCTTGCATGCATTACAAACTGTATTCCTTGAGCAACATGTTAATATGCAAGTTAAACACCAATATCTTTGGACCACCACACTGGAATTATGAGCTCATATGCAAAAGTCAATTTACCTTTCATATCAATGCTGTATCTTATTTCCATGTGCTTTGAAAACTTTACAAACCAGGAAAAACAATTTTATATTCTATTACAGATTAAATAGCAAGAACATTCTCATCTACATCTTCCAGTGCTTACATAGAAAGAAAACACACTCAAATTCCATGATCTGTGTTGTGTACCTCTATTACAAAAGAGGTTTATTTTCACCGACTTAGTAAGATATGAGAAAAAATTCAAATGGAAGATATGATGTGTTATATTAGGAAAAAGAAAACATATTCCTGGAGAGGTCAGCTAACCTCTTATTTCCTGTCTAGAGAATGTTTTTGTATCATAGAAAACTATGCTTTCTGCTCTAAAATTAGTTAATTAAATGATTATAATTTTCCAGTACAGTGCTTCATAAACTTAAAGACTCAGTTTATTCAGAAACCTTTCAAGCAAGCAGGGTCCACTTTAAAAGCTGGGGTACTGAGAACATTTTGCTCAGAATCATTATTTTTCTGCAGGTGTTTCTCTCTTCTGCACCCACAGTGCATGCCGAGCCCATGGTTGGCATTTGTCTCCATCACTCTTAAACACGGTGTTTCTCTGCTTTAGTTACCCTTGGCCTGTACCTTGACCTTCGGCTGCCTGTCTCAATAAATTCAGAACGCAGGCATTTACCTGCAGCAAATATGAATGGCTCCTCCGGAAATATAGCATCCTATAAAAACCAAAGCCAAAGGAAATAGCGAGGTGAGGTCAGGTATAATTTTCTCATCACAGCCTCCCTCACTTTTTCCTTTTAGGCTCAATACTATGCTGACCTCTGTCTATTTTTATGGCTAGATTAATTCTGCGGTTACAACGAGCCCCTATTTTCAGAATTCTGTGGCTGGGATGACCTTAAGAAGTACTGACCTCTAAAAAATAGTACGAAAAAAATGATTGAAACATAGAAAAAAAAGCCAATACTTCCAGGACTGGAAGACACCTTAGAGATGATCTTATGTGACTCTCAACTGTTATAAAGAGATGGGTGAAGGAAAGACTACTGTCAGGCTTGTGTCTCTTACAGGCTGAGGGTCGTGAGTCCTCAAGCCTTGGTTCCACAAGCCTGAAGTTTGGAAGTATATTCTATCCCAAGGCATGCAAATAGCAAGAATCCCAAGCTAAGACCTGAACTACATTAATTGACAGCAGATGAAAATTGAACTTACCATTATACAGTGTCCCTGTTTTGTACCCAGGAATGGCCCCTAACTGGGTGACTTGTGATTATCTATTATGTGAAAGATTGTCTTGCTTCTCTACTGAGTCTTTATGTCTATGGCTTCATTGGCTATGGAAAGGTCCATGATGCTCATTTCTCATGCACGGTATTCACTGATACTCACATCTGTGATGATGGTCTGAGTGGAGTATTTGAGAACACTTTTCACATACAAACACATACTCATGTACACACACACACACACACACACACACACAGAGCATTATGGGAAGCTTTTTGTAAGATAATTTAAAACTACACGTAAAGTATGTTTAAAGTAGTATTTGTGGATCTACATGGAGAAAATACTCTTTCTCACAGTGTGACTTTTCCTACCAATTAAGGAGATGGCATAAATGTCTTACATTCTGGGGATATTTGTTGCTAAAAATCTTATCCATGGCTTTAGATACTTGTCTTGAGGGTGCTCCCTGGAATAATCTGTCATACTAGGTTATATATGCTTCATGAATCATGTACAGACTCAATCTCAGCATCCTATTTGAGTTGTTGAAAAGAGGAGCAGGAGACAAAGAAAGTCAGCATGACAAATGACAAGTTTAAGATAAGGAGATGAGATCTGGGCACCTTCCCTGCCAGAGGATAGGTGGATGTCCAACCCGGGAGGGCTTTGCTGGAGCATCTGCTGGAGACATCTTGGTTCCCAGACTCAAATGAGACTAGTCTGCACAAGTGAGAGTGTGGACTATAGAAGCTAACAGCTTCTGGGACAGGTCCTGTTTCAGGCCTTCATCTTCTGCCAGGAGGAAAGTCCGAACACCAGATATCTGTGCACCTTCTATAAAGGAGGAGAGCCTGCCTGCAGCGAGTGTGTTCTGACCACTGAAACTCAGGGGAGAGCTAGTCTCCCAGGTCTGCTGGTAGAGAATAACAGAATCATGAGAGGAACAAGCTATAATCAGAGACAACTATAACAACTGACTCCAGATTTTACCAGATGGTGAAAGGCAGACTTAAGAATCTTACTAACAGAAACCAAAACCACTCATCATCATCAGAACCCAGCACTCCCACCTCAGCCAGTCCAGGGCAACCCAACACACCTGAAAACCTAGACCCGGATTTAAAGGCATATCTCATGATGATGGTAGAAGACATCAAGAAGGTCTTTAATAACTCACTTAAAGAAATACAGGAGAACACTGCTAAAGACTTGCAAGTCCTTATAGAAAAACAGGAAAACACATCCAAACAGGTGATGGAAATGAACAAAATTATACTAGACCTAAAAAGGGAAGTAGACACAATAAAGAAAACCTAAAGTGAGGCAACCGTGGAGATAGAAACCCTACGAATGAAATCTGGAACCATAGATGTGAGCATCAGCAACAGAATACAAGAGATGGAAGAGAGAATCTCAGGTGCAGAAGATTCCATAGAGAACATGAGCACAACAATCAAAGAAAATGCAAAATCCAAAAAGATGCTAACTCAAAACATCCAGGAAATCCAGGACACAATGATAAGACCAAACATACGGATAATAGGAGTAGATGAGAATGAAGGTTTTCAATTCAAAGGGCCAGCAAATATCTTCAACAAAATTATAGAAGAAAACTTCCCAAACATAAAGAAAAAAATGCCCAATAACATACAAGAAGCCTACAGAACTCCAAATAGACTGGACCAGAAAAGACATTCCTCCCGACACATAATAATCAGAAAAACAAATGCACTAAATAAAGATAGAATATTAAAAGCAGTAAGGGAAAAATGTGAAGTAACATATAAAGGCAAGTCTATCAGAATTACACCAGATTTTTGACCAGAGACTACAAAAGCCAGAAGATTCTGGAGAGATGTTATACAGACACTAAGAGTACACAAATGCCAACCCAGGTTACTATACCCAGCCAAACTCTCAATTACCATAGATGGAGAAACCAAAGTTTGCTAGGACAAAACCAAATTCACAGATTATCTTTCCACGAATCCATCCCTTCAAAGGATTATAACAGAAACAAACAAACAAACAAACAAACAAAACAATACAAGGACGGAAACCACATCCTAGAAAAAGCAAGAAAGTAGTCCTTCAAAAAACCAAAAAGAAGATGTCCACAAGAACAGAATGCCAACTCTAACAACAAAAAAATAATAGGAAGCAACAATTACTTTTCCTTAATATCTCTTAATATCAATGGACTCAATTCCCCAATAAAAAGATATAGACTAAAAGACTGGCTACACAAACAGAACCTAATATATTGCAGCTTACAGGAAACCCATCTCAGGGAAAAAGATAGACACAACCTCAGAATGAAAGGCTGGAAAACAATTTTCCAAGCAAATGGTCTGAAGAAACAAGCTGGAGTAGCCATTTTAATATCTAATAAAATCAACTTCCAACCCAAAGTCATTAAAAATAAAAGGAGGGGCACTTCATACTCATCAAAGGTAAAATCGTCCAAGAGGAACTCTCAATTCTGAATATTTTTGCTCCAAATACAAGGGCAGCCACATTCATTAAAGAAATTTAGTAAAGCTCAAAGCACATATTGCACCTCACACAATTTTAATGGGAGACTTCAACACACCACTTTCACCAATGGACAGATCATGGAAAGAGAAACTAAACAGGGACACAGTGAAACTAACAGAAGTTATGAAACAAATGGGTGTAACAGATATATACAGAACATTTTATCCTAAAACAAAAGAATATACCTTCTTCTCAGCATCTCATGGTACCTTCTCCAAAACTGACCACATAATTGCTCACAAAACAAGCCTCAAGAGATACAAAAATATTGAAATTATCCCATACATCCTATCAGATCACCATGGATTAAGGCTGATCTTCAATAACAAAATAAATAATAGAAAGCCAACATTCACATGGAAACTGAACAACACTTTTTTCAATGATACCTTGGTCAAGGAAGGAATAAAGAAAGAAATTAAGGACTTTTTAGAGTTTAATGAAAATGAAGCCACAACATACCCAAACCTATGGGACACAATGAAAGCATTTCTAAGAGGGAAACTCATAGCTCTGAGTGCCTCCCAAAAGAACCTAGAGAGAGCGCACACTAGCAGCTTGACAACACACCTAAAAGCACTAGAACAAAAGGAAGCAAATTCACCCAAGAGGAGTAGATGGCAGGAAATAATCAAAATCAGGGGAGAAATCAACCACGCGGAAACAAGAACTATTCAAAGAATCCATCTAAGGACAAGCTGGTTCTTTGAGAAAATCAACAAGATAGATCAACCCTTAGCCAGTCTCACTAGAGGGCACAGGGAAAGCATCCTAATTAACAAAATCAGAAATGAAAAGGGAGACATAACAACAATTTCTGAAGAAATAAAAAACACCATCAGATCCTTCTACAAAAGGCTATACTCAACAAACCTGGAGATCTTGGATGAAATGGACATGTTTCTAGACAGATACCAGGTACCAAAGTTAAATCAGGATCAGGTTAATGATCTAAACAGTCCTATATCCCCCAAAGAACAAGAAGCAGTCATTAATAGTCTCCCAACCAAAAAAAGCCCAGGACCAGATGGGTTCAGTGCAGAGTTCTATTAGATCTTCAAAGGAGACCTAATTCTAGTTCTTCACAAACTATTCCACAAAATAGAAACGGAAGGTACTCTACCCAAATCATTCTATGAAGCCACAATTACTCTGATACCTAAACCACAAAAAGACCCAACAAAGATAGAGAACTTCAGACCAATTTCCCTTATGAATATCGATGCAAAAATCCTCAATAAAGTTCTTGCTAACCGAATCCAAGAACACATCAAAACAATCATCCATCCTGACCAGGTAGATTTCATCCCAGAGATGCAGGGATGGTTCAAAATATGGAAATCCATCAACATAATCCAGTATATAAACAAACTCAACGACAAAAACCACATGATCATCTTGTTAGATGCGGAGAAAGCATTTGAGAAATCCTACACCCATTCATGATAAAAGTCTTGGAAAGATCAGGAATCCAAGGCCTATACCTAAACATGATAAAAGCAATCTACAGCAAACCAGTCACCAACATCAAAGTAAATGCTGAGAAGCTGGAAGCAATCCCACTAAAATCAGGGACTAGACAAGGCTGTCCACTCTCTCCCTACCTATTTAACATTGTGCTTGAAGTCCTAGCCAGAGCAATTAGACAACAAAAGTAGATCAAGGGGATACAAATTGGAAAAGAAGTCAAAATATCACTTTTTGCAGACTGTATGATAGTACATATAAGTGATCCTAAAAATTCCACCAGAGAATTCTTAAACCTGATAAACAGCTTCGGTGAAGTAGCTGGATAAAAAATTAACTCAAACAAGTCCATGGCCTTTCTCTACACAAAGAATAAACAGGCTGAGAAAGAAATTAGGGAAACAACACCCTTCTCAATAGTCACAAATAATATAAAATACCTTGGTGTGACTCTAACTAAGGAAGTGAAAGATCTGTATGATAAGAACTTCAAGTCTCTGGAGAAAGAAATCAAAGAAGATTTCAGAAGATGGAAAGATCTCCCATGATCATGGATTGGCAGGATCAACATTGTAAAAACGGCTATCTTGCCAAAAGCAATCTACAGATTCAATGCAATCCCCATCAAAATTCCAACTCAATTCTTCAATGAATTAGAAAGGGCAATCTGCAAATTCGTCTGGAATAATAAAAAACCTAGGATAGCAAAAACTCTTCTCAAGGATAAAAGAACCTCTGGTGGAATCACCATGCCTGACCTAAAGCTCTACTACAGAGCAATTGTTTTAAAAACTGCATGGTACTGGTACAGCAACAGATAAGTAGACCAATGGAACAGAATTAAAGACCCAGAGATGAACCCACACACCTATGGTCATTTGATCTTTGACAAGGGAGCTAAAACCATTGGAGAAAGGAAAACACAACTCCATTTTTGGTGGGATTGCAAGCTTACACAAGCAGTCTGGAAATCAGTCCTGCTGTTCCTCAGAAAATTGGACATAGTATTACCAGAGGATCCAGCAATACCTCTCCTGGGCATATATCCAGAAGATGTCCCAACCGGTAAGAAGGACACATGCTCCACTATGTTCATTGCAGCCTTATTTATAATAGCCAGAAGCTGGAAAGAACCCAGATGCCCCTCAACAGAGGATTGGATACAGAATATGTGGTACATTTACACAATGGAGTACTACTCAGCTATTAAAAAGAATGAATATATGAAATTCCTAGGCAAATGGATGGACCTGGAGGGCATCATCCTGAGTGATGTAATCCAATCACAAAAGAACTCACACAATATGTATTCACTGATAAGTGGATATTAGCCCAGAAACTTAGAATACCCAAGATATAAGATACAATTTGCAAAACACATGAAACTCAAGAAGAATGAAGACCAAAGTGTGGACACTTTGCCCCTTCTTAGAATTGGGAACAAAACACCCATGGAAGGAGTTACAGGGACAAACTCTGGAGCTGAGAGGAAAGAATGGACCATCTAGAAACTGCCATATCTGGGGATCCCTCCCATAATCAGCCTCCAAATGCTGACACCATTGCATACACTAGCAAGATTTTGCTGAAAGGACCCTGATATAGCTGTCTCTTGTGAGGCTATGCTGGGGCTAGAAAACACAGAAGTGGATGCTCACAGTCAGCTATTGGATGGATCATAGAGCCCCCAATGGAGGAGCTAGAGAAAGTAACCAAGGAGCTAAAGGGGATCTGCAACCCTATAGGTGGAACAACAATATGAACTAACCAAAACCCTGGAGCTCTTGTCTCTAGCTGCATATGTATCAGAAGATGGCCTAGTAGGCCATCAGTGGAAAGTGAGGCACATTGTTCGTGCAAACTTTATAAGCATCAATACAGGGGAACGCCAGGGCCAAGAAGTGGAAGTGGGTGGTGGGGGCGCATGTGGGGGACTTTTGGGATAGCATTGGAAATGTAAATGAAATAAATACCTAATAATAAAAAAGGGAAAAAAGATAAGAAGATGAAGTGATGGGGAGGGAGCCATTTTTCTCTCCTGGTCTTATCAATTTTTTTCCCCATTCCTTTCTACAGTGGAGCTTTAGACACTCTCGGTTCACAAAATTACTCCCTGTGAGCATAATAGCTTTGATAGCATTATTCGTGTCTGCTATTGTTTGCTTTATTTTTAAGATATAAAATCATTGTTAGCCTTGTATAATACAGAAAAATGTACTTCAAATAAACATTCTTTCCGAGTTTTATTAGCTCCAAATGAAGAATTAAAAATGCATTATTGTCTTTCAAGGATCATGCAAATATAAGATATATAACCTTCTTATACTGTACAGAACAAACACATTGCAAACCAAACAAGGTAAACAATTTGAAATATAATTATTTTTGATACAGAAATTGTAAAGACGGACTGTGTAGTTGGGTAGCCAATATCTCTTCTAATTGTTACTTTCATCTTCAATTCTTAGAATTTAACCAAAATGTTAGAAAGAAACAGTAGTTCTTTCTATAAAATAAAATAAGTTTATTATTTTTTTCATTTCAAGACATCATTGGCCAGATGTATTCATATTATCACAGAACAACCTCATATGAAACAAATGTTATGATGCATAAAGAAAATCTTTGAGAAGTCCCTGAATTTTTATCTTGCATCTATAGGGAGAATAATTAATTATACAACATGATTTATTTTAGAAAGTAAATGTCTCATGCTGGGAACTTGAGAGATTAATATTGGAAATAGCATATGGTGCATGGTAAGTGTGATTTTTTTTTTTTTTTTTTTTTTTTTTTTTTTACTCTGCAAGCTGAGAAGTCTGACCAGGGTGAAAATGTGTTGGATTATGGTGAAAAAAATATATATGTGAATACACACACACACACACACACACACACACACACACACAGACATGTTTTTTTTCTCCTCCACTGTTAGGACTTAAAAGTGTGTACTAAAGGTATGCCTGCATTCCCGAAGGATCCCACAGACCTAGGACATCTTTGATTGTGATTCTTTTACAGAGCAGTCATCTGGATAGGTTAAAATTCCAGGGCATTGATGAGCCCACATTCCACACAGACCTTTTTAGCAATATTTGCCTTGACTTTATAGAGCTGTTGCAGGTATGTCTGCTGTGTCACGTACATGTTCGTAGGTGACAGATGGGAGAAAGGCTATATCTATGCTCAGTGTTCTGACCTATGAACATCTACATAATTAGTAGCTTAACTCTCTGAAAAAGAGCAAACCTGAGAAGACTACCAGCCTGAAACCTGAAGTGGAAATTTCTAGTTCTTTAGAAAGTTACTTATGCCAAATGATGTTTTGATGGGATACACAGGAGAAGGATGTCTTGCTAAAACAGACAAGTGAAAGACTTCTTCCTGAAGCAGACACAGGTGAAAGGATGTTTGGATATAGCAAACATGTGAAAGGATCTGAAATGAAGGACTATAAATGGACCCAACAGACAGTGGAAGACAAGCATTGAGCTTGATTTGGTTTGCCCTGTCTCTCTATTCTTAGCTAAATACATGCAGGTACTGGTTTAAGCTTACGTAAATAGCGTTGTTGAACTCAGCTTGTGGTAACTCTGACATTGAGAGAAACTTGCCCAGGAACTGTTCCCGAGGTTCTTGTGGCCAGTTGTTGCATCCTCGGCCTTGCCTCAGGCCAGGTGGCCAGCCTGGTAGCTTCTTCAGGATCAAACTTCAGCTGCCTGGTGACTGCTTGCTGAAAGGTCTAGACTGTGGCTGCTGGTTGTTGTCAGGGTCTTCCTGCCTAGAGGACTGATCTACAGCTGCTAAATTGTGTTTGGTTTTTGCTACAGGACTGAACTACTGCCCAAGTAGATTGAGCTCTCCCCCAAAGACCTTCTGTTGAACAGGCCAACTTCCCTCAAATCCTAATAACTTTTCTCTTCCACTACCTCTCCTGGTGGGATAGAGGAAAGGTCAAACCCCATTGAAAGTAGGTTGCAAAGTATTTATGCCCACAGGAACAGGAGGGCCTGGACAGGGAGCTGGCCTGAGACAACCACCAGGCTGATACAACACAAGACCAGATGGTCTTCCAGGGTAATAAGCAAGCTGGATACTAGAAGAACCCCACCTGGGACTGCAATCCCTAGGTAAGAGTTAGCCAAGGATAGAGGATCCTCTCATGGGGTCACTTGGCTTGCCTAGGCAAGGAGCAAGCCCAAGATGACCACCAGGCAGGAAGCTAGCCTGAGTTGAGCACCAGTCCCGTGCCACAGAGGCCTTTGGTAGGGGAGGGCAGACAATGCCTGAGATGACTCCTGCTCTGTGCCATAGCGTGCACAAGCATGGGATAGCATTCCTGAGAACATTCCTGAGAGCATTCCTGAGAGAACTCAAGACACTCAGAGACCTTGGGCACCACTAAAAAGAGAAGTAAGTGTTGGAGAAATGGGAGAGAAAGAGAAACAGAAGGATGTGGGCACAGTGACAAGAAGCAGAAATGGAGACTCTAGAATATTGAGGAACAACCTGATGGGAGTAGCCAGTGACACCTGGGACCATGGTGAGGTCTTGGCCTGAGCTGCCATCAGGGACCATGCCTGAGTCTGTGGCCCTACAGTAGCAGGGATCTATTACCTCCAAAGACAAGGCAGAGAGAGAGAGAGAGAGAGAGAGAGAGAGAGAGAGAGAGAGAGAGAGAGAGAGAGAGAGAGAGAGAGAGAGAGCACACTGGCTCTGTGGGTATGAGTGAAGGTTGCCATGAATATAGGCAGTGAAGAGGTGTTTCCCCCACCCTTTGCCACCTACTGCAGGCAGGCAACATGGCCCCAATGTCATCAGAGCAGGAGAGCTGGACCTGCCCCTCGCCTAATGTAGGACCCTCCCCTAGACAGCATAGGAGAGCTGGTGCTGGATGTGGGGGTTGTGATTGAGCAAGCCCCAAGAGCATGCACACGGGAGAACTGGACATGCCTCTTGTCTGCTGTGTGTTGATGCAGATGAAGAAAGATGGCATTCCCTTCATTCTCATCCCTCTTCACCTATTTGACAGGTGGCTGAGATAGCCCCATGGTCCCGAGAGTGGGAGAACTGGCCCAGTCCTAAGAACACTTAGGAGAGCAGGTCCCACACCTTGCTTCGGCATCAGGGTAGCACTGGTCTGGTTGCAGTGATTAGGTAAGACGGAGGGGCTTGGCTAGCTCACATTCCTCTCAGGCTAAGATCCAGCACTTTGAATTTGCATTCTCCAACATCTACTCCATCAATTAACTGCTAGAATATATGAAAAGACCAGTACAGAACCAGTACTGCAGTATCGTCACGACACGGGGTCCCAAGAGCATATCTGAAAAGTTCCAATAAGGTCCCAGTGTTAATAGAGTAGCAGAGGCCAGAAAGCCTTGTGTCAGAGCAATGAGTCACTGCAATGAACATTTGCAGGCAAAGATGTAGTGACAATAGGGTATAATATGAGACACCCTGTGACCTACAGCTTCCAATATATATATATATATATATATATATATATATATATATATATATATATATATATATATTAACTGTTTAGGGGTATTGCAAAGGTACAGGGGAGGTACATGAGTGGGGTTGGATTGAAAGTTTAAAAAAGATTGACTACTGGTTCCCAATCTGTTGGTTCTGACTCCCTTGAGAGGGTGAAATGACCCTTTAACAGAGGTCTCTTATTAGCCATCCTGCACATCGGAATTTACATTACAATTCATAACTATGGTAAAATTACAGTCATGAGGTAGCTTGGAACAATTCTATGGTGGGGGGGGGGGTCACCATAACATTAGAATAAAGTTGTAAGGGTAGTTGCGTCATTAGGAAGTTTGAGAACCACTGATTTAGATGATGTCATTATAAAAGTAAAATATGCACAGCAAAGGGTTTATGTTCTTATTCAAATTTTATTAATGTAGTTAATATTTCATGCAAATACAAGACAGCAATATAAAAATTATGAGTTGGATAATGCTAGCCATTTTAATAAAAAAATCACAAAAGCACTCTCATTAAAATAGTACACAGTTATTTTACCTTTGCCTTAACTTATTTTGTATTGATTTTAACCTGATTTTTATTGATATTTGGACATATTCTTCTATGTCTCATATTTATAATTTTAAGGTAATAGTCACTTTTCTAGTCTATGAGGCAAGGGAAAGTTTTCACAATTATTTTAAAATGTCTGCATATATTTACATCCATTAGCTTTATTAGAATGATAACTTACTCCAATTTAGTAAAGTCAGACAGTAAAATCTTGTTGTTTAATCATGTCTATGTTAATTTAGTTGTTTTACTGATTCTGCTAAAATGGGAAGTGATTGAAGTGATTCCGTTTAGTTTAGCTTCACATAGTCCAATCTTCACCAGAAGATGGCCGGGGCTTACTGCTTATTATCACTAAGGGTCCAGGAAGAAGGAGAAGCTAGCAAGCTAAGGTCCATGGACAACCAGAGTTAGTCCAACAACCAAAGAGAACATATCTAAGGCTATAGCAAAAACTAAGATGGCAAGGGGCTAGTTGGAGGAGAGCAATGATTCTTTTTTTTTTTTTTTTTTGATCAAGCTCATATTCTGTGATTTTTAAAAAATCAATTATAAATATTTCACAAATCGAGAAGGGACTATTTGAAGGACAGTAGCCATTGCCATTACAGAAGACAACCTTGTTTATAGTCTGTTTTTTCTACTTCCTCCTTTTATTGAAAATAGACTCTTTCCTCATACAATATTAATATATATATAATATATATATATATTGCATAATTGCTTGTAGTTGCTTTTCCTCTTCTCCAAAGTCCTTCCCACCTCCCCTCTTCCCCCATTCCCTTTCTGTCTCTCATTAGAAAAAAAAGAGATGACAAACAGGAAAAGATAAAACATAAGATGAAGTAAAAAACTATCATATCGAAGTCAGACATGGCAGCTCAACAGGAGTGAAAGAGTCCCAAAAGCAGACCCTCTTGTTCTCATGGTGAGGGACCCCATAAAACCACTTAGCTAATAGTTATATAGAAACAAAAGGCTTACTGGAGGCTCGTGTAGGTCCCATGCTTGCTGCTTTATTAGGAATGAACGTGAGGTACCATCCACTTTTGGCTGAGGTCAGTTATCTGGTTGATACATTAGAATCTGTCTAAAGATTCACTATGCAAATCATGGGTGAGGGAACACCAAGTCCCTTTTGTGGGTTGGAGAACTTTTTGTATAGATTGGAGATTTCATCTTGAAGAGTTGAGTAGGCTTCCATCCGTGTAGAAGGGGAAAGGCAGATCTTGCAATGCAGGGCATGGGGACCATGTTAGAGCTATATTGGGAGGCAAGAAGCCAGTGTAACCAGTGTCAACAGACTGAGAAGAAGAGAGCAAGCCAATGGAGATTACATGTAAAGATCCTTATAAACCTATAATTTGAACTGATAAGAACTGACAAATTCTGTGAAAACACATATGTCTGTGGTCAGAATATTTTGTGAGTCAACAGATTCCTAGAGGTATCCACAAAAATTCTTTTTTTCTAACCTACCTGGGGTTCTCTACCATGATTCTTTTCTATTTTCACGTGGAGCTCCCCAGAATATGGAATTTCTTTTTACTGAATTTTCTTTAGAAAAAAATAACACAAGTTGAATAACTTATGCTAAGAATCAGAAATTTGAAATGTTCCAGAAAACCTCAAGTGTTTTTGAGAAGAGACGTGATGTCACATGGATGGAAGTGACAAATTGTTCCCAATTTTAAATGTTTTCATGAATAACTCTCAGAATTGAATAAGGGAAGACTGTCTGAAAGCAGCAGATTTGAGTGCACCATGAGTTAAAAGTTGATATGTTCTTTGAGATTGTTACTGCTCTCAGTGTATGATTTAGACTAAATCTAGAGGTAGACTACACCTTATCACTAGATTATGGTGCTACATATAATGACTGCTTTTTTTTTTTACAATTATTACTGCTCCATCATCATCATCATCATCAACATCATCATCATCAACATCATGATAGTCCTAGACCTCTTACCCATCTGATATTTAGTAAACTGCTCAATAATTTGCTATTACATGAGTTTAATTCCATCTTTGTATCAGATAGAAAAGGCTAATCACAATGTCACACACTTAGGGCACAAGCACTTGTGAGTATGAGGCCTGGGCTATACAGACTAGTTTCAGGCAAATCTGAACTACATAGCAATATCATATCTTTGAAAAAAAAGAAAAATATCCATATCAAGGTTAAAATAGTTTAATGAAAGGTTACTTGTTGGTTTGTGGTTGAAATTATCTTTTCCTGAACCTTTCTCCTCAATTTTTGTAAGGTTAAACCTCTTTACCTTTTTACAACAAAGGTATGTAGTGTAGTTATTTATGAATGGTTTCACAATTAACTTGCCCAAATTTCAGATCAATAACAATCCCCTATTGAACAGTGCAACAAATGCATTTAGTTAGCTGCAAGTGACAGACAAGTAATTTACTTTGAACCTACATCTACTTGACTAATTCGAGCAGATTACAGCCAACTAAAGTTGAAGTCATATATTTTTTTACTTTTATACTTGGTGTTTTGAAACACTAAAACAGGAAAGATTAAAATTTTGATACAAATAGTCTCTCATAATATAGGAATTTCAACTATAAACCTCAAAGTCTAGGTTAGATTCTGGTAGGTAATTAACTGGTGTGAACATTTGGATATAACTCCACAATGTACGCTGTGACATGCTACTGCTGTTTGGCAGCAGGAGTGACAAGGAGAAAAAGAGGAGAATATCTTGAGATGTGAAGAGAGAGGGAGCAATGACATGGAGAGACAACCTCAGTTTCTAACTTTCCAATTCTGTATCCTTGTGCTCTGTAAATGTAGTGCCCCAGTTTGACAAATATTCATAAGATCACCTACATAACCCCATAATAGCAAATTCATGTACACGTGGATGCCATTCCTCCCTTGTAATTGAAACGTGAGACATTATGCCTTCCTTAAGCTTCTGAGTTAGATATGATACTAGAAAATCCCTTCTAAATTATTGTGAAAGTCTTTTGTGTTCTTTGGTAGTTAGGATTAGTACTCTGAAGGTGACTCTCCTCCAGTGTTATCTTTCCCAGACTCTAACCTGACCTTTGATTACAAAGGGCACCTGTTCCATTAGACTCTGAAATATTGATAAGGGGCACTGTCTCAGTGAACAATGAGCATTTCTAGGCCAGTGTTTGCAAACAGCCAGCCAGCTCAGGTTTCCATTCTGCAAATGTGCTTTGGCTTTAAAGGTCAGGAATGGCACTGCAGGGACTCATGATTGCATTATCCTGATTTCTCAGGTATGAATCACGTTCATTCAAAGCTGGAGCCAGGGCTTTAAAGGAAATTGAGTCATTGCATCATGAGCTATTCCCTTCACCTCCTTGGCAGTAATGTAAAACTCTTCATATGGGTTGGCACTGGAAAAGGCCTTTTCAATTATCCCATGTGAAAAAAATAAATAAATAAGACACTGTGGCTGTGATTCTCATTTATATATTTATTGCTTACCAATAGCTCATTTTTAAGTACAAATTTTATGTATTTCATGAAGTGTATTTAAAAAACTTAACCCAAGCATAAGTCAATTTATATATTCATTATCAAGAGGTATGTAATAACCTAAACATTCTGAACTTTGTTAGTCAAAATCATCTCTGTTTTTATACTTATATTTATTACAAACTCTGTTTTTATATTTATATATATGTATATACTTATATATATAAATATTATAAATTTATTACAAACTCTGTTTTTTATATTTACTACAAGAAATACATCCACCTCTTATACATGTCTATGAATAATGTAGTTTCTGCATGTTTATAACATAAACATTGCATTTGGCTTATTAGCATGATAAAACACATTTTTGAAGAAAATAAAACAAAATATAATCATAACTAAAACACAGTATTTTTACTTCTCATTCATAAAATGCCTCTATTTTTTTCAGCTGAAAAACTCATCAGACTATGTTATATTTGTATTCTTGTAATAAGGCACCATAGTCAAAAGCAACTGGGGACACAAGAGTTCATTTCACTTTACAACAGTAAGATCATACATACTCCATCGCTGAAGTAAATCATTAAGAAACTCAATAAAGGAACATGGAGGCAGGAACTCAAGGAAAGACCATATAGGAATATTGTATGGTTATTTATTCTCCAGGCTTATATTACGGTATTATATACATTCCAGGACCATCTAACCAGAGATAGGATGATTCACAGTGTGATAGGCTCTCCAATATCAGTGATTAATCAAGAAAATGCCCCACAGATTTTCTGGAAGGCCAATGCAATGGGAGGATTTTCTATACTGTGTTTATCTTTTCTCCACTAACCCTACCTTGTTACTGACAAAAAATTCATAAGAACAATTGACTCTTTGTCAACTTGACATATAACACATCACTATTAAACCCTAACCTTTTATTTCTTAATGGGTGCCAAGTTGTCACATTAATATTAGCATCACAACCTCAAGAGATTTGAGGCCCCAGGGAGTGGGGAGCCCAGGCAAGAGTTGTGGGACTTCCTCTTGGAGTCAGGGGGAAGAGTATCAAGTAATTAAAAGAAAAATATTTATCACAAAAAATTAGCTCCACAGACTAAAACACAGATTATCTTTTTTATGCCCATTAAAAAAAATCCAATGACTAACTGCAATCAAGTTCTGACACTGGAAGCCTCATTTCATGACAAGAAATGGTTATTTGATACGCTGTATCTGCTTTACTAAGAGCCCCCATTAAGATGAGTCCCAGAACTTTCCACTGCATTAGATTTCCATGTCATTCTCCAAATGCCCCTCCAATTCCAGCCTTTCTGTCCATTTGCCTCCTCATTTATGATGTCACTATTTTAATAGCTGAGTAATACACCATTGTGTAAATGTACTACATTTTCTTTTAGTCTTCTGTTGAGGGACATCTAAGTTGTTTCCACATTGAAATCCCCAAACAACCCAGGCTATTACTAGGACAGAAGGTTGCTGTCCACAAACTGACAGTGGGGCTTTGTTACCAAGGACAACAATGAACATGGAAAAGTTGAGTTGATGTTTGAATGGAGACTTCACTTTCATGTTCTAATCTCCTTGGTGCATGAAGGTACTCGTCAGGCTACAGAAAGAGAAATGTAGACACCAACCCAACCACAAAACATTTGACTTACAATTTACTCTGCCTGCAAACATGTGCTAGGGCAAAAAACTTGTGGGAATATCCAAATAATGCTGATTTGACTTAAGGCCTGCTCCATGAGAACGAACCCACCCCAAACACTGCTCGGGTAACCAGAACCAGAGGCTACACAACCGAGAGACCTAGGGTAAAATCTGAAAACAATTGGTCTAAGGAAATCAGTGAAATGATTCCTAATGATAGTCTGCTCTACTCCTAGATGATTGATTTATCCATTCAAAATCAAAGAGGCTTCCTCATCAGTAATGGGAATAAATGTAGAGACCCACAGTCAGACATGTGGGGAGAGTAAATTGGAGGTCTCCATCCAATCCCTATCTTCAGTGCTCAGAGAATTCTATGGTAGAGGAAGGAGAAAGAGTCTAAGAGCCAGAGGTTACAGAGGATACGAGGAGAGCAAGGTCCTCCGTATCAATGCAGCAAGGTGCTTGTGAACTCTGAGACTGATGCAGCAATCATAGGGTCTACATGGGCCTGCACCAGGCCCTTTGTGTATCCATTATAACTCTTAGCTTAGTGTTTCTATGGAATCATGAGTGTGTGAATGAGTGAGCCTTTTACTCTTGTGCCTGCTCTTGGGACTCTTTTCTCTGTGTTGGCTCTCTGACTTTGCTATGATTGCTTTGCTTCATCTTTTCATATCATTATATTTTGTATGTTTGACTGTTATCTATTGGAAGCCTGTTCTTTTCCTATGAGAGACAGAAATGGAGTGGACCTTGAGTGGACTGGTGGGGAGAGGAATTAGTAAGAATAAAGGGAGAGGAAACTGTAATCAGGATACATTGTGTGAAAAAATAATCCTTTTTTTTTCTCAGTAAAAGAAGAAAATGATTTCAACAACTTAAAAAGTCCAAGTTCCTTGGGAGTGGATGGGTTGGGGAGCAGGGCGAGGGGGAGGGAATAGGGGATTTTCAGAGGGGAAACTAGGATAACATTCGAAATGTAAATAAAGAAAATATCTAATAAAAAATGAAAAGTCCAAGTTCAATTTAAAAATATGTAACTTCTCTTCACTGTGAGCTTCATGAAGTCTTTTAAAAATTAAATATTTTCTTATTTCAAAAGGGAAGAACCAAGAAAAAGCATAATCAAATCAAAGAAAAACTAAACTATTCAGAATGTAAATAATTCAGTGTTTCATGTTTGAAACTAACTCATAATTTTCTTGGCTTCAAGAGATTGGGCAGTTGTACTTTCTGTGTCTAACACCACAGCATATGTTGCCTCTCTCCTAGGCATAGTCTGCTCTAATCCACACCTGCTTCTGTTGTTAGTGATTGTTCAATTGTCCTGGTATCTCCAAATATGCTAAGGTTTTTTTTTTTTTTTTTTTTTACCAATGGTCTCCTAGCTATGGGGACTCAGACGCTGAGATTTGGTGCAGAACCTCACCATCAATCTGCAACTCCTTCAGTCTTCAGTGCCTGAGTAACTACTGAAGCTTGTTGCTAACTTTGCTACTTTGTGGATTCTTTTTCCCCACACAATTTATCCCCCAAGTTTCACCCCCTAAAACTAGGTGGAGAGAAACAAGGATAGAGGTGAGAGAGGAATTAGAAAAATAACTGAATCTAATTTTTTTCTTTTGTTTGTTCTTTGACCAAACCACAACCAACCTCCCTAACAATTAAAACACCACTTAGAATAGTTTAAATGTCCAACAATGGTCACAGCCACTGCTGGAGGTAAATATAGATATCAGAATGAGAGATGTTTTCTCAGTAACAAAGTTCAAGGAAACCCTTCAAATTAAAGCTGAGATTACAGTGAGATGACTGTGGTATGAATGAGCCCCCAAGGGTACTTTACTAGAAACGTAAGGATTCCAGATTATGAAATTATCTGATACATCATGTCATTTAAGTATATTCAGATATTCAAGGAAATTCTAAGAAAAGTAAAAATGAAAAGAGGAAAAAGTAAATTCACAGAAATGAAGGGGAAAATACATCTAATTATTAAAATAAGTTTACATTCCTTGAAACATAATTATTAGACTTCAACTATATAAAGGTATAAGTAGCTCACTTTCCGAGTTTAAGAAATAATTTGGAAATGTATTTATTAGTATGAAGAGATTATGTCAAATGTAACCCCGAGGCATTCAGATCTGGAAACAGTTAATGGAGATTTGTATACTTGGACATGTGCCTAGATGGATCAGAATGATCTAGAGCAGGTATTTCCAACACATGCTCTGTATCAAGATTTATCAGATATTTAATTGTTGTATGTGTATGAATGTTTTTCTTGCATATATGGATGTGTAACATGTGCATACTGGGTGACTGCAGTGTCCAGAAGAAGACATCGGATTCCCTAGAACTGGCACTACAAATGGTTGTGAGCCACTATGTGAATGTGGGAAACCAAACTTAGGTCATCTGTAAGAGAGGTCAGTACTCTTGACCTGAACCATCTTTCTAGTTTCCATTGTAAAATAAAATGGAAAGGTACTTGTATTTTAAAACAGGGAGAGCAAGCATCGAGGAAAATATAGCTTGCAATATCTCAATAAGTAGAAGACAAAGAAGTAATATTTGAAAACTTAAAATTCTTAAAAAGAAGCAGAGAGAGGCGAGGAGGGTGGTAACAGGGTATCTATTCTTTAGCACTAGTGTTGCTGAAGTGACCTGTCATGAGCTCACTGGAGAATTACCAGAGGACCCCAGCTGGTATGATGGAATTATAATTTCAGCCATTTAACACCTTATAAAACAGCTGTTACCTATTGCTAAAATTTCAAAACAAAAACAAAAACAAAAGCAAAAATATTTTACACTACCATTCTCCAAATTAGCTTGGAATGGGTAGAGTTCACCTTGGGAATAGATTTCTTTAGGGAGTATAGGAAGTAAGAAATATATAGATGAAATTCATGCAGAGCTGAATCCCTAAACAAGGAAATTATAGTGTCAACTTTCATGTATTCCTTCTTTTAAAATGTAGACACTGATGCACCTAGTTAATTTTTCAAGTGTACATTTGCCATCTATAAGAGTGGGACTTTGTGGTTCTTGTTAGGATTTTGGTGATAGTAGCATTAAGAATAATGATTTCTAGCACATCACACCCCTCTCCTTTCAAAAGAAACTTCTGGAACATGGTCAGCCACAGCATTAGTTTACTTTCTCTAGTCATTATCTGTTGATTAAGATTTCCTAACTAGCTATAAAGTACAGGATAACCATGCAAAAATCTACAGACCCCAAAGACACTAATTAATAAGGAGGGCCCAAGGGAAGATGCTCAAATTTCACTCAGAAGGTGAAATAAAATAGACATAGTAGTTGGAAGGAGAGAAGGAGCTAGATGGGAGGGGAATGAAAGGGATGGGGATCAGGTGTGTGTAGGGAGCCGAAGAGGGCTTGGAGAGAGAACAAAAGTCAGTGTGTGAAGCCATCTATGGGGATGAGCCTGAGCCCTGGGATGGAGGAGGCTCCTGAAAGTGTATGAGGGTGACCTTAGCTGAGACTCTTAGCAGCTGGGGATATGAAGACTGAAGCAGCCACCTCCTGTGGCCAGGTGAGACTTCCTGTAGAGGAAGAGGACACCAACCCACTCACAAACCCTTCTACTCAAAATTAGTCCTGCCTACAATATGTGCAGGGATGAAGATGAAGCAGAGCTTGAGGGAATGGCCTACCAATGACTGGCCCAACTTGAGACCCATCCTATGGGAGGGAGACAACCTCTTGACACTATTAATGATATTTTGTTATGCTTGCAGACAGGAGTCTAAAATAACAATCCTCTGAGAAACTTCATCCATTGACTAATGGAAGCAGATGCAGTGCCCCAGAGGCAAACATAAGGTGGAGGTTGGGCAGTCTTGTGAAAGAGTGCGGTAAGGACACCACAAGAAGACCTATAGAGCCAACTAACCTGGGCCCATGGGAGCTCACAGAGACTAAATCACCAACCAAAGAATATGCATGGGCTGAACATAGGTCCCCTACACATTTGTAACAGATGTGAGCTTGGTCCACATGTGGGTCCCATAACATTTGGAGCTGGGACTGTTTCTGACTCTGTTGCCTGCCTTTGGATCCCCTTTCCCTAGTTGGGCTGCCTTGTCTGGGAGAGGATGCTCTTTGTCCTGATGCTTCTTGAGGTGCCAGGGTGGGTTGGTAACAATGAGGGGCTTCCCCTTCTTTTAGTAGAAGAGGTGGGGGTACTGGGGTTTTTGAGAGTAGCACTAGGAGAGGAAGGTTTGATGTAAAGTGATATGTGAATAAATAAATTAGTGGAAAAAAGATCTAGTGTTTCATAATGTGGTCTTGGTACAAAGTATGTTTTGAGGAATTTATTTCCAGCTTATTCAAAATCTTAAACTTTTAATACTAAATTGCATATAATTAAAAATAAAATTAATTTGTTGCTTGACATTTTATAAAATAAATGTAATTACTCCTTTTATACTTAATTTTGTTAGAATCTGATATTTTCATTGATCCCCCTTACAAGCCAGCAATTGCTTAACATAAAGTTCACGAATCATCTGTGATTACTTACAGTAGGATAAGAAACACACAAGAATAATCCTCTATTATGCCAGAAGGAACTTACCCCACATTCTCTACAATCTCATTCTCTCTCCCTTGGGCCACTGCTTCTGTTCATGGTGATAATTGACACATTGGCTTTGATCATGCAATGGATGATAGAAAATTCCTTTGAAAACTTTTTGAATCCACAACTTAACTCCAAATACCATTGAGCCAGTTCAGTGAATAAAATATTCATTTTTTTCAAGTTTTCATGCCTTAAATATTATTTTATATTCAATTGTGGCTTTTGGTAAGAATAAAAATTGAACAATGAATTCATTGAAAATGAATAAAACTCTTACCTGCTTTGTTACAAGTAAAAAAATCATTACAAAATTACAACATTTTCTTCTTTATTTAAAGATAGTACACAGACTTCTTCCCCAAAGAATAATTTTCTTTGTTGCAGTTACAATAACCAGTGCATAGTCAAGTAAAAATGGTTTCATTAGTTTACATGAAATACCTTACCACTTATTATTGACATGGAGGCTCTAAGACCAGGCAGCTATCCTAAATGAAATAAACTATGATTTTTGTCAATTGAGCATATGCACTGGACACAGAATGTCACAGAGACAGAACACCTTGGCTGTGAGCCTGTGTGCACCAACATGGATAGAAAGCCTCAGCACAGCCACAGAAATAACCACACATGTTCATCTCTGTCATTAAAGTTATTTGATGAACAAATCTTCTTTCTCCAATTCCATAGCATTGATAAGTATATGTAATACATTTACTATGTTATGTTGATTATAATATACTGTTGAATACTCAGAATCTACATTATCTTTACAATATAAAATATGTTAACATATAGTGCCATAGATGCATATGATTATTTGTGCTTATTTATAACATGTATGTATATAGAATATATACCTACTAACATGAGATCTTTAGTTATACAATGCAAGAAATAATTCATGATTATTATCTTTGCAATCATCACTATTACTGTATTTTCTCTATTTTGGCATTATGCTTTGGATGTAGATGCTATCCAATAAAATTCATATTAAAATTTTATTTCAAACATAGCAGTGTTGAGATGTGATTGAATCTTTAAGAATACTTAGGCTGTTCCATTAAACAATTGTCATTTCGGAGAGACTGGATTAAGTCCCCTGGGAGTTAATTGGATCGCCGGAGGCTTGATTAGTCTGCAAAACAGGTGTGAGTAAAGCTGGGTTACCATGGAGTTTGCCCTTTTTTTGCAAAAATCTCCTTGCCACTTTGCCCTCTGTTTTGAGATCTGATGCCATCCAGGCTCTGCTTAAGTTGAACAGACATTGTCAGGCACTATCTATGTGAGCCACATAAGTACATTTTTCTCATGAATTATCCAGACTCAGAAACTTTTCAGAGAAACACAGAATGGCCTAAGGAAGATGGAATTTAATCTATTAGTTTCTGATTCTTCAATATAGTCAATTTAGGCTCAAAATTTATGGGAAGCTCTTCTTACTCTGGTGGCCAACTGCTGCTACAAGTGGATTGATGTTTGACTCACCAGAGCAGCACACATGAGTTCACGCATCAATTTTCAGGTTTAACAGCAGACATTAACATCACCTAATTGGTGCATCAGAGGATGAATGCTGTCTTAGTTAGGGTTACCATTGCTATGATGAAATAAAATGGCCAAAAACAAGTTGGGGAGGGAAGGATTTATTTGGCTTATTTATAACAATAGTCCATCACTGAAGGAAGTCAAGGCAGTAATCAAGTCGGGCAGGAATCTGGAGGCAGGCACTGATGCAGGGTCAAGAAAGGATGCTGCTTACTGGTTTGCTCAGTCTTTCTTATAGAGTCAAGAACACCAACCTATGGATGGCACCATCCACAGTGGGCTGGGGATTCCCTTACAGATGCTTAATTTAAAAAATGCACTATAGGCTTGGATATAGCTGGACTATATAGAAGAATCCTCTCAGCTGAAGGCCCTCTTCTCTCTGATGATACTAGACTGTAATATGTTGACAAAAACCAAAACAAACACAAAACAAAAACAAAAACAAAAGCCAGCCAGCACAAACTTTATTTCTGCGAAAGATACAGCAGGAGGTCTTGAAGTAACTTTATCCTGCAGTCCTTGTCAGCCTTGTGAGGCTGACAAAATCATCACATGATTGTGTGACTGTGAACGGCAATCTATATAAGGCAGTGATTATTTGTGAATTATAAAGTGCTGTACAAATTTTAGTGGATAATATTGTGTTTCATTTTCTTGGTCATTAGTTAAAATTCCCTTCTTACCCAAAGAGTTCAGGCCCTTAAATTTACTTCACAAATAGAAAGTTCTGCCTTGTGTACTGCCACCTGTAATGTTTGATCACTTAGCACAGCAGTTCTCAACTGTCCTAGTGCAACTTTCATAATAGCTCCTCATTTTGTAGTAACCCCAATCATAAAATTGTTTCTGTTGCTATTTCATAGATGTAATTTTGCTACTTCCATGTGTTTTGATGTATATATCTGTGCTTTCTGATGGTCTTAGACAACCCCTATGCAAGGGTCCCTCAAGCTCCCAAAGGGTCATGATCTCCAGGTTGAAAACCACTGTCACATGCCATGAATGTTTCATTAATTATAAAATGGCTTAGTTTAATTTCTGTTTCTGTGTTAAAGGACCCATGAAAAGAGGAGAGGTGCTTAATTTAGTTCATAATTTTGTATTACAATCATAAAAGAGGGGACATTAAGAGGGCAGGGACTGATGTAAATTGTCATATAGGTAGACAATAGCAAACAGAATAAATTCGTACATCCTTACTCAGCTTACTTTCTTACTTTTTTTTTTATTAAGTATTTTCCTCAATTACATTTCCAATGCTATCCCCAAAGTCCCCCATACCCTCCCCCCTCCCAATTCCTGACCTACCCATTCCCATTTTTGGCCCTGGCGTTCCCCTGTACTGGGGCATATAAAGTTTGCGTGTCCAATGGGCCTCTCTTTCCAGTGATGGCCAACTAGGCCATCTTTTGACACATATGCAGCTAGAGTCAAGAGCTCCAGGGTACTGGTTAGTTCATAATGTTGTTGCACATACAAGGTTGCAGATCTCTTTAGCTCCTTGGATACTTTCTCTAGCTCCTCCATTGGGGGCCCTGTGATCCATCCAATAGCTGACTGTGAGCATCTACTTATGTGTTTACTAGGCCCCTGCCTAGTCTCACAAGAGGCAGCTATATCAGGGTCCTTTCAGCAAACGCTTGCTAGTGTATGCAATGGTGTCATCCTTTGGAGGCTAATTATGGGATGGATCCCTGGATATGGCAGTCTCTAGATGGTCCATCCTTTTGTCTCAGCTCCAACCTTTGTCTCTGTAACTCCTTCCATGGGTGATTGTTTCCAATTCTAAGAAGGGGCAAAGTGTCCACACTTTGGTCTTCGTTCTTCTTCAGTTTCATGTGTTTTGGAAATTGTATCATATATCTCGCTATACTAAGTTTCTGGGCTAATATCCACTTATCAGTGAGTACATATCATTTGAGTTCTTTTGTGAATGTGTTACCTCACTCAAGATGATGCCCTCCAAATCCAACCATTTGCCTAGGAATTTCATAAATTCATTCTTTTTAATAGCTGAGTAGTACTCCATTTTCTGTATCCATTCCTCTGTTGAGGGGCATCTGGGTTCTTTCCAGCTTCTGGCTATTATAAATAAGGCTGCTATGAACATAGTGGAGCATGTGTCCTTCTTACCGATTAGAACATCTTCTGGATATATTCCCAGGAGAGGTATTGCAGGATCCTCCAGTAGTACCATGTCCAATATTCTGAGGAACCGCCAGACTGATTTCCAGAGTGGTTGTACAAGCTTGCAATCCCACCAGCAATGGAGGAGTGTTCCTCTTTCTCCATATCCTCGCCAGCATCTGCTGTCACCTGAATTTTTGATCTTAGCCATTCTGACTGGTGTGAGATGGAATCTCAGGGTTGTTTTGATTTGCATTTCTGTAATGATTAAGGATGTTGAACATTTTTTTTCAGGTGCTTCTCAGCCATTTGGTATTCCTCAGGTGAGAATTCTTTGTTTAGCTCTGAGCCCCATTTTTAATGGGGTTATTTGATTTTCAGGAGTCTGCCCTCTTGAGTTCTTTATATATATTGGATATTAGTCCCCTATCTGATTTAAGATAGGTAAAGATCCTTTCCCAATATGTTGGTGGCCTTTTTGTCTTATTGACGGTGTCTTTTGCCTTGTAGAAGCTTTGCAGTTTCATGAGGTCCCATTTGTCAATTCTTGATCTTACAGCACAAGCCATTACTGTTCTATTCAGGAATTTTCCCCCCGTGCCCATATCTTCAAGGCTTTTCCCCACTTTCTCCTCTATAAGTTTCAGTGTCTCTGGTTTTATGTGAAGTTCCTTGATACACTTAGATTTGACCTTAGTACAAGGAGATAGGAATGGATCAATTCACATTCTTCTACATGATAACAACCAGTTGTGCCATCACCTTTTGTTGAAAATGCTCTTTCTTCCACTGGATGGTTTTAGCTCCCTTATGGAAGATCAAGTGACCATTGGTGTGTGGGTTCATTTCTGGGTCTTCAATTCTATTCCATTGGTCTACTTGTCTGTCACTATACCAGTACCATGCAGCTTTTATCACAATTGCTCTGTAGTAAAGCTTTAGGTCAGGCATGGTGATTCCACTAGAGGTTCTTTTATCCTTGAGAAGAGTTTTTGCTATCCTAGGTTTTTTGTTATTCCTGATGAATTTGCAGATTGCTCTTTCTAATTCGTTGAAGATTTGAGTTGGAATTTTGATGGGGATTGCATTGAATCTGTAGAATGCTTTTGGCATTTTTACAATGTTGATCCTGCCAATCCATGAGCATGGGAGATCTTTCCATCTTCTGAGATCTTCTTTGATTTCTTTCTTCAGAGACTTGAAGATTTTATCATACAGATCTTTCACTTCCTTAGTTAGAGTCACAACAAGATATTTTATATTATTTGTGACTATTGAGAAGGGTGTTGTTTCCCTAATTTCTTCCTCAGCCTGTTTATTCTTTGTGTACCGAAAGGCCATTGACTTGTTTGAGTTAATTTTATATCCAGCTACTTCACCGAAGCTGTTTGTCAGGTTTAGGAGTTCTCTGGTGGAATTTTTAGGGTCACTTATATATACTATCATATCATCTGCAAAAAGTGATATTTTGACTTCATCTTTTCCAATTTGTATCCCCTTGATCTCATTTTGTTGCTGAATTGCTATGGCTAGGACTTCAAGTACTATGTTGAATAGGTAGGGACAAAGTGGCAGCCTTGTCTAGTCCCTGATTTTAGTTGGATTGCTTCCAGCTTCTCACCATTTACATTGATGTTGGCTACTGGTTTGCTGTAGATTGCTTTTATCATGTTTAGGTATGGGCCTTGAATTCCTGATCTTTCCAAAACTTTTATCATGAGTGGGTGTTGGATTTTGTCGAATGCTTTTTCTGCATCTAACGAGATGACCATGTGGTTTTTGTCTTTGAGTTTGTTTTTATACTGGGTTATGATGATGGATTTCTGTATATTAAACCATCCCTGCATCCCTGGAGTAAAACCTACTTGGTCAGGATGGATGATTGCTTTAATGTGTTCTTGGTTTCGGTTAGTGAGAATTGTATTGAGTATTTCTGCACCTATATTCATAAGGGAAATTGGTCTGAAGTTCTCTATCTTTGTTGAATCTTTCTGTGGTTTAGGTATCAGAGTTATTGTGGCTTCATAGAATGAGTTGGGTAGAGTTCTGTCTACTTCTATTTTGTGGAATAGTTTGTGCAGAACTGGAATTAGATTTTTCTTTGAAGGTCTGGTAGAACTCTGCACTAAACCTATCTGGTCCTGGGCTTTTTTTGGCTGGGAGACTATTAATGACTACTTCTATTTCTTTATGGGATATGCGACTGTTTAGATGGTTAACTTGATCCTGATTTAACTTTGGTACCTGGTATCTGTCTAGAAATTTGTCCATTTCGTTCATGTTTTCCAGTTTTGTTGAGTATAGCCTTTTGTAGAAGGATCTGATGGTGTTTTGAATTTCTTCAGGATCTGTTATGTCTCCCTTTTCATTTCTAATTTTGTTAATTCTGATGTTGTCCCTGTGCCCTCTAGTTTGTCTAGCTATGGGTTTATCTATCTTGTTGATTTTCTCAAATAACCAACTCTGAGTTTGGTTAATGCTTTGAATAATTCTTCTTGTTTCCACTTGATTGATTTCAACCCTGAGTTTGATTATTTCCTGCCATCTACTCCTGTTCGGTGAATTTTCTTCCTTTTTTTCTAGAGCTTTTAGATGAGTTGTCAACTGATAGTGTGTGCTCTCTCCAGTTTCTTTTTGGAGGCACTCAGAGCTATGAGTTTCCCTCTTAGCAATGCTTTCATTGTGTCCCATAGGATTGGGTATGTTGTGGCTTCGTTTTCATTAAACTCTAAAATGTCCTTAATTTCTTTCTTTATTCCTTCCTTGACCAAGGTATCATTGAGGAGAGTGTTGTTCAGGTTCCATGTGAATGTTGGCTTTCCATTATTTATGTTGTTATTGAACATCACTCTTAATCCATGGTGGTCTGATAGGATGTATGGGACAATTTTCATATTTTTGTATCTGTTGAGGCCTGTTTTGTGACCAATTATATGGTCAGATTTGGAGAAGGTCCCTTGAGGTGCTGAAAAGAAGGTATAGCCTTTTGTTTTAGGATAAAATGTTCTGTAGATATCTGTTAAGTGCATTTGTCTCATAGGTTGTGTTAGTTTCACTGTGTCCCTGTTTAGTTTCTGTTTCCATGATCTGTCCATTGATAAAAGTGGTGTGTTGAAGTCTCCCACTATTATTGTGTGAGGTGCAATGTGTGCTTTGAGCTTTACTAAAGTGTCTTTAATGAATGTGGCTGCCCTTGCATTTGGAGCATAGATATTCAGAATTGAGAGTTCCTCTTGGAGGATTTTACATTTGATGAGTATGAAGTGTCCCTCCTTGTCTTTTTTGATAACTTTGGGTTGGAAGTCGATTTTATTCCATATTGGATTGGCTACTCCAGCTTGTTTCTTCATACCATTTGCTTGGAAAATTGTTTTCCAGCCTTTCCTTCTGAGCTAGTGTCTGTCTTTTCCCCTGAGATGGGTTTCCTGTAAGCAGCAGAATGTTGGGTCCTGTTTGTGTAGCCAGTCTGTTAGTATATGTCTTTTTATTGGGGGATTTGAGTCCATTGATATTCAGAGATATTAAGGAAAAGTAATTGTTGCTTCCTTTTATTTTTGTTTTTAGAGTTGGCATTCTGTTCTTGTAGCTGTCTTCTTTTTGTTTTGTTGAGGGATTACTTTCTTGCTTTTTCTAGGGCATGATTTCTGTGCTTGTATTGGTTTTTTTTCTGATATTATCCTTTGAAGGGCTGGATTCGTGGAAAGATAATGTGTGAATTTGGTTTTGTCATGAAATACTGTCATGTTATAGTTATCTCTGGTTAGAGCTTGTATGGTAATTGAGAGTTTGGCTGGGTATAGTAGCCTGGGATGGCATTTGTGTTCTCTTAGTGTCTATATAACATCTGTCCAGGATCTTCTGACTTTCATGGTCTCTGGTGAAAAGTCTGGTGTAATTCTGATAGACTTGCCTTTATATGTTACTTGACATTTTTCCCTTACTTTTTTAAATATTCTATCTTTATTTAGTGCATTTGCTGTTCTTATTATTATGTGTCGGGAGGAATTTCTGTTCTAGTCCAGTCTATTTGGAGTTCTGTAGGCTTCTTGTCTTATCATGGGCATGGCATGTCTTTCTTTAGGTTTGGGACATTTTCTTCTATTATTTTGTTGAAGATATTTGCTGGCCCTTTAAGTTAAAAATCTTCATTCTCATCAACTCCTATTATCAGTAGGTTTGGTATTCTCATTGTGTCCTGTATTTCGTGGATGTTTTGAGTTAGGATCCTTTTGCGTTTTGTATTTTCTTTGATTGTTGTGCCAATGTTCTCTATGGAATCTTCTGCACCTGAGATTCTCTCTTCCATCTCTTGTATTCTGTTGCTGATGCTCACATCTATGGTTCCAGATTTCTTTCCTAGGATTTCTATCTCCAGCGTTACCTTACTTTGGGTTTTCTTTATTGTGTCTAATTCCCTTTTTAGGTTTAGTATGATTTTGTTCATTTCTATCACCTGTTTGGTTGTGTTTTCCTGTTTTTCTTTAAGGACTTGTAACTCTTTAGCAGTGTTCTCTTGTATTTCTTTAAGTGAGTTATTAAAGTCCTTCTTGATGTCCTCTACCATCTTCATGAGATATGCTTTTAAATCCGGGTCTAACTTTTTGGTTGTGTTGGGGTGCCCAGGACTAGGTGGGGTGGGAGTGCTGCGTTCTGTTGATGGTGAGTGGTCTTGTTTTCTGTTAGTAGGATTCTTATGTTTACCTTTCGCCATCTGGTAATCTCTGAAGCTAGCTGTTATAGTTATCTCTGGTTAGAGCTTGTTCCTCAGGTGACTCTGTTAGCCTCTATCAGCAGACCTGGGAGGCTAGCTCTCTCCTTAGTTTAGACTATTCTCTGCAGGCAAGCTCTCTTCTTGCAGGGAAGGTTCCCAGATATCTGGTGTTTGAATCTGCCTCCTGGCAGAAGTTGTGTTCCACTCACCAGAGGTCTTAGGATCCCGTGGGGAATCATATGTGGGTCCTTGGCGGTGTCCGGAGACTCAGCTGGCAAGGCACCCAGGTGCTGGAGTGGACTGGAAGGGATTTGTGCCTCTGCTCAGGCCGGGTTTTCTGCTTCCCTAGTTAATTCAGTCTCCCTTTCTTACTTTTATATGTCCGTGGACCCAAGCCCAAGAAATAATGCTGCTCACTTTTAAATTGGGTTTTTCTCAGATGATTAACACAACCAGTTCCCACCCATCTCTAGGTATGCCCATGGTCCAACCTAATCCAGGCAGTGCCTCATGGAAACTCACTTTCAGATGACTTTATGTAGTGTCAAATTCACAATTAAAACTGACTTTTTCAGACCATGACTGAAATCAATTATTGTGATTTTGCAGGTATGGCATGTATGTGTATGTATTCATTTCTTGTGTATATCAAGATCCCAACTTGTTTTTAAATTATAATATTTTTATCAATTCTTTGAGAATTAAAAAAATGTATACAATGCATTCTGATCATATTCACACCTCATTCTTCCATACAACTCTTTCTGGATTCATTGAATTGCAAGTTTGTTTGTTTCTTTTTTCTTTTTTTTTTTCACAGTCCAACCTGTGTTGTTCAGATAAACATGGATGTGAGATATCCAGTGAACATAGCTGACCTACCAAGGGTCATACCCTGAAAGAAAATGGACTCTCCTTCCTTAACAGCCAAAAATATCCAGAAATTATTTAGCTACATGAAGGAGGTCATTCACGAGCCTTTCTCCACTCCAAATTGGAATGGTTACTGGCTTGATTTTGTGCAGGTAATTGCTGTTGTGAGTTCATTGTTGTAGCAATCCAGCTATGTCCAGTAGACAGTTTCAACCTAGGCTTCCTCTTCACATTATTTTTTATTAGAGAGGTATGGTCTAGTATCGAACCTGAAGGTAAACAATTCATCCAGGATGTCAGGCAAAGGAGTGCAAGGATATGCCTGTCTCTACCTCTTCAAAACTTGGATTTTATGTATGCCCTCATGCTACCTTGCCAGGTGCTTTTACATAAATTATGGTTATCCCATCTAAAAGCTTCAAGTGTGAGTTACAATTTATTTACTGGCTATCCTCCAAGTTAAATTATTACCATTTTTTATATACTTCCAATATTTTTTAAAATTTATTTATTTATTTATTTAATGTATATGTGTACATTATTGCCTTCTTCAGACACCCCAGAAGAGGTCATCTGATCCCATTACAAACGGTTGTGAGCCACTATATGGTTGCTGAGAATTGAATTCAGGACCTCTGGAAGAGCAGTCAGTGCTCTTAACCATGGAGCCATCTCTCCTGCCCCCTATTTCGAAGATTTTTGTAAATGACATTTTAATTTAGTTGACCCATCATCTATGTTATGTGGTTTATAAAGAAAAATGTACTATATCAATTCTTAAATAACAAATGTTGCTTCCTGAATATTGCTTTATTTTAAAATAAATGAAATAATCAAATATGCCATATTTTATAGTGTGATTCTTAACAAACATAAACTTGCATTTCAGATTTACTTAATTAAATATTAAGTAGGTGAGAGTAATAATTTAAATGCTTTGAAGATACCTTGGGTTCCAAGGAATCGATTTTGAGCTGCAGTCTATGCTGCCTGTGGTGATTATTCATTGCGAATAAAAAATAACCAAACAAGTTTTATTTGTGCCATAAAATTTACTTTTTAAGTCAAAGCAGAAAAAAATATCGACTAATTCAAACCATTAACGAATAACCCAAAGTTTTTCTTTTTAAATTTTTATTCTTTCCCTAGAATAGTTCAAGAATAAGAATAAAGAAAATTGTACAGGTTTGAAATCCCACCAACAATGGAGGAGTGTTCCTTTTTCTCCACATCCTTGCCAGCATCTGCTGTCACCTGAATTTTTGATCTTAGCCATTCTGACTGGTGTGAGGTGGAATCTCAGGGTTGTTTTGATTTGCATTTCCCTGATGATTAAGGTTGGTGGGATTGCAAGATTGTACAACCACTCTGGAAATCAGTCTGGCGGTTCCTTAGAAAATTGGACATAGTACTACTGGAGGATCCAGCAATACCTCTCCTGGGCATATATCCAGAAGATGTCCCAACCGGTAAGAAGGACATATGCTCCATTATGTTCATAGCAGCCTTATTTATAATAGCCAGAAGTTGGAAAGAACCCAGATGCCCCTCAACAGAGGAATGGATACAGAATATGTGGTACATTTACACAATGGAGTACTACTCAGCTATTAAAAAGAATGAATTTATGAAATTCCTAGGCAAATGGATGGACCTGGAGGGCCTGAGTGAGGTAACACAATCACAAAGGAACTCACACAATATGTACTCACTGTTAGGTGGATATAATCCCAAAACTTAGGATACCCAAGATATAAGATACAATTTGCTAAATGCATGAAACTCAAGAAGAATGAACACCAAAGTTTGGACACTTTGCCCCTTCTTAGAATTAGGAACAAAACACCCATGGAAGGAGTTACAGAGACAAAGTTTGGAGCTCTGACGACAGGATGGAGCATCTAGAGACTGCCATATCCAGGGATCCACCCCATAATCAGCTTCCAAACGCTGACACCATTGCATACACTAGCAAGATTTTGCTGAAAGGATTCAGATATAGCTGTCTCAAGTGAGACTATGCCGGGGCCTAGCAAACACAGAAGTGGATGCTCACAGTAAGCTATTGGATGGATCACAGGGCTCCTAATGGAGGAGCTAGAGAAAGTACCCAAGGAGCTTAAGGGATCTGCAACCCTATAGGTGGAACAACATTATGAACTAACCAGTACCCCGGAGCTCTTGACTCTAGCTGCATATGTATCAAAAGATGGCCTAGTCGGCCATCACTGGAAAGAGAGTCCCATTGGACACGCAAACTTTATATGCCACAGTACAGGGGAACGCCAGGGCCAAAAAATTGGGAATGGGTGGCTAGAGAAGTGGTGGGGAGGGTATGGGGACTTTTGGGATAGCATTGGAAATGTATTGAGGAAAATATGTAATAAAAATATTAAAATTAAAAAAAGAATAAAGAATAAAGAAAATTAAGACTATTTCCTATTTCAAAAGGTGACATGAGTATTCAATTTCTATTATAACCCCAGTGGGTGTTTGATTAAAAAAAAATTATCCATGCTGTGGGGGTGCAAACATTTAATTCCAACAAATGGAAGACACAGGCAGGCAGATGTCTGTGAGTTCAAGGCCTGCCTTGTCTAGTTCAAGGACAACCCAGAACACAGAGTGAAACCCTTTCTTGAAAATCAATCAGCCGGGCGGTGGTGGCCCACGCCTTTAATCCCAGCACTTGCGAGGCAGAGGCAGGTGGATTTCTGAGTTCGAGGCCAGCCTGGTCTACAAAGTGAGTTCCAAGACAGCCAGAGCTATACAGAGAAACCCTGTCTCGAAGAAAAAAAAGAAAAAAAAAAGAAAAAAAAATCAATCAGTCAATCAATCAATTAATCAATCAATCAATCAATCAATCAACCAACCAACTAACCAACCAACCAACCAACCAACCAACCAACCAACCAACCAACCAACCAACCAACCAACCAACCACACAAATTCCTGAGTGCTTCAGTACTCTTTGTAACCATTTAATTTTTCATTTTCAGTATCATTGCTTTCCTAAAACAAAAGTATCCCAAAGAATCTGTTCAGCTGTATTCAGTTTAAACTCAGATTTATAAGGCAGTTCACACTGCTTCTTTCTCTTTATTTCTTGTTAAGTGATACACATACAGGACAACAGAGCTTGCATTTGGGAACTCCAGTCCAGTTCCTATGTAGTGACTCTTCAAGAGTTAACCCAGCCACATCATTTTTGGCAATGAAACATACATGAATTGATTGCCTCCTGACTGCAAGTAAGTTCATAAGTGATTCTAAACCCAGCCACTCAGAACTGGCAGGACATCCCATAGATCAACCAACTGTGATGGTATTGTTTTATGTTGCTGCTTTTCAGATGTTTACTACCTAGCAGAAACTAATTTATGCATCCATATTAAGACGTGGAAGAAATTTCAAAATGAGACATCCTGATTTATTGGAACCACAGTTGGTATTGAAATTTAGAAGTGGATGTCTTTATGTAGTAAATCTTAATATGTATACAATATTGTCTGGCCTTCGAGAAGAAAGGGAAGCAAACAAAGACACATAAATTAACACTTGTTAAAGGTCATTTCTATATCATCAAACCATCCCTATTGTGGATTTGCTAATTTTTTCAAAGTATTACTTTTTGTTTTTAGCATCTAATATATTTTTGTTTCATATTTATAAGACCATATGTAAAAAACAATCATCAAAGTAAATTAGTATTGATCAAACCAAAAGCAGAACTACTAATATGTGTTGTCAAAGTGTGAGACTCCCTTTGAATTTTTTGGTTTATATTGCCTCATGTATTGGTTATGGCTTCAGAATATTTTCACTCAAATTCAGATGTGTTTTATTTTATTGATGGAGGGAGGAAGAGGAAAGAATTTATTTAACTTACACTTCCACATCATAGTTCATCACCAAAGCAAGTCAGGACAGGAACTCAAGCAGCACAGGATCCTGGAGGCAAGAGCTGATACAGAATCTATGGAGGTGTGCTGTTTACTGGCTTGCTCTCTCTGGCTTTCTCAACCTGCTTTCTTTAGAACCCAGTACTACCAGCACTACCTAATATTAGCTGGGCCCTCACACATTAGTCACTAATTCAAAAAATGCCTTACAGTGGGATCTGATGGGGGTATTTTCTCAATTGACATTCCTTCTTTCAGATATCTTTAGCTTGCATCAAGCTGACATAAAGCTACCCAACACAGATAAGGAAAGATAGGGCTTTTATTGCTATTTAAAACAGTTTTTAAATTTAAATACACCCTAGTCATATTCTTTCTCTCATTCACATCCTTCCAATTCCTTCCACTCCTAATCCCTACCCTTCTAACTTATTTTTTCCTCCAAACAAAAAAATCTCAATTCAATGATAAACCTCCCAACACCAAGAAAACAACAACAAGAACACACAGAAAAGAAAAAAAAAATACTAGCAAGCACCCACCAAAATGTAACCAAATAAAATAACACAAAAATCTGAGAGATACAATCATATGCTGGGTAACTATTCCTGAGCATCAGACCTATTCTGGAATGGTTGATATACCCAGTGTCACTCAATTGAAGAAAACAGATTTTTTCCTCTTCTGCCAGTTATAAATGACAGTTCAGTCATTAATCTTGAACACAGTAGTTAGGTATTCATTCATTTATTTATTCATTCATTTATTTTAAAAATATAATATAATAAAATAAAATATAAAAAGATAACACATTGAAGTTGGACAAGACAAACCATAGGAGGAAAGGAGCCCAAGAAAAGGCACAAGAATCAGAGACCCTCTCATGCACACACTCAGGAATCCAATAAAATGATTAAACTTGAAGCCATAAGACCTGGTGTAGACTAGTACAAACCCTGTGCATACTGCCTCAGTCTCTGTAAGTTTATATGAGCTTTGTCCAAGTTGATGGACAGGACCTGATTTTCTCAGTGTCCTCCACTCCCTCTGGCTCTTACCACCTTTCCTTTTCCTCTTCAACCCTGTTCCCTGAGCTCTGAGTGGAGGGACTTGATGGGGTCCTCCCACTTAGCACTGAGTGGGCAAAATGTGGCACATTGTCATAATGGACTCTTATTCAGCTTTTCAAACAATGCTGTTATAGGACTGGATAGATGGCTCAGTAGTTATGAGACTTCCACCAGTACTGAGTTCAATTCCCAGTAACCACATGGTAACTCACAACCATCTCTAATACAATCAGATGCCCTCTTCTGGTGTGTCTGAAGACAGCGACAGTGTACTCATATATATATAAAATAAATATGTCTTTAAAAATGATATTATGAAAATTCCAGGCAAATGGATGGAACTAGATATTATCATCCAGATTTAAATACCCTAGATTTAGAGAAACAAATATAGTATTTATTCACTTATATGTGCATATTAGCTGTGAAGTCAACAATAACAAAGCTCCAATCCACAGAACCACAGAGGTTAGCTATAGAGTAAGGGACTATAGGGAACAGATAGGTGGGAAAGGGAAATACAATAGATAGTCATGGATAACTGGGGGGCTGGAATGGGAGGATCAAGTTGCAATGGGTTGGGGAAAAGGGGTTGTGGGAGGGAACACACACACACACACACAGAAAGAGAGACAGACAGAGAGAGAGAGAGAGAGAGAGAGAGAGAGAGAGAGAGAGAGAGAGAGAGAGAGAGAGAGAGCTAAAATTAAGAGACATTTGAGATGTAGTATGGACAGTTCCTAAAATGAAATTGCCAAATAACGGGAGAGTAAACATCCCAAGAGGCTGTATCTGTCACCCACTAAAGCTTCCAGCAGTGGGACTGGGTTAAGTCTAATTGAGTTGTTGGCCAAAGGAGTCTGGCAGGAACTGTATTTTGTTTTGATTCATTTTCTTGTGTGAGCCAGGTAGTATAGATTTGGGGCTTTTAGGTTGTATGGTCTTTGTCATACTTACTTAATCCCTATATCGTAACCCAAAGTCACCACAGCACAAACAGATATATAGATATAGATGTAATTGAATACAAATTAATTTTCCAAACAAGCACAGGTTTTAGACATGTGACATCCTGCACAGGGGTTATCTCTGTTCCATCGTGTATATAGGTAAGATGTTTATGAGCAGTGAAAGTTTTGAGACAAATTGAAGTGATGTCTTACGAATGCAGTAAGAAAAGACTAAGAAAAAAATATACAAATATAATTATTTTCAGAACAAAAATTTCCAAAGTCTTTCTTGAGAATCAAAGTGTTGTTTTGCATTATTGTTTGTGTAGGCAACATTTTAACTTTTGTTAATTTATTGTCAGGGCTGTAAAGTAAATTTGTTAACCAGAGAATGAAAAAATCAGTTACTTGCCAAGACTTATCCCTTTCCTTCATGAGATAATTTAGACATGAGCGAACCTGATTTTTGATAAACATTACTTGTTCGTCCAATGTTATTCAATGTGCTATATGCAAGGGATAATGAAATTTCTGCATTAACTATTGACCTAAGTGCTAGTCTTTCAAAGTATCTAAAATAATTGAAAACAATGTCTTGTGATTCACTAAATATTTATATCTTAAGTCAAATGTTAGGGGTCAAAGATGTTCACAATTCGGAAACTGATAGAAGAATAATGTGTCTTCTTTTGCTGCAGCGTTTCAAGCTGTAAAGTCCATTGAAAAAGAGAATGGCGATCTCTTTTTTTGCATCAAGATACAATGCACAAATCAACAGAGGCTTCAACGGGTCTGAATAATTATGGAGTCTTAAAAACGAGATAGTGAAATATCCCAGGATAAATGGTAAGAGTTGTGGCTTTGAATACAACACATTATCCAATCATAATTTTCTATGGCCATATGATGGCTTAAATTATAGATAATGACTTCTTTTATTCAGGAATCCACAATCTCTTTAAGTTGGACACCTCATAATCATTGCTCCAAGTAGAAATGTCACTCACCAGTGAAAAGCTCACCTTTCGCCAACCCCCTCCCCCCCAGAGAAAACTTGGAAGTTCTACCGAGCTCACCCCTATGAAGTACACCCAGGTGATCTATTTTAAATGTCATGCTTGAGAAGTCCCACGAAGACTCATGCTTTGTCTCCCATGGGAATGCTATGTGTATGCCTGCAGCTTTTCTCTTGCTGAGTCTGTTTCTGTTTGCTTTAGGAACACGACTGAGTAGTTACATGATTTATATCTGCTTTCAAACCAGGCTGGAGGACAAATGGTTCTCTGTACAAATTAAAAATGCTGAGGCTTTGGAATCTGCTCTGTTTAGTATTGTTTATCTGGAATGCTGAAGACAATATTGATGCTACCAGATAAGACTGGTCAGAAAATTGGTTGGCAGAAAGCTAGCATGGTATCAGAACAGTGGGAAAGAGAATCTGCCAGTGCGGAATTCTGATGTGTGAGGAACCTCGTTTATCTGCACTTCTTAAATTATCTTCTCTTTGTCTGTTTGGATAGCGATTTCATTACTTGCTTATTTGACTGTATAGATTTCAGCTATATATTGTATGTTGGTATTTTTAAATCCAGACTAGATCTACAGATATAAAAAGTACATTTCTCTATCTGTTTCTCGTAACCAGCCCCAATTACTTAAAATGGAAGGCTAACTGACCATGCATGAAGCTCTGTCTTAAAATTCAGCTTTTTACTGCTCCAAAACTTCCCTTTTGGGTTGTTTTGAGACTGTGATTTGTGGCCGTTATGGAAATGTCACTCAAAGCATCAAGGCAGAGAAAAGGAAATACAGGCAGAGGTAGGGTATGGGCCCAGGTTAAGTGATGCTTTAGGTCTTCATGGGGTATTCTTGACCCCTCAGGTTTGCTAACATCCATCCCTCACCCTTCAACAAGAGTTCCTAAGCTCCACCTGAGTTTTAACAGCAGTTTTCTGCATCTGTTTCCATTTCCATTGGCTGCTGGATGAGCCTCTCAGAAGTCTGTTATGCTAGGCACCTGTCTGCAAGCATCACAGATTATCATTAATAGTGTCAGGGGCTAGCTTTATCCCATGGGATGGGTCTCAAGTTGGGCCAGTCATTGGTTGCCATTCCCTCAATCTCTGCTTCCTCTTTGTTCCTCCACATGTTGTAGACAGGACAAATTGTGGATTGAAAGTTTCATTCTAGGGTTGTTGTCTCTTTCCTCCCACTGGAAGTCTGCCACTTCTGTTTCCATATCCTCTGCTGGTAAGGATCGCAGCTAGGATCACCCCAATAGACTCCCAGAAGCCTCTCCTATCTCATCTTAAGTTAGTCCCAGAAATGCCCCCTGTCTGCTCATTGATATCTGTCCTCATTCCCTGACCACTCCCACAACTCCATGTCTGATCCTCTTCCTATTCCTCTATTAAAAACAAAGACTTCCTGAAATTTGTAGGTAAATGGAAGGAACTGGAGACAATCATCTTGAATGAGGTAACACATACCCAGAAAGACATGTATGGTATGTACATAATTATAAGTGGACATAAAGCACAGGCTAACCATGCTACAATGCACTAAACAAAAGAAACTGGGTAATAAGGAGAGCTTAGTGGAGAATGCATGAATCTCACACAGAAGTAGAAACAAATTAGAGGTGGATGGAGTGAGGGAACTGAGCTGGAGAGAGGGAGAACAGGGGAATAGGCCTGAGGATCTAGCTTCCTGGAAGTGAGTCTTCTACTAGCAGCCTTCAGATGAAGATGTAGAACTCTCACCTCCTCCTGTATCATGCCTGCCTGGATGCTGCCATGTTCCTGCCTTGATAAAATAGACTGACCCTCTGAACCTGTAAGCCAGGCCTAATTAAATGTTGTCTATATAAGACTTGCCTTGGTCATGGTGTCTGTTCACAGCAGTAAAACCCTAGCTAAGACAACTAAATATACAAATCACATATCAAGACATGAAGGACACTTCAGGAATTTAAAGCAGACTTAAGAACAAACTCTCCTGAGAAAATAATGCTACACAGAAGACCATTTAAGGAAAAAGAAAAAAAAATCCAGGCATTTCCCTCCACTCTATCTTTCCTCACTGTCCTGGGATTTGTTGAATTTCACTTTATTGGAAGTAAACTCCTTTTTGATTAAATAGATTTTTCTTCTGACTGTAATGGGAAATTAAAATTTACATTATAAAAATCTGAGAGCTTTGATCCTTATTGGTTGAATAAAGACACATTCACATTGATTGAACCTAGAATATGAATTCCATAATTATTAGAGAGGAAAAAATTAATATCACATAATCTAGATGTGAAAGCCCTG
Source organism: Mus caroli (assembly GCF_978045245.1). Classification (NCBI taxonomy): domain Eukaryota; kingdom Metazoa; phylum Chordata; class Mammalia; order Rodentia; family Muridae; genus Mus; species Mus caroli. The sequence continues at coordinate 74,545,948 of NW_028227271.1, forward strand.
TCATAAGGAGATTTTGTCAGAAACTTTCCACTCATTTTATGACAGTTATATAGTGATCACAGTCCTGGATAAGAACGAAAATCCTGAGAAAGAGCATTAGACTGGAAATAATTATCAAGAGATAGTACTAATGTTTTCCCTGGGATAGGCTTAGATGCAGAAAGCAAGCTAAAAATTTGTTCTAAATGCTTCTACTCCAGAGGACTTCATAGACAATGCTACATTAATAATGATACAGATATGGCAGGGTAACTTTTGAAGTACTAGATGATTTATTTTTCTCATTGGAATCCCAATAGTTTGGATCTCTTAAATTTAGTAGTTAATATTTTTGTTTTCCCTTGCTGCAGTAAAATACCCTAACCAAAGCATCTTAATAAAATAAGAATTCCCGGGAGGGAGCTGCTGAAGCAACTTCAGTAGACATCTTGGTTCCCGGATTCCACCAAGACTAGTTTGCACAGGTGAAAGTGTGGACTAGAGAAGCAAACAGCTTCTGGGACAGGTAGGAGCCACAGCGCTTCTGAGGCAGACCCCTTTTCTGGCTCCAGACCTCCGGGCACCTTCCCTGCCAGAGGAGAGGTGTCGACCCAGCCCAGGAGGGAGTTGCTGGAACATCTGATGGAGACATCTTGGTACCCAGATTCCACCAAGACTAGTCTGCACAGGTGAGAGTGAGGACTACAGAAGCTAACAGCTTCTGGGACAGGCAGGAGTCACAGAGCTTCTGAAGAAGACCCCTTTTCTGGCTCCAGACATTCAGGCACCTTCCCTGCCAGAGGAGAGGTGTCTGCCCTGCCTGGGCAGGCTTTGGCAGAGCACCTGAGGGAGCCATCTTGGTTCATGGATCCCGCTGAGACTAGTCTGCACATGTGAGAGTGGGGACTATAGAAGTTTACAACTTTGGGGAAAGGCACTGTTTGGGGCCTTCATCTTCTGCCAGGAGGAAAGTCCGAACACCAGATATCTGTGTGCCTTGCCTGAAAGAGGAGAGCTTGCCTGCAGAGAGTGCTCTGACCACTGAAACTCAGGAGAGAGCTAGTCTCCCAGTTCTGCTGGTAGAGAATAACAGAATCATGAGAGTAACAAGCTCTAACCAGAGATAACTATAGCAACTGACTCCAGAGATTACCAGATGGTGAAAGGCAGACGTAAAAATCTTACTAACAGAAACCAAGACCACTCACCATCATCAGAACCCAGCACTCCCACCTCAGCCAGTCCTGGGCACCCCAACACACCCAAAAGGCTACACCAGGATTTAAAGGCATATATCATGATGATGGTAGAAGACATCAAGAAGGACTTTAATAACTCACTTAAAGAAATGCAGGAGAACATTGCGAAAGAGTTACAAGTCCTTAAAGAAAAACAGGAAAACACAACCAAACAGGTGATAGAAATGAACAAAATCATACTAAACCTAAAAAGGGAAGTAGACACAATAAAGAAAACTCAAAGTGAGGCAACACTGGAGATGCAAACCCTAGGAAAGAAATCTGGAGCCATAGATGCAAGCATCAGCAACAGAATACAAGAGATGAAAGAGAGAATCTCAGGTGCAGAAGATTCCATAGAGAACATTGGCACAATAATCAAAGAAAATGCAAAATGCAAAAAGATCCTAACTCAAACCATCCAGGAAATTAAGGACACAATGAGAAGACCAAACCTATGGATAATAGTAGTAGATGAGAATGAAGATTTTCAACTTACAGGGCCACCAAATATCTTCAACAAAATTATAGAAGAAAACGTCCCAAACCTAAAGTAAGAGATGCCCATGAACATACAAGAAACCTACAGAACTCCAAATAGACTAAACCAGAAAAGAAATTCCTCCCGACACATAATAATCAGAAAAACAAATGCACTAAATGAAGATAGAATATTAAAATCAGTAAGGGAAAAAGGTCAACTAACATATAAAGGCAGGCCTATCAGTATTACACCAGATTTTTCACCAGAGACTATGAAAGCCAGAAGAGCCTGGACAGATGTTATACAGACACTAAGAGAACACAAATGCCAGCTCAGGCTACTATACCCAGCCAAACTTGCAATTACCATAGATGGAGAAACCAAAGTATTCCAAGACAAAAAAAATTCACAGATTATCTTTCCACGAATCCAGCCCTTCAAAGGATAATAACAGAATAAAACCAATACAAGGATGAAAACCACATCCTAGAAAGAGCAAGAAAGTAATACTTTAACAAACATAAAAGAAGACAGCCACAAGAACAGAATGGCAATTTTAACAACAAAAATAATAGGTAGAAACAATGACTTTTCCTTAATGTCTCTTAATATCAGTGGACTCAACTACCCAATAAAAAGACATAGACTAACAGATTGGCTAGACACAGGACCCAACATTTTGCTGCTTACAGGAAACCCATCTCAGGGAAAAAGACAGACACTACCTCAGAATGAAAGACTGGAAAACAATTTTCCAAGCAAATGGTCTGAAGAAACAAGTTGGAGTAGCCATTCTAATATCTAATAAAATCAACTTCAAACCCAAAGTAATCAAAAAAGACAAGGAGGGGCACTTCATACTCATTAAAGGTAAAATCTTCCAAGAGGAACTCTCAATTCTGAATATCTATGCTCCAAATACAAGTGCAGCCACATTCATTAAAGAAACTTTAGTAAAGCTCAAAGCACATATTGCACCTCACACAATATTAATGGGAGACTTCAACACACCACTTTCACAAATGGACAAATCATGGAAAGAGAAACTAAACAGGGACACAGTGAAACTAACAGAAGTTATGAAACAAATGGGTGTAACAGATATCTACAGAACATTTTATCCTAAAACAAAAGGATATACCTTCTTCTCAGTATCTCATGATACCCTCCAAAACTGACCATATAATTGGTCACAAAACAGGCCTCAACAGATACAAAAATATTGAAATTGTCCCCTGCATCCTATCAGATCACCATGGACTAAGGCTGATCTTCAATAACAAAATAAATAATAGAAAGCCAACATTCATGTGGAAACTGAACAACACTCTCCTCAATGATACCTTGGTCAAGGAAGGAATAAAGAAAGAAAATAAGGACTTTTTAGAGTTTAATGAAAATGAACGAACTATATACCCAAACGTTTGGGACACAATGAAAGCATTTCTAAGAGGAAAACTCATAGCTCTGAGTGCCTCCAAAAAGAACCTAGAGAGAGCACACACTAGCAGCTTGACAACACACCTAAAATCTCTAGAACAAAAGGAAGCAAATTCACCCAAGAGGAGTAGATGGCAGGAAATAATCAAACTCAGGGATGAAATCAACCAAGTGGATACAAGAAGAACTATTCAAAGAATTAACCAAACTCCGAGTTGGTTCTTTGAGAAAATCAACAATATAGATAAACCCTTAGCTAGACAAACTAGAGGGCACAGGGACAACATCAGAATTAACAAAATTAGAAATGAAAAGGGAGACATAACAACAGATTCTGAAGAAATCCAAAACACCATAAGATCCTTCTACAAAAGGCTATACTCAACAAAAGTGGAAAACCTGGATGAAATGGACAAGTTTCTAGACAGATACCAGATAAAAGTTAAATCAGGATCAGGTTAATGATCTAATCAGTCCTATATCCCCTAAAGAAATAGAAGCAGTCATTAATAGTCTCCCAGCCAAAAAGCCCAGGACCAGATGGGTTTAGTGCAGAGTTCTATCAGAACTTCAAAGAAGATGTAATTCCAGTTCTTGACAAACTATTCCACGAAATAGAAGCAGAAGGTACTCTAAGGAATTCATTCTATGAAGCCACAATTACTCTGATATCTAAACCACAGAAAGACCCAGCAAAGAGAACTTCAGGGCAATTTCCTTTATGAATATCGATGCAGAAATACTCAATAAAATTCTCGCTAACTGAATCCAAGAATACATCAAAACGATCATCCATCCTGACCAAGTAGGTTTCATTCCAGGTATGCAGAGATGGTTTAATATATGGAAATCCATCAACATAAACCACCATAGAAACAAACTCAATTACAAAAAAAAACAAGATCATCTCCTTAGATGCAGAGAAAGCATTTGACAACATCCAACACCCATTCATCATAAGTCTTGGAAACATCAGGAATTCAAGGCCCATACTTAAATATGATAAAAGAAATCTATAGCAAACTAGTAGCCAACATCAAAATAAATGGTGAGTAGCTGGAAGCAATCCCACTAAAATCAGGGAGTAGACAAGGCTGTCCTCTTTCTCCCTACCTATTCAACATTGTACTTGAAGTCCTAGCAAGAGCAATTCGACAATAAAAGGATATCAAGGAGATACAAATTGGAAAGGAAGAAGTCAAAATATCACTTTTTTGCACATGATATGATTGTATATATAAGTCACCCTAAATATTCCACCATAGAACTCCTAAACCTGATAAACAGCTTCAATGAAGTAGCTGGATATAAAATTATCTCAAACAAGTAAATGGCCTTTCTCTACACAAAGGATTAATAGGCTGAGAAAGAAATTAGGGGAAAAAACACCCTTCTCAATAGTCACACATAATATAAAATACCTTGGCATGATTCTAACTAAGGAAGTGAAAGATCTGTATGACAAGAACTTCAAGTCTCTGAAGAATGAAATCAAAGACGATCTCAGAAGATGGAAAAATCTCCCATGCTCATGGATTGGCAGGATCAATATAGTAATAATGGCTAACTTGTCAATAGCAATCTACAAATCAATGCAATCCCCATCAAAATTCCAACTCAATTGTTCAACGAATTAGAAAGAGCTATCTGCAAATTCATCTGGAATAATAAAAAACCTAGGAGAGCAAAAACTCTTCTCAAGGATAAAAAAATCTCTGGTGGAATCACCATGCCTGACCTAAAGCTTTACTACAGAGGAATTGTGATAAAAACTGCTTGGTACTGGTACAGTGACAGACAAGGAGACCAATGGAATAGAATTGAAGACCCAGAAATGAACCCACACACCTATGGTCACTTGATCTTTGACAAGGGAGCTAAAACCATCCAGTGGAAAAAAAGACAGCATTTTCAACAAATTGTGCTGGCACAATTGGTGGTTATCATATAGAAGAATCTGAATTGATCCATTCCTATCTCCCTGTAATAAGGTCAAATATAAGTGGATTAAGGAACTCCACATAAAGCCAGAGACACTGAAACTTATAGAGGTGAAAGTAGAGAAAAGCCTCAAAGATATTGGCACAGGGGAAAAATTCCTAAATACAAGAGTAATGGCTTGTGCTTTAAAATCAAGAATAGACAAATGGAGCTTCATAAAATTGCAAAGCTTCTGTAAGGCAAAAGACACTGTCAATAAGACAAAAAGGCCACCAAAAGATTTGGAAAGGCTATTTACCTATCCCAAATCAGGTAGATGACTAATATCAAATATATATAAAAAACTCTAGAAGGTAGACTCCAGAAATCAAATAACCCCATTAAAAAATGGGGCTCAGAACTGAACAAAGAATTCTCACCTGCAGAATACCGAATGGCTGAGAAGCACCTGAGAAAATGTTCAGCATCCTTAATCATCAGGGAAATGCAAATGAAAACAACCCTGAGATTCTATCTCACACCAGTCAGAATGGCTAAGATCAAATATTCAGGTGATGGCAGATGCTGGCGAGGATGTGGAGAAAGAGGAATGCTCCTCCATTGTTGGTGGGATTGCAAGCTTGTACAACCCCTCTGCAAATCAGTCTGGCGGTTCCTCAAAATATTGGACATAGTATTACTAACTGGTAAGAAGGACACATGCTCCACTATGTTCATAGCAGCCTTATTTATAATAGCCAGAAGCTGGAAAGAAACCAGATGCCCCTCAACAGAGGAATGGATACAGAAATGTGGTACATTTTCACAATGCAGTACTACTTAGCTGTTAAAAGGAATGAATTTATGAAATTCCTAGGCAAATTGATGGACCTGTAGGGCATCATCCTGAGTGAGATAACCCAATCACAAAAGAACTCACACAATATGTATTCACTGATAAGTGGATATTAGCCCAGAAACTTAGAATACCCAAGATATAAGATACAATTTGCAAAACACATGAAACTCAAGAAGAATAAAGACCAAAGTGTGGACACTTTGCCCCTTCTTAGATTTGGGAACAAAACACCCATGGAAGGAGTTACAGAGACAAGATTTGGAGCTGAGAGGAAAGGATGGATCATCTAGATACTGCCACACCCGGGGTTCCATCCCATAATTATCCTCCAAAAGCTGACACCATTTCATACACCAGCAAGATTTTCCCAAAAGGACCCTGATATAGCTGTCTCTTGTGAGATTATGCGGGGGCCTATCAAACCCATAAGTGGATGCTCACAGTAGGCTACTGGATGGATCACAGGGCCCCCAAAGGAGGAGCTAGATAATGTAACCCAATGAGCTAAAGGGATCTTCAACCCTATAGGTGGAACAACAATATGAACTAACCAGTATGCCCTGGAGCTCGTGTCTCTAGCTGCATATGTATCAGAAGTTGGCCTAGTTGGCCATCAGTCGAAAAAGAGACCCATTGATTGTGCAAACTTTATATGCCTCAGTACAGGGGAACGCCAAGGCTAAGCAGTGGGAGTGGGAGGGTGGGGGATTGGGTGGGGGAGTATGTGGGGGACTTTTGGGATAGCATTGGAAATGTAAATGAAATAAATATCTAATATTAAAAAAAAAGAAAAAAAGAATTCATTTTGACTCCTAGTTTCAGGTGTCTTTGTCATGAAGAAGAGCCAGAGCACAAGGAGCATGAGGAAGTTGGTTACATGGTACCCATCGTTGAGAGGCAGGGGTTGAAAGCAGCTTACCTTCAGCTAGAATGCTCTTTCTTATACCATTCAAGACAAAAACCCAGGGGATGATGCTGTGCATTTTTGCTGTGGGTCTTCCTGCCTCAAACTGAATGTAAACAATTCCTCTTAGGCCATTCCAGAGCCTTAATCATCCCTCACAGGATGTAATGATTAGGCTTGTCTCTAAGGTGATTCCAGATACTATCAAGCTGATCAATAACACTAACGATTGTACTTTATATTTTTACTGAAGAATAATAAAAGAATTTTTTATAAAAATCTTTTTAGTTAAGAGGATACAAACATTCGGATTCAGTAATGTGTTCTGAATCTGCCGTATTTTGGAACATGAACTAAATGAGACCACACAGAATCACTTCATTCCCTGATCTACCTGGGGGGTGGCAGACATTTAACATATTTCCACAACCATGTAGCAGATTGGAAAGATTATGAAGCTGTGCATGGGAACTGTCCTCAAACAATTCCTAATGGGGAATTACAAAGTAATCCTGCTCCTTTGAGCCTTGAATGTTGTGACACCATGGCTCACACTTATCGCTCCCTCTCAGACATCAGAATTAAGCTCCAGTAACCCAAGCTGATATTGGGCCTGTCAATGCAAAGTTTATTAATTATCTCTCCTTTCTTGTATGCATTATGCTCCATTTCTCTCTGTCTCCTTCACTTCCCAAATAATCTAGGACACCTATGTATGTTAGAACTAAGCCATGCTGTAGCCAGTACATATCTTTCTGACAAGTATTTTGACAATAATTCCTTAAATCATTAATTGTGTAACTGAGATCCCAAACCAAAATATACTTTTCAAAATATTTGAACTTACAGTGGTGGGTTATTTTATATTGACTTATAAAGAAACTTTGAGCATTCAGGCAATTTTAAAGTCATTTGCAAATCACACAGAGAGAAAACCAACCACTTAATCACTGATTGAACCCTTGCTTACTTTCTCTTGTCTGTATGGAAACAGGAGATCATAAGCAAGAGGTAAGTTTAATACTATATGCATTTCTTATGATTATAGCTATGTATTTCCTTATGTATTTTAAGACATTGAAAGTATATACGTGTCTATCATTACTCATCAATGCAAATTTATAAATATTTAAGAGATGAAAGTTAGAGAAGGTAGCTACTGGAAACAAGTATGTGTCAGTGTGTTCTTTCTTGAAAAAAAGTTCTGCATCTCGTTAGTGTACTCGAATTTCCTGAGAACGCTTTACTTATGTTGTTTTAATATGAACTTGGTCATTAAACTGTTTTAATAAAATTTTCTCTTTTGTGTAAAACATAGTTATATTTGTTCAAAATTATTGGCTTTCTTCATCTGAAAAACATTATCTGACAAATAAGCTCTGTGAACTCCACACTCAGTTCTTGTTCTTCATGTCTGCATGATATGCTGTTCATTGATATAGCAATGTTTCCTCTAAAACCTTTGATATTTACTTTCACCAAATAGGCCTTGAACTTAATGTTTCTCAGCAACACAGGAAGCTCACTTGGCCCTCAGAAACAAAAGAATTGCTGTGTTTAGAAAATATCAGCTTTACAGTGAAGAATAGAAGTTCATCTACCCTCTATTCATGTTTGGAGTCTCTACTTCTCACTGCATTGTTATGAGCTGTTAAGTTGGGGCTGGTTAGATGAAGTTACAATAGCCCCAACCTTGAGAACAGATTGTTATCCAGAGAGTGTTTGCAACTTAGAAAGGATCTGTCTGGGAATCGAATAGGCAAACCCTGATTTTAGCCTTGTCATCTCATAAAGCAGTGGACATTCCAGACTTGTTCCAACCACTGTCAATTAAGTAGCGGAGCCAAAGCAGACCTTTGTGTTTACCCTGAGCAGTGGAATGCTTGTGTAACTAAGACCTACTCATGTTGATGTGCTTGGAGACTGGGTGAGTCATTCAGCATAATCCAGAAGAAACAAATGTGAAGAGTTATTGTCACTAATATTAAGAAGGAAAACTGTAGAACAGTCAATGGTTTTTTAAGTGACAAAAAATGGTGGCAGTATTTTCTGTGGGTTTTGTAGGCAGTAGAACTTATTTATGGTCCTTATATAGATGATTGTGGAGCAAATTTTTTAATTAGATATTTTCTTTATTTACATTTTAAATGTTATCTTCTTTCCCTGTTTTCCATCCAGAAACTCCCTATCACATCCCCTCTCCCCCTGATACTATGAGGGTGCTCCCCCCATACCCACCCACTCCCACCTCCCTGCCCTGGCATTCCCCTACACTGGGGCATCAAGCTTTCACAGGACCAAGGTCCTCTTCTCCCATTGATACTGTACAAGGCCATCCTCTACTACATATGTGGATGGAGCCATGTGTTACTCCATACGTATTCTTTGGTTGGTGGATTAGTCCCTGGGAGCTCTGGGGAGTCTGGTTGGTTGATTCTTGCCTGAGTTTCTTGCCTCATCTGACTGTTCATGGTAAGTGACAAAAGGAGATAAAGAACTGGAAGGTGAGGTTTTAAATGGAGAGAAACACAAACAGATTTCAAAAACCCTGAGAATATCCAGCTGTACTGCTGGGTTTTATCAACTTGACACAAACCTAGACAATTCAGGAGACAGGAAGTCTTAAGTGAGAGACTGCCTCTAGGAGATTAGCCTGCAGGCAAGTCTGTGTCTATCTTGATTAAGAATTGCTCTTGGAAGGTCCAATTCGATATGAATGGTAACATCCCTAAGTAGGTGGTCCTGAGTTGTATTACACAGAAGGATGAGCAAGCAGGGAAAAGCAAGCCGGTAATCAGCACTCTGCCGGTAATCAGTTCCTGCCTTCAGGTTCCTGTCTCAAGTTCCTTTGATCATGGACTGTGCTAAGCCAAACAAACTACACACACACACACACACACACACACACACACACACACACACACACACACACACATTCTTCATTTACATATTTATTTTTCAAATGCTATCCCCTTTCCTAGTTTCCTCCCCGAAAGTCCCCTATACCATCCCCCAGCCCTGCTCCCCAACTCACCCACTTCCTGGTCTGGCATCCCCCTGTACTGGGGCATATGATCTTCACAAGATCAAGAGCCGCTCCTCCCACTGATGGCCAACTAGGTCATCCTCTGCTACATATGCAACTAGAGACACAAGCTCTGGGGAGTACTGGTTAGTTCATATTGTTGTTCCACCTATAGGGTTGCAGACCCCTTTAGCTCCTTGGGTAATTTCTCTAGCTCCTTCACTGGGGGCCCTGTGTTCCTTCCAGGTTCTTATTGTTATAATGTTTTATCACAGCAATAGGAGACCTGAGATATCTTACAACAAAAGAGAAAATGTTTTCTGAAGAAATTGTAAGACTGCTTCTTAGTACTCATGTGATCTTACTTCAGTGGAAGACATGGATGGAGAGAGGATTATGCTCACTGATACTTCCAGTTTAACTTAAGGGGATCTAAACATAGATATACTTGCTAGGTGTTCGTTCTACACCATCAGGCCAATTGGAAGGAAATGTAGACTGCTTCAAGAAAAAGAAAACATATCTTTAAGGCAATTCATGACATATTAGCATAAATGACTCATTTTCAACAAGCCAGAGGGCTTCTGATACAAGCTTTGGGATGGAACCACCCAGAGCACTCTGAGAGAAAGTGCACAGTCAACAGAGATTGGGACCTAGGATTCTTTCCCTTTATGTGAAAAAGCAGAGTAATCAGGCTAGAGAGAATTATTATTGAAACTTAAGAGATACTTGATGCCAGGCACGGTGGCATACACCTTTATTCCCAGAACTTGGGAGGCAGAGGCAGGTGAATTTCTGGGTTCGAGGCCAGCCTGGTCTACAGATTGAGTTCCAGGACAGCCAGAGCTACACAGAGAAACCCTGTTTCGAAAAACAAACAAACAAACAAACAAAAAACAGCCAAACAAACAACAACAACAAAAAAGAGAGGTACTTGCGTCTACCTTGCTAGTTTTAGAGTTCTTAAAAACAGTTATCATTTCCTCTTTGCGTTCTTGTTCCTTTGGAAGGAGAATGGGTATCAATTCTTGCCTGATTACTCTATTTAAATTTTTTTATTTATATTTTGAGATTAGCATTTATTTTTTATAATTGATTAAATTACTTCATTTCCCTTTCTTTTTTCCCTTTAAACTCTTGCACATACCCCTCCTTTTAATTTTTTTAGATTCATTTCTTCTTTATTTTCATTAATTGTTATATATATATATGATATAAATATGATATATATATATACATATACATATATATCAGGAATTGAAAAGCATTTTTATCTAAACCATAAATGTAATTCAAGTACAGGTTCATAACTTGGGTGTAATTTTGCCTTAGAATGAATAACTCCTAAAGTTTCACTATAGAAAAGTTAGATATTCTTTGGAAAATTGTCATTTTAGAAATAATGTTTATCTGAGTGAAGATTTGGTGGGATTGAGGATGAGGCAAGAAGAACATGAATTTTGAGTGCTTTGGACATAATAGCTTAGATTGAGTTTCACCCTCTAAAAATTACTGTGCTGGGTCACTAACACAAGACATGAGCCTCTTTGGTTGTGCATATTTTATAAGGCAGTTGTAGTTAGATATGGTGGAAAGCATAAGTCTCTCCTGATTTAAATATTAACATTGGTAAGAAGAGGATAGACACAGCATATGAAGAGAGAGAGAGTGTGTGGAAGAAGGAAGCCATCTACAAATCAGAAAGCAGGAACACATATTTAATGGTAGATTTTGATTTCATCCTTCCTATTACCAAGTAATGTGAAAAACAAATGCCCATCTTTAATCCAACTAATCTTTAGTATTCGTTTACAGCAGCCTGATCAAAGTCATGTAAGTGCATATTTTTAATTAGCTCAACCAGTCATTGAAAAGCATTTTTATCCCTACTATGAATGTAATTCAAATGCAGTTCAGTTATATTTTATAATTAGTAGAAATATACTCTATTCATCATAATTAACCTCTTAACAACATTTCTCAGTAGACTAAGTTTTTTTTTTATAAATGATGCCTATAGGAATAAAATGCATTTGCCAATATTCAAAAGCTAAAGCATTCTTCAGAAAATAGATTAAGAAGGTGTAGGAAATTGAAAAACACCCTCAATGGTCACCCTGTCTTTTATCCTCAGACTTCATGTGAAGTACTATTTTATACCATGATTAAAGGTGCTATTTTTCTCTCTGACCCCAAATAGGTAGTCAACATTGTTTTCTTAGGGGCCCCAAACTGCTGTTACATGTTATAAACCAAAGGTTGGATCTCCAGGGAGCCACAGCAAATAGAGCTAGTTTTCAGAGTTCTTGTTGAAAATATTTTACCAGGTTTTCTTTGTGACTGACAATGACAAAGAGTCAAAAGTCCAGAATCCCAGGTGACATGGCTACTTGAACAAATAGCTGTAGCTATGGAAGACTTCAGGAAGTGAACAGTGAACTCCTAATCAAAACAAGAATCAGTTCTCTCATTGTCAGCACAAGGACAAGGAGTCTTAACTGGCTTACTGGACTCTAAACATTGTTGACAGTGTTTAAATGGTTCATGTTCTGGCAGACCAGTGAGGAAACCTCTGTTAATTACCTGTTTCATTGCCCTGGCAAGAAGCATCCTTGAAGGTTGATTTCAGTTCACAGTTTTAGAGTATAGAAGTCACTGTGACAGGACCCTGAAGTAGCTGGCCAGACTGTATCCATAGTCAGTAAGTGGGGAATAGTGCTCCTATGTCTTTCTTTCTTCTTCTTCTTCTTCTTTTTTTTTTTTTTTAATCCAGTCAAGAGTCCCAGTCCGTGGACTAGTGACACCCATGCAATGATGATCTTTTTTCTTCAATTAATCTAATTTAGGTAATCCCTCACAGTTGTGTTCAAAATCCTGTTTCCTTGGTAGTTTTAGATTTTATCAAACCGTTAGTATTAAACCTTTGTTTGCTATATGTTAATTATTTAAAAAAATTAACTACTAGGGAAATTAGCATTGGTAACCTGTGAGTTGTGTTTTATGTAGAGGAATTTTAATCCAGTAACATGGCTGTTCTGGTAAGGGATCATATCCAGAGACACTTTATGTCTATGTGACCTGGCATGATACAGACATGCCCTTAGTGCATATCTCTGGCTGGATACAGATGCAGATGCTGGTGTGTGCATGCGTGTGCATGTGTGTCAGTTGTATCAGGGCAGTTTTACAGAGACAGGTTGCAGAAAGAACAAACTAGACACAGGTAAAAACAGAACAAGCTGGAGAAAAAAAAGGAGACAGATTACCAGAGTAAGTTTGAGACCAAGCAGAGAATTTCAGTGAGAAGCTTAGAGAAGCCGTTTAAATCAGTCACCATGGAAAGGCATTATGAGCCAGAATAGCTGAGTTAAACCAGCTAGCCAGAGTTCAGAAAGAGTTAGAAATGGTGAGCTTATTCATCAATAATCCTCTGAGATAACAATCATATCTAGTGAGTAAAGGTTACATTAACAGTCTTATGCTAATGACTTACCAGAATTCAGGAAAATACTATTTGAGCAAGTGTAAAATACATTTTGAGTAATTCCATATGTATAAGTGATAATAATTAATAAAATAGTTGGTAAGAAATGAAACTAAAATTTATTCTTTTAAATTGTGACACAAGTTTACAAATATTGTCAAAATGGTCAAATATTCAAATGAAGTTTTATATCTTTTAATTGTGATCCAAAATCAGGTGTGTGGATGGGAAAGAAATAAAACTCTTAAGGACAAATGGAAGAATAAAAAAGGGGAGGGGCTGAAAGGAGAAAAAGAATGATGGGTTTTCCAATTTTATATGCATTTTAAATCCAGATTTGTATTTGTGAGAGGGCAATGTGTGTGTGTGTGTGTGTGTGTTTGTGTGTGTGTGTGTGTTTGTGTGTGTGTGAAATGTTCCTCAATTGAAAGAAAAAAGGGGAGTACTTAGAAGAAAGAGGAACTAGACCACTGTAATAGTAGAGTTATCTCAAAGAATAGAATTGATGGAAGAGTTAGGGGAAAGACTGAAGGAACTGAAGGGGTTTGCAACCCCATAGGAAGAACAACAATATCAACCAACCAGAACCCCAAAAGCTCCCAGGGACTAAACCACCAATCAAGGAATACACATGGAGCGACCCATGGCTCCAGCTGCATATGTAGCAGAGGATTGCCCTATCTGGCATCAATGAGAGGGTAGGTCCTTGGTTATGTAGAGACTCGATAATCCAATGTAGGGAAATTCTAGGGCAATAAGGCAGAAGTGGGTGGGTGGATAGATGAGGGAGCACCCTCATAGAGGAAGTGGAGAAGGGGAATGGGAGAGAGTGCCTGTGAAGGGAAAACAGAGAAGAAGGATAACATTTGAAATGTAAATAAATAAAATAACTAATAAAAAGTACTTTATAGAGAAAAAGAGACCTAACTAATTCAAAATCATTTAATAAAACAGAACATTCCAAAGCCAAAAAGAATAAAATTGATGTAGAATATAATGTAATATAATATATACAATATTTTAATCTAAAATCCTTGAGCTGGATTCCACTTTGGGCCTGTCACTGGACCTTCTTTTTCTCTGATCCTCTCCATTTCCATCCCTGCAGGAACAATTATGGGTCAGAGTTTTGAAGATAGCAAACCTCTCCCGCATTTGATGCCCCGTCTTCCTGCTGGAGGTGGGCTCTATAAGTTCCCTCTCTCTACTGTTAGGCATTTCATCTAAGGTCCTTCCCTTTGAGTCCTGAGAGTCTCTTATCTCCCAGGTCTTCAGTGAATTCTGGAGGGTTCCCCCCACCTCCTACCTCCTGAGGTGGCCTGTTTTCATTCTTTCTGCTGGCCCTCAGGGCTTCAGTCCTTTTCCCTTACCCAGTACCACATCAGGTTCCCCTCTTGCCACCCCCACACTCCCTCTCCCTGTCCACTTTCTCTCCCAGATCCCTCTCTCCCTCCCACCTTGTGATTGCTTTCTTCTCCTTCCAAAGTGGACTGAGGCATCCTCACTTGGGCCCTTCATCCTGTTGCCCTTTTTGAGTTCTCTGGACTATATCTTGGATATTCTGTACTTTTTTTGGCTAATATCCACTTACTAGTGAATACATACCATGCATGTCCTTTTGGATCTGAGTTACCTCACTGAAGATGATATTTTCTAGTTCCATTCATTTGCCTGCAAAACCCAGGATGTCATCATTCTTAATAGCCGAGTAGTATTCCATTGTGTAAATGAACCACATTTTCTGTATCCATTCTTCTGTCGTGGGACATCTAGATTATTTCCACCTTCTGGCTATCACAAATAAGGCCATTCTGAACATACTAGAACATGTGCCCCTGTGAACAATCTGTCCAGCCCAATGTGAGGTATTTAAAATATCACTATTTTCATATTGCAAAAGTGAGATCTAGGGACTGACTTAGAGGTTCCCACAATAAAGTTGACTTGATGATAATGTCTGTGGAGGGCTTAGCATAAAAAAATCTCAAGCACAAAGTAGTACATTAAGGAACATAATTTATTTTATAGGCATAAAATAACCCAAATAAAAATTTTTTATATATTACCACCAGGGCTATGTCTGAGTCAGTGGTCCTGCTGTTTTGTCTTTAGCCTGTGGATGTCCAGGATGTCTGTGGACTGTGCTCCTATCAGGGGCCATGTTTGAGTCTGTTGACCTGTTACAGCCAGGGGCTATTTGATGCTTGTGGAAGTCTGTGTTGCCTCTGAGGGCCATGTCAGAGTATGCTCCTCCTGAACCAAGGAGCTGTATTGATGTCTATTGACCATTAAAGTCCAGTTAAATGTCAATGGTCTTTGCTCCTACATAAAGTCTTGTTGATAGCTGTCTGTAGACATAATGACTCCAGAGGCAATGTAATGTGAATACCTTATGTTGCCACCTGATGCCATGTTGATGTCCATAGGCCTGGCTGCCACTGGTGACCCTATTAGTGTCCATGGCTCACACTGCCACCAGAGAAAATGCTGAAGTCCATGGTGCATGCTGAGATCAGAGGCCAGGATGTAGGCTTCTCAGCTTTGAGTAGGTCTTTTCCAGGCTTGAACATGCTGAGCAGTTTCCCCAGCCTTGAACACACTGAGCAGACCTTGAACATTTGCCATGACAGGTCTTACCAACCTAAGACAGACATGATCACCTAGCTACTCTATACCCTAGACAGGATTATGGAAAACAAGTAAATCTTGTGCCCCCATCAACAACTGGTTCTGCTCATCTTTAAAAAAAAAAAGGGGGGGGGAATTATGGCTTTGAATAGGCATTTCTCAACCTTGAACAGGCTGAGTGAACTTGAGTAGGCTAAGCAGACCTTGAACATTTCCCATGACAGGTCTAATCAACCTGTACAGAGACATCTGTCTTGGATGCAGTTGCAGGTTCCCCTGGGAACTTTTATTTTGGCTGCCTGTGCTGACCTTGCTGCTACAACATACTTCATCTGAAGAAGGGGATGGGTTTTATGGGTTTTTTTTCCTTTACATACCCAAAGCTATTATTAAACTTTGAGCCTTGATCAGAACTTTTGTCTTGGCTTCATGCTTCCCTCACCCCCTTACCCTATTTCCAGCCTCCCTTTCAGGTAAACCCCAGTTTGCCTATGGCTGCTGGGTGACTACACCAGGAGGATGTCTGTGGTCCATGTTGTCACCAGATATTTTGAGGAAGTCCATGATCTGTGTTTCTGCTTATTACAAAGAATAAGGAGGCTTCATCTGTAGTGGTATGGATGTTTCAGACTCAGACTCGTGGCTGAGAAAGCAAGACATTGAAATCTTCCATGACAATTTCTATCCCACTTCAAGAAAGTAACAACCTAGACTAGAAGCCATCAAAGAGAACTCTTAAAAATTGTGATAAGGATGCTGAAGTGTAGCTCTCCAGAAGAGATGGCTACTGGTGTGGGGTAGGGAAGGACTAATTTTTCTTTTAGGTGCTGGCCATTGGGAGTTTGTTCTGGTGACTGTATGGATAAGACAAATTTGAAATTTATTTTTATCTAGTTTTGTGGGGGAGGCCACAAGGATATGTGTGTGTGTGTGTGTGTGTGTGTGTGTGTGTGTGTGTGTTGGACCCGAGAGGACTGACAGTAAAGGTGATTGGTGTGCATTATGTAAAATTCCTAAGTAATAAATAAAAATAATATTTTAAAATAAAATAAATAAATAAGTAAATAAAGGAGAGAGAGAGAGAGAGAGAGAGAGAGAGAGAGAGAGAGAGAGAGATTAATTGGGACTTGCAACCATGCCTGATGACAATGTTCAATTTCTAGAGTCCACATGGTGGAAGGAGTGAGCTGACTTCACTAAACTGTTCTTTGACCTCGTGTGTACCATGGCACATACACACAGGAAATAAGTGTAAAAGCAAAACAAAAAAGTCATTGGTATTATTACATAATTTATTAAAAATATTTATGATATTGCTATTTTGTGAAGTACTAAAAAGAAGGGCAAGTTTCTGAGCTACACCTAGCTACTCTCAGCCCCGGGCATCTCACTGGCCAGTTCTGATCTCATGGAGACTCTCTGACTCAGAGTTCCTGAGATGTCTCCACCCAACATGCTAAGTTTCCCCTGGCAGGTTGTTACCACCTCTAGCCCCATGCCTCAAAACTCCCATAGCCTTTGTGGTGCACATCTGGCAAAATCATGATTTGCCCCCATACCTTCCTCTCTTGAACCCAGTCAACCCACCACATGAAGAAAAATACCACAGGAAATTAGTTCAGAAATAATGGAGCACCTGGGGTAGCCATCTTGGTTCCCGGAATTCTTGGAGACTAGTCTGCCCAGGTGAGAGTGTGGAATACAAAAGCTAACAGGTTCTGGGACAGGCAGAAGCAACACAGCTTCTGAGGCAGACCCCTTTGTGGGCTCCAGACATCCAGGTACCTTCCCTGCCAGAGGAGAGGTTTCCACCCCACCTGGGAGAGCTTTGTCCTAGCACATGGGGGAGCCATCTCTGGTCCGGGATCTCTCAGAGACTAGTCTGTGTAGGTGAGAGTGCCTACTACAGAAGCTACACAGCTTCTGGAACAGGCGCTATTTCGGGCTTTCGTCTTCTGCCAGGGGCAGGTCCAAATGCCAGATATCTGTGCACTTTTTCTGCAAGAGGAGAGCTTGCCTACAGAGAGTTCTCTGACCACTGAAACTCAGTAAAGAGCTAGTATCCCATGTCTGCTAATAGAGGCTAACAGAATCACGGGAGGAACATGTTCTAACCACAGACAACTATAACAACAAACTACAGAGATTACCCAATGGCTGAAGGCAAAGGTAAGAATCTTATTAACAGGAACCAGGACCACCCGCCATCATCAGAAACCAGCACTCCTAACTCAGCCATTCCTGGCACCCCAACACACCCGAAAAGCTAGACCCAGGATTTAAAAGCATATCTCATGATGATGGTAGAGGACATCAAGAAGGACTTTAATAACTCACTTAAAGAAATACAGGAGAACACTGCTAAAGAGTTACAAGTTCTTAAGAAAAACAGGAAAACACAACCAAACAGGTAGAAGTCAAAAAAAAAAAAAAAAAAAACCAAAGTGAGGCAATGCTGAAGATAGAAACCCTAGGAAAGAAATCTGAAACCATAGATGCAAGCATCTGCAACAGAATACAAGAGATGGAAGAGGGAATATCAGGTGGAGAAGATTCCATAGAGAACATGGGCACAACAATCAAAGAAAATGCAAAATGCAAAAAGACCCCAAGTCAAAACATCCAGGAAATCCAGGACAAAAGAAGACCAAATCTATGGATAATAGGAGTAGATGAGAATGAAGATTTTGAACTTAAAGGGCCAGCAAATATCTTCAAAAAAATTATAGAAGAAAACTTCCCAAACCTAAAGTAAGAGATGCCCATGAACATACAAGAAGCCTACAGAACTCCAAATATTCTGGACCAGAAAAGAAATTCCTCCTGACACATAATATTCAGAACAACAAATACACTAAATAAAGATAGAATATTAAAATCAGTAAGGGAAAGGGGTCACGTAATATATAAAGGCTGAACTATCAGACTTAATCAGACTTTTCACCAGAGACTATGAAAGCCAGAAGATCCTGGACAGATGTTATACAGACACCAAGAGAACACAAATGCCAGCCCAGGCTACTATACCCAGCGAAACTTTCAATTACCATAGATGGAGAAACCAAAGTATTCCAAGACAAAACCAAATTCACACATTATCTTTCCACGAATGCAACCCTTCAAAGGATAATAACAGAAAAAAACCAATACAAGAATGGAAACCACACCTTAGAAAAAGCAAGAAAGTAATCTTTCAACAAACCTAAAAGAAGACAGCCACAAGAACAGAATGCCAACTCTAAGAACAAAAATAATTGGAAGCAACAATTACTTTTCGTTAATATCTCTTAATATCAATGGATTCAATTCCCCCCCAAAAAAGACATAGAGTAAGAGACTGGCTACACAAACAGGACCCAACATTTTGCTGCTTACAGGAAACCCATCTCAGGGAAAAGCACAGACACTACCACAGAATGAAATGCTGGAAAACAATTTTCCAAACAAACGGTCTGAAGAAACAAGCTGGAGTAGCCATTCTAATATAGAATAAAATCGACTTCCAACCCAAAGTTATCAAAAAAGACAAGGAGGGACACTTCATACTCATCAAAAGTAAAATCCTCCAAGAGGAACTCTCAATTCTGAATATCTATGCTCCACATGCAAGGGAAGCCACTTTCATTAAAGAAACTTTATTAAGCTCAAAGGACACATTGTACCTCACACAATAATAGTGGGAGACTTCAACACACCACTTTCACCAATGGGCAGATCATGGGAACAGAAACTAAACAGGGACACAGTGAAACTAATAGAAGTTATGAAATAAATGGACTTAACAGATATCTACAGAACATTTTATCCTAAAACAAAAGCATATAAATTCTTCTCAGCACCTCACGGGACCTTCTCCAAAATTGACCATATAATTGGTCACAAAACAGGCCTCAACAGATACAAAAATAGTGAAATTGTCCCATGCATCCTATCAGACCACCATGGAGTAAGGCTGATCTTCAATAATAACATAAATAATGGAAAGCCAACATTCACATGGAAATTGAACAACACTCTTCTCAATGATACCTTGATCAAGGAATAAATAAAGAAAGAAATTAAAGACTTTTTAGAGTTTAATGAAAATGAAGCCACAACATAGGCAAACTCATGGGATACAATGAAAGCATTTCTAAGAGGAAAACTCATAGCTCTGAGTGCTTCCCAAAAGCAAATAGAGAGAGCACAAACTAGCAGCTTGAAAACATACCTAAAGTGCTAGAAAAAAAGGAAGCAAATTCACCGAAGAGGAGTAGATGGCAGGAAATAATCAAACTCAGGGGAGAAATCATCCAAGTGGAAACAAGAAGAACTATACAAAGAATCAACCAAATGAGGAGCTGGTTCTTTGAGAAAATCAACAAGATAGATAAACCCTTAGCCAGACTCACTAGAGGGAGAGGGACAGCATCCCAATTAACAAAATCAGAAATGAAAAGGGAGACATAACAACAGATCCTGAAGAAATCCAAAAGACCATCAGATCCTTCTACAAAAGGCTATACTCAATAAAACGGGAAAACCTGAATGAAATGGACAAATTTCTAGACAGATACCAGGTAACAAAGTTATACCAGGATCAGATTAATGACCTAAACAGTCCTATATGCCCTAAAGAAATAGAAGCAGTCATTAATAGTCTCCCAACCAAAAAAAGCCCAGGACCAGATGGGTTTAGTGCAGAGTTCTATCAAACTTTCAAAGAAGATCTAATTCCAGCTCTTCTCAAACTATTCCACAAAATAGAAACAGAAGTTACTCTACCCAATTCATTCTATGAAGCCACATTTATTCAGATACCTAAACAACTGAAAGACCCAACAAAGAGAGAGAACTGCAGACCAATTTCCCTTATGAATATAGACGCAAAAACTCAATAAAATTCTTGCTAACCGAATCTAAGAACACATCAAAACAATCATCCATTCTGACCAAGTAGGTTTCATTCCAGGAATGCAGGGATGATTTAATATATGGAAATCCATCATATTATATAAGCAAACTCAAAGACAAAAGCCACATGATCATCTCCTTAGATGCGAATGAATCATTTGACAAAATCAAATACCCATTCATGAAAAAAGACTTGGAAAGATCAGGAATTCAAGGCCCATACCTAAACATGATAAAAGCAATCTACAGCAAACCAGTAGCCAACATCAAAGTAAATGATGAGAATCTGGAAGCAATCCCACTAAAATCAGGGACTAGACAAGGCTGTCCACTTTCTCCCTACCTATTGTACATTGTACTTGAAGTCCTAGCCGAAATAATTGGACAACAAAAGTAGATAAAGTGGATACAAATTGGAAAGGAAGAAGTCAAAATATCACTTTTGGCAGATGATATGATAGTATATATAAGTGACCCTAAAAATTCCACTAGAGAACTCCTAATCCTGATAAACAGCTTTAGTGAAGTAGCTGGATATAAAATTAACTCAAACAAGTCAATAGCCTTTCTCTATACAAAGGATAATCAGGCGGAGAAAGAAATTAGGGAAACACCACCCTTCACAATAATCACAAATAATATAAAATACCTTGGTGTGACTCTAACAAAGGAAGTGAAAGATCTGTATGATAAGCACTTCAAGTCTCTGAAGAAAGAAATCAAAGAAGATCTCAGAAGATGGAAAAATCTCCCATGCTTATGGATTGGCAGTATCAATATAGTAAAAATGGCTATCTTGCCAAAAGCAATCTACAGATTCAATGCAATCCCCATCAAAATTCGAACTCAATTCTTCAAGAATTTGAAAGGTCAATTTGCAAATTCATCTGGAATAACAAAAAAACCTAGGATAGCAAAAAAACTCTTCTCAATGATAAAAGAAACTTTGGTGGAATCACCATGCCTGACCTAAAGATGTACTACATAGCAATTGTGATAAAAAACTTCATGGTACTGGTATACGGACAGACAAGTAGACCAATGGAATAGAATTGAAGACCCAGAAATGAACCCACACACCTATGGTCACTTGACCTTTGACAAGGGTGCTAAACCATCCAGTGGAAAAAAGACAACATTTTCAACAAATGGTGCTGGCACAACTGATGGTTAACATGTAGAAGAATGTGAATTGATAATTCCTATCAACTTGTACTAAGGTCAAATCTAAGTGGATCAAGGAATTCCACATAAAACCAGAGACACTGAAGCTTATAGAGGATAAAGTGGGGAAAAGCCTTGAAGATATGGGTACAGGGGGAAAATTCCTGAATAGAGCAGCAATGGCTTGTGCTGTAAAATTGAAAATCAACAAATTGGGACCTCATAATATTGCAAAGCTTTTGTAAGGCAAAAGACACTGCCAATAAGATAAAAAGGCCACCAACAGATTGGGAAAGGATCTTAACAATCCTAAATCAGATAGGGGACTAATATCCAATATATGTAAAGAACTCAAAAAGGTGGACTCCAGAAAATCAAATAACCCCATTAAAAAATGGGCCTCTGAGCTAAATAAAGAATTCTCACCTGAGGAATACTGAATGGCTGTGAAGCACTTGAAAATATGTTCAGCATCCTTAATCATCAGGGAAATGCAAATTAAAACCACCCTGAGATTCCACCTCACACCAGTCAGAATGGCTAAGATCAAAAATTCAGGTGACAGCAGAAGCTGGCTAGGATATGGAGAAAAACAAACACTCCTCCATTGTTGGTGGGATTGCAAGCTTGTACAACCAGTCTGAAAATCAGTCTGATGGTTCCTTAGAAAATTGGACATAGTACTACTGGAGGATCCCACAATACCTCTCTTGAGCATATATCCAGAAAATGTTCCAACTGGTAAGAAGGACACATGCTCCACTATGTTCATAGCAGCCTTATTTATAACATCCAGAAGCTGGAGAGAACTCAGATCTCCCTCTGCAGAGGAATGGATACAGAAAATGTGGTACATTTACACAATGGAGTACTACTCAGCTATTAAAGAGAATGAATTTCTGAAATTCCTAAGCAAATGGATGGACCTGGAGGGTATCATTCTGAGTGAGGTAACCCAATCACAAAAGAACTCACATGATATGTACTCACTGATAAGTGGATATTAGCCCAGAACCTGAGAATACCCAAGATACATGATACAACTTGCAAAACAGATGAAACTCAAGAAGAAGGAAGACCAAAAAAGTGTGGATACTTAGTTCCTTTTTAGAATTGGGAACAAAACACCCATGGAAGGAGTTACAGAGACAAAGCTTGGAGCTGAGACGAAAGGATGGACCATTTAGAGACTGCCACACCCGGGGATCCATTCCATAATTAGCCTCCAAAAGCTGACACCATTGCATACACTAACAAGGTTTTTCTGAAAGGACCCTGATACAGCTGTCTCTTGTGAGCCTATGTGGGGGCCTGGCAAACACAGAAGTGGATGCTCTCAGTCAGCTATTGGATGAATCACAGGGCCCCCAATGGAGGAGCAAGAGAAAGTACCCACGGAGCTAAAGTGGTCTGCAATTCTATAGGTGGAACAACAGTATGAACTATCCAGTTCCCCCAGAGCTTGTGTCTCTAGCTGCATATGTATCAGAAGATGGCCTAGTCGGCCATCATTGGGAAGAGAAGCCCCTTGCTCTTGCAAACTTTATATGCCTCAGTACAGGGGAACACCAGGGCAAAGAAATGGGAGTGGGTGGGTAGGGGAGAGTGGGGGTATGGGGGGCTTTTGGGATAGATTTGAAATGTAAATGAAGAAAATACCTAATTAAAAAAAAACAGGCAAGTTTTAAAATAAAAAAAATATAGTGCTAGATTATCCCCTTTTGTATATTTAATAATGTATAAACTCTATACTATTTTTTCCCCAAGAATGTGGGTTAAATATGTGAAGAACCTCTTCAGTACTAACAATCTCAGTGCACTTAGATGTTTTAAGAGCAAAGACAGACCATGGAAGCCAATCTCCTAGGGGGCACAGACTATGGGATGAGATTTTGCTGTTACTTATGAGGTTAATATCTGCTTCACACGATGATATGAAAGAAAATGGTCCCATTTGCAGCTTCACTTATCTACAGGTTAAATTGTCTTTACAGGCACTGGACTAAGTGTATGCTCTTAGTTTCTTTCATCTAGAAACAATGCAGGCAACTCGAGCTTTAACTCCTTCATTGTCTCTGTAGCATATACAATTATCATTAGTCTTTAAAGGAAACTGTTAGAGACAGGCACAAGAAAACATTCTGTAAACATTTAAATATTAAGTATGGTAGCATTTTAAGCAAAAACTATTAGATTCATGGCAGAGAAAATGGGCTGTCATATTCTAAACAATGGGCACAATTTGCATAACCAGATATCAATTGAACTCCAATTTTTCAGTTCAGGTCTTGACTTAAGCATTCTAGCTAGAAGGAACATTCACTTCAAATTGAAATGCTTTGATCCTGCTGTATTATTTCCAGGGTGGATACTGAGCATATTACAACCCACTTAATCCAAGATCCAATATAATTAACTACCTATTTTATAGTAATTTATGTTAAATGCTTTGAACTTGTTACTATTGAATTACTGCTTTATGGGTGAAAGTTCATCTTGTTATCACCACTATTCCTCTTCTAACTAAAGAAATAAATTGGTTGGGGAGGCAGAAATCCAGTCTGAGTAGGGCCACAAGCCTCTCCGGTCAGAAAAGCACCGGGGTAGTTAGGGTGCAGGGTCGGCTGACACTCGACAGCTATCCACAACACCTGCCACAGGATCTTAAGACTTCTGGTGAGTGGAACACAGCTTCTGCTCCAATCCAATTGCGCGCAGGACCTGAGACTGCATTAGTTAGGGAAGCAGAAAACCGGCCTGAGTAGGACCACAGGCCTCTTCCAGCCCGACCAGCACCGCGGTAGCTAGAGCGCAGGGTTGGCTGACACCCGCCAGCTACCCACGACCCCCGCCACAAGATTTTGAGACTGCTGGTGAGTGGAACACAGCTTCTGCTCTAATCTTTAAACAGTGACAACGACAACAACTAACCCCAGAGATTACCAGATGGCGAAAGGTAAACGTAATAATCTTACTAACAGAAACCAAGACCGCTCACCATCATCAGAACCCAGTACTCCCACTTCGCCCAGTCCAGGGCACCCCAACACACCGGAAAAGCTAGACACGAATCTAAAAGCATATCTCATGATGATGGTAGAGGACTTCAAGAAGGACTTTAATAACACACTTAAAGAAATACAAAGGAACACTGGTAAACAGGTAGAAGACAGTAAAGAGGAAGCACAAAAATCCCTTAAAGAATTGCAGGAGAACACTGCTAAAGAGTTACAAATCCTTAAAGAAAAACAGGATAACATAATCAAACAGGTAGAAGTCCTTAATGAAAAACAGGAAAACACATCCAAACAGATGATGGAAATGAACAAAACCATACTAGACCTAAAAAGGGAAGTAGACACAATAAAGAAAACCCAAAATGAGGCAACACTGGAGATAGAAACCCTAGGAAAGAAATCTGGAACCATAGATAGATATGAGCATCAGCAACAGAATACAAGAGATGGAAGAGAGAATCTCAGGTGCAGAAGATTCCATAGAGAACATCGGCACAACAATCAAGGAAAATGTAAAATGCAAAAAGATCCTAAATCAAAACATCCAAGAAATACAGGACACAATGAGAAGACCAAACCTACGGATAATAGGAGTGGATGAGAATGAAGATTTTCAACTCAAAGGACCAGCAAGCATCTTCAACAAAATTATAGAAGAAAACTTCCCAAATCTAAAGAAAGAGATGCCCATGAACATACAAGAAGCCTACAGAACTCCAAATAGACTGGACCAGAAAAGAAATACCTCCCGACACATAATAATCAGAACAACAAATGCTCTAAATAAAGATAGGATACTAAAAGCAGTAAGAGAAAAAGGCCAAGTAACATATAAAGGCAAGCCTATCAGAATTACACCAGATTTCTCACCAGAGACTATGAAAGCCAGAAGATCCTGGACGGATGTTATACAGACACTAAAAGAACACAAACTCCAGCCCAGGCTACTCTACCCAGCCAAACTCTCAATTAACATAGATGGAGAAACCAAAGTATTCCACGACAAAACCAAATTCACACATTATCTCTCCACGAATCCAGCCCTTCAAAGGATAATAACAGAAAAAAAAAAACAATACAAGGACAGGAACCACGCCCCAGAAACAACAAGAAGGTAATCCCTCAACAAACCTAAAAGAAGACAGCCACAAGAACAGAATGCCAACTTTAACAACAAAAATAACAGGAAACAACAATTACTTTTCCTTAATATCTCTTAATATCAATGGACTCAACTCCCCGATAAAAAGACATAGACTAACAAACTGGCTACGCAAAAAAGACCCAACATTTTGCTGCTTACAGGAAACTCATCTCAGAGAAAAAGATAGACACTACCTCAGAATGAAAGGCTGGAAAACAATTTTCCAAGCAAATGGTATGAAGAAACAAGCTGGAGTAGCCATTCTAATATCTGATAAGATTGACTTCCAACCCAAAGTCATTAAAAAAGACAGGGAGGGACACTTCATACTCATCAAAGGTAAAATCCTCCAAGAGGAACTATCAATCCTGAATATCTATGCTCCAAATACAAAGGCAGCCACATTCATTAAAGAAACTTTAGTAAATCTCAAAGCACACATTGCACCTCATACAATAATAGTGGGAGACTTCAACACACCACTTTCACCAATGGACAGATCATGGAAACAGAAACTAAACAGGGACACAGTGAAACTAACAGAAATTATGAGTCAAATGGATCTCGCAGATATCTACAGAACATTTTATCCTAAAACAAAAGGATATACCTTCTTTTCAGCACCTCATGGTACCTTCTCCCAAATTGACCACATAATTGGGCACAAAACAGGACTCAACAGAAACAAAAATATTGAAATTGTCCCATGCATCCTATCAGATCACCATGGACTAAGGCTGATCTTCAATAACAAAATGAATAATAGAAAGCTAACCTTCACGTGGAAACTGAACAACACTCTTCTCAATGATACCTTGGTCAAGGAAGGAATAAAGAAAGAAATTAAGGACTTTTTAGAGTTCAATGAAAATGAAGCCCCAACATACCCAAACTTATGGGACGCAATGAAAGCATTTCTAAGAGGAAAACTCATAGCTCTGAGTGCCTCCAAAAGGAAACTAGAGAGAGCACACATTAGCAGCTAGACAACATACCTAAAAGCACTAGAACAAAAGGAAGCAAATTCACCCAAGAGGAGTAGACGGCAGGAAATCATCAAACTAAGGGGCGAAATCAACCAAGTGGAAACAAGAAAAACTATTCAAAGAATCAACCAATCAAGGAGCTGGTTCTTTGAGAAAATCAACAAGATAGATAAACCCTTAGCCAGACTCACTTGAGGGCACAGGGAAAGCATCCTAATTAACAAAATCAGAAATGAAAAAGGAGACATAACAACAGATCCTGAAGACATCCAAAACACCATCAGATCCTTCTACCAAAGGCTATACTCAACAAAACTGGAGAACCTGGATGAAATGGAGAAGTTCCTAGACAGATACCAGGTACCAAAGTTGAATCAAGATCAGGTTAATGATCTAAACAGCCCTATATCCCCCAAAGAAATAGAAGCAGTCATTAATAGTCTCCCAACTAAAAAAAGCCCAGGACCAGATGGGTTTAGTGCAGAGTTCTATCAGACCTTCAAAGAAGATCTAATCCCAGTTCTTCACAAACTATTCCACAAAATAGAAACAGAAGGTACTCTACCCAACTCATTCTATGAAGCCACAATTACTCTGATACCTAAACCACAAAAAGACCCAACAAAGATAGAAAACTTCAGACCAATATCCCTTATGAATATTGATGCAAAAATCCTCAATAAAGTTCTTGCTAACCGAATCCAAGAACACATCAAAACAATCATCCATCCTGACCAAGTAGGTTTCATCCCAGGGATGCAGGGATGGTTCAATATATGGAAATCCATCAACGTAATCCAGTATATAAACAAACTCAAAGACAAAAACCACATGGTCATCTCGTTAGATTCGGAAAAAGCATTTGACAAGATCCAACACCCATTCATGATAAAAGTCTTGGAAAGATCAGGAATTCAAGGCCCATACCTAAACATGATAAAAGCAATCTACAGCAAACCAGTAGCCAACATCAAAGTGAATGGTGAGAAGCTTGAAGCAATCCCTCTAAAATCAGGGACTAGACAAGGCTGTCCACTTTCTCCATACCTATTCAACATTGTACTTGAAGTCCTAGCCAGAGCAATTCGACAACAAAAGGAGATCAAAGGGATACAAATTGGAAAAGATGAAGTCAAAATATCACTTTTTGCAGATGATATGATAGTATACATAAGTGACCCTAAAAATTCCACCAGAGAACTCCTAAGCCTGATAAACAGCTTCAGTGAAGTAGCTGGATATAAAATTAACTCAAACAAATCAATGGCCTTTCTCTACACAAAGAATAAACAGGCTGAGAAAGAAATTAGGGAAACAACACCCTTCTCAATAGTCACAAATAATATAAAATATCTTGGCGTGACTCTAACTAAGGAAGTGAAAAATCTGTATAATAAAAACTTCAAGTCTCTGAAGAAAGAAATTATAGAAGATCTCAGAAGATGGAAAGATCTCCCATGCTCATGGATTGGCAGGATCAACATTGTAAAAATGGCTATCTTGCCAAAAGCAATCTACAGATTCAATGCAATCCCCATCAAAATTCCAACTCAATTCTTCAACGAATTAGAAAGTGCAATCTGCAACTTCATCTGGAATAACAAAAAACCTAGGATAGCAAAATCTCTTCTCAAGGATAAAAAAACCTCTGGTGGAATCACCATGCCGGACCTAAAGCTTTACTACAGAGCAATTGTGATAAAAACTACATGGTACTGGTATAGTGACAGACAAATAGACCAATGGAATAGAATTGAAGACCCAGAAATGAACCCACACACCTACAGTCACTTGATCTTCGACTAGGGAGCTAAAAACTTCCAGTGGAAGAAAGACAGCATTTTCAACAAATGGTGCTGGCACAACTGGTTGTTAACATGTAGAAGAATGC
This sequence comes from Mus caroli, assembly GCF_978045245.1. NCBI lineage: Eukaryota > Metazoa > Chordata > Mammalia > Rodentia > Muridae > Mus > Mus caroli. Next base: position 74,575,007 of record NW_028227271.1, read on the forward strand.
GAATCGATCCATTCCTATCTCCTTGTACTAAGGTCAAGTCTAAGTGGATCAAGGGACTTCACATAAAACCAGAGACTCTGAAACTTATAGAGGAGAAAGTGGGAAAAAGCCTTGAAGATATGGGCACCGGGGAAAAATTCTTGAATAGAACAGTAATGGCTTGTGCTGTAAGATCGAGAATTGACAAGTGGGACCTCATGAAACTGCAAAGCTTCTGCAAGGCTAAAGACACCATCAATAAGACAAAAAAACCACCAACAGATTGGGAAAGAATCTTCACCTATCCTAAATCAGATAAGGGACTAATATCCAATTTATATAAAGAACTTAAGAAGGTGGACTCCAGAAAGTCAAATAACCCCATTAAAAAATGGGGCTCAGAACTGAACAAAGAATTCTCACCTGAGGAATACTGAATGGCAGAGAAGCACCTGAAAAAAATGTTCAACATCCTTAATCATCAGGGAAATGCAAATCAAAACAACCCTGAGATTCCACCTCACACCAGTCAGAATGGCTAAGATCAAAAATTCAGGTGACAGCAGATGCTGGCGAGGATGTGGAGAAAGAGGAACACTCCTCCATTGTTGGTGGGATTGCAAGCTTGTACAACCACTCTGGAAATCAGTCTGGCGGTTCCTCAGAAAATTGGACACAGTACTACCGGAGGATCCAGCAATACCTCTCCTGGGCATATATCCAGAAGATGTCCCAACCGGTAAAAAGGACACATGCACCACTATGTTCATAGCAGCCCTATTTATAATAGCCAGAAGCTGGAAAGAACCCAGATGTCCCTCAACAGAGGAATGGATACAGAAATTATGGTACATTTACACAATGGAGTACTACTCAGCTATTAAAAAGAATGAATTTATGAAATTCCTAGCCAAATGGATGGACCTGGAGGGTATCATCTTGAGTGAAGTAACACAATCACAAAAGAACTCACACAATATGTATTCACTGATAAGTGGATATTAGCCCAAAACTTAGGATACCCAAGATATAAGATACAATTTGCTAAATGCATGAAACTCAATAAGAATGAAGACCAAAGTGAGGACACTGTGCCCCTTCTTAGAATTGGGAACAAAACACCCAGGGAAGGAGTTACAGAGACAAAGTTCGTAGCTGTGATGAAAGGATGGACCATTTAGAGACTGCTGTATCCAGGGATCCATCCCATAAGCAGCTTCTAAACGCTGACACCATTGCATACACTAGCAAGATTTTGCTGAAAGGACCCAAATATAGCTGTCTCTTGTGAGATGATGCCGGGGCCTAGCAAACACAGGAGTGGATGTTCACAGTCAGCTATTGGATGTATCACAGGGCTCCCAATGGAGAAGCTAGAGAAAGTACCCAAGGAGCTAAAGGGATCTGCAACCCTATTGTTGGAACAACATGATGTACTAACCAGAACCCCGGAGCTCTTGTCTCTAGCTGCATATGTATTGAAAGATGGCCTAGTCGGCCATCACTGGAAAGAGAGGCCCATTGGAATTGCAAACTTTATATGCCCTAATATAGGGGAATGCCAGGGCCAAAAGAATGGGAATGGGTGGGTTGGGAAGTGGGGGGCGCTATGGGGGACTTTTGGGATAGCATTGGAAATGTAACTGAGGAAAATATGTAATAAAAATATTAAAAAAAAGGAAATAACTTTAAAAAAATCTGCACACATTGAGGTTTTGCCTGGATAGAGCAGGATGCTTAACTCAAAGTCTCTGTAGATTGATTCAGAGTGGAGAATAGACTCCCCCCCCCAAACAAAAAAACAAAAAAACAAAATACCAGGTGGGAGGTCTTCATTTCTACCAAGAGCCTACATATTTCTTTTTCAGTCGTTGCTTCATTTATTTAGGCATGCATTATTCCTTCAAAGAGTTTAAATTTTGAATATGGCTGAGTGTCATCTATCTGCAATGGTACAAAATATGAATTGCTTTTAATTTCTAGCTATGCAGTCGTGCGGGTTTATATTTGGTACTTGATTAACAATCAAATAGACACCATGAAAGTCACAACATTGTACTAAGTGTGGCATAATGGTTGTTATTGTTTTAATGAAGCTACATTCTGGAAGTGAAAAAATTTCAATGTAAGCTGAAGTAGGGTTTTATTTTTGGACAATGTTAATATGAAATTATAGGGAAGTGATGGTTTTTAAGGAGCTCGAAAATGTGCTGTCCTGCAGTGCCTTTCAGTAAATATTTAAAATACATTTTCAACACAGAGTCATCCTGACCTTTTGGAGGTTTCTTACACAATAAGTATTATTAAGCTTCATTTAAAAGATAAAGCAATTGAGAACAGAGTAATCATGTAAAACAATAAAGATAATGTGCTATAATCTCGGGAGATTGGATCCTAAATCCAGGTTGTGGCTTTCAGTAAATATTGTCCTCATGAGGGTTTCTTCAAATCAATGAAAACTCAGTTGTGCATACAAAGGTTTTCAAGTGGTAAATTATCAAATTTCCAAATGAAGAAATTAGAAGATCTGACACTTGTTTAGAGAACCAATGAGGATACTGAGAGATGTTGATTGAGTGTGCATGCATAAATGTTGCTCACAGACCACATTAGTGAAGACAATGCCCTTCCATGTTTTTCAGTGAAAGTTTTCCTTTGCATTTAAGGATTGGACATCTTGAACCTCAACATCCTTTTACCAACAACAGAATTGGGACATTACTGATTTTAAGGGAAACATTATTCCTAATGTATTCTGGAAAATTAACAGACACGCTTAACTGATTTTAGAGAGGATTTGAGAATTCTTTTAGATGCCCTCCATGAAACAGCTCCATGATTCATTTAGAAGGAATACTGGCCATTGATAGATACTGGAGTAAGAAGAATGTAAGTTTTCTTCAGCATCTACAGTTTTCTTCACAGACTAGATACTTGGTAGGCTACTCATGTTCAAATGAATGGCCCTCTAACAAATCACATTCTGGAGTCATTAAGTGGACTCAGTGGGATTTGAAAGAGAACACACAAGGGCCAGACATGGTGGTAAATGTCATTAATCTCAAGACTGGGAAGCTGAGGTACATCCATCCCTGTGAGTTACAGGTAAGCACACCTGGTTTACACTGTAAGCTCCCTGACAGTTAAAGATATATTGTGAGTCCCTGTTTCAAAACATCAAAGATAAGGGGAGAGGGATGCAATTACAATCTCAAAAAAATGAAATAAGCAAAAAAAATTTAAAAACTCGCTGGGCAGTGGTGGTATACACCTTTAACGGCCAGCATTGAGGAGGCAGAGGCAGGCAACTATGTGAGTTCAAAGCCAGTCTGGTCTACAGAATGAGTTTCAGGACATCCAAGGCTAGACAGAGAAGCCCTATCTCTCCCCCAAACAAGCAAACAAACACCCCAAAACACAACCCCACAAGTTACCCCAATGACAACAACAACAAACAAAACAAAACCCAACAAACCAAAACAGTGCGTTAAGTCTGGAGGAAAAAGTAGGAAGCATAAAAAGAGTTGGAAGGGAGGAAATGGGGAGTATACTTGATTAAAAATGATTGATTAAAGATATTTTGACATTCATTGTGACAATATCTAATGGTCAAGGAAACTTTTAGAAGAAAAACTTTACTGGGAGCTTATATTTTCAGAGAAGAGTCCATGGCAATCGTGTCAGGAAGTCTAGCAGCAGACGAGCAGGCAGGCAGGTATGGCTCTTGATCAGTTGCTGAGAACTTACATCTCACCTCTATGCATGAGTTAGAGAGTATGGACTTTTGAAAGCTGTAAGTCCACTTATAACTGACTCCTCCTCCAACAAGGCCACATCTCTTAATCCTTCCCAAACAGTTCTACTATCCAGGGAATCAAACATTTCCATATATGAAGCTATGGGGCCACTCTCATTCAAACCACCATACTTCCTTTTCAAACTATGATGTGTGTCAGAGGACTGGATGGTTGTGTGCGTCAACTTGACACAAGCTGGAGTTACCACAGAGAAAGCAGCTTCCCTTGAAGAAATGCCTCCATGAGATCCAGCTGTAAGGCATTTTCTCAATTAGTGATGAGTGGTGGGAGGGCCCACTGTGGGGAGTGCCATCCCTGGGCTGGTACTGCTGGGTTCTATAAGAAAGCAAGCTGAGCAAGCCAGGGGAAGCAATCCAGTAAGCAGCACCCCTCCATGACCTCTACATAAGCTCCAAGTTCCTGTCCTGTGTGAGTTCCTGTCCTGACTTCCTTTGGTGATCAACTGCAGTGTGGAAAGTGTAAGCTGAATAAACCCTTTCCTCCACAACTTGCTTCTTGGTCATGATGTTTTGTGCAGGAATACAAACCTTGACTAAGATAGTCATCTACCACCTTTTACCTGTGTTAAAAGTCAATATTATTTTTAATGAGAACTGTGTGCTTATAGACAATTAAATATGACTGCATTTAACTCATTTTCCATCAATAAGAGCCCCTTCTCACTTCATGTCTTTGTAAACATTAATCTACGAAGTCCAGTTAGTAATGCATATATATATATATATATATATATATATATATATATATGGATTTGAGGCCATTCACGGAAGCATGGAAAATTTAAGGGTGAATTCATTCTCAAGGAAGAAAGATCCTCCTTCCCCAGCATCTATCCTCTGCCAGGTGTCTATACCTTCTCAATAAGAGATGTGGCCTGGAGATTATCAAACCCATCTATGTTAGAATTTTCCCTGACTTCATCTGGTGTGGTTCTTATGCAGGTAACCACAGGTCCTACAAGTTCATGAGTAAACTAGCCAGGCATTATTCAGGAGGCAACTTGTAACACAACTCTGTCTGTCTTCAAGCACTTCCATAAATATTTATATTTAAACACAGCACGTGAATTATATCGCAGACACATGAAATAATAAAGCATCATAGTTAGGGAATATTTAATAAACAATAAAATATTTACACAGAATAAGTCAAAATTTGCCAAGTAAACCTTTGAATATTCTACTAATTCGAATTACCTTTACCTTACATTTAATTCCCTATGCTGTCTATTTGAACCTTGACACTGTTCTCATCAGCATATGCCTTTTAGCTTTCTCATAGGTATTTCCTGATTCTCCAGGCTGAAAATTAAGAACCTAGAAGTCCTGAATATTATTTATCTCATCTTTGTTTCTCTCCCAATTCCTATCAGAGTGCTCCATAACAGGTTCTCTTTGAATTAAAAAAGCATTTGAGATTTGCTTTCCAAACTGGAGATCTACAGTATGGAGATCTTCGAAATTTGTAAGTAGTTAATTCAGGAAACTGAAAAACAGCAGCGGTCTGCCAGGTTCTAGTGCTCCTGTGGCTTTTGATTCCCTACCGAGACAGCGTTCAGTGATCACTGCTTTCACAATCTGGGGATTGGTGGTACGATTTCAGACTTTTAGAGTTAATTGCTAGTTTCACAGAGACAAAGCAGATACAAACTTTCTGGTCTTGCTTCATCACAGTATAGTTAGAGGCCCAGGAAGATAAAGGAGTATTTATCATAAGAGTGTAACAAGGGATGCAGAAAGCAGACTGAACAACAGAATATGTATCCCTGACATATCCATCACCCCTTTCCTCAACAGACACACTCACTCATCAGTGCTTTTGCAGCTAGCTTACTGTCATGCTTGCACTGATGATCGATTATTTTCTTTGTAATTTGGAAGTGGTTTGGCACATAACAGTGAACTTCAAATACATGTTCAAGGAAACTCACTACAGCTGACAAAGGGCTGTCTCCGAGGAGGCTGGTGGGTCTGAGGCTTGTTTTAATAATAGATGGTCAAAAGTGTCAAAACAACAAAATACAAGCATTGCTTGTCTCAGCATTACCAACAGGTTCATTTATACGATGCAAGCTATCAAACACCTCAGGCTGACTTCTTAAAACCTGCAAATTCCTCAAAGTTTGTCATCTAAAACAGTATGAGGGTACTAGTGTGTGTGTGTGTGTGTGTGTGTGTGTGTGTGTGTGTGAGAGAGAGAGAGAGAGAGAGAGAGAGAGAGAGAGAGAGAGAGAGAGAGAGAGAGAGATTGTCATATGTATGCTATGATTAGCATAGATATGCTAAGCATTGCCCCTAATGAATTTGTGCTGGTGCTGTGGTAAAGAATATACTTTTATGACAAGTAGAGATCTTTTAGAAAAGTTTCTTTTTAGGTAAAAATTAGAAGAATAAATCATAATAAGTGAATAAATCTCCAGGTTTTCCTCAAGAGACAACTAAAGAATACGAGCTGGCAGAAAACCAGGTGAGAAACGAAGAGAAGTCTCTGCATTTCAGTGCTCAAGAGTAGGTTGTACTTTCTTTCATTTCTTTCTTTTTTCCCCATTTTATTGGATATTTTATTTATTACATTTCAAATGGTATTCCCTTTCCTGGCTTCCCCTCCAGAAACCCCTATCCCATCCTCCCTCCCCATGCTTCTATGAGGGTGTTCTCCCACCCACTCACCCATTCCAGCTTCCCTGCCCTGGCATTTCCCTACAGTGGGGCATTGAGCCTTCCCAGGACCAAGGGCCTCACCTCCCATTGATGAATGACTAGGCCATCCTCTGCTTCATATGTAGCTGGAGACATGGGTCCCTCCATGTGTACTCTTTGGTTGGTAGATTAGTCTCTGGGAGCTCAGTGGGATCTGGTTGGTTGGTATCAATGTTCTTCCTATGGGGTGGAAAGCCCCATGAGCTTCTTCACTCCTTTCTCTAGCTCCTCCATTGGGGACCCCAGCAATCAGTCCAATGGTTGGCTGTGAGCATCTGCCTCTGTATTTGTCAGGCTCTGGAAGAGCCTCTCAGGAGACAGCTATATCAGGCTCCTGTCAGCAAGCACTTCTTGGTATCTACAATTGTGTCTGCATATGTAGCAGAGAATTGCCTTATCTGGCATCAAAGGGAGGGGAGGCCCTTGGTCCTGTGGAAACTGATGTCCCAGTGTAGGGGAATGCTATGGTGCTGAGGCAGGCATGGGTGGGTGGACAGGAGGGGATAGGGATTTTGTGGAGGGGGAACTGGGACCGAAGGTAACATTTGAAATGTAAATTAAAAAAAAAAAAAACAACAACGAAACGTTGGTTCCTTTTCCACATGTCTGAATTTCTGAATATTTGAGAATCTCTTATAAACCAAGCCACTCTCCACAGTCCTGTGGCTCCTACTTGGCTCACAAGTCTCTAACTTAGATAAGGGAAGTGAGGGATCAGTCCAGGACAGATCACTGGGGAAGGAACATATTCTCAGTGGCCCTACAATCAACTCACATGTCTTCAACTCGAAATTGGTACCTACAGTGGAATAGTTAAGTGTTTGACTTTAGCATGCCCATGTATAAATGCAGCTTCCATGTGAATAGTTGGATACCATTGGAACAATAAATAGTTAAGCAATGTTGAGAGTCTTTGTACCCACCTATCCAAGTGATTGAAATGGAGAGACATTATTGACCTTTAGATGAAGAATTAATGCGGTTCTCCAGTTAATGAAGTACAGTTTATTATTTCTCCAGTCCATGTCAATGTTTGAAAGATAGACTTATATGTTAGTGCAATAGTGCCTAAGTGCACTCTTGTACTAGCACTTAGGATGTGGCAACAGGTAAATGCTAGAGATCCTTGACAAGCCATCTGTGAGCTCCAGGTCTCAGCAAAAAGCCCTGTCTCCAAAACAAACAAACAAACAAACAAACAACAAACAAAGCCCACAAAGAACTACAGGGAACTAAGTAATGCTGACTGCAACAGAAATATTCTTCACTGGGGAAGAGCACATCCAATTAATTACACAGTATCTACTGGTCATCTCTAGAAGCATATACATAAAAGTAACAGAATAGAGACTGGGCAATTAATGATAAAAAGAGTCTATGGATTTGAAAGAGCAAGGATGGGTATATGAGAGTGTTCAGAAGGGAGGAAAGGGAAGAGACAAGTGATGTAATTATAATCTCAAAAAATAATTAAAAAAAAAAGTGGAGGGGCAGGAGAGATGACCAGCAGTTAAAAGCACTAGCTGAGGATCATTAGTGCCAGGGGTTGGCTGTCTCCCATGGGATGGGTCTCAAGTTGGACCAGTCAATGGTTGGCCATTTCCTCAATCTCTGCTCCATCTTTATCCCTGTGCATCTTGTAGGCAGGGCAAAACTAGGTGGAAAGTTTGTGGTTGGACTGATGTTCCCTTTTTCCATTGGAAGTCCTGTCTGGCTACAGGAGGTGGCCACTTCCATCTCCATGTCCCTAACTGCTAGGAGTATCAGGTAGGGTCACCGCATAGACTCACGGGAGCCTTCTGCATTCATCCATCAGAGATTTCCCCCATTGATCATTGATTTCCATTCTCACTCCCATCTCTCTTCCATGGCCCTTCTCCCCATGCCTGACTATCATCGCCATTCCCCTCTCACCTCCTCTCCCACCCAGTTTCCTCCCTTCATCCACTTCCAATGTGTATTATATTTCCCCTTCTGACGAAGAGGGGAGGGGGTTATTGGGGGGATGGTTTTGTGGAGGTGAGTCTGGGAAGGGGGAGCTGTGATAGGGATGTAAAGTGAATAAATAAGCAAATTAATGGAAAACAAATAAAGCATTAGCTTCTTTCCAGAGGGCAGAGTGTCAATTATCATCACCTGTATGGCAGCGTACCACTGTTCTTAGTTCCAGTTCTGGGGGATTTAATGGCCCTTTTTGGCTTCCATAGGCATCAGGCTTTCAGGCTTTGCAGATATATACATACAGGCAAAACAGTAATTCTCATAAGATAAATGAATAAATCTTGAAAAGTGAAGAACTTTTGGAGAACAATTTCTAAGGTAGATCTCTGACATCTACATTGGCATGCACATGAGGGTCCCTTGACATGAACACACACATGCACACACACACACACACACACACAGAGAGAGAGAGAGAGAGAGAGAGAGAGAGAGAGAGAGAGAGAGAGAGAGAGAGAGAGAGAGATTTTCTCGGAATCCTGGGATGGATTGAAAAGCTCACTAATAAAATTAGCTGTGAATATTGTATAGAGAATAATTTAAACAAATGAAAATAAAGCAATGTGTAAAAAAAAACACATATACTTTTAATTTTTGCATGTTACTTTTGTTTCCCTGAGATGGAAAACCACCTCACAATTTCTTCTAAAGTGTAGAAGAAGGAAGACATGTTCATTATCAATGAACAGCCATGTACTATTTATAATGCCTTTTACACAGAAAGTGAGTCTCTGGAATGTGCTGACTGCTCTGTTTTTAGGAACATCTCTCCTGCTCATTAGTTGCTTTGGACAAAGGAACATGAAAGACCAATGGCACCTATGAATTCACTAGAGAATTGACTACATTTTCATCTGCACTGCTCAGTGCCATTGGATGCATATTTATTCTTTGTAAAAACAACTTCAGTTGTTTTCTGTGCTCTTGGCTTTTTTTCTAAGCACAAATATTGGTTTTTATCTTTAGTTTTGTTTTAACTTGGTGTTATTTGAATCAGCAAAGTAGGGTGACTTTTGTTGTTTTATTTATTTATTTTTGTAGCAAGTGAAAACATAGTCACCAAAGGCATTTTTTTTTTGGTAGGATGAAGCAATAAACTGTATATTTCTATTACCAAGCAAAATGACATTAAGATATTTGAAAATTAAAATAAATATATTTGAAAATTTAATCTCTTGCTATTATTCTGCCAAGATCATAGGTCAAAGGTCAGCACAACTTTCAATCTCTAAACACTTTTTCTGTAAATGTGATTAACGGAGAGACCTGCAAGTGGTCACAGTATAGAAAATTATAGACTATGGGGCATTTAGCACTAAATGAGACATCGATAGCGCACACTCCCTTGTAAAAGCTTATAGATTATTGCAGAAGAGTGAGTGAGTGAGTGAGTGAGTGAGTGAGTGAGTGAGTGAGTCAGAGGTGGTGGGTGACTACAGGGAACAGTGTCTTCAGTGCTCAATGTGGCAGTTGCAATGGGAATGCAGAGCACTTGCAACAGGATGCACAAGAGTTGTGCAACCTCAAACTTACAAAATCCCAGCAGAGAGTGGGGGCTGGGCACAGAGTCCCTTCCCTACCTGAGGAGCTTTTGGCTACTGATAGCTCTTAGGAAAGGGAGACTCAGTTATCCTTAAGGGCTTGGTTCCTAGTACGTGGACCAAGCCACAACAGAAGGCTACACATGCAGGAAGAATATATGGGAGGCACACATTATATTTTGGAGAATTAAGAAATAATTTTGATGGGTGCAGAAGGAAGAGGTGGATCTGGGAGGAGTTAGGAGAGAGTGGTGAATAAAATCAATGTACTTTCTGTGGAATCTTCGAGGAACTAATTAAAAACAAAGAAAAAAGGAATCAGTGTGATACTATTTTCTAGAGTACTTATCACGTTAGTTTAGAAACAATTATATTAAAAATACAGTGGTATATTCATTTTCATTATGAGGAAGAAATATTACAACTTGGGCTAGAAACCTATCATTGAAATCATGTCTTTCCCTAAACTAGTGACTACAATCTCCATTTGACAGCATGATTGGCATGACGTTATTCTCAGAGTAGTGTCTTCCACATTCGAGCATAGATCTGGGTTTGTAGCAATATGTGGAAGCCAGGAAGTATTGTGATTTCTACAACAACACCTAGAAATAAGGGGTGGGGGAAGTCACACAGCCATAGTCATATTCTTACATTTAGGAACAAGCAGGGTTATGGTTTGAATTTTGGCTCTGTCTCCTGCTCATCGCTCCTCTGTGAGGTAATGGGACCTTTAAGCGACTGGCAATTACAGAAGATAGGCCAATGGGAATGTGACTTTGAATTGAATTAGGGACCTTGCTCTCATAGCCTTCTTTCTCCCTTTATATATGTCTGGAGGAAGCAGCAGCATGTTTGTATAAGCCACGATGCTCTGCTTCCCTTTGGGTGACAGGACAATGAATCCAAGTAATCAGGGAGTGAAATCTAGGCATGCAGAGGTCCCAGTAAATCCTTCCTACTTTAAATAGGGGTAATAGTACTCAGATTAGCAACTAGTATAATGAGAAATTTTGTTATCCTTGATATTTGTTGATGTAGGGTTGGATATGATCATAAAAATGGCTTCCTCACAAATAAACAAAATTCAGCATACTCAAGACCTGCATGGGTGAAACACAGCCAAAAACAAAGTCCCGAGAAGCATAAATCCCACCCCTAAAACCACGAAGCTGTTTGTAATGATTTCTAGTAGGAAAAGGAAAATCAGTTTTCTAAAATGGAGTATCAGTGGGCCTATCCTCCACACAAGGGCAGGTCCCATTCTCAGGAGAAACTGGCCAATACAAAATGGCCTTCTTGTTTTTTGTTTTACTTCTTTGTTTTTTGTTTTTTTGTTTTTATTGAAACATTTTTTGTTTTGTTTTTTGAGAGAGAGAGAGAGAGAGAGAGAGAGAGACAGAGAGAGACAGAGAGAGAGAGAGAGAGAAACAACAATGGGTGAACAGGAAGGTAAGTTTTCAGGAGGAGTTGCAGGAAGAGACAAATATGATATGTTTTATAAGAATATAATAAAAATTTAAACCAAAAAATTTTTAGTTTGATAAACATGAAAATAGTCTAAACATGCTAGGATTTTAAAGTAGTGTTGATTTTGATTCTGTTTATTAACTGTTTCAGTGGAATCTAGAAAGATAGTTTAGGAGCTAAGAGCTCTTGCTTCAGACCCAGGTTTATGTCCAGCATCCAGTTCCAAAGCTCACAACTACCTATAATACACAATCCACAGGATATGATGTCCTCTTCTGTCCTCTATGGATATATGAATACTTGTGGCATACCCTCAATCAGAAACACATACACTCACACCTAGATAAAAATTAAAATGAAAAAAGCTACTGTTATATTAGTGAGTTAGAATGAGTCTATATCAGTCTATGAAAGTCACAAGTTAATTTAATAATTGGAATCCCAGAGAGATTTCCAGTTTTCTCAGGCATCCATCTTTTATTCTCTAATGTCCCTTTATACAAATTTGTGTCTAGGTCCATGTGTGGCTTACTCTGAAATACTAGAGTATTTTATGCTCATATGAGTCAAACAGCAATGTCTACCTTCATCAGACCCACAGAAGAGTGGGACCATCATTATTCCTTCAAGATAAGAGAGAGGCTCATACAAGTTTTCCCTTCTAGAAGGAGCTATATCCAACTAATTATTGCTAGGGGAAGAGGAAGGCCCTGGTACATTGCTCTAATTCAAGTAAATAACACAGAGGCATGCTCAGTCAGGCGACTCTGATTAACTACAGTGGGCCACATACACACACCAATTGAGAGCAGAGTGGGAGAGTGGAAGGAGACCTGGGAAGAATGAATCATTAGACAGGAGGGTGATAAATAAGCTATGGTAATGGGAGGCAGGATTTTGCTTAAAAACATACATATGCATGAAAACATAAAAGAACAAAAATAATTTAAAAAACAAACAAATTTGGTATATAAAGATGCCTTCCACTATCCCTTCAGTGATAAGGTAGCCAACAGGAAATTTAAAATAGTATTTCTCAGCCACTCATAGCAGCACACCACTTTGATGCCAGCACTTGGGGACTAGGGGCAGAGGCAGGGAGATTTTTGAGTTCAAGGCCATCCTGACCTACATCATGAGCTCCAGGCCACCCAAAGCTACATAATATGGGCTTAACTCAAATTAACAATCAATATCAATCAATAAACAAATAAACATAGCATTTCTCCTTCCCACATGGAATTTTTTTCTACTGAAATCAAAATAATTGAAAACCAAATTGGTTATAGTGGAAGGATGAGGATTTAAATCTCTTTCTGTTTCCTTTGGTTGGCATGCTATATGGTATCAATACCATAGCTACAAGCTAAAATCAAAAGTAATCACAAATCCTAATAAAATAATCCCTTCTAAAAACAGGATGCTGTTTTGTTTTTGATGTTATTAGATTAGGTTTGCATGAAAAACATTTTCATATTAATGAAAAATACTTTTAAAATAATAATCTCTGCCAACCATCTGGAACTTGCTTTCAAAGGCCCCTCCAGCAGAAATATTATCTCATGGAACTGAATTTTCACACTATAATCTATGTACCTACTAAATTATTTGATTTGAAAGAACATCAATAGATATAATCACCTAGAGTCACATTACGCTATGGATACTCATTTATTTGGGTTTTAATATCCTTTTAAAGTTTCTATGTGGGTCCCCTAACAACTGGAGCAGGGGTTCTGCAGTAAAGTATCACCTGGCCTCAAATGGAGAGGATACTCCTAATCCTGCAGAAACTCGATGGGCCAGGGTGGGAGGGATACCCACGGGAGGCTCACCCTCTCAGAGAAGAAGGGAAGGGAGGGATGGGGGAAGGGAATCCATGAGGGGGGACCAAGAGGTGGGACCAAGAAGACCATCCAGTATTTGGGATGTAAATGAATGAAGCAGTCAATCAATATCAATTAATCAATGAATAATAAGGGTGAGTGAAGGCTTAATTACAGGTACTTTCCTTCTAGACCATTGCTAGCTTTCTTATTGTGTTCCAGGCCATTATATTGCCTCTGTGCAAAAGTTACTAAATGTTTAAAGTTAATATATGATACTAGTATCAGTATATAGTATCAGTAATTTGTCAAACACATGTTAACACATTCTATTGCATTCAATTACTATTTTTCCTCTTACGGGAAAATGTTTTTTTTCTCTCACATACTATATCATGATTATGATTTCCTGTCCTTCTAGTCTTCCCAGTGACTCACCACCTCCCCTCCCACCCTGATTCTCTACCTTTTTGTCTCTGATTAGAAAACAAACAAGCTCCTAAGACATAATAATAAAATAAAATATGAGACAAAACAAAACTAACACACTGGATTTAGACAATTCAAACAAAAGGGGAAGAGTCCAAGAGAAGGCAGAAGCAGAGACCCAATTCTTAGCACACCCAGGAATCCTTTAAAAGACTAAGGCAGAATCCATAATATATACAGAGGACCTGGTGCAGACCTGTGCAGGCCCTGCACAAGATGCTCCGGTCTCTGTGAGTTCATGTGCACTTTGCTCATGCTGTTTTCCTGAAGAACTTGTTCTCCTGGTTCCCGGTGTCCATCACTTCTGGCTCTTACATTCTCTCTGCTTCATCTTCCACATGGCTCCCTGAACTGTGAAAGGAAGGACTTGATGAAGACATCACATTTAGAGCTATATGTTCTGTCTGAGTGTCCCCCCCCCTCTCTCTCCTCTCCTCTCTTGCTGTCTGCCCCCTCACTCAGCATATTGTCTGGGTGTGTATTTCTGTATTTGTTCCCATCTGCTGTAAGAGGAAGTGTCTCTGATCAAGGCAGAGCAAGGGACTGATCTATGAGGATAGCAGAATATCATTATGAGTCATTTTATTTCCATGTTTTGCTGTTTAGAACAGTAGTATTAGATGTTGCCATAGGTCTCTGGCAATCTAGTCTCTATTTCTTGGCCACCAAAGTAACATCTAGTATGAGTTCTAGCTTGTGACGTGAGCCTTAAGTCAAACCAGTTATTGGTTGGTTACTTCACAAGCTTTGTGCAACTGTGTCCTGATCTTCAAGGCAAACAGGTGGTAGATCCACAGGTTTGTAGCTGGGTTGTTTTTATGTTTGTCCTTTGGTAGTACTCAGAGTTCATCCCTGTACCAAAACTGCTAGAAAGTAAGGATGGAGGGTCTACGTTGGCACCATCTTCAGCAATGAGGTCTTGTCATCCAATTGTGGAGAGCAGCCTATTGTTCTGGGTTGTTTGAGAATTCTCTTGGGAACCCTTTAGCCAACAAGTCATTTAGATGTAACCCAATCCTGTTATTGGATAGGTCATTTGATGACAAGAGATGACCAGTTGGGACTCTGTATCCCCCATTACTTGTGATTTTATTTGGATCACTTTCATATATGTATATATTGTTTCCTGTATAAACTACCCCTTAAATGGCCATTGATTTAAGACATCTCTCTTCATATTTTCTTCCTTGCATACCCCTTCTCTTCTCATTTGAATCTGTATTTCAAGTTCCCCTATCATTTCATAACTATCTATACTATTTCCCTTTCTTGATGAGATCTCTATGTTCTGCATAGTCCATTATTCTATATCTAACCATGGTGGTTCTATGAGTCATAGTTTGGTTATCATTTACTTCACAGCTAACATCCATATATTAGTGAATATACACTATATTTCTCTTCCTGAGTCTAAGTTACCACACTCAGAATGATTTTTTTCTAGTTTCATCCATTCACTAGAAAAATTCTATGATTTTATTTGTTTAATGGCTGATGGTGTAAGTTTACTATATTTCCTTTATCTATTCTTCTATTGAAGGATAGCTAGGTTGTTTCCAGGATATTGTGAATAGAGTAGTTAGTGATGAACATCAACATGGTTTAGTCATAATAATTTTGGTATTTACAGATTTGGAATAGGCATTTGGCTTTTTAGGAGTTTTTTTTTTTTTTTCTCTTAGTCTTCAGTATTTCCCATTACCATGCATGTCTCTTGTCTGCAAAATATTCTTCCCATTCATCTCTTCTTTTTCTCCTTATCATTATTCTCTCCTTTTCTTTTTCATAACACCCTATGGTAGTATCAGGAGAAGTGGCCTTGTTGGAGTAGGTTTTACCTTGTTGGAGGAAGTGTGACACTGTGGAACTTGGTAACCTCCTTTTAACTGCCTATAACAGTCTGCTTTTGGTTGGCTTCCTTTCGATGAAGATGTAGAACTCTCAGCTCCTCCTGAACCATGCTCCTGCCTTGATGATAATGGTCTGAACCTCTGAACCTATAATTCAGTTCCAATGAAATGTTGTCTGCCTTGGTCGTGGTGTCTGTTCATAGCAGTAAAACCTTAACTAAGACATACCCTCAGCCCTTGGATGCAATTAACTATTTTTTTTCAGATTAGTGTCATCATGATTCTCACTGAATTTCATCAGGGACACAGATGAGTAACAGGAGGGACATCTGTGCTAACTACAGAACCTCTGATCAAACATGGAGTATTTTATTACAGGATGCTTTCTCCATGTACAGTAGTGGGAACACTAAAACTTTCTATATTTCCAGGTGTTTGGGAGACCAGATATTAGAACCCATGGGGTAAATAGAACTGAACACAGAAACAATAACTCTACACAAAATACTTGCAAACAAAGTTCAAGAACACATTAAGATTATACATTGAAGCTAACTTGTTTATATCCCAGAGAGGCAAGCCTGTTTCAATATATGAAAAATCAATGAATTTCATAGGTTGCATAAATAAATTGAAGAATTGAAATGACACAATCCCAACAGTGGATGCAGTAAAAGCCTGTGACTAAGTTTTCAGGTCTTTGATTGGTCCTGAGAAAACCAAGAATGAAAGAAACATATCTTATAACATATTGAAGGCTGTATAAGGCAAATGCATATGATATATGACCAACCAACATTATATAAAATAGGGGAAAAACTGAAAGCATTTCCACTAAAATGTGACTGAAGCAACTCTCCTGTCTCTATATAATTTTAATCAACAGAGTACTTGAAAAATTAGCTAAAGCACTAAAACAAGAGAAAGAAATAAAGGGGACACAGATAAGAACCCATGGAATCAAGTTATTTCTATCTGTAGATAACATGATCCTATATTTCTAATGTCTTGATCAGGCAATTCCTAAATGTGTAAGTACTTTCAGAAGAGCAGCAGGAAACAACTCTACTCTTAAGAGTAGATTTTTCTAATGAAATAAAATGATAATTTACAATGAGTTCCCCTCTGCCCACTGATAGGCACTACCTCTTGGGGAGGCAGTACCCTTGGGGAATTTGACTGAGCTTAGTCCATGCTGCTTTTGGCCAGGTATTGGACTGTCAGGAAGCACTGAGACATCACTCCTGGGATGGGAAAGCACAATCTGAGATGTGGGAAGAGCTGGATGTAGTTGGGTGTCCCTGGACCTGCAACAAGCCTGGGCCCTGCGGACTCTTGAAATACCAGGCACTGCTGGGAGTTTCGAAAGAGCCAAGAAAGGAGTCAGGGGGCTGCTGGTTGGTGACAGTATTTAGCCTGAAACTAAGGGGAAAGAGGAGCTCTGGTTTGTCCCAGTAATGATTGTCCTTAGGTTGGTGGAGGCAGGCTTGGTGGCATTGTGGCTGGGAGTGCAGAGAGGCTTTCTAAGGGAGAATTAAGTTGTGGCTCTGTAGTCAAATGTCTTCTACATGGCTCCCCACTAAGGATCTTGATGAAAGACCTAAACAGTTCTAAGAGTTTATTGGTTGTTCATGGCAGAAAATGGATGCATAACTTACTATACCCACTTCTCAGGGTAGACCTGAGATTAAATACGTTTTGCAGGGAGGAATGTGTGGGAAGGGAAGCTTATTGGCTAAGCCCTCTGGGCATCTAGGTACCTCATTTGCATGGAGAAGTCTGTTTTGGGTCTAAGTGAACATAGGTCACATTTCTTTTATATGAGGAGCACGGCACTTGTTCCAGGCCAGGAATCTGTCAGGGTGTGCAGAGAGCTGCCTAAGTCTTAGGTTTGTGCCCTCTGAGTCTCTCGTTTTCAACCTACTCTACCTTACCAAAGTTCCTGGCAGGCATTTATGTGCCAATATTTACTAAGTTTATTGATTGTTTTTTATTTTTTAATATTTTTTCTTAGTGGTTCAACAGTTTGGAAAATGTTCTTTGGAGGTCAGGGTTGAAGAGAGAGCAAATAAAAGAGAGAGGGAGAATTGCAGTGAATCTATAGCATAGATGTCTATGTGACCCACTTAAGGATGAGCTAAAGCACATAGGACTTTGTAGGATACATATTTGCCTATAAATATTAGACCAATAAATACACATTGCCCTTTCATCTGAGAGCATGTGGCAATTGTTAAAGACAACTTCCCTCTCTATCAGATCAGGTCTGATTTTCTAATCTGTCTCCAGTCTTTTAGATTGACTGAATCCTGACTAAGACTGGAGACTGATAAGTGTGAATAGATTAACTTATGACATCTAAGATTTTTGAAACTAGACGAGTTTCCTATTTTGAACAGTAACAGTTGTCAAAATGAGCCTTAGGTGTACCGTGCTCGAGATCATCTGCAGAATTGGTTTTCTTATCTACTGAATTTTAAATAGCATCTTAAGCTGTTATTTATTTATTTAATTTTTTTGTTATGTTGGAGGAAGAAAATAATTCTATTCAGTGTGATGAAGTCTGAGCTTTAAATAGAAACCAAAATTACCAGGTGACATTTAATTGAATCCACGATTAAATCTGAAGCATTAGAGGGGTGGGCAAGTAGTGATGCTCTGACTCCATGGTGGTTAATTTTATGCTTCACCCTTGCCTAATAAGATCTCGTATGTATATGGAACAGGCTAATAATTTGCACTGACTGATTGTGACAAAAATAGTAATCTAAATAATGTGAAAAAAGTCTAAATGTTCTAATTAAAAATTAATGGTAGTTTAGCAATGTTATGACCTAATTTCTATCAAAATAGTTATCTGTCTCATCTTGGTTATGAAATCTATGGCCAATGTTACTTAAACTATAATTTGCGTTGAATATTGGACCTGCAGAAATAACACAGTGGTACTTATATTTAAGTTAAAACAATGTACATTTTATAGGTGACTTCTGGGCATACATGGTAGTGAAAGTGAGAGTCAAACAGCATCCATGCATTCATTGTCACAAGGAAACTTCTCTCATGGTTACAAGGTGCTACACTGATAGTGTGCAGTACAGCAGGGAAAAACTGAAGCATATGCCAATTCAAGTTATGTCTATCAATTAATAAAACCCTACTAAAATAAAGCTTTGGCATTGTAATTCAGTGACAAGAATAAGTTTTGGGCATATTTTTAAAACTGGCAGATGTGTTTAGCATATAGTGACTTACTACTTACATAGGCTGATCCTTTAAAGGCGAAGGCATACAGATTAAAGCCCCTCCACTTAACCCATGAGTAGACTATTTGTGTCTGAAACATTAATCAAAGCTTTTTAAATGCTGACTTTGGAGTGAGCAGAAGAACAAAAACGATCTCTGAGAATTGATTGAAATAAAAGCAACTAGCAGGAGAGACCTATAATCTCAGTCACACATGGTGCAGGATGTTGCTCATTGCCATAGCAACAGACTGTGCTTTGTTGCATCGCAGAAATCTGTATGTGATACGTACAACATTCCACTGAGGAAGCTAGTCCATCTCAGGGAGGGGCAATGTAATGTGTTACCACAGGTGAAGGTGAGTATTTGAGGAAGGATGACCTGGAAAGCAAGTCATCAACCAGAAACTCCCAGACTATTGTGATTTGAGACCAGTCTTAAAAGCACCGCTCCTGCGACCTTCACCCTTTACTTTATTAATAAGACCCACTCACCAGCACTTTTGAGAAATAGCTTAAAATTTTTACATGTTTTGTTCCTTGACACACTATATTGAACATCACACTCAATGGAAGGAAACAGGTAGATATTTTACTTCCATATTTTATGGTTATCATATTTTTTTAACATCCATGCTCAGGATAAGTGCAACACATATTGAATATATGTGAGCAAATGTACATGCATCAGATTGTTTTGTGTTGAGTTATTCCTATAAACAGCTTGTTTTGCTTCCTAACACTTTTCTTTTTATATTTTGAATTATACTTCCGGAGTATGGAGAGATTGTTCAGCCCTTAAGAGCACTTGCTGGGAATTGGGGTCTGGTTCATATCACCCGTAATTGAGGCTCACAAGCATCCTTAACTGAAGGTCCAGTGCTTGTTCTCATGCCCTCTTTGGCCTACACAGGCACTGCATATGAATGCGGCACACATACATACACTCAGGCAAGTGCATGTATTATAATTTTTATTTTCTTTGAAAGGCCAAAGAAGGAATCACAGATTTCCATCTGGTCACACAATTATCTCATTCAGGAGCTTACATGACTGACAAAAACAACAACACATTAGCATGACATCTGACACCCCACATTGAAGCAACCATACAAAACCTCATTTCCATGGTGTGATCTACCAGGTTAATTGCCTTCCAAACCAAAATAAACATGTTTATATAGAAAATGAAAACAAATTTTAGAGATTTTTTTTTTATCTTATTCGTCATAGTATGTAAGCTGTTTTAAAAAGTGAAATCATTAAATTGTGCTTTGAAATAGATTTATAGCTTTGCCTGTTTATGAAAGAGAAAGTATCATACATATTCTATGTTTATATATTCATATGTAAATATGAATATAAATAATATGAGGAATTATTAATATAAATAACTTGGTCTGTTTTCCAACACTCTCGTGTATTTTGAATTACACTCTAGGGGTTGAGAGATGGTTCAGCACTTAAGTGAACTTGCTGAAAGCCTGGATCTAGCTAAGCATTACTTTGAGGAACTAGAAAACGGAAATGTTTAATTCTCCCCAAAGCAGAATTAAGTAAATAATACAATGAAACACTGAAAGACAAGACCTCTAAATGAGTGAATAATTACAGAAAACATTTATGTGACACGAAGTGTGAAAGATAAAAACTACCCAGCAAAAGGGCCACCAGGTTAATTATCGAGGAAGGAGGATGCTCGCGTGGCATTACCAGATTACTGACATCAGGTAGGATGTCACTTTTCATTTGACAGAGATTAAAATAACAAGGTAAATGTCAAAGTCTATACCAACAAAATGAGGGAATCAGTCACATTCTTACAATAACAGATGATGAAATCTATAACTCAAATGAATGACAAATACCAAATGACTCCTGTAGGGTTTTTTAAACAGATATTTATAACTGAGACACTTATGAAGAAAATTTAAGTTCTGGCTGGTTCATTGTTAATGTTCATGTGTTGCAAATTCCTGGGCGAGCAAGTAGAAGAACCACTTTATTACTGATTCATCAAGAAAATAAAGTATGATAAATGGGAGAGGATAGATAATTCTCACTGATGTCATGAAATGAACACATATATAAAATTTTAGAGGCTCAAAAATCATAATTAATAAGGTAGCAAGCTAAAAGAAACTTAATATCTAAATCAAGCTTATTCCTAACCACTAGCAGTAAACAACTGAAACAGGAGATTGAACCACAGTTACAATGGCATAAAAACACATCGGTAAAATATTGCACTACTATGCATTAAAAACTACAAATTGTTTCAGGAGAAAATTAAAGGAAAGCTAAGTAAATTCTGCAGAATGTGTTTGTAGACTAAATGACAGCTTTAGAATGGGAGGAGTTTTCCTTCCAATAATTGCAATCCTACCTCTTATTTTATGAACAATTTTCAGGTTTGTAAAATTTTCACAGAGAAGGAAATGTACAGGTATGAATGAAGAATACTTCTGGGAAAGGAAACGAACATTACATACAAGTTACCGATTCCTCTTCTACCTCTTTAGAGAAGAATTAAACATTTCATTAGCATATAAGAAGTATATAAATGTCCATAGTAGTTTTCTTTAGAGTAATTCAAAACAGTAGGCAATCTAATTGTTTCTTAGCTAGTGAGACATTAGAAAAACCTTGCCTTGTCCATGTAATGGGAAATCAACTCCATCATACGATTGAACTAATGAGATACACAGTGACATAGATGAATCTAAACATATTTGTTAAAAAATAATAACCACAGAAGACTATGTGTCATATAATACTATGAAAATCAGATTTTGTCCACAGTAAGCAAATGGTCACCAAACATTGGGGTTATGATTGTACTTATTTTAAAACAGTATACAAGAACCTTTTAGGGATATAAAGTTTTTTTTTTTAATTTTTAATATGATATTGTATTAAGCAATAATTATTTTTAGGCTTATCAAAAACCATACTGTGAAATTGTACTAATAATTAATGTAAACTATGCTTTAATACTGTACATTTTAGGTTGTTTTTATTAAAACAATTAAATTTTAATATAACTTACATGTAGAAATTGATGTACCATATTGTGAGTTATCTTGAGTCACTGAGTTTACAGTACATAGTTGTAGGATTCCATAAAAGTTATTTTTCAAAGTCTATTTGATAAATAACTTGAGTTTTCACAGACATTTAATCATTATCCTGATGATCTTTTTTGAAGTAGAATATTTTGAATTTGTTGGTAAGAAGCTGAAAAGTGAGCTCTACTTCTTACACAGCAACATCTCACTGTACCACACTCACTGGGAAATGATTAAATCAAAAGTGTTATCTGGAGACGTGTAAAGCTTCATTATTGTAACATACTAAAATTGACTTGCAAGTCTCCCTCTCACATGAGATCAGAAAATGTTTAGTAACTGTGCTGGCGAGATTTTTGTCAAGTAGACAAATGCTAGGGTCATCTGGGATAAGGGAACCTCCGCTGAGAAAATGCTTCTATCAGATTTCCTGTAAGCAAACATGTGGGACACTTTCTTGATTAATAATTGATACAGGAGGGTCCAGACCCCAGTGGACAGTAGTCCTTGGTTGTATAAAGTTGAAAGCTAAATGATCCACGGAGAGAGGGCCAGGAAGTAGCACTCTTGCACAATTTCTATTTCACTTTGTGAAAGAAAGTTCCTGAAAAGAAGCATTATCTAGCTGCGAATGAACAGTTTCTGGAAGGAGTCTGTCTGCAGAAATTGCGGGACTGGTTAGAAGTTCAGTACTGTTGGGAAATTGGAATTTTATCGGCCCAGAGGCTAATTAACATAATTTAGGTTAGTTTTACTTCTGAAACAAACTCATACCCCATTCTGTACTGAAAGCGCCATGTAGGGGGTATTAACATAACAGAATACTAGTTTCTTCCAATCCAAAGGCTAAGAATATCATCAGATATCATCATAGATCTTAGATTAGCTCCCCCTGTTTCATTATACCTGCAGTTCAGGTGCACTAGGGAAGGGATTTTAAACTTGCCTCAATTTATGTTGTTCTTTGATCTGTACAATCATCAGAATTTCACGAAACGGATTCCACACTGGAACATGGAACTTGGAGCTGTGTTCTTGGGAGGCAGCCATTCAGAATGGCTCCAGAATAAGCCATCTCTTATTTTCACACAGAGGAAAGCTGTGGTTTTTAGAAAGACAAGATAATTCCTTCCGGTTCTTGCCAAGATTAGCCACTGTGGATGGGAACAGGATGTTAGGGTTTAGAGCTTGGTCCTACTTCCTGTTCTTCCTCTTGCCTGCTGTGTGGATGCAGTGTGATCCTCTAACTTGCTTCCATCAGTGCCTTCATACGTTTCTCTATGCCTTTCCTGCCCTGGCAGACTCTATTCCACTCAAGTTCTATCTTAGAAACAGGAAAGGAACTAATGCAAATTTGGTACCTGGACTGAGGCCTTCCTGTGATAAACAGACGATGTGGCTTTTATGTCTTTGGACTAATTCATGGAAGAGTTTGGAATCCTGGGTTGGAAAATGGTGTTTGAGTAGAGCTTAAGCCATTTTAGAGGGATCTTGGAAGATAAGAATGCTTTGTGAAATGTGGATTCCAGAGGCCTCATCTGTAAGGTTTTGGAAGTAAACGAGTATTCTATCAGAAACAGGGCTAGAATACATTCAAGATAGCATTCTGGAGAGAATTCTAAAGCAAAGTTAATATGAGCAAAAAACTAATATATAGAAGCTGATGAGAACAAAACTCTACTAAAACCAAAAGAAAATTGCTAAGTACAAGTTTTCTTGAGTAGTGCACATGAAATCATAGTAAAAACGTAAAGAAGTTGAAATAAATTAGGAAACTAGATCCCATTCTACCACACAAATAATTATACATAACGGCTACTTAGCACTATTTAAAATAGTGTATACTTACTCTTTGTCTTATGGCAAAACCAACTGTGCTTTATGTGTAGGCTTTTCAGCGTGAATTGGAGCAGTAACCAAAGTCCAGGCTTCCCAGGGCACTGCTCATTTAAGAGGAAAAGTAGCCTGTGATGTTCTGATAGAACAAGGAAGAATATGTTAAAGCCCAATGGAATATCAATTAGTTTACAAGTGCCTGTAATCAGGGTTGCTATGGTGATGATACAGGCAGGACAAGAAAACAAAGTCCTACAGGAGAGCCATTGCCAATTCTGTCCATATTTCAGTTAAGGGAAAGCCCAAAGAACACAGCTTTTCGTGTTCAATAATACGATTTTTCCAAGTAATATAATTTTTGTATAATTCTGTGTTTTCAGCCACCCTCATAAAAATATAGTGATAATTTATGTCTTAAAATATGTTGTGATTTTTTAAGTGAATTCAGGAATAAACTCATTGTATTTTCTGGTCATTTAAATGAGATTTGTAATTATTTACTTGAGCTTTTTTTCTTCCTTCTTATCTCATTTTTGATTAATGTTGAGGCTGTTACAGACCATGGAAATACTTTATGGGTTTTCATTGTTTGTTCTGTGTGTGCACATGTGCATGTGTATATGTACATATGCCTGTGTGTAGAGACCAAAGCTCAGTCTCAGCTATCTTTCCTCTGTGTCATCCACCTGTGTTTTGAGATTGTCAAGCTCTCACTGGATACAGTGGCTCTGATTGGGGTAGGCTGGTTTTGCCAGCAAGCTCAAGGAACCCTTCTATCTCTACTTCCCCATTGCTGCTTGCAACTCCACACCACCCAGCTTTGTATGTCCATGCTGGGGACCAAACTTAATCCTCACTAATGTGAAGAAGTAGCTTGCCAAGGATCAGCCTTGACTTGGAGAGGGGTTCTGAGTAAGGGGTGTTTTTGGGAGTGACTAAAAGAACAACTTGAATTCAAATCATGGGTACAAGCTCTACCTGTGTTCTGCTGGAGACAGCTTTCTGAAGATTACTAGACAGCTTGTCTCATATACTAAAGATAATTCTTTTATTTACATATCAATTCAATTGTCCACCTGAGGTTTCCTTTTGATTATCCCATGAAATTGCATATTTTTGACCTTAGCCCCTTGACTCCTAAGAAAAGATAACAAGCACATTTTTCTTAATATTAGAAATGAACTCAGAGATCTGCCTGCCTTTGTAAACACAGAAAATAAGGTAGCTGGGTGGGATCTGGCTCTGAGATCACCACTCCTACCATGCATGGGCCTAAATTCACTCTATCCCACACTGACCTTAAACTCAGAAATTTGCCTATCTGCCTGCCTTTGTATCTTTCTGACAAGCTGGCTTATAGTGTAGCTGCCTCTGTTCTTTTAAGTACCTGAAGCCCATCCTACAATACGTATTGGATCTTTATATTTTGTATAGTTGAGGAATTACAGATTTTTGAACTCATGGTTTCAGAGTTCTTTCCCACGGCCTTAAGGGTTGTTCTGAAGGTCTCAGCATTTACTATTTTTGATGAGACATTAGCCACATTCTCTCCTCCCTCGGGAATTGTTGTGCTGTTTTTAATTACCAAGGGGTCATTAATCTTGGCAGAAAGGATATTTCCCAAAGGAGGAACATGAAACATATATATATATATATATATATATATATGTATATATATATATATATATATATATATATATATGTGTGTGTGTGTGTGTGTGTGTGTGTGTGTGTGTGTGTGTGTGTGTGTGTTTACACAGACCACCCTTGCAGGACTTGGCAGTATTTTCACCTCATATACCTCTCTAGCCTCTGTAGTAAGACATCTCTTCCTTTTTAAAAACATCTAGAATTGTACAAATGTTAGTCTAGGAAATTTGAAAATGAATATATTTCATTCTAATTTCCATTTGGTTTTAATATGTTTAAGTACCTAGTAACCTAGATGTGGTCAAAATGAGAATGGGAATTTTTTCACCTAATATGTAATTATAGTTAAGTATGATCTGGACTAGTTCCTCAGTTCTCAATCCTTCCTAATTAGATATTTCCTTTATAATTCTTTTGTTTTATTTTAGCTGCTATTGTTAGCTATGTTGCAGTTAAAGAGATTATCCTACTTTATTTCTTTTGGGTTTAAGCATACAACATTTAGTGATTCTTCCACATTGCCTATGCTTATTTGAGCCACTTTCTCTTTAATATACAGACACATTGATGGTGTTGCTTTTGTTTATCAATGGTTTCACCATCAACACTTGGGTAGCAAAATTGGTATGATAGAAAAGTGAGAACATATTTAAGCTTATTTTTCCCACACTGTAAATATTGCAGGTATAGTTTACAAACACATTGCTCTTGGTTCTTCTTTGTTTTACAACTTCCTAAAAGTTTACTCAATTTCATTCATATTTCATATACTAAAAAATTTAACTTCATTATTTCCCTTCAGCATTATTTTTATCCTCTTATCCTACCTTCATTATTTTGGTTATCAACATATCTCCCTTTATTGGCTCTTACAATTTAATTATTAACTAAATTTTGATTTTTGGATTTCTAATATCATTTTTTAACTTAGAGTCTCCTCTTTTCATATGTTCTTAGTTTTTAGTAACCTCACTTGGGAATGTCAACATGTACAAATGATTCCACAAGCATTTTGGGGTTATAATTTTGTTCTGTTTCATGCATGCTTTCCAAGAAAGATTATTTACCAGTTGAGGTGGCATATTATCATTTTCTAAATCTCATTATGTATTTATAAGAATATAACCAATTTTGACTATTAGAAACAATAGGAGTGCATAGTAGATAAATAGAATTTAGTAGTATTGATTTATGTCAAAGGGTAGGCATCTCAAAGTAGTCTACAAGAGTGTAGCTGGACTTTCAGGGTGTTGGTTAGGAATGCTCCTGAAAACATCCTATGTTAGGAAGAGTGGACAGAAGTGGTAGGGGGTAAAAGACAGAGTGTAGCAGTGATCTGGGCTCCAGACCATCTTTGATTGCTTACATAAAGAAATTTGAAACAATAGTAATCTTTTTTTTCCCAATTGTTAGAAGTTGGCACTAGATCTTGACACACTTGATTTAGCAAATCTTAGTGTGTGACACTTTGTAAGAAATAATTTTGACAAGGTAGGTATTTGCACTGTGGCAAGCCTTGAAGGACTCACAATTAGACATTCTGTGGATATTAATTGAGTCAAAAATAGTTTTTAGAAATGGGCAGTGTTTATATAAACCTGGAATGGCGCTCTTACTCTTCTTTTTCTAGAAGACTTTTGCCTTCACCCACCTGCCTCTCCTGCGTTATGGTTCCAAAGACCATGTCCCTCACACTTTTCTGCTTTGCCAATATGAAACATAAAGTTGATTTTAGTTCCCAAACATGCTTGTTTGGCTCAGATTCCACAGAGGAAAAACTGAAGAAATTCCCAAAGTAACCCTGTAAAGAAACCACAGCCTGATCCTCCCAGACAGATTGGCCAATACAGTCCAAGCTCTCAACCCTTAAGGGGCAATCAAAAATCTTTTTGCTTGCAAGCAAAATGATTCTGGGAAGTCTAAGAAAAGTCCATTTCAATAGCAGAGCTCATGTTGGCTTGTAAATGGTATGATGTGGAGATACAAGTGTTATAAATACCAATAAAAGAGACCCCGAGGACCTAGATGGATTGCAGCCTTGATCTACCCCCATAATGCCAGTCTCAGGAGTGTTTTCTATGTCCACAGGTACCATGAGATTTCTTGCTTCTTGAAGTGATTGTATTTGTGCTTCATCATTCATAGGCTTAGATTTGCTCTATCTTTACTTTTGTACTTTCCACAGGGTACTTATTTTTCAGTGTGTGTATGTGTGTGTGTGTGTGTGTGTGTGTGTGTGTGTGTGTGTGTGTGTGTTACTATTACCAAGAGAAAAAAGTAATTCTCATACTCTGAAATTTAGGAAGTTAAAGTAAGGTGCTAATATCTGATAGAATCTTCTGCTTCTTTGCTCTATATGGGGAGGCCAGAGGATGAGAGAGGGAGATGAGCTGGAGATAGAGACATACAGAGAGAGAGAGAGAGAGAGAGAGAGAGAGAGAGAGAGAGAGAGAGAGAGAGAGAGAGAGAGAGGACATTGATTTGAAAGTGAGAGCCCAGAACAGGTTCACTTTTTTTTTTTAATATTTTTTATTAGGTATTTTCCTCATCACCATCACTTTTATGACTACCCCATGGAGAGAGAACAGACCCATTTAAGTAAACACATTGATCTCTAAGAAAGACCGGCTACACAGAGAAACCCTGTCTCGAAAAACCAAAAAAAAAAAAAAAAAAAAGAAAGAAAGACTAGCTATTTCCCAAGGCTGTTGCTTTGAGGACAAAATATCTAACACATGAATTACAAAAGTATTCAAGTTATAGCAAACCATTAGCTTTCTCGAGTGTTAGTGTTTCTGCACCAAATCTCCTGGGTCTGCACATTTATTCCTTATTTATACATTGTTTCAAGTTTAAAGTATTTTCTTTCTCCTCATTGTGTTTCTAAACATCACTAAAACTGCTATTTGTTTAGTTGTTTTTGGTGGGCAGGAGTCTATTTTAGGTATAGTTGCACTATTTCACAGAGTTTGAGACAAATTATTAATTTTAGTCTGTTAATACTATCTAAGAAGAATCAGAAATCATGTTTATTACCGAGATTTACAATAATTGCATTCATATCTTATACATGTTTAATTCTTTGTACAATCTACAAATATTTAAGTCACCATTGCCTGTAGTATCCATAAAAGCCTTTAATATTTTTATTTACTTTAATTTTTAAAAACAAATAGCACCTATAGATTAATAAGCTTATAGAGCTTGCCTATCTTGGGAAGCATGAGCACCATTTAGTAATTTTGGGTGGGTTACAAGTGGATAAATGGTAATTGTTTTTACCTGTCATTCATCTAGAATATGAAATTCTAATTATGCCTCCAGGTAAGCAATAGAGTTGAAAATATTCCATTGGTTGGGGACACCACACTATTGACTACATTGATAGAACTTTCTTGATTTTATTGAGGATTAAATGCCACTTTGGTATTTTCTAATTGTTCATAGTATCATCACATTATATTAACCTTTTAAAATGAACATATCTTTTTTTTCTATTTCCTTTCCCTGTCTTCCAACCTCCTACATACCTCACAAGTATATATTGCTAAAATAAATATAATCTTCTCAATCCATATAATGTTATTTCTATGGATAGAGTTTCAGGGCTAACCACTTGGTATTGGATAACCAATTATTTGATCAACTGTTCTTTTTGGAATATTATTTTCTTAGATGCTTAGCCTTCTCTAGTTGTCTGTAGTCTTTGTAAAGGTCTGGAACATTGTGAAAATTCTCCCTTCATGATACTACATCTGTTAGTGTCACCAATGTTCATTTCTCTTTGAGGCAGCCATATTTTTAAGACTTCATGCATTTAGCCTCTCAGACACTTCTTTTTTTAAAAAATATATTTTATTACGTATTTTCCTCAATTACATTTCCAATGCTATCCCAAAAGTCCCCCATACCGTCCCCCCCTCCCCCATTTCTCAGACACTTCTAAGAGACGAAAACCTCACAGCAAAAGCCCTCCTATTACCCAGGCTCTTAAAACATTTCTACTGCTTTTTACAATGAATCCTGTGTATTAAGTGCAGGATTTGTGTTATAAATCTTCTATTTTACTCTAAATATTTACTTCTTTGGGGCTTATTTTAATAGTGTTAGGATTCTTTTGACAAATTTCTTTGAGTTAATGTCACTGCTATGAATTTCAAAACTGTCAGCTTTATTGAATTGTGGGACAAATTAACACATATTATATCATATTCATTTCCCTTTGCCCTTAGCCTTTTTCTATGTTATACAATGTTCTTCAATCTCTGCTAAACAATTGAATGTTTAAAGTTCCCAGTTTTTTAATCATGGAAACATTAATGACTGAAAAATTAACTCTCCAAATTTATACATCTCACTAATGAAGATTCCAAAGGAGTGAAACTTTTCTAATGGCCATAAGATGTAAAGAATTCTACTGCACTCTGTAATGTCAAGAATATCCACATCTGAAGCACATAGGGACAAACCCAGTGTTAGATGTAGACTTGACAGGTTGGGTGGTTTGATCAATTTATTGAATAAATGAACTTATTAATCTAGCCTGCTTCTGCAGTGAATGAGTCCTGTCTCCCAGTATTTTTTTTTATTTTCTTTTTACAGCAATCTCAATCATGTTAATGAAATCTGAAATCTGCCAATTTTTCATGTGAAGTTAAACATAAATTAATAATAATGAACCCACTTCCATTTTATTCATTTATTAATGATCTTTTCAATCACAGTTCTGAAAGGACTTCTTTTTTTCAGTTATACCAGATGGCTTAACATCTGTATTTAGCTCTTTAACTCAGCCTAATGTATAGTCTGAAGTGAATATACTCTTTAGATATTTGACATGTTAAAGTACCTATTTTCTAAATGATACATAGAAATGTAAAATCTTACACGTTATTCAGGTAATATGTGATATTTTGATGCATGTGTGCATTGTATGTTGTTTAAATTGGGATAAAATATATCTTCATGCATGTACTGCTTCTTTACACTGATGACAGATTCTTTCTCTGTAGCTTCTGGAAACACATTGTACATTCCTGATGTGAGTAATCAAGTACCCAGTGCTGGCTGCTCCCATATGATCAGCTTGTTGCCCATTGGTCAACACATGCCAGCCCCCACCCCTCATGTATTTATACCAGCTTATTGATGCCACAATTCTACTTTGAACTTCTGTGAGCTCAGCTCTTCTAATTATAGAGCTGAGTGAGGTCATGGGACTCTTATCTACTTTTCTTATCTTCATTGAACATGACTTCCAGTTCAATCCTTGTTGTCAGAAGTGACTTTTTTTTTTTTTGTGGCTGAATATGTTGCCATTGTGGTGTGTGAATGTCATCAATTCTAAATCATTGGTCAACTGATGGACATTTAGGTTGTTTCTATTGTTTGCTTGTTGTATGCCATGCTACAATAGAGAGCAGTTGTGTTTTCAAGGCAAAATTCATGGACCTTATGTATACATTCATTAATGGATTTGCTTCAGCAAAAGTGAAATATGCACTTTATGAAACATTCATAAATTAGTTCTTAAATTAACACATATGCTCATCAACATTATGCCATCTCTCTTATTACAGTATAAAATGAGCAGTATTAGATTATTGACATCCACCTGTAAATATGATCATTTTTAATCTCAATCATTATATGGATGAAAAAAATATGTTGAGTACCAACATAATTATTCCAATAAATCTCTTATAATTTAATCCAACTTAAATACAGGATATCTGTTTATCACGACTTTCAATTATATTAGTCAATTATTAGTATTTTCACTATTTTTATGTATTGTATGTTTTAAACAACATACAGTGACCACTATTCATTTGCTTTTTAAAGTCAACATTAATAAAATTCCTTAAAGTCCTGTAGAGGGATTGAAGCTGATATGAGACACATAGCATAAACTTCAGAGTGCCAGTCATAGTTTCTTCTGCCACAAACACAGGATTCTAGTTCACAATTGGAGTACAACAAACACAAGAGAGTATAGAACTCAGGCTCTTAGAATACTGTTCTAAAGACTGTGTGCCTACCAGAAGGCCCTGGGGAGTCTTTTCTTGGAGATAGATGAACATCTGACCCAAAGCCTGAGTGAAGCCCTTATGCCAGCTGTAGTACTGTGTAAGTGGGTAGAGTCAGTACATGGATTTCTCTTATTTTGTATGTCTAAGCCACTGTCTCTTTTCTTAAATCTGTGTTTTACTACTAGACCTCAAAAGTAAGTACCCAAGGAACTGAAGTGGTCTGTAGCCCTATAGGAGGAAAAACAATATGAACTAACCACTAACCCCAGAGCTTGTATCTCTAGCTGCATATGTAGCAGAGGATGGCCTAGTCAGCCATCAATGGGAAGAGAGGTCGTTGGTCTTGAGAAGATTCTATACCCCAGTATAGGGGAATGCCAGGGCCAGGAATTGGAGTGGATGGGTTGGGGAGCAGGGGGAGGGGGAAGGGTATAGTGGATTTTTGAAGAGGAAACTAGGAAAGGGGATAGCATTTGAAAAATAAATATATAAATGAAGAATATAGGTGTGTGTGTGTGTATGTCAGGTTTCCTGCTGCCATGTCTCCCACTCTTTACCATCTGAAACTGTGAACCCCAATAAACCATTTCTTCCATAAATTTCCTTAGTCAAGTCTCATCAGAGTATAGGAAAGTAAGACATGAAATATTACCTCTAAAGGTTCATGACTTAAAATCTTGACTTCAGCTGGTAATGTTTTATGAGGTGGTGGGACCTTGTGCTCTAATCTCTCAATCTACTGATGAATCAATGGTCTAGTAACTTTATGGTGAGGTAGTTAAACCTAGTAGCTGGGACTGGCTGTCTGGAATAAGGTCTTAGAGAGGTGTCCTGTAGGGCTGAATTTAAATCAGAAGTATGGAGAACATTAGAAGACTTGAAAAAAGTACAAAGACACTTTTCAAAGACACTTGCTAAGCCAAACTGAGCCGATAAAATACAGAGTAAAATGACACAAAAAAGAGAAATAAGTAGGCAATTAATTATGAAAGACATGAGGACAGATGTCAGCATTGGCCCTCAGAAGCTGATCAACAAGGCAGCTACAGCATCTACCTTTAACTTGGAGTCACAGTTCAAAAGAAGGTATTCAGGACCTCCTTACAGTGTGTATGCAGACACCATGCCAGAGTCTGGGAAACTTGAGAAATACAGACTTTATGCCCAGCCAAAGTTAAGGCTTTTCTACACAGGGGAGGGGAGAAAACAAAAGTTGAAATAAACAACAAGAAATACTTAAAACTTAGACTTAATATAATACATAAACTAATTAAAGTAATTGCAGACATATAATAGTTTATAGGTACCGAGACACCCATTGGAGAGGACACTCTTATGCCAGACATTAAGGCATTGCACAAAGCCAGACGTCTGACAGGAATGTCATACTGACTTAGTAATTGAAAATAAATAAGAACTGATGTATCAGGGACTACAGGAATGGTTATCGATCATATTACTTGATAGAAGTATGTAAAGTTTAGAGCAGGTGATTATCTTTGTAGTTATTATCTTAATAAGCTGGAGGAAATTATGTTCCTGCCTTATAGAATATAGGAAAAAAACACATAAAAATAGGAGAACGATACAAATATGAGAATACAAAATACAACCCCAAATCTACAGGAGGTGAGGTATATTACATCATCTGGAGAAACCTGTAAAGTAATCTTTGAATAACTTGAATATAATCTGAAGCTGCAGATTTATGCTTAATAAACCATGTCAAGGGCAAAATACATGGATGGTAGAGACAGGAAAATTTTTATTGAAAGGTTTGATATCAACAATAAATAAGTACTTACATATCACACATCAAATAAGGCACAGAATTTCCTGACAGTGTGAAGGTTTAAAAAAAAAAAAAACAAATATGCAAGGGTAATATTGCTAAGAATGAGCCCTTTCCAAGTCCATGTCCTATTTCCTCTCTGCTCACAGTGATTCTATATACTCTTGTTATCAGAGCCTTCATCTACACCTATACAGCTGCCATTCCACCCCTCTAACTCTTCCACTTGTTCTTAGATGTACTTGGGTAACTGTTCAATTCTGTGATTGTGATTTAGCTTACATTGTTTTTTCTCCAGTGAAATACTTTCAGTCCTCCATTCAATGCTTTCCATTCTTGCCCCATTTTTCCATTAATTGACAGCTTTTGCTCTAATGGGTAGCTGTGGAACTCAGGTGTGGTGGGACCCTGAGAAAAACATGTTTGCTTGTATGTAAATTCTTCCTAGTCTTGCTAAAACAGCATTCTAGGTCTGAAGGAGGTTTGAAAACTAGTTGGCATCTCTGTGGAGAGCCCACGCTCAACAAATTTTTCATCACTCCACATTTTAGGAAGAAATGGTGACAGCCATCAGGGGTGGCTTGTGCTTGGAAACGTGACTTGCTTGACACTAGGAGGGGCTGGGTTATATGTGAGAGTATTGGAGCAAATTCCCAGACCCTTCTGTATTTCCAAAGAGAACATAACTGTCTACCATGCATTTCCCATTCAAAATGAGAGTGCAATATTTTTATTTAAGTCTTCCATATATGTATAAAAAAAAACTACCACAGGTTTTGAGAGGGCTCAGGTCATTTAGCCTAACTTTCAATGTGGTGACTTAGATAAGAATCAGGCCTGGCCCACCAAATTATTACTTCCTGCAATGGTCAATCCCCCAGAACACGCATAACAGGACAAGATGTATTATAAAGCATATTAAAGTCACATCAACCATGCTACTAATTATGTAATATGTCAGACTTTGTGCATGTGCACACGCTATTGACCATGATTTCTTCAGTGCCATAGATCCTTAGCCTTACAGCTTTGTCCTTATTTAAATGCTCATTTATTTTTAAGATGAGTTGTCTGTAGGGGGAGGTGCTGATACTAAAGTCTGGTTCCTTAATTGGTTCTTGATTTGATCAGTAAAGAAGGCAGAAGCCAATTTCTGGTAGAAGGGTACAGGTGGGACTTCTGGGTCCAAGGAGCACAAAGAGACACAAGGAAAGAGCAGGAGGGATTTTTGTTTTTGTTTTTGTTTTTTGTTTTTTAACAGGCTTTGGAAGAAGTACAAAACAACTGCTTAAGATCTTGGGGAAGCTGGAACCAGAGGCCTCCACGATCTGTGGATAACCAAGGAGGTCTGCAGAGGCTGGCTGATATATGCTAGCTGATAAGGTTGGGGCAGGAGATTTTGTGCCGAGCAATTGTGCTATCTGGCAAGTTCTAAAATAATAAGGTCATCTGCATGTTTTTCGTCTGCAGAGAAAAGTTGGGCAGAGACAGAGAAGCCTAGCAGGCAGCTGGTGGCTTGGTGAAGATACCCAGGAAGAACAAAAGAGAAGCGGAGAGGGAGACAGTGGAGTGCAGACAGAAGCTTCTGCCTTTCCTAGGTTGGGGGATGGTTGCAATTGTTCCTGGGCTCGGCCAGATGGAGCAAAGGGATTCGCGGTTGGGGGGTAGGGGGTAGAGCATGGGTGGGCCGAGCTCCAGGAAAAGGTGGTAGCATGTTCTGAAAAAGCCCAGAAACATAGAACACCCAAGATACAATTTGCAAAACACAAGAAAATCAAGAAGAGGGAAGACCAATGGGTGGATACTTCATTCCTCCTTAGAATAGGGAATAAAATACCCATGAAAGGAGTTACAGAGACAAAGTTTGGAGCTAAGACGAAAGGATGGACTATCCAGAGAATACCCTATCCAGGAATCCATCCAATAATCAGCCACCAAACCCAGACACTATTGCATATGCCAGAAAGATTTTGCTTAAGGGACCCTGTTATAGCTGTCTTGTATGAGGCTATGCAAGTGCCTGGCAAACACAGAAATGGATGCTCACAGTCATCTATAAGATGGAACACAGGGCCCCCAATGGAGAAGCTAGAGGAAGCACCCAGGAACTGAAGGGTTTTGCAACACTATAGGATGAACAACAATATGAACTAACCAGTACCCCGAGAGCTTGTATCTCTAGCTTCATATGTAGCAGAAGATGGCCTAGTCGCCCATCATTGGGAAGAGAGGCCCTTGGTCTTGCAAACTTTATATGCTCCAGTAGAGGGGAATGCCAGGGCCAAGAAGTGGGATTCGGTGGGTAGAGAAGAAGGGCGGGGGTATAGGGAACTTTTGGGATAGCATTTGAAATGTAAATAAAGAAAATATCTAATTAAAAAAAAAAGAAAAAATGGTCATAGTCACAAACCTCAAATCTAGGACTGTTTGTTGCTTTGGGCTATTAATTCAATATGTGCAGTTAATACTTTCAGACAGAAGGCATTCTGGAAAGGAGAAAGTATTTTGAATCTATGTGATAGTTCCGATATTCTTTTCACTAACCTACAAAGTATAGTTCTTTAAATTCTGTAGTCACACACACACACACACACACACATACACACACACACACACACACACACTGTGTATCTTTCTGGCAAATCGTTTTGCCTTATTTGAGACTGATTTCATACACTGTATTACTATATCAATATTTGCTCAATTTTATAGCATTCTTCTCACCAAGAATGTATTATCATTTTACTACACTTTCATTTAATGAGCAATAGAGTTCCTCCCATAATAGTATATACTTTATATAAAGAACTATTTGATTTTTGTGTTATATTTCTTGTGTACTTTATTGGCAAACACTTTAAAATAGCTTCATCAAATATAAATTACAAATGATTAATTTAATTCAGCATGCAGAGTGAAATAGAAATAAGAACTTCCATTAAAAAGTCATTTTAGTAGTCTAGTGAAGGGCATGGCTTCCTTGATATAGAGAGTAAAATTTTATTTGTGAGCTTAAAATTTTATTTCACCTCATAATTTGATACACTTTCACCCTTTTAATGTGTCTGTGAGAAAATACTCTTGTCCTAGAGAAAATTAGGTAGAAAAATCATAGTATCAAATAAGTACTAAACTAACACAAATCCTGGGAAAACAAATGAAACAGAGTCTAGCAAACAAAAAAAGCCTGGGCCACTTTAAGGTAAAGTAGCCATGAAGTCATCATTTGGAGAGTTGTTAATTGATGTAGATGATGAGCAGCGTCATAAACTGAAATAATGATTAGTTCATTTCATTGAATATTTAGATGCACACCATAACTAGGGTCCTTAACAAACACATGGGACAAAGGTGGGTTTTTGTGATTATTTCAATTATCATCAATTATCAATGTCAATTATCTTAAAATAACACCATCAAACGTGTTATCCAGGTTTGTCTGTAGAAGCAATGCTAGTAGTTCACATGAGTCTCCTTATCAATCAACTGTAATTACATGACATTGTATGATCTGGCAGGCTCTGGCTCAGTTGCTGAATCCAAAGGCTGGAAACACACTCTGGATTCCAGAGCTCAACCTGATGGAAGAATTTTAGTTAATGATTTTTAAAGCTTCATGTTATTGTGTGAAACACATGTACATATATAAAGAGACAGATAGATAAAGGGCTGTTTGATACTAAAGTATACATTACGTGTTCTATTCTATTGCACAGATGTATATTCTTTATAATTTCCCATCTTATCAGTATTCAGTTTTCATATAAATCATGTGTTCCATCCTAAGCCTATTTGTCCCAGCTTTAGATTATTTCCCCACTATAATTTTCAGTTCAAATGAAAATTTTCTACCCTGGAATTTTCCAAAGTTCTTCTTTTTTTGTCAAAACATGCTGCTCAGTACAAGTATATACCTCCGTTTTTTTACATTCTTGTATTTCCCACAGTCCTCTATTTCATGCTGAAAAGAAATAAAGAGCCTCCCCCTTTAATGACAGCTGTGTGTGTCCACATCAATTGGACTGTGAGCAACTTGAGGTGAACAACTCATGTTTATTCTCGGAGATAGGACAATGGCTATCACATAGAAGATACATAGTTACTACCAATGACTATTTGTGGTAATATTTAAGAAAAATAATATTTATATGTACTCATAGAGACAAGGCATAGAATTTAATCTGAGTTCTATCTTGCTATAATAATTATTAACCTTAATATAATATATATATATATATATGTATATATATATATATATATTGCATATTAAGGTCCATATAATGATATACCGACTTCCATATAAAAGGAAGTGTTGTATTTTCCAGTGCTCACAATTTTCTTAACAACCATGCAATATTATTTTTCTTGGAAGATTCCAAAGGTTAAAGTCAATTATAGCAAAGATAGAACCCAGACTAAATTTTGTGCTAAACTCTAAAAATATAGAACCCAGACTAAACTCTATAAATACATAAATTAATGCTGTGAATAGCACTTCCATATTTTTTCCATCAAATTGGTGGTTCCTGTAAAATATTCCAAGCCTCAATTATATAATAGCTGATGGAATAATATGGTATTCTGCTTTCATATCATTGTAAATAATTCAAATCTCAAGTGATTATATTTGAAGTTTTTACAACATTTTCCAGCTTGAGTACAGGAATGCATTCATAAGACATCCATGTATGTCCTGTGCCCAATACTGTATTTTTCCATTATCCTGTTTTCCTTAAGTGCTTTGAAAATTGTGATTACTTCTTAATTCAAACTAGTCAATATTTGCCATGTTATCATTTCTATGTGGCTGGATATACGTATGTCTAAATATATGTATATATTATATGAATACACACACACACACACACACACACACACGTGTGTGTGTGTGTGTGTGTGATATGTTATCATCCACATTCAGAAATACATCCCTCATACCAGATACAGTAAATAGTACTTCAACTTCTCTAAAATAAGGGGATGATAAATGATGTAATTATCATCACATTTAAATGTGATTTTAGAAGTTACTTGTATAGATAGATATTATAGCAGCTGTAAATACTTCATTCTTTAAAAAATGACACCATCACTACTTAGTACAAATATTATCATGAAAAATACTTTTGAATTTCTTTTCTCAGAGATTAATGAGAGGTTTTAGTGAATTAGAAAAACTAAATTTCTGATCAAGACTAGAGAGATCTTCATACTTTTGAAAATTCTTACAAAATAATGCTGAAGTTGCTCAAAATCACAAAATTACTTAGGAACAGAAAAGTTACATTCTCTATATTGTACCACCTTGTAGTAAGAGGGCAAAATAGGATCTCTCTAGCAAGATTATTGTCTGAGCAAGGAAACAATCTTTGCTATAAGTTTCAAAGCATTTTATGATACATATGACCAAGGCTGAAGCAAATTTGCAAGGTTACTGCCATAGAAATTATAAATAAGATAAAATTATTTTAAAACACATTTAAAATGCTCTTTCAGATCATGTGTTACAAAAAATAGAAAAAAAGTCTGTGAATATCTCTGACTCCAACTTCAATGAAAAATTAAGTGATATTCAAGGTGTCTGTCTTCCATGAAAAAGTAGTGGGTTCCAGGGCAGAAACTTGGTCTCAACTGCTTTCCTCTGTTCAGCCCCTACTCTTTGGACTGACCTTAAGATAGCCTATCTTTTTTGCATACAAACATATTTTTGGAGTTGGAAAATTAAATTCAACTCAGGAGGTCTTAAGAATTGTTATGTTAGCCAATATTGAGAGAGTCAATATAGTTTTTAGAACAAGATATGCTGCAGTCTCCAACCTGCAGAGACAAGAATGACATGGACACCAAGACGGATTCACGCAGCTTCTGCTTTACTTGTGGCAAGGGCTATTATACTCTCATGGCAACTGACCTCATCTTGCTCCATACCACCTCATCCAATCAGAATCACACATGCCCCATGCATGAATTGGGCATGAGCTCAGGATGGTCACAGATAGGCTCAGGACTGATCCAGATCACAAGGAATAATCTAACTTGGCAGGCAGCTTACGCATGCAGTTTCACTGTGCATGTTCGGGCAAGGCAGTAAACATGTGGGGTTCATGAGGCCTGGCAATGGGCCAAGGCACCATCTTGGTCCATGAGGCTGCACCCACTTCACGCATCTCCCCCTTTTTGTTTTATTAGTAGCTCTGGGATCGGCATCTGTCTTAGGTCGCCCTCATCCGTGCCACATCTTTACCCTTCATGGGAGTGATGAACTCACTTGCCATCCTGTCTTAGGTTGGAATGCGCATGTAAGGGTCTTACCCATCATTGATTACTGATACAGCATGTTGAGCCAATATTGGGGGTATGTTCCTGCTTCCAAGGCTGCCATAGCCTGCACTAAGGCTCTTTTATCAGCCTTGTGCCGCCTTTGCATATGTGCTATCTACCAAAGCATTCCTCCACACACACCAGTCAGCAGGAACACCCAAAAGGCCATCCCTCCCCAATTTTTTAAGAATCCCACAGTTCCCTGGATAATCTCCAGCCATTGCTTTGCAGTTGCAATCTCCACAGGGGTGTTGTTCGCGGCAACAATCGATGCTCTCAATTCCTTCATCTTTGTGTCGAGATCATGACTCCAATTTCCTAGCAGCATTGCACCAATTGCATGCTACAGATTTGCAGCCCTAGAAAAATTCTGATACTAAACAGAGGTTACACACATTCCTGACATATGAGTAATGCAGGAAGCAAATACTAACTGCTCCAAAATATTTATCTGTTTCTGCAACCAATCCACTCTTTGGTTAACCATAAGGATACCAGCTTTCAAATTTATATTAATTCCCTCTTGTACTGCCAAAGCACTGGCAGTATTAGAGAATAGATCATTGGGAACTGAAGCAGTTCCAACTGATTTAGTATACATCTACCTCCACACTAAGTGGCACGGGCAGAGAGAGTGCTTTCACTATTCCCCATAACAGTCTTTTATTTTTTTCCAAATATTGCACTGAGTTTATTTTGTGTTGACCACCTACAGCATGTGATTTACCCTTAAGAATTGTTGGTTTCCCCCAATGAAACTTCCTTGGGGAAAATTAATTTCTTTTTTTTTAATTTTTAATATTTTTTATTACATATTTTCCTCAATTACATTTCCAATGCTATCCCAAAAGTCCCCCATACCCCCCCCACTTCCCTACACACCCATTCCCTTTCTTTTGGCCCTGGCATTCCCCTGTATTGGGGCATATAAAGTTTGCAAGTCCAATGGGCCTCTCTTTCCAGTGATGGCCAACTAGGCCATCTTTCGATACATATGCAGCTAGAGTAAAGAGCTCCGGGGTACTGGTTAATTCATCATGTTGTTCCCCCTATAGGGTTGCAGATCCCTTTAACTCCTTGGGTACTTTCTCTAGCTCTCCATTGGGAGCCCTGTGAGCCATCCAATAGCTGACTGTGCTCATCCACTTCTGTGTTTGCTAGGCCCCGGCATAGTCTCAAAAGAGACAGCTATATCTGGGTCCTTTCAGCAAAATCTTGCTAGTGTATGCAATGGTGTCAGCGTTTGGAAGCTGATTATGGGATGGATCCCTGGATATGGCAGTCTCTAGATGGTCCATCCTTTCATCACAGCTCCAAACTTTGTCTCTGTAACTCCTTCCATGGGTGTTTTGTTCCCAATTCTAAGAAGGGGCATAGTGTCCACACTTTGGTCTTCATTCTTCTTGAGTTTCATGCGTTTAGCAAATTGTATCTTATATCTTGGGTTTCCTAAATTTTGGGCTAATATCCACTTATCAGTGAATACATATTGTGTGAGTTCCTTTGTGATTGTGTTACCTCACTCAAGATGATGCCCTCCAGGTCCATCCATTTGGCTAGGAATTTCATAAATTCATTCTTTTTAATAGCTGAGTAGTACTCCATTGTGTAAATGTACCATAATTTCAGATCCGTCTACAAAAGGACATACTCAACAAAACTGGAGAACCTGGATGAAATGGAGAAATTTCTAGACAGATACCAGGTACCAAAGTTGAATCAAGATCAGGTTAATGATCTAAACAGCCCTATATCCCCCAAAGAAATAGAAGCAGTCATTAATAGTTTCCCAAACAAAAAAAGCCCAGGACCAGATGGGTTTAGTGCAGAGTTCTATCAGACCTTCAAAGAAGATCTAATCCCAGTTCTTCACAAACTATTCCACAAAATAGAAACAGAAGGTACTCTACCCAACTCATTTTATGAAGCCACAATTACTCTGATACCTAAACCACAAAAAGACCCAACAAAGATAGAAAACTTCAGACCAATATCCCTTATGAATATTGATGCAAAAATCCTCAATAAAGTTCTTGCTAACCGAATCCAAGAACACATCAAAACAATCATCCATCCTGACCAAGTAGGTTTCATCCCAGGGATGCAGGGATGGTTCAATATATGGAAATCCATCAACGTAATCCAGTATATAAACAAACTCAAAGACAAAAACCACATGATCATCTCGTTAGATGCGGAAAAAGCATTTGACAAGATCCAACACCCATTCATAATAAAAGTCTTGGAAAGATCAGGAATTCAAGGCCCATACCTAAACATGATAAAAGCAATCTACAGCAAACCAGTAGCCAACATCAAAGTAAATGGTGAGAAGCTTGAAGCAATCCCTCTAAAATCAGGGACTAGACAAGGCTGTCCACTTTCTCCATACCTATTCAACATTGTACTTGAAGTCCTAGCCAGAGCAATTCGACAACAAAAGGAGATCAAGGGGATACAAATTTGAAAAGATGAAGTCAAAATATCACTTTTTTGCAGATGATATGATAGTATATATATAAGTGACCCTAAAAATTCCACCAGAGAACTCCTAAACCTGATAAACAGCTCCGGTGAAGTAGCTGGATATAAAATTAACAGTCTTTCTTAAGATGATACCCCTTGCAGGTGCATCAGGATCAGGCAGAGGGTTGTCAGGTGTTTTATCTTCTTCCACTTTGCTTTCTCTCCACAGCCTCGTAAGTCTTTCTGGAATGAAGACCGGGTTTTCCTGATCCTGTGGAAACACACAGAAAGCTCCTCAGGACCATACCAACACCTGATCTGGACCTTTCCATTGTCCCATAAGGAAATCCTTCAATAGCACAGACACTGCCGCACCCTGCTGAGGGGTACAATGCCGTTCTGCAGTTGATTTTCCATTCTTATCAAAATTTAAAAAAATTAAGTAATATTTAATTTATCCCTAGGGGATTTAAACTGCATCCATATCCCCCCTTTTTGTTTTATTAATGCGTTCTTCAATGTGGCCTTGGCTTTTTCTACACTTCCTTGTCCTTGGGGGTTATAGGGTAGGCCATGGATAACTTTTATACCTAATGCATTACAAAAATGTAAAAATCTCTGGGAGGTATAAGCAGGTCCATTATCAGTTTTTATCTGTCTAGGCATCCCCCATGCTGCAAACGCCTGAAGGCAATGAGATATAACATTACGGGCTTTCCCCCTGTTTGGGCAGTAGCAAATATAATGCCTGAATATGTATCTATGCTGAAATGAACATATTTAAGATTACCAAATTTGGGGATGTGGGTAACATCCATCTGCC
This sequence comes from Mus caroli, assembly GCF_978045245.1. NCBI lineage: Eukaryota > Metazoa > Chordata > Mammalia > Rodentia > Muridae > Mus > Mus caroli. The sequence continues at coordinate 74,617,913 of NW_028227271.1, forward strand.
AAACATGAAGAGGCTTAAGACCTCGGGGATTAACTCCAATTGGCCTTTGTGGCCACAAGGACACACAATGGACACATTTTAGCATAATCTCTCGAGCCTTTTCTTGGGTAATCCTAAACTTTTGTTTCAAGGTGCCTGCATTAACATGAAAGTTTCTATGAAAATCTGCAGCAAGCTGCACTGGAGAGGCACTCATAAAAACAAACAGGGAACGAGTACATTCATCTGCAACAGAATTTCCCCTGGCTATAGGCCCGGGCAATCCTGAATGAGCTCTAACATGTACAATGCAAAAAGGATGCTTCCTTTCTCAAATCATTTTTTGCAAGGAGGAGAAATGGATACATACAGTGGAGGCAGCTTTAATTACCCCCATGGTTTCTAATTGCTGCACTGCTTGGACTACATACTGACTATCTGAAACTAGATTAAAAGCTTCCTCAACCTCTTAAAACACTTGCAGGACAGCACATAATTCAACAGCTTGTGCGGATTGATAGGGAAATACATGAGCTTGGGGTTGATTTCCTTCAACATTAACTACTCCCATGCCACCTTTTGATCCATCAGTAAATACATTAACAGTACCTGGGATTGGCTCCGTCCAGGTAATTCTGGGGTATATCATAGGATTTCTCATGACAAATTAAAGCCAAGGACTGGCAGGATAATGATGCTCAAACTGCCCAGTCATGCTCGTGCAAAGCATGGCCCAATCATTATTAGTGGAGGCAAGTACCTCAATCTGTTTAGGAGTATATGGCGCTATTACTACATCAGGTTGTTTACCAAAAGCTCCTAGCCCAACCTCTATACCCTTAAGAATTAGCTGGGCTACGCTTTCAGGGTACCATGGCAGTACCTTGGCTGGGGAGTGATGTAAATATACCCAACATAAAGGCCCTTTTTGTCAAAATACTCCCGTGAGAGACAAATCAGTAGCAATAACACAAAAACTAATAGGCAAGGTGGGATCAACCCGATCAACTTGAGCCTTGGCTAAACTTTGTTCCACTTTTGGAAAGAAGCTCTGGCTAAGGGTGTTAATTGGCGAGGAGATTGTAAATCAGAATCTCCTTTTAAAATATCAAATAAAGGGCATAACTCTGCATTGGGAAGATTACAATAGGGCCGAATCCAATTGATATCTCCTACCAATTTCTGAAAATCATTCAAGGTATACAATTTATCCATCCTTAATTCCAGCTTTAGTGGCTCGACAATAGCATCTCTCAATTTAGTGCCTAAATAGTGTTTTACTTCTGTCTTTTGAACCTTTTCTGGGGCAATCACAAAATTCCACTTCTCCAACTGTTTAGTTAGGGTCCCAAATACTTCTTCCACTTCCACATTAGAGGATCCACAAACCAAATATCATCCATATAGTGGTATAAATATACTCTCGGATAGTTGTCGGATAGGTTGCAATGCCTTATCTACATAAAGCTGGCACAGGGTAGGGCTATTTGCCATACCTTGGGGTAGAACCACCCACTCATATCGCAAATCAGGGGCAGAATGATTAGTTGATGGCAAGGTAAAGGCAAATTTATCTGTATCAGCCGGATGCAGAGGAATGGTGAAAAAGCAATCTTTCAAATCTATCACTATTGAGGTCCAATTTCTTGGTAACACTGAAGTCATTGGTAGCCCTAATTGCACTGACCCCATGATTTCCATCTGGGCATTGACTGCACGTAAATCATGGAGTAACCTCCATTTCCCTGATTTCTTTTTTTATCACAAAAATAGGTGTATTCCATGGTGAAATAGATTCTCTAACATGTCCTGCATCAAGTTGTTCTTTAATCAACATGTGGGCAGCTTCCAACTTTTCCTTGGGTAGAGGCTACTGAGGGACCTACACTGGCTGATCAGATGTCCATTTAATAGATATTTGCTCAGTGGCCCTTAGGAAAAACCCAATCCCTCCCTGCCACTTTGGCCTCTAGGAGAGATAGGTAAGAGTCGTCCATCCTCATTTTTGCCAAGACCCTTACCCTTCTGATAGTTCATCCCGTCCATGATAGCTTGACTTGCAAACTATAAGTCTTTTCTGAAACCATTTTTACACCCATCTTGGTCATAACATCTCTTCTCCAAAATGAAACAGGGATTTGAAGAACAAATGGCTGAAAACTGCCCCTATGCCCCTTCTCATCCTTCCAACGGAGTACACTAGCACTGCATCTGGGGTCTTGTGCAAATCCAAGACCTCGAAGAGTTTGAGCAGAGGTCTGAAGGGGCCAACGTTTTGGCCAATCTGCTTCTTTTCTAATGCTGTGATCAGCCCCTGAATCAAGTAAGCCCCATATAGACACCTCCTGAACTTCAAGTTTATACATAGGGCAATCCTCCATAGTCATAGAAAACCACACCCAGTGTCTCCAGTGGAGCCAAAGCCCCTATTTCCTCTTTTCAGTCCCCTTGAAGGGAAGCTAGCATGGTGACAAGGCAAAAGCAAAATTTGAGCAATTCTATCTCCAGGGGAAATGGTAGACACCCCTCTGGGGGAGGAAAACATGATCTTAACCTTTCCCTCATAGTCAGGATCAATGACACCAGGATGGATAATTAATTCCTTAATGGCTGCTGAACTATGTCCTAATAAGAGGCCAACTGTGTTTTTTTTGGCAAAGGACCCTTAAAGGCTGAAGCAATTATCTGCACACCCATTTCTGGGGTTAATACGAGTCTGGTGGTGGTGCAGATGTCCAGTCCTGGACTTCCTGTTGTGGCTCTTCTGGGGATGCCCTAGACGATTGAGCGGGGGAATGTGTTGAAGGTTTGGCCACAGTGTGGGAGTCTGCTGCATGGCCCCATATATTTGTGGGCCCTGAGGCTGGGGGCCCCACACTCTGTTTTTTGGCCTAGCACCTGAGGAGTGAGAAGTTAGGGGCGACCATCTATATCCCACTTGGATTGACATTCTCCAGCCCAATGATTTCCTTTGCGACAGCAAGGACATATCTTGGGCTGCTGCACGCCTGTCTGAATCTCCTGTCTTCCTTTATTAGGACAGTGTCACTTGAAATGACCTGGCTGCCAGTAAGAGAAGCATCCCTCCCCCCCTGGAATCCCCCCTGCTGTCCACCCTGACAAGGAGTCTGCCTTTGAGCCTGAACTATGATTGCCGCTAACCCCTGGTTGGTCAGTGGAGTGTCCACCACATCTCAGCAAACCTTTAGCCATACATCCAGAAGTTTGCTCTTATAAGGGCATATGGCATCTCTGAAGGGATTATTGACCTGCTCATAGGCTAATTGCTTGACCAATGGCACTGCAGCATCAACATCCGAAAACACTTTCCCGGCTGTCTCCACTAGTTGTCCTAGGAAGTCTGCAAACTTCTCTTTGGGTCCCTGTATCACTTTATACAAGCTGGCCCCAAGGTCTCCAGTGCCTGATAGCATCTTCCAAGCTCTAAGAGCACAGTTATTAATCTGCTCATAAACCTGTATAGGATAACCTCTTTGATTGTTAGCAAAATTCCCTTGCCCCATTAACATGTCTATATTCCAGGCTGCATTGGGGAGTCCAGTTGCAACATTAGCCACAGCCTGCTCAACGCCATGCTCAATATAAGCAGCCTTCCATTTTAAATAACCTCTTCCCAAAAGAATGGCCTTGCAGAGGTTCTGCCAATCAAAAGGCATCATACAGTACCGCTGTAGGGACTTAACCTGAGTTACGGTAAAGGCAGCCTGGACCCCATAAGTTGAAACTGACTCCTTCAATCTTTGTACAACCTTCCAATCCAAGGGTTCATGATACCGTTGCCCCTGTTGATCCTGAAATACTGGGAAGGCCCCCACAACAGCAGACACATTTTTCCAGACTTCTGAATGAAGACTATGCTTTTTGTCTCCCTCATCTTTATTGGGGGGGGAGGGGAGAAGTCAACGGAGGGGCTGATGGTTCAGGCGGCCTACCGTGCCTCAAACTCAAGCGGGACATCCTACTACAGATGTCACTGTCGCTATCAGTCCTGTTGCTGTCACTAGTAGACCCTTCAGAGCTAGATTCCTTCTTATCTTTCTTATCTTTGGTTTGTTGTTTAATCTGTTTAGGATTTCGGCTGCTAGCCTGAGAAGCAATCTCCTTAGCCTCCTCAAGCGCCACTGCTCCTTCCTCTATTTCAGCATTGTATTTTCCACTGGCGTCCCTCAAGCACGCCCTGACCAAGTTCCAGATGGCTAACATCCCTACAGGTAGAGGGTTCTTCATATCAGAAGCTTGGAGATCCCTTCCCAAATGCTCCCAGCACTGTTGATTAATATACCCTTCCTCTAAAAACCATGGGGCTTCCTTGGACAGAGTATCCAGAAATCTGTCCACCATCTCTGCTTTCATGTTAATACTGCTTCTTTTAAGAAGCTGGGTCAATGCCATTTTTACTTTCACTTTAGATGCAGTTGAACCCATATCGTTTAAATTCCCTGCATCTCTATATCTGAGATCCTTAATGCTTCGTCCCTTTTTTCCCGGGAACCTGACAGGCCTGTGCTTTTTTTACTTACCATTGCTTACCAACATGATTAGATCCCTGTACAGGCCACCACTTGTCTCTGACCCGCAGAGACAAGAACGACATGGACACCAAGACGGGTTCATGCAGCTTCTGCTTTACTTGTGGCAAGGGCTATTCTTATACTCTTATGGCAACTGACCTCATCTTGCTCCACACCACCTCATCCAATCAGAATCACACATGCTCCATGCATGAATCAGGCATGAGCTCAGGTCAGTCACAGATAGGCTGACTGATCCAAATCACAAGGAATAATCTAACTTGGCAGGCAGCTTACGCATGCAGTTTCACTGTGCATGTTCAGACAAGGCAGTAAACATGTGGGGTTCACGGAGCCTGGCAATGGCCCAGGGCGCCATCTTGGCCCATGTGGCCACACCCGCTTCCCACAAAGATGCATGTGGAAAGGATGAATTCAGCATGGTCAAAGCAGCTCGACTTCAATATGTGGACACAAAAATTAGTTCTTGGTCTTGGCTTCAGGTAATTATTCACACTGGGCCAGAATGTTGCTGTTTCCACTTGCATAGTTTAGTTTTACACAGAATACCTAAGTCAGTGGGCCTGTGGTAATATGGATGCTTTGGATACTATAACATCAGATACGGGCTTTTGTTTTGTTTTTTGTTTTCTGTTTGTTTTTTGTTTTTTTGGGTGTTTTTTTTGTTTTGTTTTGTTTTGCTTTTGCTTTTACAGCCAAATGGTGATTTTCATGGTCTCAGCATTATTTATGCAGGCTCTTAGAAAAAGGGCATGTGGAGCCATATACAAAACTAATAAATCTATTCTCTGTGTTAGTAAAATAATGTATTGAAGACATTTAGAAGATAAAAAATTTGCATGTATAGTGATGTATATAAGGGAGTATATATAAGGCCATCCTTTTTTCATTCCAATGTTGAGTGAGAGGTTTCTCGTTAGCAGAGCTAATCTCTTTACCCTGTAATCACAAGCTTTTGCTGCTACATTAATTCACCAATGCTGCTTTCTTCTATAAACTGGTTTTATATTCATTTCTGCCTTGTTGTTCTGTTTTTATTGTAGACCTCCTACCTAGGATTATTAAATTATTATTTATAATCATGTGATGAAGTCAATATAGTTTGTTAAAATCTCCCCCAGCAATGCAATTTGTCCATTACTTTTATATTTAGCTTCAGGTAAGTCCTTAGGACAATAGCAGAAAGCAGCTGTGAAGTTTGCCAAATTATCACAGAAATGATACCTATTTCAACTGCTACTATGTTCTCCTATGAAACCTCTTGAGCTGGGTCTTCACAGTACACACTGATGTCAGGACTCCTGTCTTCCAGTCTCCTATTAGGAAGGCCTATTAATCTCTGATTACAGCACTCAGGGGATTTCCTAGTTTAAACTTGGAAAAATCTTCCAACTTCCTCATAAAACAATGTGATCTGGTTTGTTACAGAATACGCTCCTCTCTGGAGCCAACTTCTGCATTAATAACTTTACTATTGATGTAATAAAACACTATGACCAAGAAGACTTGTTTGTCTGAGAATGGATCTCGTAGGCTCATATATATGAATGTCTTGTCACTAATTGGTGGAATATGTATCATTATTAGAGAAATTGTGTCAGTGGGAGTAGGCTTTGAAGTTTCAAAATCCATGCCAAGCATAGTCTGTCTATCTGTCTGTCTGTCTGTCTGAGTGACTGACTGTCTCTGCTTCTTTCTTTCTAACTTGTGGATCAGATGTAGGCTCCCAGCTACTGCTCTAGAGACATGCTAGCCTGCCTATCACCTTTCCCCCACTTTCACAGACTTATCTTTTGAAACTGAAGAAAAATTCTCAATTAAGATGTGACAAAGAGGGTTATTTATAAATTTCATTTATGCTTTTCATGCTGTTACTGTCTTTTACTGAGAAATTTCATTGAGATGGCAAAACTTAATTAGGGCTCCACAAGTCATATCATTCTTGTTTCAAGAATGAATAGGCTGTTGTTCTTAGCCATTCTGACTGGAGTGAGATGAGATCTCAATGTTGTTTTAATTTGCATCTTCCTAATTGCTAAGAATGACGAATAGTTTTTCAGGTGTTTCTTAGCAATTTTATTTCTTCTCTTGAAGACTTCCTGTTTAGACCCTCAGCTATTTTTAATTAGATCATTTTTTAAAATCTGTGACACTGTTATTTTTAGTTCATTTGTGTATTCTGAAAGTAAATCCTCTGTCAGATGTGCATCTGACAGTGATGTTTCCTATTCTGTGTGTTTCTTCTTCACTTGTTTATTGCTTACAGAGCTGTATAGAAGCCTGTTGGCTTTAGGATGCTCCACAATTTGATTGCTATCCTTAGTTCCTGGGTAAATGGAGTCTTATTCGGAAAGTCCTTCCCTATCACTTTATCTTGTTAGGTACTAATTTTTTTTTCTAGCAGTTTTAGTGTCTCGGGTTGCAAGATGAGGTATTTGACAACCTTTGTGCTAATTTTTTTCTGTACTGAGTGATTTATATGGTTCTAATTTCACACTTCTGCATGTGAACGTCCAGTATTCCCAAAATAACTCATTGAAGATGCTGTCTTTTCCCCAGTGTATTATATTTTTACCTCTTTGTTAAATATCAGATGGCTGTAGCTATAAGTACTCACCTTGAGTTTTCTACTTTATTTCATTAGTTTGCATGTCTGATATTGTGCATGTACCTTAAATTTTTTTTAACTATAGTCCTATAATATACCTTGAAGTCTGGAATGGCAATCTGTTCAGTATTGTTCCTTTTTCCTCCTGAGGACTGCCTTGTGTATTTGGATCTCTTTGGGTTCCATGTGAATTTTGATATTTAGTTTCTATTTCTGAGAAGAATTTGGTGAGTATTTTGATTGGGATTCTATTGAATCCAAGTTGCTTTTGGTAAAATAATCATTTCTACAATATTAGTTCTACCTAGGATAGGTTGTGTTTTAATTTTCTAGTGTCTTTTCCAATCTTTCTCCAGAGTTTTGAGAATTCTTTTCTAGAGGTCTTTCACCTCCTTCATTATGTTTACTCCATTATGTTTTGTTGTCAACAGAAGTGTGTATGTAATCTCATTTTCAGTGTATTTCTTTTTGTTGATATATAGCAAATAATTTTTTGTAAGTTGATTTTGTACCCTACAAATTTGCTGACATTAAAAAATTGTTTCCAGAAGTTCTTGTTGGAAATTATTTATTTATGTGTATAATTTTATATTCTCTGAACATACAGATTTATTTCCTATCTGTATCACTTTATCTTCCTTCTCTTTCTTGCTACTGCTAATTTTTCCAGAACTATATCAAAAAAGATAGGGAATGGTGGGAGTTCTGTCTCACTCCTGAGTTTAATGAGACTGATTTGACTTTTTGTCCCTTTAGGATAATGGCTGTAGTTTTGTAGTTTCATAGATAGTCCTAGTATGTTTCCTCTAGGCCTATAATCTCTAGGACTTTTATCATAAAAGCATGTTGAATTTTATTAAAAGCTCATGGCATCACATGGGAAAAACCCTGACAACAAGTTCTAATGAAATTGTGGAGAAATTGGATGCCCCCCTCCCCCATTCACTGTTGGTGGAAAAATAAGTTGTAGCATTGAATCTGGAAATCAGTATAAATTTTTTTCATAAAGCTAAAAATATATCTTCATATTATTCAGCTATATAATGCCTTGGCCTATGCCCAAATTCTAAATATACTATTTTATAGATACATACTCTGGAATGTTTATAGGCACACTATCAAAATAGCCAAGAGTGTTTATAAACACACACTAACAGACATATATACATATACATTTACATGTATATCACATAATATATTTATACCTTAAGAAAGTTAAGCTACTTGCACTAACAATGCTCCTGTAAGGACTGTAGACAAGCAAGACCTCTAGTATTAGGCAAAATAAATCTTTTAAATTATTCACTAAAACAGTTCAAGAGATTCCCAAATCAACAGAGATTATTGATATAGGCCTTGGTTGCTCCTTAGGGTTTGAGGATGGGCCTCTTTTGCTAAATATACCACACATTTAGGCCACATGAATCAAACTGGATTTGGCTTGAAAGTCTCTTCTCAGTGATCTAGTTTCTATGCTTCAAAAAAGTACCATGGACCTTCAGGGGTTGGAAACAATTAAATGGCTCTACCAAGCTGCAGCTCCAATGTAGCAACAAACTATTAAAATGATAAGATATGCATAATGTTTGGAGAAATTACACTTATAGACCCTGAAACGCATCTATTTCCACCACTTTGCGAGGCCAGCATGATTCTTTACTGCATTCTAAAACTTATCTATATGCCACAGATGAATGTGGCTACTGCCCTCTTCAATGAAACCTCTCTTTACTAGACACAATGCAGAGTCCATCAAATTGTGGGAGCCATGCCCAAATAGATACACCTGTACCACAGCTGCTGCATCTATAGTTCAGGGAACAGTGTAAGATTCAAGACACCAGGAGGTCATCTGTGAACCAATGACTTTATACAAAGGCTGAGAACATGGCATTATCAATGGAAATGTTAGCATCAAAACACAAACAGTACAGACAAATAATAATGATTGGTGGGTGCTCCCAACTGATTATCAATATAAAATGGCCATCATTGAAACCATATACACTTACAAAAAACAAAATAGAACTTAGCAGGTTCTATTTGTATTTTTGAATTATAATTATGTCCATATGTAACAATGATAATCAAAGTAAAGTGGCTATCAGTTTAAAGGTGGGGGGCATAGAGGAGGTGGGGAGAGGGGATATGGGAGGGGAATGATGGAGAAAAAGGAAGGGAAAGTGATACAATGATATTTTAATTAAAGTGTCTATTAATTTACATATCACTCTTTTAAGTAATAAAATTTCAAAAATGAAAAAAATATTGTTCAACATTAAGTTGCTACTATATGATTAGAAGTTCAGTGTTTATACTTCCTTTTTCCTTCCTTCCTTCCTCCCTCCCTCCCTCCCTCCCTCCCTCCCTCCCTCCCTCCCTCCCTCCCTCCCTCCCTCCCTTCCTTCCTTCCTTCCTTCCTTCCTTCCTTCCTTCCTTCTTTCTCTCCTCCTTCTTCCTCCCTTTCTTCCTCTCTCTTCTTTCTTTCTTTCTTTCTTTCTTTCATTCAATAAAGTCTTACTCTTCAGTCCAATGCTGCCCTTGAACTGATGGGTGATCCTCCTGCCTTACCTTTTGGAGTTCTGGAAATATAGCTATGCACACCAGGCCTGACCGTTTTGTTTCTACAGACTTTAGACCCAGCATTTCTTGTAATGATTAGAACAATTAGTATTCATTACTATTTTATTTTTGTCATATTCCGTCATTAGGGCAAACTTTATTTCAATACTTAATTACTGAGCAGTGGTCAAATCATAGTTTCTTAGACTCATTTAAATAATTGAACTTGTACTATGCACTGATTTTTCAAAATTATTTTTGCTTTGCAATCTGTAATAATTATAATTACTAAGTTTTAAAAAGATTTAAGATGTTAGTGATGTTTGGGTAATCTGGAGTAATTAACTTAATTCCAAAGGTATGTAAAACTAGAACACTAGCATCTTAATTATTTTTAAATATTGTTAGTTTGGTATGCTGTGTAGCTTTATCAGAAGAATTATGATGTAGTCTATAATTGTCTAGCTCCATAGGCATGTAATGAATATCATAGTGTGTCAATGTGTCTGAAATTCTTGCAAATATCTAGACTGTTCATGATTTCTTTTACTAGACTGCCAGGTTCAATGTGATTATTTTGCATGTTCCATTTATTAGACAATTAACTGAATTGATTAGCTCATGAATGCACTTGTGTGTGAGTGAGTTCTACAAAGGTATTATAGCTTTGTGGTGTTTATACTGAGTTAAAGCCAGGAGTGCTAGAAACATTGCCTCTAATATTGTAGAGCTGAAAGCTTTCTCTTCATTCATTTATGAATAAAAGTCCAGTAAGAGAAAGAAGGAGGAAGTGTTCTTGGAGTTGTGGACAATTTGTGTCCAGTAATCATTTACTAATTTTAATTTCTTTGATATATTAAAAGGAGAAAAGAATCTTTGTAATTGTAAGTTTTTATTCACTTTAATTTGTGGTTTTAACTTTAAAGATTGATAGCAATGTTTCATAAACATACACGTATGAGTGTGTGAGTGTGTGTGTATGTGCGTGTCCATGTGTCTGTGTGTGTGTGCAAGTGCATCTATGTGTGTGTGCATGAGTGTGTGTGTGTGTGTGTGTGCATAGTATATTATGTATGCATCAGGATATGTGGCCCATAAATCTCAGGGAATTCTCCTGTATCCTCTTTTACTCTACCATAGGCATGCTAGAATTATAGATTTATGCTATTACATGTGTTTTGCATGGGTCCCAGAGACCCTGGTTTTCCCATTTCAATGGCAAATGCTTTTTCGCTGAAATATCACTTTATCCTCTGAAAACAAAATTTGCAACATGGCAATCAAATATTGAGAAACTACATGATTTGATTTTCATTAGTCATGATGTAATGAGAAATGGCTCACCTTCTTCTAGTTAGGATTTATCAAGGCATATGTTAGTATTATATTCTTGTCAATGTTTAGCACTGATTCGGTGTTCTAACTGCTGTCCACTACTCCAAACTGTATTAGTTACTTTTCTATTACTGTAATAAAGCATACTTACCGATGCAAGTCATGAAAGAAAGAATGTATTTGAGCTAATGGTTCCAGAGGATTAACATGCATCATCGTGGAGCAAGACAGCAGGAAGAATGAGAGCTAGAGAAGAAACATATTGCTCACGTCCTGAGATGCAAGCACAATGCAGGGGGGACTAGAAATAGAATTAGTACTTAGGCCTCCAAAGTCAGCTCCCAGTGACCTGCTTTTCTTTCTGCAAGGCCACACCTCCTAAACCTCTCTTAATAGCACCACTAACTGAGCATGAGATAAGTAAACCCCTGAGACTAGAGGAGTACACAAAATCATGGAGACTAATAATATTTCAGAATTGTACAAGGCCAACTTTGACAGCACAAGGTAAACTGAGGAAGGCAGCTAGTATGGAGTCAGAATTTCGGGTCAGTGCTGATAGCATCCGACAGGGGTCCCCACTGACAGTGGCAGGTGATGCATGGGCTCAGCACTGGTAGTGCTTACAAGATTTAATTATATTGGGCCAGTGCTTTCTATGACTGGTGAGAAACTAGGAACTCCTTTCATTCTCTAGGGGCTGGCAAGAAAGAAATGAAAAGAGAGAAAATTCATACACTCACACACACACAAACTTAGTGGATGAAACAAAGCAGGATCCAAGCATCTTACACACACACACACACACACACACACACACACACACACACCACATTAAACTCTATGGGGCACAATGAAGACAATTCTAATGATAAAGTCCCTAAATAAACAAAGACCCATTCCAAAGACTATATGACACATGAAGACATAAAGAGCCTGAATAAAAAATAATTGGAGAGATCTCATATTGATGACTGAATCACTGAATTAACAGCCTTTCTTGGAAAAACAAGAATGAACAAAACTCCCAGAACAGATAGTAAAAGTCAGTGTTGAAGCCAAAAAGAAAAACAAAACAAACAAACAACAAAAAGGCAAGAACAGCAAATATTACAAAGTAGCACAAATATTATAATGAAACAAAAGATTTGGTTCTGCTCATTTAAACGGTTAACAGAGTTCACAAACTTTTGTCGGATTAACAGAAGACCTAATTTAAAAACGTAGATTAATAGAAGGGATATTAAAACAGGGGAGAAAGATCACGTTACTTATAAAAGCATGCATATCAGTAACACATGCAAAGTCACAAAGCGGCCAGAGGCATCAGCACCCATATTTCAGGTTACACTAGGCAACAAAAATGACCTCATTCTAAGAACGACACTTTGCTGTGGAATAGAACTGAGGTTATGTAGTAACAGCAGATGCCTCTGTATCCACAAGATTGTTGACAAAGTGACCAAAGACATACATTGGAGAAAAGATATTAACATCACCAAATGGTACTAGGCTAACTAGACTGTTATCTATACATAGATATAGGTGGACTAAAACCTGGTACTTATTTCCTTATTTCTTTGTCTCTGTTTCTTTGTGTCTGTCTCTTTCTGTTGCTAATCATTTTATATATAATGTGTGTGTGTATGTGTGTGCTGTATATATGTATATTCCAAATTTAAATGTCAGGGACCTCAAAATAAGAAGATATCCTGAATCTGTCAAAGTAGAAATTAGGGATTACAGTTGTACTCCGAGGAATAGGATAGGGCTTTTAAACAGGATCTAGGAACAGAGGCACTCTAACAGTTGGCAAATGGGACCTCACATACTAAGGAGATTCTCTACAGCAAAGGCATCAAAATTCAAGTGAAAAGACTGCCTATCTAATGGGTAAAAGTCTTCACAGCTAAACATTTGGCAGACAGTTGGTATCTAAAATATGCAAAAAAGAAACCCTCAGAGACTAAACACCAAGAAACCAAATAGCCTAATTAAAAAATTAGATCATGGAGATGAACAGACAACTCTCAGAAGAAGACATTTAAGAGTCTAAAGTATGTTTTCAATATTTAGCACTCACACACACAAACACACACACACACAAACCTATAGAAATTAATAAACTAATATAGGACTACAGTAGTGGTGGAAGGGGGCTTCAAGGAAAGAGGGTAGTGGGCAGGAGGCACAAATGGTGTAAAGAGAATGAGTTAGGACACCTAAAGTTCCCAATGCAACACTATCAAGCTACAAACTCAGTAGAACCCATGTAAGAGTTTAGCGTATTTTGAAAATCTTAGAGCCAGATAGGGAATGGTACAAATGGTAATCCAAAGGCAAGATGCATTATCCTTGGCCAACATGAAGAAAGGATACCATTGGTAAATGCCCTTCTCCTCTTCTTGCTTTATTCCAAGATTAGATGATGTTCATCTGGAGTGGGGAGGGTGCACTGTTTCTTCAGTTGATAGGGACCTTCAGAGACAAATGCCTTGTGGCTTCCATTCAGTGGTATGTGGTATCAAGCTCTCACAGGTTCTGAAGAGCTTAACCAAGGTCTTTTTACTTTCTACTCCTCAAGAAACTTCACTCCTCCCTCCTACTCCACAACAGTCACATCAGGTACAGAAGCCTGGAGAATATTACTGTTTTGCCATTAGCCTGCTTCTCAATCCCACCAAGAGATGTCAGCACATCGGACCACTTGTCTCTGCTCCCTCTTTTTATTTATTCTGTTTCAGAAGTTAGCTAATTTTTTGTTTTATTTAATCTATTTTTATACTCCAGATTTTATCCCCCCCCCAGTCCTCTCTCTGACTGTTCCACATCCCATATCTCACCCTCCCACCCCTGTCATCTCCACAGGATGTCCCCACCCCCAACCCCCACTCCACCAGGACTCTCCATTTCCTGGGACCTCCAGTCTCTTGAGGATTTAGTTGCATCTTCTCTGACTGAAACCAGACCTGGCAGTCCTCTGCTGTATATGTGTTGTGGGCCTCATATCAACTGGTGTATGCTGCCTGGTTGGTGGTCCAGTGTCTAAGAGATCTTGGGGGTCCAGACTAGGTCCTCCAACAGGGTTGCCCTTCTCCTCAGCTTAGAAGTTCTCTTATTTTTATGCCTATGATTTTACATTCTATATTCATGTTTCACACTTTGAAAACCCTTATCTCACCTGTCTGTGTTTCACAAGGCTAATGTGTTCAACAGAACATAGGTGTCTAAGTGAATCAAAAACATCTTTAGAATTTAAAATAGCATCATCACAGCTACTGTGATGAATGCACTCAGGACTGCTTTTTCATTATTGTCCCTGCAATACTCAACAAGACTTTAAATGATAGGTCAGAAGGCATAGTTTCCCATCACTTCACTCTTCCCAAACTTGAGGTACAAAGCAGAGAGGTGGACAAGCTTTACAGATTGTTGAATTCTCAGATGACTGAATATTGGAAGGAGCCTGTTGAATTCAGAAAGTACATGCACTTAAGCAACAGTGTTGGTAATTCAGTCTCAGTGCAGAACAAGCACTTAACTCATCCGATTTCTCCTCCCTCGGTCTCCAAGAGGATGTTCAAGAGATGAACTGTGGGAGTGGGGACCAAATTCTGTGGGAGAGGGTCAAATTCTGGACTGTGAAAAATAAAAGTAATAAAAAATTATGAGTTCTATTTTCTTATATCAGCCTGGTATATTGTTTTATTCTAATTATGCTACTTGTTGAGATCTTTGTGTATATGTGTGCATGTGCGCATGTATGTGTGTGTGTGTGTTAAATAGTGTAAAAATGACTCTACTTAGCTGTCTAGTATTATGAAAATGCCTACAGAAAGAAGGAAAGAGGGGGTTTGGTGGATGTGATTAATTGCTCATTGGACCCCAGCTATTGGAAAAGCTATTCAGACTTACATAGCACAGACACCACCTCAGGTAGACTACCACTTGGCCTTGGAGGAACCTGCAAAGGGATCCAACTTTACCACTGAGTCCCAGCTGTTTGCAGAAGCAACAAAAGCAACTCAACTAGTTGTAGAAGTAGTTCTAATTAAAGCCTGACCTCTGCTTCTATTCTGTTTTCTATTTATATAAAATATTCTGTGAAGTTGAGAAAATAATGGGATACTGTGAGCCCAAGGAGGATTTTTTTTCTTTTTACTATAAATGAGCAAAGGAGGTTTAAATCAAAACAGACATAAATAAAACCCCAAACAAAAGGATAGACAAGCTGAAACAAATGTATATCTGCTTAGAATTCAACATGCTTTCTCCATGGTTAATCAATATGATGGGATTTAGAATCACCGAGTAAACATCGGTGAGCATATTTGTGAGGGACTATTAGGTTAACTGACTTAGGAAGATGGGAGTCTCTACTTGACTAAAAAATAAGTGAGCTGAACACAAATATTCAATATTTTTTAAGAGATAGGGAAGAAGAATCTTTTATAAAACTATTAATTCCCACTAATGTGGCTATGTATAAATTAATAAATTTTCTTCATTGCTCTGTTACTGTGATTATGTATTGAGTGTAGAATGATTTGAGAAACAGTTATGTAAACTCTGTCATTATATCTGCAATGATTGTTTTGTATAAAGATTCACTCATAATATTACAAGGAACTTAGGTTCTTGCTTTAGTGTTAAATACTTGGGAAATTGACACTGTAGGGCCATTTTTTTAGGAAGAAAGTGAGAATACTTGACAAGATATATCTTATATAAGGAGGCCAAACAACTTCTAAAACTTGTTTATTTATTTGAAACATGATCTTACAAGAAAGCCCAGGATGGCCTGGAACTCACTAGAAGGACCAATTTTGGCTGAAATGTATAAAAAGCCTCCTGCTTATATCTCTCAGGTGTTTGAATTAATACGTCTAGGTTTACATTCCTAGATTTAAAGTTTTAATAAAGCAATTTCTGTTTTGGTAACAGAATAATGAGCCACATTATCAATGAGATTTACAATTTTTGCTTTAAACACTTAGATAAGCCTTATTATTAGCTCTGAAGCATGCCCTTGGCAGTTTTAGAGACCTATGACTTTGACAGCTGTATGTGTAAGTGTAAATATCTATCTATCTATCTATCTATCTATCTATCTATCTATCTATCTATCTATCTATCTATGATTGTATATATATTCTGTTTTTATTTACCTCTATCTGTATATATTAGCACTTTATTATTTTGTCTTCTCAGTAATATATACACAAAATTAATTTTAAATATATTTCATCTTTCAAACATTTTCCTTAAGGTAAATTTACTGTCAATGTGAATATGTCTATCTTTTGATTGAACAGAAATACTACAATTCCTATCAGATACCAGCTCTTAAATGTTTATTTTCATTTTTCATTGTTGTCAATTGCTTTGTAGCACATATCTGTGACAGTGCTTTTCCTTAGGAAGATATTTTATAGCTAATATTGTAAGAATGATTTACCTTCAAATTTTTTATTTTTTTCTCATTCCACAGTCTGTGCTCTATATAGGTGAGTCTGAGAGAGAAGAAAGACCTGTTTCTTCCCAGTTATTAGAGTGAAAAGAAGCAAACATCATACCTTGCAGCAAAGTGGAAAAGCAACCCGAGAACATGTAGACAGTTTCCCCTGTGTCACTTCACGTGGAGTTGGAAATCACTGAAGCACAGAAAAATCATGCCTAACCTTGTCTGCTTGAGCTTCTACTATGTTTGGGGGAAGGGTGAAATCATATCTAATTTTCCCTTGGGATCTAGTTAACTATATTGGCAGTATTATACATGCTGCTCCTGTTTCCATAACAACCTATAAAAATGCTTTACTAGTAAATATATGTAAACCACTGTGTTCCTGTTCCTAGACTGAATTTGGCATCTCCCCTTTTCAGTTGGAGTTGTAGTAACTTTTGAATAGACACTCTCTGAGATTTATTTCTCTGCTCCTTCCTGGTTTTTGGATTTTACTCAAGCCATGTTCAAAGGACCCATTTGGATCAGTTCTCAAATGTTTTTCCTTATATCAACCACAAAATAATAGCAACTTTGCTTACCTCAACTAGCAGCTTGATAAAAACCATCCAATGTAACTAATCAAATAAACAGTAAATGATATACCTAATTAAGCCAGCATGGAAACTACTAGTAGCTTTCAAGAGAGCCTTGAATAGAGATAGAATATAACTCATATTTGTAACAACCTTAATAAATTACTTAAATATGTTAAATATTTTAATTGAATCACCGAATTAAGGATATATGCATGTCTACTATATTTTCCTAATTTTTAACTAGGGCTTCTATTGTGATTAAAAAAAGAGAAAAACCTTGGTCAAAAGGAACATGGGGAAGTAAAGATTTATTTTGCTTACATTTTCAGGTAACAGGGGGAGGTCAGGTGAGAGCTCAAGGCAGTGACATGGAGTAGGAACTGAAGCAGAGACCACAGAAGGACACTGGCTACTGCCTAAGTTTTCATGCCTTTCAGAGTAATTTTCTTTTATATCCTAGGACCATCTAAAATAGGCCAGGCTTTCCCACATCAATCAATAATTTTAAAAGTGCACTATAGGTTTGCCTACACGCAAATCTGGAGGCATGTTTCAATTGAGGCCTCTCCACAAATGACTCTAGCTTGTGTCAAGGTGACATAAAAGTCTCCAGCACATATTCAAATGCGAGCAAATAAGTTTAAATGCTAACAAGACATAGTTTTTTATGAATCTATCTATCTGTATTTATTTATTTATATTTTAATTGGATATTTTCTTTATTTACATTTCAAATGTTATCCCTTTTCCTGGTTTTCCCTCTGAAAAATACCCTCTCCCTCTTCCCTCCGCCTCCCCCTGCTCACCAACTTCAGCTTCCTAGCCCTGGCATTCCCCCACACTTACAAAGTATGGAGCAGAGACTGGGTGGATGACCACCCAGAGACTGACTCACCTAGGGATCCATCCCATATACAATCACCAAACCCAGACACTTTTGTGGATGCCAACAAGTGCTTGCTGACAGGAGCCTGATGTAGCTGTCTCTGAGAAGCTTTGCCATTGCCTGACAAATACAGAAGTGGATGCTCACAGCCATCCAAAGGACTGAGCACAGGTTTCCCAATGGAGGAGCTAGAGAAAGGACCCAAGGAGCTGAAGGAGTTTGCAGCCCCATAGGAGGAACAACAATATGAACTAGCCAGTACCCCCCTCCCACCAGAGCTCCCTGGAACTAAACCACCAACCAAAGAGCACACATGGTGGGACTCATGGCTCCATCTGCATATGCAGCAGAGGATGGCCTAGTCAGACATCAATGGGGGGAGAGGCCCTATGTCACCCAATGTGCACCATTTCTTTTTGAAAAATATAAAAGCGTATTTCATTAAGATGGATTGAGTAGATCATCCAGTGGGCAAAGTGCTTGCTGCTCATCTAGGAGTGTCTAGATTCAGAGCTTTAGAACCTATATGTTAGGTGTGGTGTCTTGTGCCTGCAACCTCAATGCTGAGGTAGTCCAACAGGAACATTGAAGGGGCTTGCTGCCTAACCACCGTAGTAGCCCAAACAGTGAGTTAATAAAAATCTGAAGTGAAATGCAATGCTGACATCCTGTCCCTACGCATGTGTGCACACTCATAATGACATGGACAACCAGCCCCACAAACATACACAGACACAGCCATACACACATTTTAAAAGAGATTCCACAAAGACTTGGTGCTAACTGTTTCTATGTTTAGAAATCAGTATAGATTGGAATAGTGAGGAAATATGCCTTAAAGTAATACAAATATTCATTTTAGAAAAAAAAAAACCACCCAATTACCTCATATATTTGCCACATGATGTGTATTTTGTGTTTTGTTTTTTCTAGTAGTAGGAGACATGCATTTTTAACCATATCCTATTTGAATAATTCTACATAGCTCTTAAGGTAAGAAAAAATAACCTGTATGAAAAATACTATCAGCTGGGCGTGGTGGTGCACACCTTTAATCCCAGCACTTGGGAGGCAGAGGCAGGTGGATTTCTGAGTTCAAGGCCAGCCTGGTCTACAAAGTGAGTTCCAGGACAGCAAGGGCTATACAGAGAAACCCTGTCTTGAAAAATAAAAAAAAAATACTATCATACATCAGTTATTTTTTATTAATGCTACTAAAATATTGGGTTTTAAAACATATGTGGAATCTTGTATCTGCTGAATCAAAAAATTGGTTTTGGATTTTTAAAGAGGTGTTATTAATGTTATTATTATTTTCATGTTTTCCCAGTAAATAAAGTATTTCCTTACAAGTAAGTAAACACACACACACACATACACACACACACATACACACACACACATACACACACACACACACACACAGACACACACAGCAGGCACATAGAAAGCACAGCAGGCACATAGAAAGACCATCACAATGCTGAGGAGGACTTTAGATTCAGAAGCCTGGTCTCTCACTGATGGCTGGGAATTTCAAAGGTCTTCAAGGGGTTCTTCTCCATTTTAGTGTTTGTTAGTTTGAACAAAGACAAATCTGGACTTGAGTTCTGGCACTGAAGTCTAACTTTAACTTGTATGAGAGAACCTGTCTGTTTCTAGACATGAACCAGCTAACAAACCTAAGACTCCACACTCACACTCAGCATCTGTGGATTCAGACACAACAGGGAGAAAGAGAGAACCTAAAATCATCCATTTGTATTGGATGCCTCTGGAGTTGTGATTGGTTAATGTGGCAACCTAATCTTTGCGCATCTTCAACTGTAGGCCTGGACTTAGGCATTTCTTACAAATGAAGGGATGACAATTGCACACTCCAACTGCTACATTTTCTTGGTTCACTTTGGAATCGCATTTCATTTTTTTCCTAGATGTTGGCTGATGAAGTTGCACTTTCTCTGTGGTCGGCAGAGTCGGCCACAATTCACCCAGACACATTCCTTTCTCCGGTTTACCTGCATCCAGACTTAGTGGGATTGTTGTATAGTCTTTTGGAACACCTCTAACTTCTTCTGTTTAGTTTTTGCCAAAGTTGTAAAAATAGTCCTGGCTTGCTGAACTCCGCACAAAACTCCTGAGAAGGCACTTTCTGTTTTATTACCTGATTCTTTTCCTCTGAAGAAATTGACACATCAGTTCAGAAATGACATTTCAAGGAATGACCTAGAAAAATAAAGGATAGTTTTCACTGTAAGTAAAGTAAATTAGTTTGGAATGTACTTCATTCTTTGTCATTTGGAGACTATTTTGCAATAAGGTGCATTGTGGCCTTTAACAATATATTCTGAGGAATGTGTTTTTCCACTCAACTTGATACATATACAAAGGCCGCAGGCAGGGAGGAGGAAAACAATAGAATAAATGAAGAGAAATTGTTTATTGTTTATACTCCATCCTCCTATTAAGTTCTTCTATATGGGCTATATTTAAGATGTCCAATTTTGAAATATCAATATAATTTGATATGACATGTTAGTTTGAACTATATATTTTGTTTGTTTTGTTAAAAGGGACTATAAATGACCATTTCACTTTATTATAAAGCAGGAAGTATTGAATTTCATAAAAGTATGACACATGAACAGATAAATCAGTGTTTAGATTATTATTCCAGAGGATTGGAAAGTGAGCATTTGCTGGCTTCTGTAGGTATCATAGGATGATTTTGTTTCCTTTCATAGTGTGTGTTAAGAGCTATGTTAACATATTTCCAACAAAGAAATGTTTGTATATGAGCAAGTAACTATATTAGATTTGAGCATGACACATATATCTTTGGAGAATTCACTTAGCTTGCTGGGATATTTGCAATAAAATGATGAAAATCAGTCTGTGCTGTAAAGTGGCATCTTGATTATTCAGTTTGACAGGGTTACCTAAGAGATAAGCCTCTCTCATCTTGCCCCTGAACTATTATCTAGATTATGTTAATTGTAATGGAAATACTCATCATCATTATGGGTGGTGCCATTCCCTTGGCCAGGATCCTGAGCTAAGAAGAGAGGAAAAATAACCTGAGCTTTAGCATTTATTTCTGTTTTCTCAGTGTGGATGCAAAGTGATCGGCTGCTGTCTCATCCAGCCTCCATTACCTCCGTGAGTTTGGAACTTTGTCATAGAAAAATGCTTGAATACTTTAGACAGAACTTATGGAGTCTTTCTGCTGGGAGCTAGCAGATAAGATAGTTGAGAGAAATAAAAAGAGTAGATGTGGTGGTATGAATTAGTAATGTCCTCCATAATTTGGAATGTTTGATAGCTTAGTCTCAGTGGGATATGCTGTGAGTGCAGACTTGTGTGAAGAGAGAAGTCACTAGAGATTGCATACGAGAATTCATAGCCTTGCACCACAGGTAGTTTTCTCTCTATATGCTTTGTACTTGTGGTTGAAGAAATGATCACTAAGACTCCTGTTCCAGCTACCTGCTGCCATGCCTCAACCACCATTAAGGATTCACCATTTGAAACCAGAAGCCAAAAAAAACAAAAAAAAACAAAAAAACAAAAACAAAAAAACAAACCATTATTTCTTCCTTAATTTGGCCTTAGCGTGAGCTTTATCAGAGTTATAGAATTACTAATATAGAAGATACTCAGATCATGAGATTCCATAGGGAAGCAAGGACTCCTCTTCAAAGACTGATCTCCAGGCTGTTCATGGTATATTCTGGTAAAGTATCTAACTATATTATTTGTATTGAAAACTTGCCTTATAATGAACAATGTAATGGATGTGTTGCCTTAACTGCAGATTTTTCAAGACAGCATAGCACTCAGAGCTAATTCTCAGAGCTCTTATGCAGACCACAAGGAGATAGAGAAAATACAATTGTAGGTACTCCTAAGTGAGCGAAACCCTGGTGAGTGTGTGTTGGAGACATCGACCTGGCCATGTCAAGTGCTATAGCCTCCAACAGGAGGAAAACTGGTGAAGCCTTTCCTTCAGGTTAATGTGTGGATATTAGGAGTTGGGGAAGGGGGGAAGCATTCACTATAACGTTCTTTCCATGGATGTTTATAGCCTAAAGATTGTTTCCTTACACAGACAACTGTTTTCAAGATTAGCTAAATCTCTCTTTGATCCACTTATGTACTCTAAGCCTTACTTCCATTTTTATCTGTATGTAACAACCCTGTCTCCTTGTTGAGCAATATGCAATAACTTCATCTCTCTGTTGAACTCTATTTATGACAAACGCACTGGGCTTTTAGGGTGTTGAGGCTTCTGCATCAGAGATCATCCAACCATACTCAACTCTTTCTGTCTGTGCTTGTATTGTCTTTATTTCTTTACTGCCTCAGACTGGTCTATCTCTGGAGCCATGCAAAGTTCATGGCAAAAATCATTTAAAGAATACAGTTCTGTAAGGATAGTTGTGTGAACAAGATTAAATTTGTGGACAAAGGGAATGAAGGGACCAAAGCATATGTAGTTGATAAAGAGAAACTTTATGTTCTTCATTGAGAAAATGTATCCTCCCCATCAGTAGAATAGAAAGGACATTCCGAAGGGAACACCCTGCCTATCAACCACTCTAACTTATGAAAATATAAATGTATTTTAAAGGCACAGTCTAGAGCTTAGGTTGATGGATAAGGGCTTATCTACACAAAACCAGCTGCTGAACGAAGTGAATTTGTAGGATCAGCCAGGGATGCATAAAGAAATCACTATGGCCGTGGACCAAGTAGGCTAAATGTTCAGTTGGTAGCATAACTTGGCAGCACAGTCCACATGGCACAGGCTTTGCAAACAGGAAAGATACATGATTGATGGGCACACAGACATTTGCTGTACTGAATCAGAGAGCTGTTGAGACTAGGAATCTGTAAAGACAAGCTGCAGCTGTGACAGAGACCTGAGCATATTGAAGATACTGGGTCTGTGGGAGTGAGTCGCATCCTGAATGTGTATTATGCCCATGTGTATTTTTTTAATTGGGTATTTATTTCATTTACATTCCCAATGCTATCCCAAAAGTCCCCCACATGCGCACCCACCCACCCACTTCCACTTCTTGTCCCGGGCGTTCCCCTGTACTGAGGCATATGGGCCTCTCTTTCCACTGATGGCCGACTAGGCCATCTTCTGATTCATATGCAGCTAGAGACACGAGCTCGGGGGGGGGGGTACTGGTTAGTTCATATTGTTGTTCCACCTATAGGACTGCAGATCCCTTTAGCTCCTTGAGTACTTTCTCTAGCTCCTCCATTGGGAGCCCTGTGATCCATCCAATAGCTGACTGTGAGCATCCACTTCTGTGTTTGCTAGGCCCTGGCATGCCCATGTGTATTATTTGACATGGGCACAGCTACATCAAGGATTCCAATGTCACAGACCTATGATTGAAGCCGGCAGGTGGCAAAGCCTTCCTCTAGTCTATAAGTAGATGTGGATAGTGTATGCAGAAAAAGTCCACTATAGCTTTCTTCTCCTTGTTTTCAGCCAGAAGACTGCTCTCCTACAGAGGCTGCTCTACCAATAATAGCCAAGCATGCTTCCTTGTTCTGCACTATGCAACAACCCTGCCTCTCAGATGAATACCATATAACAAATATGCCTCAGTTCTTCATCAGAGAGCCTAGAATCAGATGCCAGGTTTTCTGTCCGTTTGTCGGTGTGTCTGGCATTTCTTCAGTCCTTGTCTGCATATGTGATGCCAATCTCTTGAGTAACAGAGGATGCCTTACATAGCCATGAGATATACCAAAGAAAGCTGCACACATGGAGTGGACTCAGAGGAAAAAAAAGACCACCTGTGCTGCAAACAGAGAGGAGTTATGGTGGGGCGTCCCAAGCCACTTGTAGCCTAGATGATTTCCTCATGAGCTTACTTAAGAGGATTAAGACCATAGATTTAGGTCATTGCCTTGTTGGGGCTTTGTTTCTCCTAAACCAGTACTTTTACAACTGAGTTACCTCTTCTGTGTTATAGAGAGACTTTGAAAAGTGAATTTGTGTCTTGAAATTTTTGTGATGACAAAGATATTTGAAGAAAGGCAAGCAGCACAGCGCCAAAACCTAAGTCTGACACACATTGTGACGTTTCCTCCTTCATTTAAAGAGCTTGGTACCCTACTCACTGAACTGATACTTTGAGTGTAATTGAAGATTAAAAAAACACTTGATAGTATCAAGGAATAAATACTACGACACAATATTCAGGTTATTATTAAATTTCCCAACATTCAGCTTAGAGAGATCTTTTCACAGCTCCTTTCTGCGTGTCACACATGTTCAGTGTGACAAAAGCCATTCTCGTAAACGTGATAATTCACAAAAGGGCACTCTGACACGGAGATCCTGTGTGCGAGAGTGTTCTGACTTGCTCTGAAGGAAGAATGCATTTCTTGGCTGAAATCAACTTTCTCAGGAACTATCAGTTTGCTTGGCATTTGAGAGATCTAACTGATTTGTGCCACCACGTGTAAGCCATCCACTCTTATAACAAAGTACATGGTGTACTTGACTATAGCTGTTATTTTCTATTCTTGGGACAATCTAATAAAGGAAGCTCTGCTCCTGTGGCATTTCCAGCTGTATCCCAATGCCAGCCCCAGATTCTCTGAGTAGGGCCATAGAATTACATTTTGCTTTCATGTACTAATTTTAGCTGGACGATTTCTGAGACCTCATCTGGAATATCCTCATAAATGATACCTTAGGTTACATTTCAGAATCATTCTCTTAGATTCTTAAGGCAGATGTTTTATAACCTCTGATGTACTTTCTATTGTACATCTCTCACTTGATTTTTAGAGCCTGCCACTTTTGTTTTCTACTTATTTGACGTTTAGATATGGGGCTGCATTTCATAGATGGTAACAGATGACTTTCATGGTTGTTACCAAATCTAGTTGATTCTTTTTCAGTTTTTGTCTCATGATATGTGCAGCTATGATGTCAAAGATCTTTTGAATTACAGCACTGAACAACATAATGCCAAACCAGTTACGGAGTCAATGCAAATATTGCATTTAGCCATAGAGTATGTCAAAACATTCCAGTGAAATGTAAAACAAAAGAAATCAGTAACCTACAGTTTCTGATTACATCAAAACTTTCACCAACCTTTTAAACATCAATAGTGTGCAGTGTCTACACCTCTTTGACATTCCTGTGAGATTGCAATTTATTGTTAGAAATGTGAGGTGAAAATCCTGTCTTGAAAGGGTTGTCTTTTCTAGATATATAGATATTGTGGCAGATGCTCTAGATAGCCTTTCTTTGATTATAGGTTAAACAATTATTTGACTAACATTTTGTAGAGAGATTTTATTAATATTCTAACAAGTACCTAATATTATAGAAAGAAGAAAACAATGGTGTGACTTATGTATGTAACAGATTTTTTTGGTAATGTCATTTGATATAACAACAAATTATTAGTCAGATGTGTTCCCATTTTTAAAAGTTTCATTAAAATGGGGCCAATAGGTATTGCTCAGTAATAGCATGAAGTAATATCCAATGCTGTCTTGCTCATACATCTGGACCCTCTGACAAAATTCCTACTGTGACCAAATCCTGACTGGAAGTATTTTCTGTCCAATTTTTATTCTTCATGATGTTAGGAGAAGGTTCCATGGATAGTGGAGCTACTCCTTTCCCCCGTCTTTCTTCCCCTTTTATTAATCCTCCCTATAAACACTCTTACAGACATCCTTACAGGTGTGGATTACTAATCAATGTGCCTCTCAATTCCCACAAGTAGATGGTCAGGTTAAATCGCCACGATAGTTTTATATTTCAATTACACTGTATATTTCCAGGCCGTGCACCATAGTACCCTGGATATTGAGATGTAGGCTGCTCTACAGAATAATGCCTTTTGATCTCATACTACACCCATGGTACAGTATCTATGTGGTTCTCAGTTTTCTTCTCAGCCATCCTTTGTTTTGAGTGTACTCAGCTAACATAGCTGAGCTTATTGATGGGCTCACACTATATGTAACCATAAGACTCTGAATGAATTAGACCAATGGCATGGAAGAATATCTTGAAATCATCTTTTACAAGCATGGAATCTCCTGGTCGTGCTAGGGGATAGAGCTCAATACTTAGAATGGGGATTTGCAAGGCTTTGTGGAGCAACTGCGTTCAGATATGTGCCCTCTCATTTACTCTGTAGTGCTTATATTTCAATAATTAGAAACCCAGACAGCGTTGTACTGTATAAGATGGATTTATGTTACAGAAATCTTTTCATAATTCAAAACATGAACCCGTGTCTTCTGTAGGTTGTCTGGAATGATACAATTTGTCAGCTCCTGTAATGTTCACTACATCTGTAGAGCAAACCTGATCAAGGACAATGTTCTTTCAACGCAAATAGAAAGCAATGATTGCTCACTATAAGAAGAAAGCTATGAGCTAGAGAAAGTACCCAAGGAGCTAAAGGGACCTGCAACCCTATAGGTGGAACAACATTCTGAACTAACCAGTACCCCGGAGCTCTTGACTATAGCTGCATATGTATCAAAAGATGGCCTAGTCGACCATCACTGGAAAGAGAGGCCCATTGGACACACAAACTTTATATGCCCCAGTACAGGGGAACACCAGGGCCAAAAAAATGGGAATGGGTGGGTAGGGAAGTGGGGGGGAGGGTATGGGGGACTTTTGGGATAGCATTGGAAATGTAATTGAGGAAAATACGTAATAAAAAATATTTAAAAAAAAAGAAGAAAGCTATGATTCGGAAGAGAGGCCCCTAGGTCTTGTAAACTTTATATGCCCCAGGGGAACGCCAGGGCCAAGAAGTGGGAGTGAGTGGGTAGGGGAGCAGGGCAGGGGGAGGGTATAGGAAACTTTTGGGATAGCATTTGAAATATAAATAAAGAAAATATCTAATTTTTTTTTAAAAGAAGAAGAAACAGGGTCTGGGAATTAAAACATAGTCAATGATAAAAGTGTCCAGTATATTGCAATCATGAGAAGTAATTTGGCATATACCTGAAGCAAATGGATACTTTTGCATGAGCATTTGGGTCTGAGATCAAATTAATTCCTTACTGCAATAACAAAACCAACTCCCTGTGGCGAGGAAACAAATACATCTTCTAGACTCTCCCCAACGAAATTTCTTTCAATGCATACATGACCCAAAGAAAGGCAAACAAAATAGAATGGAAAAAAATGGAAATGGAAATTTTTTTATTTTATAAAGATAAAACTAAATACGTATAAATGATCAAGTTCTACTGCCATTTCGATATGAAGAATCAAGAAGGATAAAGGGACAAAAAATGATTTTGTGACCGTATTATTTCCAGAAATGTGGAGAATATTTTGATCAACTCTTGATACCCAGAAGCATCAGGGCTGGGTTTGGAAGGTCTGAGATCAGTTGATACAGTGCCTGAGGGGGCTGAGAAAATCTCCAGGTATTTCTTGTTGGGTAAAACTTTCCAACATAGAGTAAACTGAAGTTAGTTCTGCCCTTGAATAGAGCCACAAGAAGAGGCTCTCTGCATCTTGATGGTTGCATTTAAATGCAGGGCCCCAGGTTCTCAAAAAAGACAGTGGAGGGTTATAACTGGCAGGAGGTTTAAAACTGATTTACATTTCAAAGGTACATAGAAATAATTGACAAGAAGAAATTTGCCAAATCAAATGCTCAGGAAAGGGGAAGTAGTGCCCAGAGGCAGAAGAAACCTTCCAGACTGTTCACATGGAGGGGAATGTGCAGGTGTCGCCACCTCAGCCCTACATAAAATCCACTCAGAACTCTCATGAATCACACAGAGCAAGATAGAATGGGCTTAATTCTCTCTCTTGTCTTTTATAAAAGGTTGCTCTTTGATCATCGTATATATCCACGTATGTATAATGCATTTTTAACATACATACCTCCCAACAGGTCTTCTCACCCTCTGGCTTCCATTTAACCCTTTCCTCTTCCCAACCAGCTCATTTTCTAATTTCATATCTTTTATTTGGGAGTAAGAAAACACATAAATTAACCATGCTGAAGTCTAAATTACATTTTATTGGATTTTATATCCTCTAACAGAGATTGCATTGAGCAAATATATACAGAAGCGTCAACTATGCACACATTCAACATAGATAATCTAACAATAATCTAAAAATAATCTTATAACTGCTTTTCAAGTTTTCATTATGCAAATATAAATGAATAACCATCACTATTCTACATTAATGAAGCAACAATGCTTAAAATCACTTCATTTAAGCATTATATTCTTTGAGAATTCTATATGAATTTATTATGAGTTTTAATAAAAATCTACCTTCAATTCCTCTCCTATTTCCTGAACAACTTTTCTATAACAATTCACTGTGTTCTTTATCAAACCGCTGTATCCACTTAGTGATACCTTCCAGCATAAGGGTGCCTAGGAGCTTAAGGACCACAGAGCATAAGTAACTTGTCAGAGGCTGAATCCTGGAAGAAAACTGATTCTCCCAGCAACTATCAATGACCAATAGAGCTCTGCTAGGGCGTGAATATAGAGTCCTTCCTACATCCATATTAGGAGTTGGGCTGTTTTGATCTTCTGAAGGTCTTGTGCATGCAGTCACAGCCACTGTTAATTCATGTGTGCAATGGCCCTGTCACACCTGGTAAACAGTATTTCCCTGCAAATGTCCAACCCCTCTGACTCTTACAATCCTTTGACACACATCCCTCCCAAAAGCTCAGAGTTTCATCTTATTTCCTTCATTTTCATGTAGTTTACTTTGTGACCGACCTACTGGGTTTGATAGTTCTTTGAGGAATTGGATCATGAGGTTGTCAGAACTGAGATATCCATGATGGCTGTTTGAAGCTAACTAAATTTTTCTTGAATTATTCTGCAAACTCCTCAGTATGATGACATTTTCTAAAACTGTAAGTATAGTATAAACTTTCTCCCCAGTTTCAGCATTATGGAGAACACTGCTGGAATAATTTTCTTCTAAAGTATTTAAAGTAAATTAACTGATAAAATAGAAATACTAAAATGACATTTGACAAAATATAGAAATAAAAAAAAATTACAGCCTTTGAGTTGCAAAAGAGGCTATTTATGAGGTAAACAATGATCTTCCCTAAAGAGCATTTCTTTGTGTCAGATAGGTTTGAAGTTTGCAAAACTAAGTTTTGTGTTTCTTTGTAAGTATAAATATATATGTAAATTATGTAAGAATATATAAAGTATTTGACATATATAATTTAATATGCACATGTATTAAACACTTCGCACAATACAATTAAGAGAAGGGGAGAAGAAATAATAATGTAGACCATTTCAATGCGCCCAAGTGCCTTGTGTTTTGGAAACTCACAGCATGTTTATTCTTTGTAGAACTGTGCAAAACCGAAGGACATAGGATGAGAGTTCCAAATAAGGACATTTAAAACTCTTTGTAAAAAAGAGAAACGATGCAGAAGTGGACTTAATCAAAAATTTCTGAAATGTGATCTGTCCCACAAAACAAGCATTAATGGGGTGTGGCACAGGAAGAGATCATCTGTGATTCTGGAAGAAGTTGGAACAGCAGGTTCTAAGCCTCTATTCCACAGCTGTGATTTAGGGGCAAATGTGAAACTCTTCTAGAAGCAGAATTTCTCACTGTGCACCAACCTGTGATGCAGTACCAGAAGACCCAAGCGAGGCATAAGAGGAAGGGTTCAGGCAGCAGTCAGGACACTTAACTCTTGTCAGGGACTCAAAAGAGACACAGAGAAATGCAGTGCTGGTGAAAAATTCAGTTTTCATTTCCAACATCATGAGTTTCAACAGTCTTTACATGAATTGGAGGAAAATTCAATTTACCAAATTTTCCTGGAACTGAAAAGATCATTTTTTTTGTTATCATGTAGAATGGAGCTCAAGTTGAAAATTAAATTATAAAAAGTTATGTTTTGCAAGATTAAAATGGTGCTGTAAAAATCCCCATCTGCCATCCAAACAATCCACTTCCCTTCATCACACCACCAGACAGAATCACCACTGATTTTAGGAGAACTTCCTCTCAGGCTTTGAGATAGCAACAGTAAATATATTAACATATGTCCTTTCAATAACTGCTGTTAGAAATGTTACTCTTTGTCCAAATGTTGGGGGTAATTAAAAAAATATTCCTAGATTTGTTCCAGAAGACTTATCAAGAAATCTTCGGTGAGGCAGGAGTGGGTGAGTGGGTGGGAGAGGCCCCTCATAGAGGCAAAAGGGAGGGGCAGAGGGGGGATGGGATAGAGGGCTTGTGGGAGAACATCTGGAAGTGGGATATCATTTAGAATGTAAATGAATAAAATGATTAATAAAAAATACTTGGTGATTAATTGTGTGGCTCAGGTCAAACATTTTGTGTTGGGAAACACAAAGTCCTATGTATTTAACAAACATTTCCCTACTTAGTAGTTTCTAACACTGAGACTTTGTTCCTTTTAGTGAATCAGAGAAACAATGCAATCCCTTCCTTTTTCCCCTGTGAAAAGCTGGCATGAACCTATCCAATCCTCCTTTACTGTAGTAGCATTTTCTAAGACACCATCCCCCTTGCTTTTCATGCGCTTGGAGAGCCTTGTTTTGCTGTGGATTCAGCTTAATTTTAAACATTATATCTTCTTCAGTTGTATTTTTATTTAGTTTTTTAATTTAATCTTTTATTTATTTATTTATTTATTTATTTATTTATTTATTTAATGCTCCGGATTTTATTCCTCTCCCAGTCCACCCTCTGACTGCTCTACATCCAATACCTCCTCCCTGCCCCCCTGTCTCCACATGGATGTCCCCACCCCTCCACCCTACCTGACCTCTAAACTCCCTGGGGCCTCCAGCCTCTTGAGGGTTAGGTGCATCATCTCTGAATGAAAACAGATCCAACAGATCCTCTGCTGTATGTGTGTTGGGGGCCTCATATCAGCTGGTGTGTGCTGCCTAGTTGGTGGTCCAGTGTTTGAGAGATCTCGGGGTCCAGATTAATTGAGACTGCTGGTCCTCCTACAGGATTGCCCTCTTCTTTTTCTTTTTTTTTTTGAAATCATACTTTTTTGATTAGATATTTTCTTTATATAAATTTCAAATGCTATCCTGAAAGTTCCCTATACCCTCCCTCCTCCCTGCTTCTCTACCCACCCACTCCCACTTCTTGACCCTGGCATTCCCCTGTTTTGGGGCATATAAAGTTTGCAATACCAAGGGGCCTCTCATCCCAGTGATGGCCGACTAGGCCATCTTCTGCTACATATGCAGCTAGAGATACAAGTACTGGTTAGTTCATTTTGCTGTTCCACCTGTAGGGTTGCAGACCCCTTCAGCTCCTTGGGTGCTTTCTCTATTGACTCTAACCAAGGAAGCGAAAGATCCATATGATAAGAACTTCAAGTCTCTGAAGAAAGAAATTGAAGAAGATCTCAGAAGATGGCATGATCTCCCATGATTATGAATCGGCAGGATTAATATAGTAAAAATGGCTATCCTGCTGAAAGCAATCTACAGGTTCAATGCAATCCCCATCAAAATTTCAGCTCAATTCTTCACTGAGATAGAAAGGGCAATTTGCAAATTCATCTAGAAAAATATAAAACCTAGGATAGCAAAAACTATTCTCAACAATAAAAGAACCTCTGGTGGAATCACTATGCCTGACATTAAGCTGTACTACAGAGCAATTATGATAAAAACTGCATGGTACTGGTACAGTGACAGACAGGTAGATCAACGGAATAGAACTGAAGACCCAGAAATGAATCCACACAGCTATGGTCACTTGATCTTTGACAAGGGAGCTAAAACCATCCAGTGAAAAAAATGACAGCATTTTCAACAAATGGTGCTGGCACAACTGGTGGTTATCATGTAGAAGAATGTGAATTGATCCATTCTTATCTCCTTGTACAAAGCTCAAGTCTAAGTTGATCAAAGACCTCCACATAAGACCAGAGACACTGAAATTAATAGAGGAGAAAGTAGGGAAAAGCCTCGAAGATATGGGCACAGGGGAAAAATTCCTAAACAGAACAGCAATGGCTTGCACTGTAAGATCAAGAATTGACAAATGGGATCTCATAAAATTGCACTTCTGTAAGTCAAAAGACACTGTCAATAAGACAAAAAGACCACCAACAGATTGGGAAAGAATTTTTACCAATCCTAAATCTGATAGGATCGTCCTCTTCTTCAGCTTCTTCCAGCTTTTCCTAAATTCAACAATAACAGGGGCCAGCAGCTTCTGTTCACTGATTGGGTGCAAATATCTGCATCTGATTCTTTCAGCTGCTTGTTGGATCTATTGGCGTGCGATCATGCTAGGTCCCCTTTTGTGAGTGCTGCATAGCCTCAGTCATTGTGTCAGGCCTTGGGACCTCCCCTTGAGCTGGATCCCACTTTTGGCCTGTTCTTAGACCTCCTTTTCCTCAGGTTCTTCTTCATTTTTGTCCCTGCAATTCTTTCAGACAAGAGAAATTGTGGGTCAGAGTTTTCAACTGTGGGATGGCAACCCCATCCCTCACTTGATGCCCTGTCTTTCTGCTGGAGGTGGGCTCTACAAGTTCCCTCTCCTCACTGTCGGGCATTTTATCTAGGTTCCGTTCCTTTGAGTCCTGAGAGTCTTTCACCTCTCAGGTCTCTGGTACAGTCTGGAGTGTCCCCTCCACCCCAAGCTTCTACCTCCTGAGGTTGTCTGTTTTGATCCTTTCTTTTCGCCCTCAGGGCTTCAGTCCTTCCCCCCCACCCAACTCCACAATACATTTGAGGGGCTGCTAAGACGATGCAGAAGCTAGGATCCCTTTTGGCTCTAACAAAGAACTCTTCTAGTTGTTAGCATCCATGACTTCAGAAGCACCTGTAACTTCTGCTTCCGGGGATTCCATGCCCTCTTTCAGCTTTAACATGTATCTGCAGACATGTGGTGGTATGTATACACACACAGATGTAACATAGATATGCATGAGTTAAAAACAAAAATAAAACATTTAAAAATGTTAAAATAAATTACTGCCTTTCTATTCTTAATCACAGCTTTTCTATTCCTTCCAATGATTGATTGACAATGTTATAAGTAATAGAATGATAATATTGGCTTAAAATATGTCTAAAAGTGTCCAGATATTAGTAAAGAAATATTTAGTAGAAGACACTTTATACATTGTACCACAAGGCTTCTGATTTCTTCAAGATGAAGTTAAAGAGTCTGATTGAAATAATATTGAAAGGCTGGAGAGATGACTCACTGACTGCTCTTCTGGAGGTCCTGAGTTCAATTCCCAGCAACCACATGGTGGCTCATAACCATCTGTAATGGGATCTGATGCCTTCTTCTGGTGTGTCTGAAGACAGCAACAATGTACTAACATGAAATAAATAAATTTTAAAAAATTTAAAAAAATATTGAATTTCCAAAATGCCTTACACTTATGTGTGTATAACTGGGCCACCTTGGATATTCCAGTGAGACTTTTCTGTGCTAATAGGGTCTAGATGAAGGAGACGAGCCCTGAATTCAGGTTGCTTATCTATTTTTTAATCATGGAGAAATTAAGTTTTCTAGGAAGCACATCAATTTCTAGTGTCTGTCAGTTCCATGCAGAAAGTCCTCCAGGCTGCCAACAACACACTGGAGACCTGTCAAATAAATTCAAAGTAATCTTTATATTGTGTCAAATCAAGTACCTTTCAAATGGGAATCTTCTCTTCTTAGCTGCTATTACATATTTTAATGCAAAATAGCTTCCCTTCTCTTGGCAAACAGCTTTCTTTCACTCACAGTCCTTGCTTTACTACATATTTATGCCCTTAATTTATTGATGTAATTCTCCATAGGCAAGGATTTCTCTTTAAAGAACATTTATTCTGATTCCTTAACTCTGGTTTTCTTAACAGATATTTATATTCTGTGTTCCACAGTGGAAAGACTTGTGTATTTTGTTTCACTAAATTGGTCACGCACCAGGCTGTGTGCCCAGCCCTGGTTAGGTTCAGTAAGTGCAGAGAATCAGTGTGGAGTCCAGCAAACAAGATGCTGGCTGGCAGGAAACCTCGTTGTTACTGGGAAGGCAGAGACTAGAAAGAAAATAGATACAGAATGCATCAGAGAGTGAAAATACCAAGGGAGAAAAGGGAATAAAAATATGATATAAAGACTATATGGATATACTAGAATATTTAGAAAGAGTACTAAGGATGAATGTTATTCAACATGTAACTGAATTTAGACTCTTTTATCTCTACTTGGGCTGGAGGACAGGAACTAGCAAACAGTATTCTATTTGTGCTGAGAAGATTTAGCTTAATTGAAGTTGTCCTATGCAGGAAAATGAATCTCTAGCATTGACAGATAGATCTGGGCTAAGAGTCTCCCTTGGCAATGGTTAGTAACTACTGCTCACTAGAGTTCAGTCTGAACTACTCATATCAGGAGACTCTGCCTTGTCCAACGTATGTTATGATTTTCATCTTGTGGTGTGTTCTCATTCACTTTAATTTTAAATTTTTATCTGGAATTTAGTTTTATGTAAGAGACCGAGAACTCAAACTATGTAATTTTCTCAGCTATACAAATGAAGGCAAATTATAAAAAAAATCTGAATGGAAAAGAACATTTTTCAAATTAATACAAGTGACATGAAACTAAGAGAAATGTAGACAAAGTTGCACACCTGACATGCAAATCAGTGTGATGCACATAGAGGAAATTAGGCTTCCATGAACAGATGATCCA
This sequence comes from Mus caroli, assembly GCF_978045245.1. Classification (NCBI taxonomy): domain Eukaryota; kingdom Metazoa; phylum Chordata; class Mammalia; order Rodentia; family Muridae; genus Mus; species Mus caroli. Next base: position 74,652,622 of record NW_028227271.1, read on the forward strand.
GAAAGAGGGCCATATTTAAATTTTATTAAAGTTCTACTTATGCTTTTGTCTGTATTGCATGTGTGTGTGCAGAGGTCAGAAATGGGAGTCAGATCACTTGGAGCTGTAGTTACAGGCTCCTGTGAGCTGCATGTGTTGGGAACCCAAACATTCCCCTAGAAGAGCAGCTAGCACTGCTGAGTAATAGCTCCACCCTGGACTTCATTTAAGTCTACAAAATCTAAATGTTTCTTAAGAGAAATGTAAGCATGAGATTGTGTCTACTCTTGGGTTTTAGATGAGAAGCTTTGACCTCTGACACTGTCTTGGTGAGGGTTGCGGTGCGAGGCTGACCACATACTTGATAGGATACCAGGCTATGTCACCTGTGTCTGATACTGTGCAGTGAGTCTAATGGTCTGTTCTTCCAGGCAGTTAAGTTCCAGAATAATTCTATTGTGCAACCTGCAGCTTTTTTCCAGCTGGGAGAATACAACAAAGATGGCTACAGCATGTATTTGAGAGATGAGAATGGCTATGTTATATATATGATATCTCCTCTTTTGTTGAGGGATTCTGTTACTGGCAGAATTTTGTAACACGTGTCTCCATGTCCTAAGCTTACCATGCAAGACTTAACATTAGCATCTTGGTTGAGGTGGCTTTCAGCCAACAATCTGCAAAACATTGGGGTCTTCACTCCTTAGATACAAAAGTTGTTCCAACACCCTGAGTGGTGATCACTTAGATAGTCCATGTCTACACTCCTGTAAGAAAATAGATTACATTTATTTTAGCTTGCAAGTGGGTGATATTTCAAGATACAGCAATAAAAAACTAACATAGAACCTACCAAGGAGGAACTAATGAGTGTCATAAAGACAAACACTAACAATTTATCTAGTAATTCCTATGTAAAGAGGTAATGTTCCATTTCCTTATGTGCATGTGTAAAGATTTATGTACAAAAATCATTCATTGCAGTAATTTTATGTAACTTCAAGGCAGAAAATAAAATTTCTATGTCCATTGATGAGTTGGTCATGTATAGATGGATCATAATGATTAGATGCAATTATTAAAGTGACAAACTCAAAGGGTAATTAGTATATTAAAAGAAGAAAACTAGTGTATAGAATAGTGTGTTTAAAGAATTGATAGGAGAAAAAGCACCGGGGCAGCTGGGGCGCAGGGTCGGCTGACACTCGCCAGCTACCCACAACACCCGCCACAGGATCTTAAGACTTCTGGTGAGTGGAACACAGCTTCTGCTCCAATCCAATTGCGCGCGGGACCTGAGACTGCATTAGTTAGGGAAGCAGAAACCGGCCTGAGTAGGGCCACAGGCCTCATCCGGCTGGATCAGCGCAGGGGTAGCTGGAGCGCAGGGTTGCCTGACAACCGCCAGCTACCCACGACCCCCGCCGCAGGATTTTGGGACTGCTGGTGAGTGGAACACAGCTTCTGCTCCAATCTTTAAACAGTGACAACGATAACAACTAACCCCAGAGATTACCAGATGGCGAAAGGTAAACGTAATAATCTTACTAACAGAAACCAAGACCACTCACCATCATCAGAACCCAGCACCCCCACTTCGCCCAGTCCAGGGCACCCCAACACACCGGAAAAGCTAGACACGGATCTAAAAGCATATCTCCTGATGATGATAGAGGACTTCAAGAAGGACTTTAATAACACACTTAAAGAAATGCAGGAGAACAATGCTAAGCAGGCAGAAGACACTAAATAGGAAGCACAAAAATCCCTTAAAGAATTGCAGGAGAACACTGCTAAAGAGTTACAAATCCTTAAAGAAAAACAGGATAACATAATCAAACAGGTAGAAGTCCTTACAGAAAAACAGGAAGACACATCCAAACAGATGATGGAAATGAACAAAACCATACTAGACCTAAAAAGGGAAGTAGACACAATAAAGAAAACCCAAAATGAGGCAACACTGGAGATAGAAACCCTAGGAAAGAAATCTGGAACCATAGATACGAGCATCAGCAACAGAATACAAGAGATGGAAGAGAGAATCTCAGGTGCAGAAGATTCCATAGAGAACATCGGCACAACAATCAAGGAAAATGTAAAATGCAAAAATATCCTAACTCAAAACATCCAAGAAATACAGGACACAATGAGAAGACCAAACCTATGGATAATAGGAGTGGATGAGAATGAAGATTTTCAACTCAAAGGACCAGCAAACATCTTCAACAAAATTATAGAAGAAAACTTCCCAAATCTAAAGAAAAAGATGCCCATGAACATACAAGAAGCCTACAGAACTCCAAGTAGACTGGACCAGAAAAGAAATACCTCCTGACACATAATAATCAGAACAACAAATGCTCTAAATAAAGATAGAATACTAAAAGCAGTAAGAGAAAAAGGCCAAGTAACATATAAAGGCAAGCCTATCAGAATTACACCAGATTTTTCACCAGAGACTATGAAAGCCAGAAGATCCTGGACGGATGTTATACAGACACTAAGAGAACACAAATTCCAGCCCAGGCTACTATACCCAGCCAAACTCTCAATTAACATAGATGGAGAAACCAAAGTATTCCACAACAAAACCAAATTCACACATTATCTCTCCACGAATCCAGCCCTTCAAAGGATAATAACAGAAAAAAACCAATACAAGGACGGGAACCACGCCCTAGAAACAACAAGAAGGTAATCCCTCAACAAACCTAAAAGAAGACAGCCACAAGAACAAAATGCCAACTTTAACAACCAAAATAACAGGAAACAACAATTACTTTTCCTTAATATCTCTTAATATCAATGGACTCAACTCCCCGATAAAAAGACATAGACTAACAAACTGGCTACACAAACAAGACCCAAAATTTTGCTGCTTACAGGAAACTCATCTCAGAGAAAAGGATAGACACTACCTCAGAATGAAAGGCTGGAAAACAATTTTCCAAGCAAATGGCATGAAGAAACAAGCTGGAGTAGCCATTCTAATATCTGATAAGATTGACTTCCAACCCAAAGTCATTAAAAAAGACAGGGAGGGACACTTCATACTCATCAAAGGTAAAATCCTCCAAGAGTAACTATCAATCCTGAATATCTATGCTCCAAATACAAAGGCAGCCACATTCATTAAAGAAACTTTAGTAAATCTCAAAGCACACATTGCACCTCATACAATAATAGTGGGAGACTTCAACACACCACTTTCACCAATGGACAGATCATGGAAACAGAAACTAAACAGGGACACAGAGAAACTAAGAGAAATTATGAATCAAAGGGATCTGGCAGATATCTACAGAACATTCTATCCTAAAACAAAAGGATATACCTTCTTCTCAGCACCTCATGGTACCTTCTCCAAAATTGACCACATAATTGGTCACAAAACAGGCCTCAACAGATACAAAAATATTGAAATTGTCCCATGCATCCTATCAGATCACCATGGACTAAGGCTGATCTTCAATAACAAAATAAATAATAGAAAGCCAACCTTCATGTGGAAACTGAACAACACTCTTCTCAATGATACCTTGGTCAAGGAAGGAATAAAGAAAGAAATTAAGGACTTTTTAGAGTTCAATGAAAATGAAGCCACAACATACCCAAACTTATGGGACGCAATGAAAGCATTTCTAAGAGGAAAACTCATAGCTCTGAGTGCCTCCAAAAGGAAACTAGAGAGAGCACACATTAGCAGCTTGACAACACACCTAAAAGCACTAGAACAAAAGGAAGCAAATTCACCCAAGAGGAGTAGACGGCAGGAAATAATCAAACTCAGGGGTGAAATCAACCAAGTGGAAACAAGAAAAACTATTCAAAGAATCAACCAATCAAGGAGCTGGTTCTTTGAGAAAATCAACAAGATAGATAAACCCTTAGCCAGACTCACTAGAGGGCACAGGGAAAGCATCCTAATTAACAAAATCAGAAATGAAAAAGGAGACATAACAACAGATCCTAAAGACATCCAAAACACCATCAGATCCTTCTACCAAAGGCTATACTGGACAAAACTGGAGAACCTGGATGAAATGGAGAAGTTCCTAGACAGATACCAGGTACCAAAGTTGAATCAAGATCAGGTTAATGATCTAAACAGCCCTATATCCCCCAAAGAAATAGAAGCAGTCATTAATAGTCTCCCAACTAAAAATAGCCCAGGACCAGATGGGTTTAGTGCAGAGTTCTATCAGACCTTCAAAGAAGATCTAATCCCAGTTCTTCACAAACTATTCCACAAAATAGAAACAGAAGGTACTCTACCCAACTCATTCTATGAAGCCACAATTACTCTGATACCTAAGCCACAAAAAGACCCAACAAAGATAGAAAACTTCAGACCAATATCCCTTATGAATATTGATGCAAAAATACTCAATAAAGTTCTTGCTAACCGAATCCAAGAACACATCAAAACAATCATCCATCCTGACCAAGTAGGTTTCATCCCAGGGATGCAGGGATGGTTCAATATACGGAAATCCATCAACGTAATCCAGTATATAAACAAACTCAAAGACAAAAACCACATGGTCATCTCGTTAGATGCGGAAAAAGCATTTGACAAGATCCAACACCCATTCATGATAAAAGTCTTGGAAAGATCAGGAATTCAAGGCCCATACCTAAACATGATAAAAGCAATCTACAGCAAACCAGTAGCCAACATCAAAGTAAATGGTGAGAAGCTTGAAGCAATCCCTCTAAAATCAGGGACTAGACAAGGCTGTCCACTTTCTCCATACCTATTCAACATTGTACTTGAAGTCCTAGCCAGAGCAATTCGACAACAAAAGGAGATCAAAGGGATACAAATTGGAAAAGATGAAGTCAAAAGATCACTTTTTGCAGATGATATGATAGTATATATAAGTGACCCTAAAAATTCCACCAGAGAACTCCTAAGCCTGATAAACAGCTTCGGTGAAGTAGCTGGATATAAAATTAACTCAAACAAATCAATGGCCTTTCTCTACACAAAGAATAAACAGGCTGAGAAAGAAATTAGGGAAACAACACCCTTCTCAATAGTCACAAATAATATAAAATATCTTGGCGTGACTCTAACTAAGGAAGTGAAAGATCTGTATAATAAAAACTTCAAGTCTCTGAAGAAAGAAATTATAGAAGATCTCAGAAGATGGAAAGATCTCCCATGCTCATGGATTGGCAGGATCAACATTGTAAAAATGGCTATCTTGCCAAAAGCAATCTACAGATTCAATGCAATCCCCATCAAAATTCCAAATCAGTTCTTCAACGAATTAGAAAGTGCAATCTGCAAATTCATCTGGAATAACAAAAAAACCTAGGATAGCAAAAACTCTTCTCAAGGATAAAAGAACCTCTGGTGGAATCACCATGCTGGACCTAAAGCTCTACTACAGAGCAATTGTGATAAAAACTGCATGGTACTGGTATAGTGACAGACAAATAGACCAATGGAATAGAATTGAAGACCCAGAAATGAACCCACACACCTACGGTCACTTGATCTTCGACAAGGGAGCTAAAAACATCCAGTGGAAGAAAGACAGCATTTTCAACAAATGGTGCTGGCACAACTGGTTGTTAACATGTAGAAGAATGCGAATCAATCCATTCCTATCTCCTTGTACTAAGGTCAAGTCTAAGTGGATCAAGGAACTTCACATAAAACCAGAGACACTGAAACTTATAGAGGAGAAAGTGGGGAAAAGCCTTGAAGATATGGGCACAGGGGAAAAATTCCTGAATAGAACAGTAATGGCTTGTGCTGTAAGATCGAGAATTGACAAGTGGGACCTCATGAAACTACAAAGCTTCTGCAAGGCTAAAGACACCATCAATAAGACAAAAAAACCACCAACAGATTGGGAAAGGATCTTCACCTATTCTAAATCAGATAAGGGACTAATATCCAATATATATAAAGAACTCAAGAAGGTGGACTCCAGAAAGTCAAATAACCCCATTAAAAAATGGGGCTCAGAACTGAACAAAGAATTCTCACCTGAGGAATACCGAATGGCAGAGAAACACCTGAAAAAATGTTCAACATCCTTAATCATCAGGGAAATGCAAATCAAAACAACCCTGAGATTCCACCTCACACCAGTCAGAATGGCTAAGATAAAAAATTCAGGTGACAGCAGATGCTGGCGAGGATGTAGAGAAAGAGGAACACTCCTCCATTGTTGGTGGGATTGCAAGCTTGTACAACCACTCTGGAAATCAGTCTGGCGGTTCCTCAGAAAATTGGACATAGTACTACCGGAGGATCCAGCAATACCTCTCCTGGGCATATATCCAGAAGATGTCCCAACCGGTAAAAAGGACACATGCTCCACTATGTTCATAGCAGCCCTATTTATAATAGCCAGAAGCTGGAAAGAACCCAGATGTCCCTCAACAGAGGAATGGATACAGAAATTATGGTACATTTACACAATGGAGTACTACTCAGCTATTAAAAAGAATGAATTTATGAAATTCCTAGCCAAATGGATGGACCTGGAGGGCATCATCTTGAGTGAAATCACACAATCACAAAAGAACTCACACAATATGTATTCACTGATAAGTGGATATTAGCCCAAAACTTAGGATACCCAAGATATAAGATACAATTTGATAAACGCATGAAACTCAAGAAGAATGAAGACCAAAGTGTGGACACTGTGCCCCTTCTTAGAATTGGGAACAAAACACCCAGGGAAGGAGTTACAGAGACAAAGTTCGTAGCTGTGATGAAAGGATGGACCATTTAGAGACTGCCGTATCCAGGGATCCATCCCATAAGCAGCTTCTAAACGCTGACACCATTGCATACACTAGCAAGATTTTACTGAAAGGACCCAAATATAGCTGTCTCTTGTGAGACGATGCTGGGGCCTAGCAAACACAGGAGTGGACGTTCACAGTCAGCTATTGGATGTATCACAGGGCTCCCAATGGAGAAGCTAGAGAAAGTACCAAGGAGCTAAAGGGATCTGCAACCCTATTGTTGGAACAACATGATGTACTAACCAGAACCCCGGAGCTCTTGTCTCTAGCTGCATATGTATCGAAAGATGGCCTAGTCGGCCATCAATGGAAAGAGAGGCCCATTGGACTTGCAAACTTTATATGCCCCAATATAGGGGAATGCCAGGGCCAAAAGAATGGGAATGGGTGGGTAAGGAAGTGGGGAGCGCTATGGGGGACTTTTGGGATAGCATTGGAAATGTAATTGAGGAAAATATGTAATAAAAATATTAAAAAAAATAAAGATGACTTAAAGTGTAAAAAAAAATTTGTCTCAGAAAATTCAATTCTAAAAATTTGTCTTAAATAAATAATAATAAATGTATCCCACATGTTTGAAATGAAAAAAAAAAAAGAATTGATAGATGAACAAAGATAAACTTAGGTAGATGCCTGAGCTTCCACATATGTTTATTATAAGAAAGAATATAGAATTTTACATTATTTTCCATCCTTTGGATTTGTTCATATTAAAAGTGAGTTATGGTTTCCTGATAATGTTGATCTTTGTCAATTTCACACACACATATAATATACTCTGATTAATCTTTCCAGTCTCTCTCTCTCTCTCTCTCTCTCTCTCTCTCTCTCTGTCTTGCTCTCTCTCTCTCTCTCTCTCTCTCTCTCTCTCTCTCTCTCTCTCTCTCTCTCTGTCTCTCTGTCTCTCTGTCTCTCTCTCTCTCTCACTCTCTCATCTTCCTTCCATCCCTACTACACCCATTTTCTAGGAACTATCAGTTTACTTCCCAAATTCTTGCCCCCGCTTTTTTTTTTTTTCTGCGTCACATTGCACTTAAAGTTCATAGTATGAACACTAAATTGAACTTATCAATAGAGGACTGGTAGGGTACAAAACTGAAAAACATGACTCTATCTTTTCCTAAAACTATTATTATTACATAGTCCAGCAAACCATTCTCCAAGCTCCAGTTCCATGAATGTCTTGACTGTTCTTGTCTTCCCCATTCTTGTGCAGATTCAGTGTAGGTATCTGGAGTTGCTGTGAGCTCATGATTGCAATGTCTTTGTCTTGCTCCAAAGATAGCATTTTGTAGCTCGTCTCTCTATCTCCTGGCTCTTGAATTCTTTCTACTTCCATTGCTCTGCAATGTTCACTGAGTCTTAGAGGAGAGAATGCTATATACATCTTGTGTATGGTTCAGCATTTGTCCAGAACTTGTGCTCAGTATTGTACATAACCACAAGTGTCTGATTTTACTACAATTCACTGGGAAGGCAAATTTCTCCAATTAAGGCTAAGAGGAGCATTTCTATATGAGTGTAAAAATAAACATTTCGAAGGCAGGTTGGTGTTAATTTAATCTAATAACATTATTCAATATTACCCTGGCATGAATTTTTAACCAGGTTTACAGCACAATGCTTCAAAGAGATTTCTTTCTGTGGGACAGGCAATCAAAGGGCAGTTGGATACCCTCATAATAGTAGTGGCACCATTCTATAAGTAGATGCATCTTGACAGGTTGGTCTTATCGTTCACAGCTTCAAAGACCCTTGAAACATTTCCCCCAGCATCCGCCCATGAAGAAAAGTCCAGTTAAGTTCCAGGTTCATGTTTTTAATATCATTTAATGTAGGTGTATTGTTTTCACAGTAGGATCATACCATCTAGTACTGGTGAGCAACCAAGAAGAATGGCAGAAGCCTCTAGGGTTTAAGGACTTCTCTAACCAACAACTCCTAAGGTGTCACTGATTTGTTGCTGTTTCACTGCTTAATAACACATGGCTTCTAGGATCATCATAAATTTTTGATATTTATTTTTATTTTATTTTGATTCTTATTTATTTTATATGTATAGATATTTTGTCTGCATACAGTGCCAACAGAGGCTAGAAGTGACCATTGGATCTCCTGGGATTCCCATTTTAGGAAGTTCTAAGCCTCCATGTTAGTGCAGGAATTGAATTTGTGTTCTCCTGTAAAGCAGCTAGCCTTCTTAATCTCTGTGGCATCATTGCTCCTGTCCTAAAGGGCAGCTTTCCCCTACCAACCATATATTTTTAAAATGTTGTTACATATTAGGCTTCCATGTGAATTTTCATGTTCCTTTCATTTTGTTAACCTGCTTTCCCTACATCTCCCTTGCCCTACCCCACCCCTCTGTATTTAAATACCCCCCCAATATTCCTGTTCTCTACTTTCATCTTACCCACCTTGTACTATTTCTCTCTCCCCTTGAGAAATCCCTTCTCAATGACAGCTTTCTTGGCTTCTACAGATACTCTACAGTAAACAAATAAAATTAGAGATCTGATGCTGGGGCACACATAGGAAAGATATAAGATGGCATTTGTTTTTCTATGCCTGGGTTATCACACTCACTAAGACATTTTTGTTTCATTCTTTTACCTGCACATTTCATAATTTCAATTTTCCTTACACCCAAACAAAATACCATTGTCTGTATGGTATTTTGTCCATTCATCAGTTGATGGATATTTAGACTTATTACATTTCTCAGCTACTACGAATAGAGAAGCAATAACCATAGAGCAAATGTCTCTGTAGTTAGATATAAAGTCCTTTGGATGTATGCCTAGAAATGGAGTGCAAATTAGCTTGTCGGAGCTGTGCTTCCAGCTTTTTGAGGATCACTGCAACGATTTCTAGATTGACTGCACCTGTTTGCACTCTCTCCAATGGCAAGTATGGGTTCCATCCTTTCTAGTACCTTTTTCTTTTCTCTTTTTCTTTCTTCCTCTTTTTTTTTTTCAATTTCTTTTCATGGTGATTATCCCAATCTGACCTGAGGGCCAGGATTCATGGTGAGCTGCTATTCTTCAGCCTACAGTGGAAACCAAATGCATCTATAGGAACCCAGCAACACCAGAATAGATGAACTTATCAGTAAGAGTGAAGGCAAGCAGGCAAAAAGCAAAAATTTCCATCTTCTGTATCATTTGATCTGAGCTAGATGTTCCCCAAATTTAGAGTGAGTATTCCTGTTTTGAATAATCTGGTCAATAAATTCATCCACAGTCATTAAACCTGACTCCAGAAGTGTCCATGTTAATAATCAAGATCGCACACATTTTCTCAGTTTTTAATATTGCATAAGTTCTTGCTATGGGATCTGTATCTCTGATATTAAGTGATTTATTATGCCTTCTCATATAAGGTTTTAGCCATGATAGTATTCTGAGGCAGGATGGCAAACCAAGTGATTTAGGGGAATCCTAGGAGGACAGAGCTCAGGAGAACTAGTCTCTTGCCAGGGGTACTTGAATAGCTAAAGAGAGTCCCAAGACTGGAAAGTCTTATTGGGTGTTTAAGGAGTAGGCTTAAGGGAGCAGGTTTTTTACCTGGATATGTGGACATCTAGAAAGAGTTGCAGAAGAAGTACAGTAGAGTGTAGCTGAGGGAAAAATTCTCTTTCTGTGTTTAGTCACATGTACTGGGTACCTAGAGAGGATTCCATGTTCAAGGGCATGGAAAAAGAGTTAAAATTTTGGCTATTTGACCAAAAATTGTTTTCATGTGTTGTGTGCCACCTGGAGAACCTACACTCTGGTCAGTTCATGACACTGGTCAAAGCAAGATGATTTTGGGAAACCTAGAGAAGAGACAGCAGGATCCCAATGACCTACCCAATAGCATGGTTGATGGAGGTTCCTAATGAAGGCAGGATGGATGTTGAGAAATTGAGAGAGAGAGACAGAGAGAGAGAGAGAGAGAGAGAGAGAGAGAGAGAGAGAGGGATAGTCCCACCTGGTGGAGAGGTTGGCCCAGTGTCTCTGGCCTAATGAATTATTTTAATAACATGTACTAGAAATAGATTTCATAAATGTTTTCAAAATCCTATAGCTGACAAATATGTTCAAGTATGTATGAGTTCGCAAGCATCCAGGTCTTTGATGGTTAATGCATTTGTGAAGCTCTTGATGCTGGCTCCTTCCCTTTTCATGTACTGTTGCATTATTCATTTGCTCAACAAATAAATATTTGAGTGTTTGCAAGATGTTCTGCTATTTACCAGAGTTTTGGGTCCTATAAGGAATTCACATGTAAAGTCAAACATCTCATAGTATCACACGGGGGATTATAAAACCAACAATTAATTATTTGAATTAATAGATAATCAACAATGTAAATGAAGAGAATGATTTGGGCTCCTACAAGAAGTTCTCTCTGTTTGCCAGAGATGTTCATGATCCAAAAAGAAAAACACACTTAATCTAATCATAACAATGGGTTAAAATATTAAAAATAGAATCTATTCATAAAGGAGTTTCACATGGATGAGACAGATGAGTCATACCATGAACTTGTGGAAAACATGGGTGTTCCCAGGTAAGGGTTCCTCATTTTGTCTAGAAGACAGAATGTTGGAAGTCTGTAGTTGAAAACCTTTATAGGTAAAATTAGAGTTTAGGAATTATTTTCATATTCCTTAACACTGAAATTTCCAATATAGAGAAACAGTGAGCCATATAAAAGTTGGATGCTGGGATGAACAGACTTGTGAAGAAGGACGGTTACCCTGTTACTGGCTTGGAGGAGCACAGGAATTGTTTCTGGTTGTCTTGAATTTGGGGTTCTGTTGCTATACAGCTGAGGTTACAACAGCCCCTTAGGATTAAGGAACTAAAACAAGGCAGCTAATTGAGTAACTATGGCTGAAGAGTTTTGAGTAGATATGATCTCACCATATGGATATATATATATATATATATATATATATATATATATATATATATATATGTCTCATAGCATTCAAGTAATGACCTGTTAAACAAATGAATAATTGTCAGTAGCCCTCTGGGGATAATAAAGGGAAAATCTATGATTTTTTGCATTATTAAGATTGCTTAAAAATTCACAGAAACCTTATATCACAAGTCAACTTTTTTGGTAAAATTTTATTTTAATCAAAAGTTAAACATGTATATAAGTGAAACATATTTGTAAGCTAATATCACTCATTTTCCCCTTTTTTTAATTAGGTATTTTCTTCATTTACATTTCCAATGCTATCCCAAAAGTCCCCCATAACCTCCACCCTCACTTCCCTATCCACCCAATCCCACTTCTTGGCCCTGGCTTTACCCTGTACTGAGGCATATAAAGTTTGAACGACCAATGGGCCTCTCTTTCCACTGATGGCCCACTAGGCCATCTTCTGATACATATGCAGCTAGAGACTTGAGCTCCGGGGTAGTGGTTAGTTCATTTTGTTATTCCATCTATAGGGTTGCAGATCCCTTTAGCTCCTTGGGTACTTTCTCTAGCTCCTCCATTGGGGGCCCTGTGATCCATTCAATAGCTGACTGTCAGCATCCACTTCTGTGTTTGCTAGGCCCCAGCATAGTCTCACAAGAGCCAGCTATATGAGGATCCTTTCAGCAAAATATTGCTAGTGCATGCAATAGTGTCAGCATTTGCAGGCTGATTATGGTATGGATCCCCGGGTAAGTCTCTAGTTGGTCCATCCTTTCGTCTCAGCTCCAAACGTTGTCTCTGTAACTCCTTCCATGAGTGTTTTGGTCCCAATTCTAAGAAGGGGCAAAGTCTCTACAGGTTGGTCTTCATTCTTCTTGAGTTTCATGTGTTTCACAAATTATATCTTATATCTTGGGCTAATATCCACTTATCAGTGAGTACATATCATGCGAGTTCTTTTGTGATTGTGTTACCTCACTCAGGATGATGCCCTCCAGGTCCATCCATTTGCCTAGGAATTTCATAAACTCATTCTTTTTAATAGTTGAGTAGTACTCCATTGTGTAAATGTACCACATTTTTTGTATCCATTCCTCTGTTGAGGGGCATCTGGGTTCTTTCTAGCTTCTGGCTATTTGAAATAAGGCTGCTATGAGCATAGTGAAGTATGTGTCCTTCTTACCGGTTGAAACATCTTCTGGATATAGACCTAGGAGAGGTATTGCTGGATTCTCCGGTAGTACTATGTCCAATTTTCTGAGGAACTGCCAGATTGATTTCCAGAGTGGTTATACAAGCATGCAATCCCACCCAACAATGGAGGAGTGTTCCTCTTTCTCCACATCCTCGCCAGCATCTGCTGTCACCTGAATTTTTGATCTTAGCCATTCTGACTGGTGTGAGGTGGAATCTCAGAGTTGTTTTGATTTGCATTTCCCTGATGATTAAGGACGTTGAACATTTTTTCAGGTGCTTCTCAGTCATTCAGTATTCCTCAGGTGAGAATTCTCTGTTTAGCTCTGAGCCCCATTTTTTAATGGGGTTATTTGATTTTCTGGAGTCCACCTTCTTCAGTTCTTTATATATATTGGATATTAGTCCCCTATCTGATTTAGGATAGGTAAAGATCCTTTCCCAATCTGTTGGTAGCCTTTTTGTCTTATTGACAGTGTCTTTTGCCTTACAGAAGCTTTGCAATTTTATGAGGTCCCATTTGTTGATTCTCAATCTTACGGCACAAGCCATTGCTGTTCTATTCAGGAATTTTTCCCCTGTACCCATATCTTCAAGGCTTTCCTCTACTTTCTCCTCTATAAGTTTCAGTGTCTCTGGTTTTATGTGGAGTTCCTTGATCCACTTAGATTTGACCTTAGTACAACTAGATAGGAATGGATCAACTCACATTCTTCTACGTGTTAATGCCAGTTGTGCCAGCACCATTTGTTGAAAATGCTGTCTTTTTTCTACTGGATGGTTTTAGCTCCCTTGTCAAAGATCAAGTGACCATAGGTGTGTGGGTTCATTTCTGGGTCTTCAATTCTATTCCATTGGTCTACTTCTCTGTTGCTATACCAATACCATGCAGTTTTATTCACAATTGCTCTGTAGAACAGCTTTAGGTCAGGCATGGTGATTCCACCAGAGGTTTTTTTTATCCTTGAGAAGAGTTTTTGCTATCCTAGGTTTTTTGTTATTCCAGATGAATTTGCAAATTGCCCTTTCTAATTCGTTGAAGAATTGAGTTGGAATTTTGATGGGGATTGCATTGAATCTGTAGATTGCTTTTGGCAAGATAGCAATTTTTATTATATTGATCCTGCCAATCCATGAGCATGGGAGATCTTTCCATCTTCTGAGATCTTCTTTGATTTCTTTCTTCAGAGACTTGAAGTTCTCGTCATAAGGATCTTTCACTTCCTTAGGTAGAGCCATGCCAAGGTATTTTATATTATTTGTGACTATTGTGAAGGGTGTTGCTTCCCTAATTTCTTTCTCAGCCTGTTTATCCTTTGTGTAGAAAAAGGCCATTGACTTGTTTGAGTTAATTTTATATCCAGCTACTTCATTGAACCCGTTTATCAGGTTTAGGAGTGCTCTGGTGGAATTTTTAGGGTCACTTATATATACTATCATATCATCTGCAAAATGTGATATTTTGACTTCCTCCTTTCCAATTTGTATCCCCTTGATCTCCTTTTGTCGTTGAATTGCTCTGGCTAGGACTTCAAGTACAATGTTGAATAAGTAGGGAGAAAGTGGGCAGCCTTGTCTAGTCCCTGATTTATTGGGATTGCTTCCAGCTTCTCACCATTTATTCTGATGTTGGCTACAGGTTTGCTGTATATTGCTTTTATCATGTTTAGGTATGGGCCTTGAATTCCTGATCTTTCCAAGACTTTTATCATTTTTAACAACAGAAAAAAAAACTGTAATTTTTACAACTTTGTTTTAAACATAATTTTTTCTATCAAAAATTCAGGTGACAGCACATGCTGGCGAGGATGTGGATAAAGAGGAACACTCCTCCATTGTTGGTGGGATTGCAAGCTTTTACAACCACTCTGGAAATCAGTCTGGCGGTTCCTCAGAAAATTGGACATAGTACTACCGGAGGATCCTGCAATACTTCTCCAGGGCATATATCCAGACAATATATTCTCCTAAGTGACATCTTTTTCACAATTTTATACTTTTTAAAAGATAAGAATGGATGAATCATCAGAGATACAGACATTGACATAACAACTGAGGATAGCTAGAAAAGTCTCTACCAGAAGACCATTCTGGATGTGACCACTGTGTCTAACACAGCTGTTATCTATTGACCCAGCTTTTGCACCTACAGAATGTAGCACAGGTATCTTAGTCTTGCAAAGTCTCAGTTTGCAGGATGGAACCCTTGTACTCATAAGATATTCTTCATAGCATGTACCCTTTGTCAATGAGGAACCACATGTTCTTAAAGTTCAAGGTCCATGATAGACTACCTTCCCTGCATGTGAAATGGCTCTCATACCTTCAAAATATGCCCACTTCAGCAAAACCCAGATATTCTATGATAGTAACTGTTTTAGTATGCCATTCCATCACTTCACATGCAGCTGAAAGAATACCAGGCTAGTGATAATATAGTATGAACTTGCTACTGTGGAACTTACCACACATTAAATGGGTTAAGTGATTGTCTCTACTAATTTTATATATTAAGGAAATTATATATATAAAACTACAAAAACAGGAAAAAGCCTGAAGTTTGTCTCTTTCTGCTCAAGAAGTCACTCCCAAGCCTCATAGTATGCTGTCCTTTGTGAGCTTAGCTTTAAAATGATTATTTGATTATTGTTTTTATACATGTATATATAATTGCATTTTTTAAAAAATAACATAAGGATCATTTTGAAGAAAAGCATGTAAAAATTCAAAATGTCAGATATCACAGAGATGGTTTAATTGATCTGTACTTTGGAAAAACAATTAACTGTCTTATTAGTCACAATATAAGATAATAAAATAAGGGAATATTAAATGTTAGTTAAATTTGAAGCTACCTTGGACAATGTAATACAGAAAGAAAGGTTTAAAACTTGTTCAACCCTTTGGGTTAGCAGTCAAGAAAGATTATAGTCAATATTTAATGAATGTGGTCCACTCATTTGCATGTCAAGTTCTCCCAGCATGAGTCAACCTCTCTCTTCCCAGAAGACAACCTGACCTTTAGTCTCTATTGCTATTATCAATGTGTCCTATAAAAATCAGGGTTTTCTTCAATAAACAATGTATCCCTATGCTCAAATTATCTTGGAGAAATTACAGTTTGAAAATCTTTGTAGTCTCTTACTGTTGGAAAGAAAATATAGTTGGTATTAATTTAGCAAATGAGGATAGACACACTGTGTTAATATACTAAGTGTCCTGATTTGTGGCACAACCATAGTCTCAGGGAAACCCCAAAATAACATGCAATAAAATATCTCCCAAATAACCCCTAGCCAAATAAATATCAGTAAGGATTGGAGCTGATTTGACTCAGTTAAAGGATTTCACTTTTGCTTTTGATTACCCTCCAGGATTTGGTGCTAAAACACTATTGCTACATACTAAAGGGAGAGAGAATGGAAAACTCAAGTTTGTGACTACTTTGTAGTCTTTGGAGTTGTTGGGAAGTGCTTTGTATGCTACCAGGGAAGAAAAATATCCAAATCTTATTCAGCTGTGATTCTGAGAACTACAATAATAACTGGACTGGTAAGATATGTCCACTCCTGCAATAGATGCACAAGTGTTACTTGGGTAACCGACAACTTGGCACTAAGTCTAAGAGGCACACTACACTGGACTGAATTATGCCTGGTGCTGTTAAATCTTCCCAAAACATAGCTGGCTAGCTCATAGGCCCTTAAGGAGTACATAATGCTATCTGCTAAATAGAAATAGTAATACACTTTGCCTGAGTTCTTGTATTTTCTCCCACAGACTAGTGCATCTTTCAACCTTCATTATAGATGCTTTATTTTGGTAGAGAAAGGTGGTTAATATAGAGACACAAGCTGATCAATCTGCCAAGAATAAGAGACTGTGTAGTTCTTAGCTCTAAATGGAATAGCTCCATCCAAGCCTTGAGATCATTGTGGAAGAGGGAGTAGACGCAGAGGTAGTGTATCTTTGTGTCAAAGGAGTAGTTGTCAGATATGAGAACACTGTTACACACAAGAACAAACAAAAATCATATCTGCATGTACAAGTCCTGCATAAGAGAAAGCCAATTACCAGATAGGGGAGTGTTTCATCTGGTCCTAGCCCTAGTTGAGGAGTTATTGGCCAGTGAAGGCTGGTTTGGAAAGGGATGCAGGTTCTTCCAACATGTGGCCCTGAACAGGATACCCATATTCAAGTAGATCCTCTTACACTGAGGCAAGCTAAATGCCTTTAAAAAGAGCACACAAAGTTAAGTAGAGAGGTAACAGTAGTGAGGATAGGAGTGGATAAAAAAAAGAATGAAAGAAAGAAAGAAAGAAGGAAAGGAAGAAAGAAAGAAAGAAAGAAAGAAAGAAAGAAAGAAAGAAAGAAAGAAAGAAAGAAAGAAAGAAAGAAAGAAAGAAAGAAAATGGATCATGAAATTCTGTTCTGTTCCCTCTTAGTATCCTGGTAACAAAGTCAGTATCTTCAGGTTGAATGCCCAATGAGTTCTGTTTATTTAATTGGATGTTAGTACAGTGTGTCCTGCTGTCAGTGGTGACAGAACAGAATTCTCAACAACAAGCATTTATAATATTTAATAAAACTAATTGGCCAATCTTCAGTGAGAAATTAAATTTCCAGACCGGTGGTAATATCAATATAAGGTATTTACATCAAGCTCAGATATCCACTGAGGGAGAAAGAGTATTAGGGAAAGACCAAGGAAAATAAAGTTAGAGCAGCCTGGAATCTCATCCTTCACATGAGCTGTTAGGGAAAATGTTCAGCTATGTTCATAGCAGCCTTATTTATAATAGCCAGAAGGTGGAAAGAACCCAGATGCCCCTCAACAGAGGAATGGATACAAAAATGTGGTACATTTACACAATGGAGTACTACTCAGCTATTAAAAAGAATGAATTTATGAAATTCCTAGGCAAATGGTTGGACCTGGAAGGCATCATCCTGAGTGAGGTAACACAATCACAAAAGAACTCAAATGATATGTACTCACTGATAAGTGGATATTAGCCAAGAAACTTAGTATACCCGAGATATAAGATACAATTTGTAAAACACATGAAACTGAAGAAGAACGAAGACCAAAGTGTGGACACTTTGCCCCTTCTTAGAATTGGAAACAATCACCCATGGAAGGAGTTACAGAGACAAAGTTTGGAGCTGAGACAAAAGGATGGACCATCTAGAGACTGCCATATCCAGGGATCCATCCCATAATTAGCCTCCAAACAATGACACCATTGCATACACTAGCAAGCGTTTGCTGAAAGGACCCTGATATAGCTGTTTCTTGTGAGACTAGGCCGGGGCCTAGCAAACACATAAGTGGATGCTCACAGTCAGCTATTGGATGGATCACAGGGCCCCCAATGGAGGAGCTAGAGAAAGTATCCAAGGAGCTAAAGAGATCTACAACCCTGTAGGTGCAACAACATTATGAACTAACCAGTACCCCGGATCTCTTGACTCTAGCTGCATATGTATCAAAAGATGGCCTAGTAGGCCATCACTGGAAAGAGAGGCCCATTGGACTTGCAAACTTTATATGCCCCAGTACAGGGGAATGCCAGGGCCAAAAAGTGGGAATGGGTGGGTAGGGGGAGGAGGGTATGGGGGACTTTTGGGATAGCATTGGAAATGTAATTGAGGAAAATACATAATAATATATATATATATATATATATATATATATATATAAAAGAATTCTTAAAGATCATGGTTATACCAGTGGCAGAAAGTAGGAAAGAGGAAGACATGACAATGTTGAGGGTGTTTGGTGGAAGCTTAGTAGCCTCTATTGAGATTTACTTCACAATAAATCTTCCAGAGATCATGAGATAGAAATGCTCTTGATCCAGATGAAAAGGCAAAAGTTATATGGTTAAAGTATATTTTGTGTACAGAACCAAATAAGTACAAGAAGTAGAATAGGTTAACAGCTTTCAGATAAAGCATAGGAGGAGGCAGGATTGTGCTTCCTGGATCCTCTCCTTGAGTTTCTGAGCCCTTCATCTTGGAGATGCACTCTTTTCTGAGTGTGAAGTTTCAAGGCATTGAACCTTAATTAATCTAGAATGGTCACCAGTCAAATGCTTTGTGTACTGATCCAGTGCAGCACTGATGGGGGACACCTAGCAGGGATGCTGCTTTCCAGCAAGACTATCTGAATAGTGAGTAGGAGGGCAACCCCATAGGAAGACCCATCTCAACTAGACTGGACCCCCAGAGATCTCTCAGACACTGAGCCACCAACCAGGCATCATAAACTGGCTAGTCTGAGGCTCTGACACATATACAGCAAAGGACTGCCTGGTCTGGACTCAGTGATAGAAGACATGTCTAACCCTCAAGAAACGTGAGATGCCAGAAAGGAAGGGGCCTGACAGTATGGTGGAGTGGGAGGGTGGGGACATCCTCTTGGAGACAGGGGTGTGGGGGAAGAGGAATAAGATGGGGAATTGTTGAAGAGCAGATTAGGAGGAGGATAATGACTGGACTGTAAAAAAGATTAAAGATAAATATAAAAAAATGAGTACCTTTGATTTGAAATGCCCAGTTATTTCTGTTAGAGGGATCTTACTCCATGTGGTTCTGCTCTCAGTGATAATATCCTATATAGGCTGAGCTGAGAACTTGGGAATTTTGTAGAAGAATACAAAGAAATCATTACAAGCTGTTAGATTATGTTTGTGGCTTATGAACATGTTCCAGTTGCTCTCTCACCATACAGTTGTAGGCAGCTATCATGCCTTTCAGAAAAATAAAGTGTAAAATATTTGGAGAATAGATAAGGAGGAAGCTCATTCAAACCTTGGCATGACAGGGTTGGTTCTATTGGGACTGCATGGCTCACTACTCAATGGTTGATGCCAGTCTGTACTCCAGCCATTAAAGGTTTGGTCCAAACTACATGCTCAAAGCCTACTCCCCTTCATTCACAGTGTTAATATGTTACCACATAATTCACTGATTCTCTGGGGTGAAAAAGGACACTTCCAAAGATTAAAGATACCATTATGCATGAAGATGTTTCTTATCAATTAGTCATTTGGTAATCAGCATATGTAAATTGTATGTGTGACCACAGAAATAATATTTCTTCATGGTTAGAATCAATTCACTCAACTATTAATAAAATGTCAACATGCTTACTTATTTTGGGTTTGCTTTTTATTCACTTTACATCCTGACCACTGTCCCCTATCCTGGTGATCAGTGATTTCTTAGCTCCAGTTAATCAGCATCAATAGTCCCAATAAGGCAAAGTTTTCACTTTAGTTTCTGGTATCTTGTTAGTCACAGCTGATTTCTTCAGCCCCAGCTAACCAGAACCACAGAATATTCACAATCAAAATAGCAATGGCCCTGAAAAGAGTCTTTAATCTTCCCTCTGAAATTTCACAAGCCAGGCCTCCATCTTCTGCACTGTTCTCAACATTATGTTCCAAGCTCCTACACAACATCCCACAGAGCTCTTAACACTGAATGGATCTTCTAGCCTAAAGTTCCAAAGTCCTTCCACAGTCCTCCCCCAAACATGGTCAGGTTGTCACAGGAATACCCCACTATGCTGGTACCAATTTGTCTTAGTCAGGATTTCTATTCCTGGACAAAACATCATGACCAAGAACCAAGTTGGGGAGGAAAGGGTTTATTCAGCTTATACTTTCCACATTGCTGTTAATCACCAAAGGATGCCAGGACTGGAACTCAAGCAGGTCAGGAAGCAGGAGCTGATGCAGAGGCCATGGAGCGATGTTACTTACTGGCTTGCTTCCCCTGGCTTGCTCAGTCTGCTCTTTTATAGAACCAAGACTACCAGCACAGAGATGGCAACACCCACAAGGGGACCTCCTCCCTTGATCACTAATTGAGAAAATGCATTACAGCTGGATCTATTGGAGGCATTTTCCCAAATGAAGCTCCTTTCTCTGTGATACCTCCAGCCTCTGTCAAGTTGACACAAAAGTTGCCAGTACCGATACAATCAGGCATCTAAAAATAACAATATTAAAATAATAAAAAATAAAAACAAACAGCTAGAATAAGACAAAACAAACAGAAAAAATGTGAAAAAGCTGAAGAAACAGATGCAGTAATACACTCAGTCACACACATGGAAATCCCACAAAAGACAAAAAGAAACTATAGTATGTATCCAAAGGATCTAGAAGGTTTAAAAGAAAGAAAGGAATAAAGGAAGGAAGGAAGGGAGAGAGGGAGGGAGGGATGAAGGAAAGAAAGAAAGAAAGAAAGAAAGAAAGAAAGAAAGAAAGAAAAGAGAAAGAAAAGAAGAAAGAAAGAAAGAAAAAGAAAGAGAGAGAGAAAGAAAGAAACAAAGGAAGGAAGGCAGGAAGGAAGGGAGGGAAGGAGGGAGGGAAGAAGGAAAGAAAAAGAAAGAGAGGGAGGGAGGAAGGGAGGGAGGGAACAATGAAAGAAAGAAAGAAAGAAAGAAAGAAAGAAAGAAAGAAAGAAAGAAAAGAAAGAAAGAAGAAAGGAAGGAAGGAAGGAAGGAAGGAAGGAAGGAAGGAAGGAAGAAAGAAAGAAAGAAAGAAAGAAAGAAAGAAAGAAAGAAAGAAAGAAAGAAAGGAAGGAAGGAAGGAAGGAAGGAAGGAAGGAAGGAAGGAAGGAAGGAAGGAAGGAAGGGAGAGAGAGAAAGAAAGGCATAGAAGAAAAGCATGGACAAGACATTATGAGGCAAAGAGCCTAGAAAGATGCTAATGAGCTTATGTTGTTTTGATCATCTACTGCTGGGCATAAGGCATATCCTTAAGAGAGTTAGTTTGTAACTAACTTTATTATGATCTGAGAATCCTCTCCCTGACTGTGTATCCCAGGGAATATGGTATTAGAATGGTGGAAAAAACTTATTTTCTGTTTTGATGGCAGAGCTACCAGACTAGAATTAATCTACCTCAGTGTCTATCAATCAGATGATGAAGGGGAAAGATGATGTGCTATGCATGTACTGTGGAATACTACCTCTTTAGGACATGTGAATTCTATTTGGGTGGCAACATCATTGAAACTAGAGATTAGTAGATGATCCTTAGTGAAATATGGGAGGCACAGAAACATAAGCACCATGTGATCTCGTGTCCATGTGGAATGTAAAGGTTTTTATCTCAGAAGATGAGAACTGAATGGTGAATTGGAGCTGATGAGTGAGAAGTGGCAGGGAAGTGCAGAACCACCCATGGGTGCTTCCTTGCGGTCTTAAGGGACTGAGTTTGGGGAGGCTACTGAATGTCAGGGATGGCAATTCTGTTCTGTGTTCCCTAAGAGGATAGAGGGGAGGCTTTTGAATATTGTAGTCATGAAGAATTTATATACATCTGAGGAGTATGTAGATGCATTTGTTCAACCAATGTTTACACACAGACATGTCACAGGGTACCTGTTTATATTCATAGTATCAGTTCAAGCACACAAATATGCACAATAACATATTTGTTTAAATGTGCACTATTTTTCTATGATTTATTATTTTTATATTCACATTACATCCTAACTACAGTCCCTGCCTCCTCTCCTCCCAGTGTTGCCCATA
Organism: Mus caroli; assembly: GCF_978045245.1. Lineage (NCBI taxonomy): Eukaryota > Metazoa > Chordata > Mammalia > Rodentia > Muridae > Mus > Mus caroli. The sequence goes on from NW_028227271.1 coordinate 74,675,054, forward strand.
CAAATCCCTCCCCCACTAGCCCTTTCCCTAGTACCAGCAGGACTCAGCATCTGAGTGGCATCCTCTGCCACTGAGGCCCAATCAGGCAGTCCAGATAAGGAGAAGGGTAGACAACGGCAGGCAACAGCTCTAATGCTGTTCCAGTTGCTAAAGAAACTATGTAAAAACCAAGCTTCTCATCTGCTACAAGTGTGTCAGGGGCCTAGGCCCAGCCCTGCATGCTCTTTGGTTGGTGGTTCAGTCTTTGTGAGTCTCCATGGACCCAGTTTAGTTGACTCTGCAGGTCGTCTTGTGGTGTCCTTGACCCCTCAAGCTTGCTCTGAGTCTTCCACAACAGTTCTCCACCCAAGATACAATTCACAGACCACGTGAAACTCAAGAAGAAGGAAGACCAAGGTATGGATACTTCAATCCTTCTTAGAAGAGAGAACAAAATACTCACTGGAGGAGATACAGAGACAAAGTGTGGAACAGAGACTGAAGGAAAGGCCATCCAGAGACTGCTTCACCTGGGATCCACTCCATATACAGTCACCAAATTCAGACACTATTGTGGATGCCAAGAAATGCTTGCTGACAGGAGCCTGATATAGCTGTCTCCTGAGAGTCTCTGACAGAACCTGACAAATACAGAGGTGGATGCTCACAGCCAACCATTAGATTCAACAAGGGGAACCCAAAGGAGGAGTTAGAGAAAAGACTGAATGAGCAGATGGGGTTTGCAACTCCATAGGATGAACAAGAACATCAACCAACCAGCCCCCCCCCCCCCCCGGGACTAAACCACCAACCAAAGACTATGCAATGGCTCCAGCTGCATATGTGGCAGAGGATGGCCTTGTCAGGCATCAATGGGAGGAGAGGCCCTTGGTCCTGTGAAGGCTCAATACCCCAGTGTAGGGGAATGCCAGGACAGGGAAGCGAGAGTAGGTAGGTGGGAGAGCACCCTCATAAAAGCAGGGGGAGGGAGGATGGGATAGGTGGTCTTTAGGAGGGGATACCAGGAAAGGGGATAACGATAACATTTGAAATGTAAATAAAATATCTAATAAAAAGTTTCAAAAAAGAAAAAAGATTTCTTCATCTCTGCCTGATGTTTGGAAATGGATCTCTGTGTCTGTTTTTATCTATAGCTGGATGAAGCCTCTCAGATATGTACTCACTTTTAATTGGATATTAGCCACAAAATGCAATAAAGGAGGTCCAAGATAGGGTATGTGAATCTCAATTAAAAGGGGAAACAAAATATGCATCAGAGATGGGTGGAGAGAGGGAACTAGTTTGGAGAGTGGTGGAAAGGGGAATGAGGATAGAGACCAAGAGTGAGGTGAGGGGAGAAAGGACTGAGACTGCAAAAGGAAATCATGAGGAGTATCTCTGTGATTAGCTGAAGAACTGGGATAGGGGAGGCTACAGGAGTGTGTGGAGGTGGCCCTACCTGAGTTTCCTACTGGCTGAAGCTATAGACTGAAATGGCTACCTCTTGTAGCCAGTCATTACTTAAAGTAGAATGAGTGGGGCATCAACCTGCCCATAAAACCTTAAGCCCAATGTTCATCCTGCCTACAAGATACACAGAGATATAGTCTGAGTAGAGACTGAAGGAATGGCCAGCCAATGACTGGCCCAACTTGAGACCCATCCCATGAGAGAGAGCCACCTTTGACACTATTAATGATCCTCTGCTATGCTTGCAGCCTAGCATAAATGTGTATGATTTTAAGGATAAGCTGCATATGTATGTCTCTATGTACATACTGATAATACTGATATATTCAATTGCTTTCTAGCTACTCTGAAGTATTTAAATATCACAAATATAAGAATTCATTCCCTTAGTGTATTTCTGTTTCTGTTTTTATTTTTTGTATTTCTACAGCATGTTCTTTATTATCAGTCAAAATAGTGTGTCTATAACGATAAGTCCATTTAATAACTAATTTTTAAAGCATTTTATTAGATATTGTCTTCATTTACATTTCAAATGCTATCGCCAAAGCCCCCTATATGCTCCCCCTGCCCTGCTCCCCAACCCACCCACTCCTGCTTCCTGGCCCTGCCATTCCCCTGTACTGGGGCATATGATCTTCACAATACCAAGAGCCTCTCCTCCCATCCTCTGCTACATATGCAGCTAGAGACAAAGCTTGGGGGGGGTGGTACTTGTTAGTTTATATTGTTGTTCCTCCTATAGGGTTGCAAATACAGAAGTGGATGCTCACAGTCAGCTGTTGGATGGAACATGGGACCCCTAATGAAGGAACTAGAGAAAGTACCTTTCTTAGTCAGGGTTTCTATTCCTGCACAAACATCATGACCAAGAAGCAAATTGGGGAGGAAAGGGTTTATTCGGCTTACACTTCCATGCTGCTGTTCATCACCAAAGGAAGTCAAGACTGGAACTCAAGCAGGTCAGAAAGCAGGAGCTAAAGGGGTCTGCAGCCCTATAGGAGGAACAATAACTCAAAATATTAAGGTAATAGCAAGATATTAAAAATGCTTATTCACAAAGTGTAGAGAAATTTTAGTGAGTACTTTTGCCTAGTGAATTTTGTCCCCAAAGCAGTGATTATGTACTTCAAAACCTACTTAATAGGTACCAGCAATTCCTTTATTTTATATATACATATGTATATGTATATATAAAAGTAATATATATATATATATAAGTAATATATATATGTAACACATGCTGTTATAAAGGTTCCATAGAATCTCAGACTTGATTGAGGGTATAATCACAACAGTCTTGTGCAGAGTCGCAGTCTGTTCTTCCTACCACTCATTCAGTGATCTTTCTTTACTACAAGAAGGTTAGCAGGAAGAACACAAGGAAACTGTGAAGGGGCAGTGAGGAAACAGCTCCTACTTCTCTCCACAAAACTTAAGTATTTATGACATATTTGGATGCTGTCTTCTCTATTTTACTACAATTTTCAATTTTACAAAACATATTTTCATCTCCCATCACCACGAAGTTGTATGCATTGAAAAGCTTGTAGAATACATTCTCTTTTATTTTAGTAAAGGAAAAAATATATTTCTTCTGTCCATTTTATTTTTACAAAGTGCCAAATTATATGATTCACTGCATACACTGAGCTCAGATGATCATAACAGTGTAATAACTGTAAAATAGAAATGTTCATAGTCATAAGGACATAGATGCTATGTGTAAAAAAGATTGCCACTCTTGTTAAATTAAGATCATATTTTGGCAAACATTGAAGGCATTGAAAACAATCACCTTAGTCTCTGCACGCATTTGTAGTGCACCAATGTATTTTGTATGGTTCTAGCACTGGGATAAAGCGTGATGTACACAAATATATGAACTTTTAAGTTTCATTTAACTCTATGCTCATTTTATATAATATTATATAATGGTGTTATTGATGAACACCAGATGTAAGTAGGTATCTCATTGATAATATATAACTTGACTCTTGGAGAGAAAAAATATACTTCATGATAAATGTAAAATTATAAAAACTTATGGGAAATTTAGACTTACAGTGTTAACATAATGTAAGAAACTAGTTATTTATGGTTATGGATATGTTCTTTATACTCACTTTCTTTAATAAAAGTACTTTCACAATCCTGAATATATGCTAGAGTAACTGCCCAATGTTCAAAAGGAAGTACAGTTGAGCTGAGGATGAGTCTCAGATTAATATCTGCATGGGAAATATAGTTCCAAAGGAAAAAAAACTTTAAGTAGTGTATTGAACTCAGTGTATCAGGAGGCAGAGCTTAAACAGGAATCAACATAATTTCAGATATAGGATATCAAGATGACTCAGCCAGGGAAGTTATTTGATGTCTACGTTGAAGACCACGGAGTTCAATACCCAGACCCACACAGTAGGAGAGAAACTATTCCTGCACTATTCTGACTTTCACTTACATGCTATGAGATTTAAACACACACACACATACACATACACACACACACACACACACACACACACACATACACACATACACACACACACACACATACACACACATACACACATACACACACACACACATACACACATACACACACATACACACATACACACACACATACACACATACACACACACACACATACACACACATACACACACATACACACATACACACACACACATACACACATACACACACATACACACATACACACACACACACACACACATACACACACATACACACATACACACACACACACACACACACACACACACACGTAAATGAATAGATGCAATTTAAAAATTAGAAAAACACATAGTCTTATGGAAATTAGAATATCCAATATTTTTCTATTCATTTAAAATAATTTTTCTTTACCCGGTATTATGGTTTGAAAGTGATAGATCCATGACAAGCTCATGTTTTGAATTCTGACCTCTAATTTGTGGTATTATTTTGAAAAGCTATGAAAACTTTAAGGAGGTAGAACCTACAAGCAGAAAATAGGTCACCGAGGGTAAGGATCAAAGGTTGTAACTCAGGACTTTTTCTCTCTCCATGTTTGTCTTTCTTCTTGTCTGCGTGCCTGGGAAATGCTCTCCTACACTCAGCCCATCGTGATCCATGAGCCACAATATGTAACTCTTCTGTTTGATCAGCTCTGTCATCCTTTATTTCTTTTCAGAACCCGAAAGGTAACTAATCCACCTTCATGCACCTGCCCTCTCATTCACTGTACTACTCACACAAAACAAAGCAGTTATAAGCAGTCAGTACAACTGTGTGTACCTGTCTATCATTTGCTGTTTTAAGGAGTAAGAGACTGACTTCTTTTTCACATAGGAAAACACCAAGTTGGGGAACTAAGAGAGCTAAGAGTGATTTAACTGACAAGGACATGGATCCTTGTGTACACACACACACACACACACACACACACACACACGAATAAATTGTAATGCAAAGGTAGAAGACTGTGGGCTCATTTCAAAACACAGATGTTTGTGTGCACATACATGTGCATGCATGTGTGAGAGTGTGCATGCATGCCTCTGTGTGTGTGTGTGTGTGTGTGTGTGTGTGTGTGATTTCTTCTAATTCAGCTCTTTATTCATTCATTTCCTCAGATGAGTGATGCCACTCAAATTAAAGGGGCTGATCTTGCTTAATTGCCCTACTGTTTAAACTATTACATTGTAAGTATCCTGAGAAGTACAATCAGTGTTTCGGCTGAGCATCCATAGCAACCTCCATACAACAAGGTAAGAAGTAAGATCACAACTGCCCTTCTTCTGACAGCCTAAGAGCTATCAGAACGTTTGGGGCCCATTTATCCTAAGTTAAGTTTCTGTCAAAATAGCCTCAATAAATCTCTGAAATAGCAAACCCCAAAACTTACCTTTGATAATAAAACACTTATAATATTGATGTACACTATGTTTGAACTTGGTTATTTGGGAAATACCCATCTGTACACACTGGGATATAAACTCCCTCCCAATGAGACCACAGGGCTTTTGTCACCTTCTGTTTTGCACCATGGATCAACAAATAATTCACAGATGCATGAACATACTTGTACTTGAATGAATGGTACCATTCATTTCTCTTTAGATTATATGCTTGCCTCTAGTTTAGGGTAATGTATACTTCAACTTTCCACCATGTCCCCATACTCCTGGTGCTTCTCTTGAAGATTCAGGTGCCATTCACATTAAAGATCCCTGAGGGTCTAGGCTCTATGCTACTCATTAAAATCTCCTACAACAGTTCATATTTATAATCCAGCCTTACCTTAATAAACTTTCCCAATTAACTTCATTTCCTTTGGTCAAAGATTTCTCTGCCAGTATCTCTTCTTCAGTTTTGAGCTTATTTTCCATCTGTGTCCAGTGTGTAATAATCTCTAAGCTTCTTGATTTATGCCTTCTCTACTGAGGTACATAAATGTAATTTACACCTTGCTTTGTCATAGACTTCTGAATTTCAAAGAATTTTATTTTTGGCTTCATTGAAAAAAAAATATCATTCGGTTAACTAGGAAATAATTCTTGTCCTTCCCAATGATAATTCCTTTCAAATTGTCTTTTGGAGAAAGACTCTAATTTTTGACCTTTAGACAAGAGAATTTTTTTTTTTGCCTTTTCCACCTTGATCAAAGTTTTTCTTTTAAGTTGGTGGATCTATTTGAGTGACCTGACGTGTCCTGTCTATAATAGTGCCAAATACACATATAAATACCTCCACCACTATGGATTAACCTCCTGAGACAGTAAAATATTGCAGATCCTTAATTATATTTAACCTCCATTGATTGGGTAAGCCCTTCACACATGAACAACTTAGGTAACAATCAGAAACACTGATTAAGGAGCAGCTACACAAATAATATATACTTAGTAAGTCAGTGTTCAGAGTTTCCTGGATGCAATTTCCTTTCACAATAATATCTGGTTCAGTAATAACCTGACTGATGAGGTAAAGGCCACACAGTCCCTAAGGAATTAATTCTATCTTAATTGCTCTTCTCCAGTATATTAAGGAAACATTTCCGACCCTGCTCTTGGAGTTCATTCAGCCAGCACGTATCCAAATGCGTCAGCCAATGCAGAGCTCACAGCCTAATGAGTGATTTCTAGACTGAAGGGATAATGGTGTGACTTAGCAACCCAAATGCAGATGAGAAGTACCAATGGATTCTTTGTTTATTACCACACACACACACACACACACACACACACACACACACACACACACCACAGAATGAAAAGAAAAATAATTAATCATGGAAAAAGAAAAGCAACCATGAAGTACTCACATAAGGTTAATTCACTAGTCCTGAGGAATATAGGGAAATGGAGCAAGCTCTATTTCTTTTCTTCTTGTACAGTTTGATTCCATTCATTTATAGTGGTTCCAAGTGGGTGAATTCTGCCCTTCAGGCTGCACTGGAAAACTGTGAAAAACTCTTAGTAATTCTAACAATACTGAATGCTTTACTATTAGCTGTTGAGGATCTAGAAAGTCTTCCTATTTGCTATATGGGTACAAGTCTGCAACATACTCCTTTATCCTTGACAAAACTGTGTTCATGATGTGGTTGATATGTTTAGCTAAATATTTGAAATTATTTTGAAGATATATCCTTAGACATCATAAATTTGGATGTCAGACTAAAATTCTATCATTTACAAAAGAACCACCAGTGAGGCATTTCTACAACCACCACTACCACCAACAGAAAAATATACAATACTTGAAATAAAGTACCAGATATAAAACAGGATTCTAGCCACTTGAGTAAAATAAAATAAGGCTGTGTTCAATGTCATTCCTTCATCCTATCTGCCAATGCTCAACTCACATAACTTCAACATTAGTAATTCCAGAGTTTGAATCATCTACTGCTTTATATGTCCAATGTAGTACTTGAAATGGAAATGTTCCTAATAGGCTCAGGTATTTGATCATTGGGTACTGAGTTGGTCAAGCTTTTGGCGAGGTTTAGAAGGGATGGCTCTGCTGGTAGAACTATGTCAAATGATGGTGATGGGCTCTGGATGTTTTGCTCTCCTCTCACATGTGTGCCTTGCTTTTCCTTCTGTGTTCGTGGTTGGAGACAGGGGGAGAGGTGGTGAGCTCTTAACTCCCTTTCCCAGTTTTCATGACTGTCTGCAACTAGGCTTCCCTACTATGAGGGATTTTGATCCATCTGGAGCTATAGCTAAATAAGCCCCTCCTTCTGCTCATTGCATGGTGGCTTATCCCAGTAATCGAGAGGTAACAAATAAATGTAATATTAAAATAGAGGTAGCTATTAATTGAAACAACTATTATATCGCCATATTGTTTACACTTTTAGGATATTTTTGCATGAATCACTTTAAAGGTAAGGAATTCTGTAACTGATTTAACTAAACTGTTGACTGATAGAGCCGACAAATTATTTTTAAAATATTTACTTTTATGTTATTTTTAGTTATGTATATATGTGTGTGTTGGGGTGTGTACAAATGAGTGTCATGTCTTTAGAGGGCAGAAGAGAGGTATTAGATTTCCTGTAGCTGGATATATAGGTGATTGTAAACAATCTGATGTGGGTGCTGGAATGAAACTCAGTTCCTCTAGGAAATACAGAAAAACATTTAACCACAGAGCCATCTCTTAAGTCCTCACACTACTCTTTTGCTTGGTACTAATTTGAGTACTGAATTTGAGTAAGAATGAGGAACATCTTATGAAACCATTAGAAAATTTTGAAAAAGCTCAAAATAGTTAGATTTCCAGGTGGGAAGTTACCTAAACCCAAATAAAAGAGAAAACATTTTTTGACTTATTTCATACAAATTATAATCACCTCTGTTTGTGTGTTTATTTCCAAAATCATTCGGAAAAAACATGAGCCTGCTCCCTTCCCCCACAATATAACACAAAGAAAACCTAGAAATAAATCCACAAACATACAGTTTAATAATTATTTTATTAAATATGTTCACTGGCAATTTCAGACAGGTATAGAATGCATTCTCTTTATTCTTACCCCCCTTTCTTCAATCTCTCTTATCTCTGTCAAACCTCCTTTCCTCCCTTCAAATCTCTTTCCCACATTTGTGACTTTTGTTTTGTGACCAACCAAGTTTAAACATGGCTCATCTGTGTGTATATTCATTGAGAGATTTCCATTGGAGTTTGTTGGTCTAGCCTGTGGCTATACTATCACAGAATCTACCAGGAGTCAAAAGACCAGGTTGTGGTAAGGCTAAGTGAAGTTCTCCCAATCTGTAATAGACAGAGTACAGAGCCAATTTTTTTTTGTAGGGCCAGTTTAGCTAGCATATGCTGAACTGTGTGATGTATGTATGTATGTATGTATGTGGTATGTATTCATGCATGTATGCTTGTATGCATGTATGTATGTATGCATGCATGCATGTATGTAAATATGTATGTATGTATGATGCATGCTTATATGTATGTATGGGTGTATTTATGCATGCTTGAATGTATGTATGTATGTATGTATGTATGTATGTATGTAATGACTGTGTCCTCTTGCTGTCCTTCTCCCTACATTCCACGTTTTTCCATTCCCTTACAGTGTTTCTGCCTTTTCTTTTTTATATTTCCAGACCTTTATCAGGGGTGACAAAAACCTCCTATTAATGGCTAAGTGCTCACTTGTCAGTTAACAGTGCTCAACACCGTATGCAGCCACAAGTCTTTGCATTCTCTACAATCCCCTGTAAAGAGAAACTTGTCTGGTTAAAGCTGAACATAGCATGTGTCTCTGACAGCATACATAAGCATGGATTTTTAGAAGGGTTTTGGGCAACATGCCAACTTTACAATGCTAAGTTCCCTCCTAGAACCTAATATGTCTTCAGTCATAGATTTATATCTATAGTTATAGTATCGGACATGGCTTTGCTACTGTGGAGTGACCCACAAATACTGTCAGAGAGTGAGTGGTGGTCACTCCTAGGTGTGTTTTGCCTGACAAGTTTGATTTGTAGATTTTCAGGTTTAGATCTGGGTATGAACATTGGTGACTTTTTTTTTTTCTACCAGAAACCTATATAGAAACTTTCAGCACTATGGAAATTACCTACCACTGGGAAAATTTCCATCTTGATTTACCTGTATCTTGTAACCAAGATATACAGTGTCTTCACATTAAGGTTTAATCTAATTTAGTGAACAACTAACCGAGAGGGCAAGAACTTGTATAGCTGTAGGACATTCTTGACCAAGGCTTATCCCATATCTGGCATTTGAATTTCTGTTTTAAAATACATGATTCTTAGGAAGACCATTATCCAGCATTTCCTTTATCTATTTCGATTTTATTTAATTGTCTTACATATTCGTAGGCTTCCATATGTTTTTCTCAAATACCTTCTATTTGTTTTGCTTTGCCTTCTTCCCATGCACAGTCATTATTTTCTGATAAAAGTGTCAAGGTAAAATAATGGTGAAGTAGACCCAACAAATAATGAGATAGAAAATTGGACATATGTAGGCTTGAGAATGAGATGAGCCTCTCATTTTATACTAGTTGTAACTTCATCTCAAAGTGTATTAAAGACCCAAGGCCTGAAAGGCTAACACAAAGGTGAAAAATTCATTGTCACATTTTTTTGGGCTAGGTCATTTTTAGTATAGCCCATAATTCACAGGGAGCAGCAGCAAAATCAATGGGAACACACCAACTTAAAAAGTTTCAACTCAGCAGGGAAAACATGGAAACAGCAACCTACATATCTGCAGAAATTATGGGGAAGCTTTGCTTCTGATAAACAGTGCACAAAATCTAAGTGAGAATTTTTAAATGGATAAAGTAATAGAATAGTCATTGCCCCTAAGAAGACGGACAGATGGTCCACACATACACAGAAAGTGCTTAGCATAACTTGTCCAAAGGAAAAATATACATTAGAAGCAGAAGGCAAAAACCATTCAACACCTGCTCAAATGACAATTATAGAATGATGAGCTGCAATCACTACCAATGTGAATGTGCATAAAGGGAAATCAATGCATTTGATGCAACTAAAAATTGTCACAGTCACCATGGAGACTGTATAGAAGGAAGATCCTTGAAAACTCCAAACTTGAACCCTAGGAACTAGCGATTCCACTGTGTGTTTTGTATCTGAAGAGTATGAAATAACAATCCTAGAAGCATATGTACCCTCAAAATAAGTGCACATTAATCAAATTTTAGATGTTCCTTTTGTTTGTTGACAGATAAAGAAATAAAGAAATCAGCATACACAAACTGCATGATTTCTTAACATAAAATATAAGGAAATCATAGTATTTGTGACAATGCTGATAAAATGAGGATATTCTTTTAAACTACTATAGTATGTCATAGAAAAACTTTCCCAGGGTTATCACATGCAAAACATTGAAAACATAAATCACAGTGGTAGGAAGGATCATGGTAAAATGGTGGTCAGTCAAGGGAAAGGGGACAGTAGGGAGGTTTGAGTCAAAGCTTAATGACAATTAAATAGATTGCTTTAGTTGTAGGTGTATAAAATAAAGCTTGGTAAGTAGAGTTGGTGGTCACATGTTGTATCATTTAAATTAACAGATAAAATCTTGTTTTTATGTGATTCAAAGATGGTGAATATGAAAGTAAAATGTTTATCAGTTTGACAACCATAATCACTTTACAGGGTATGTATATCCAAAATGACATTCTAAAATATACATGATTGTTTTGTTAGTAAAATAAATAATGGATTGGGGGTTTTGGCTTTAAACTTAGTTTTGAGATCATAAAAGGAATCCAGTGAATATACCTGGGTTGTAATTCAATTACAAAGATAGGCCATGTTTTTAATGTCAACCACAAAACAAAGTGCATTCTATAAAACCTACTTCAGTCAAAATGAATTCTTACACTTTACATTCATGGAATTGGCCTTGAAACCAGTGATTTAAAGGATTCATATCATAAATGCTGTTTATATAAGTAATGCCTCATGATATGACACTAGTAAAACTATGACTGTCTAGAGAAAGGGTCATGATTCTAGTTTCTTTTGAATTTGGGTCAAACTATCACATCCTCGTTGTTATTTGGTGAGTGTTTCATAGAGGAGGTCATTGTAGCAACATTTCTAAAATGAAAGAAGAGTAACCTCAATGTAACGTTTATCTCATGAGATGGTAAAAGAATTTCCTATGACATAATGGAAAAGCTAACAGGCAGTGACTGAAACCTACTTGCAAAGCAAGAGACCCACCAAGGAACCATTGGTATTATAGATATAGAAAACTGCATACCATTAGATTGTAGGTTGTAAGTGTATCTTGTGGATTTTTTTTTATAGTGATCACCATGACATACTACACAGTGTATTATATGGGGATTTATTTTTACTCAATGTATTAGTCAGGGTTCTCTAGAGTCACAGAACTTATGGATACCCTCTATATAGTAAGGGAATTTGTTATGATGATTTACAGTCTGTAGTTCAACTCCTCAACAATGGTCAGCTTTGCATGGGAACTCCAAGGATATAATAGTTGTTCAGTCCCTCAAGGCTAGATTCTGACAGACATGTTGGCAAATAAATGCAAGCCAGCAACGAAGAGCTAATTTCTTCTTCCAATGCCCTATGTAGGTCTCCAGCAGAAGGTGTTGCCCAGATTAAAGCTGAGCACCTCCATATCTGAATCTGGGACTTGTTTTGTCCCAGGCTGACCTTGAACTCAGAGATCTCCTTGCTTTAGTCTCCTGAGATTCATAGCCACTATGCGTCAAGATCTCTATGCCAAGATCTAGGTCAGAAACTTGTATCTTCCAGCCTCAAGATCTGGATCACAGGTAAGCCTTCCAATTCTGGATTGTAGTTCATTCCAGATATTGTCAAGTTGACAACCAGGAATAGCCATTACACTCAGCCTGTTTATTCAGTATTCAGCCCTAAGATTTCCTTGAATCTTTTTACAGCAGTCTCAAAAGAGCCTCAGTTCTATCAAGTTGGCATTAAAACATCCGAGGATTACTTCATTTTTAAGGTAATTTCATTCAAAGAAATATTACATGGTAATGATGTCAATGTTGTAGATCAGAGTTATTTTAAAGGATAGATCCTGCATGGAAAGCATCATGAAGTGTCATCCTGTTCTCATTGTAGATGCATTTGTTCAGAACATCTGGACTCTTCAAGGATAGCAAGTGTGAGTTCTCAACAAGAGGATCACCTGCTCATTACTTCAGCTTTGTGTATAAATTTCACGTTGTGCTTACACAATGACCGTGTGCTACATAGGTCTGAGAAAAATTGTAACAAACAACCCTTCTTCTCGTTTTGTTTCTTTCCTCTTCATGCTTAGTGTGTCTCAAAGGAAGGAATCTACCTACCTACTTCTGTAACAGCATGGGGCCGCATCTATCAGCAGTCAGCCAGATCCCCATGCTGCTATTACAATGAATGCAGAGACTAGAAGCCTTTTTCTCACCTATATCTTCTTAGTAGTACCCCATAAGCCTGGCACTGCTCTGGGGTCCTGACCACTGCCCCACCTCCACATACAACATGCAGTCACAGACAACACCCTCTGTGAAACTCACTCCTCAATCAGAAACCATGAATGCAGAGGAGGAATAGCAGTATGGTGACAAAACTTTCACATTCCCTACATTGCTGTTGGATGTCACTGTCATCACGTACCAATGGTGACCATATAAAGTGTAGTTTTGTCCAGGCTCTAGAATATTCAGGAAGATCCTAATATCTTAATAGTAATAAATGTGGTGATATATTTTTTAAACATAGTGTTTATTGTATTATAGTTCTTTATTTGTTTATTGTTTGTTTTTTTTTATTTGGTGTGGGGGAAGTATGTGTGTGTGTGTGTGTGTGTGTGTAGGGGTGGTCAGAGGATATCATGAGAGATGAGTCTCTTTTTCTACCCTGTGGAGTCAAGGTATTGAACTCAGATTACTAACCTGGGTTGCAAATGCCTTTACCCAAATGACCATCTCACTGGCCCACGTGTACTCCTTATGCTTTTGCTTTTACTGTAATTTTCATATTTTCATGCAAGTGAAAAAAGAAAGCAAGTTCAAGCAGACTAAAAATGAGATGCTCTGTAGCATAGAAATTAAATAAACAGAGTTAATGCATCATCTTTGTTTTAATTAAAGTCATCTAGTTCTTATCACCAAGTTTAGAATGAAATCACCTTTTCCATAAGACATCAGACTAATCCATTGCATTTTATAGTGACACTACATTATTTTCTTTTGAAAAGTAAGTAAATTAGTTCAAGGTACATGGACACTTTTCTAATGTATGAAGACTGTTTTAAAAAGACTATATGATGGTTGTCTGGCTAGTTCTGTGTTCATGCAAGTCTTTGTATTATTTAATTGTACTCATGGAGAGGATTTTGGAGGCAAAATTGTTAGCACCTAGGTAGGAGACATGAAGTTTCTTGAGGATTCTCTCTGGAGTTGAATGGAGGCTGTGAAGACAGCAGTGCAGAGCACCACAGGGGTTCATGTTCTTCAGGTTTGCCCTGTCAACTGATCATGCAACCGCAGAGCAGAATAGTGGATAGTTCTTCCGATACAGTCATGCTCACCATTTAGTAAGCCTAAGTGTCTGGTATGTAACCCTCTAAAGCTTTTGGTCCATTTCTGAGAATAGTAAAATGAGATCTGGTAACATTAATTTCTGTTTAATTTTGTGCAGCTTGAAGAAGAAAAATGTTGTTTCAGATGATACTGGTTTTTTTGTCTGCTCAAACACAATGATAAAAATGAGTTGAGTTTTAAACAAAATTAAAGTTTTCAACTGCATAATAATCTTAAACTATAAAATATTTCAAAGGTAGTAGTAAAATTTCAGTAAAATTAGAAAGTGAAAATTTTAAATTACTAACAATTACAGAAAAACTTCTCAGTATTTGAAAGTTTTATGTTTTTGAAATTTTATTCTAAATGCTGACTTTTAATTTCATTATATAATAATAAATACCACCCTAGAGGACAAGGATGTTTGCTGTGAGATTGTGTCTTCTTGATGTAGCAGGAAAGGTAAACCCATAAAATCAAGACAATATGGTTCCTTCAGCCCAACCTCTATGAGGAAAACACCAGTCCATGTACCAGATGCAGGTGGGGAAAACTTTATAAATTACTGCAGGCAATCAATAACTTCTGAGAGAGGGCAAGCCTGTCTCCTCCTCGAGTAGTAAGCCCATGATACGTTATCCCAGTCAAATAAAGTTAAAGAAATGAAAAGAGATTTTGTACACACACACACACACACACACACACACACACAAGGAGAAAAAGAGACAGAGAGAGCACACGAGAGAGAATGAAAGACAGAGAGACAGAGACAGACAGAGAGAGACAGAGACAGAGTGAGCGCTTGAGCACTCTATGACCTGGTGTAGATTGCTACTTCAAAACTGGATGAGAAATAATGGATGGTTAAAGATATCAGCTTCTTCTTGAACAGCAATAACAATCAGTTTTGCTTACAGATCTTCCATTTTCCCACAACTCAGTGGGAAAGCCCTGGCTATGATCTACACATGGTTTGAACAAGAATACAGTTTCCAAATTCAAGATGATGGGGAATCTGGTGTTGAACAGTAACGAGATACATTCTGCCTGGTTTGGGAAATTCAGCTTTTGTTGTTTTTAACCATGGGTTCTTACTGAGAATGCCTCCCATAGGCTGACTAGACATCCTGAAATCTGGGGACAGGGTTTCAGTGTAACCACCTCATTAATGTTATAAAAAAAAAAACTACACTAACCTTTATGGCTGTCCCCAGAATCACATAGTTTGGTATTACACTGTGCTTATATGACTACCTGGATTCATAAGAATGATGGGTTGACTCTCCTTTTTAATTGAATGACTCCCAAAGTCGTCATGACAAGGTGTGACTATACTCTGAAGAGATTTCCCATGTTTTTGAAATTCTCTTTAGCGACAGGGCTGTTTTTCCTTCACTAGTGAGGGTGATGTTCTGGGTAGGATAGAAACTGTGCTCAGCACAATGGAAGGGAACACTGCCACCAGCCCTAGGAGCTTTGATTAAACTAAGACTACAGTTTCCAAAATCAGTCTGTGTCTATGTGTGTAACTTGGTCATCAGCAATAAACTCAGTTCTTCAGACTGAATAGCTGACCAATTAGTTACTTCAGTCCAGACAGTACATGTGCTGCTTCTGTAAGAAATATGCTCAGTAAACCACAAGACTTTTATATTTGACAATATAGGAAAATTAGAAGTTTCACCCTAGGGCAACCCTGAACTGATTTCATTGTGTTCCATGTAGCATCTGACACTGTGTTACACAGGTGGGTGCTTAATAACATGGGTTGATGATGAATTTCTATTGTAAGCCCTCCCGAGAATTAAAAGTATGTCAATGTGTGATTTGAGGTACGGAATTAGAGTGTTTTTTGATTTGATTCTTTTAATAAATATTTATTGAGGAAACTCAAGGTCATGGGTTTTAATTATGGGTTTTGAGGGCAGAACAGAGGGGAACGAATAGATTCCTAATCATTTATTTGAAAGTACATGAGTTGAGGGCAAGAGACATAATTTAAATCCATTTATTCAACTGAAATATATACAGCACTGTGGACAAAGACTGTACACTTCGTCCTTTAAGAGAACGTGTTGTGTCACTTTGGAATGTAATGCTCAATTAAGTGTGTATCATTCCTCATATCGGCTAAGGTCTTTGGTAAATGACTTTTACCACAACCCCAGGGAGCATGTGTTGGGTAACTCTGCTAACTGGAAGTGGCTAGAAGCATCTGCAGAGAGCAGAAACCCGAGTGAGAAAAGTGTCTCTCTCAGATTAGCCTGTGTGCAAGCCTGGGAGGGGGGTGTTATTTTCTCAATAAATATTTAATGCAGGTAGGACAACCTGCTGAACATGATGTCGCCCTTAAACAGGCGGCCCTGGGGTTTATAAGGAAGCAGGGTGAGCAAGCCACAGAAAGCAAACCAGGAAGCAACATTTCTCCACAGGTTCTGCTTCAACTCCTGCCTCCAGGCTCCTGCTTGAGCCCCTGCCCTCACTTCTCTCCGTGATGGAAGGTAAGATGGAAATAAACTCTTTCCTTCCCAAGTTGCCTTGACCATGGCATTTATTGCAGCAACAGGAAAAAAAAAGCATAGGCTAGAAATTAAAACTAAGAGGACAGACATGGCCTTGTTTTTTGGGTGGGAGATTTGTGGAAGCATTTGGAAAGGTCAGACAGGAAAAGACATTGAGTGCTCAAAGTCTATTCTAATATTCTGCTACAATTAATCCTGCTTGGTTGCTTATTTACTTATTTGTATCTGTGTGTATTTTTATACTTTAAAATTCATTTTTTTATAATACAAAATTATTGCAATCATTTGGGGACCTTGAATTTCTTGCTAACCTATTCACCAAAATGGAGCTGGGCAATAAACTTCTAAATAAGATATCAGAAAACCTTTTGTGCATTTAATTCACAACTTTCTTCATGATTGTAAAGACAAATTTCTAAAGAATCACATGAGAATGTGTCATACTTAAATTACTGACATGGCTTGAAGGCTTCGTCTCATTTTTTTTTCAGTGTAAACTTTTCTAGGCCACAGGTCTCCTTCCGTGAGGGTAACAAAATAGCAACAGCATTATCTATTCTCTGTGAATTAAATATTCACATGTTTAGAATTTCAGGCAGAAGTTGTTAACACACACAATGCTACACTACAGTAATAAAACACCAGAAAGAGAAGTTTGTTGAAACAGAACAAAGCATGCATCTATTTCTCACTGTTTTGCAGAATGGAAGTCCAGTGTCAAGGGCCCTGAATCTGTTTGCAAACACCTGTCATGTTCTGTCCCCTGGGAGAGGGAGAGGGGCAGGGGTAAAAGAGATAAAGAGAGAGGGAGAAGAATTTGGTTTAACTACAAACCCACTCTTGCAGTAGCTAACTTGCTTCATGATAGTGACATTAACTCAGTAAGGGCCAGAAGCTCACAACCCAATTATCTTTTGTGACATCTAACCTGATTGTCAGCTTGACACACCTGGGAGAGAGGACTTTTAATTGAATAACTGTTCCCATAAGATTGTCCTGGGGGCAAGTCTCGGGGGTGGTGCAGGGATTTTCTTATTACTGATTTATGTGGGAGGGTCCAGTCTACAGTCATACTTCCTTAGATAGGTTAACTGGGGTGCATAAAATCTAGTTAAGCAAGCCCAAGTAAGCAAGCCATGAAGCAGTATTCCCACATGGTCTCTGCTTGAGTTTCTGCCTCCATTTTCCTGTCCTGACTTTCCTCAATGAAGGACTATAAACTGGAAATGGAAGTCAAATAAATCTTTTCTTCCACAACTTGCTTTGTGTCCTGGTGCTTATCAGAGCAACAGAAAGCAAACTAGAATTATCTTGAAGGTAAATTGCCTTGACATTGAACCTTGGAAAATTAGCATTAATATTACATTAACCATATCATGCATATGCAAACCATAGCAAAGGGTATTTTCTTTATCTCTAAACTCAGAATCATATTTTGATATGATAAAAAGAAAGCCTTTTACTCCTCATGGAATCAGATTTTGGTCCAAATAAAAAGAAGTGTTATCTCCAATGAAAATCAGGATATCGGATATTCTACCCTCCAGACACCTCTAATGTTGTTACCAAGATATTAGGCACATCTCTAACTCAGTTCAGGCAGGGGATGCCCATGCTTTCTAGTAAATAGATGTGTAAATGGAAATCGTTAATTTATAAAATAGTTGTTAGAGTTGACGTGATTTAGATTTCATCAACTAGCATATTCTTGGCTTATTTTTTATTGTTTTAAACATCATTGTGCATATCATAATGCTACATATACTGTTTTTGAGACAATTCTGTACACTTTTAAATATTTTTAAGATTGTGCATGCACAGCTTATGGGAGTCTGTTTTTTCCTTTCACCATGGGACTCCTGGGATCAAACTCATGTCTTCAAGCTTGACAACACACACCCTTTCCAAAGCTATCTCACTGGCTTCCTGCATCCTAAATTAAGACAACTTTACTTCCTAAATGGACTGCCAGTCTTAAGTCGGATAATGTGCAAATGAGGCTTAAATTAGATTAATACTCCTTTTACTGAGTTCTAACGATTAATCTTAATAACTCAAATATTTTTTTCATCCTTATATCTCACTTGACTTGCTCATTAGATAAAAGTAAAGGTAAACTCCATTAGATTTTATAATTATCTATTTCAGTCTGAAATGATAGGATTTGTGCCAGGATTTTATGACTTAACTAATCTGTTCCTAAAGTGTGATGTTTACGTGATCTTTTATGGTGGACACTTTAACTTGATTTATTTTCTTTTACTGAAAGACCAGTGTGGATTTGCAAAAAAAGCTCTGATTTGCTATGGAAATATAAACTCCCTGAAGAAATCAACCAGTGTAAACAGAGTTGCTTTAGAGAGATATTTAAATCATGGGTGAGCTGGTTGTATTGGCATGAGTTTTACAGGTCATATCAAGGTGTTGTGTGTACAGTAAGTTATTGTGTCACTAATAAACATTTGTAGTGCAGTAACTCCAATTTTCTTCTCTAAGCTAAGCCAATATTCTTAGCATTTGCATGTCTCCCACACCACTCTGGGAATTATCATACCATAGTGATATCATCAGCATACTCTATTATCTCAGACCATGTTAGAATAATTGGCAGAAAATGTGTCAGATATTTCCATCTCCTCCTCATGATTTACAATGGAAATGGAAACATGACTATGCCCTCTTGTGAACATCTTGGAGAATATTAAAATGTGATATTAGAAAATTCTTAAATTCACTGTTGTCATGTTACATAGGACCAATAAAGGCATCTGTGTCTGTGAACATAGAATTGAATTTTCCAAAATGTTTAAAATTCTGTATCGAGTGATATTTACTTTTTAGACAAGCAATTCCTTTAAATTGCTTAGCATTTTCTATCAGGTAACTGCAATTCTTCATAAATATAATGACTTAACCTTCATTTGTGTGTTTGCAGACTGTGATAGTTTATATATGCTTGGTCCAGGGAGTGGTACTCTTAGAAGGTGTGGCCCTGTTGGAGTTGGTGTGTCACTGTGGATGTGGGCTTTAAGGCTCTCATCCTAGCTCCCTGGAAGCCAATATTCTGAAAGCAACCTTCAGATGAAGAACTCTCAGCTCCTCCTGCTCCATGATTGCCTGGATGCTGCTATGTTCCCACCTTAATGATAATGGACTGAACCTCTGAACCTGTAAGCCAGCCCGATTAAATGTTGTCCTTATAAGAGTTGCCTTGGTCATGGTGTCTGTTCACAGTAGTAAAACCCTAACTAAGACAAATACCTAACTTACTTAGTTTAAAATTTTCTAGTAATTTGGCAGCAATTTCTATTTTATTGTTTTTCTAGAAGTCATTAAATAATCTGGTAATGCCTTTGTTATCCATGAATGAGTAACTTATTTTTACTTAAGTAATTATTGGAAAACCACAGTACATGCCTCCATACCAAGTTCAACAACCTGTTTTCAAGAATATGTGCCTAAGTATTATGACTCTGGACTTAATAATGAAAATATATTTCAACTAGACCAGACATCATGCAGAATCTTTTTTACTTGTTTTTGATTGTCTTTTGCCTCCTGTGGGTTGAAAGTCCCCTTACCTTGCCTACTTAATTCCAATCAGCCTATGAGAGGCAGACTATAGTGGTCACTTTATAGAAACCAGAAAACATTGGAGAAGGCACTTACTTGCCCCTGGTCTTTCTGAGACTAGCAAAACCACAGTTTGAATGGTTATTCTTCACTCCAGAATCCCTACTATACAGGATGATCTAGTTTGCTTTCTAGCATGTGGTTGTCACCATGACTTAAAGCGACTTGGGAAGAAGAGGCTGCACAACTTGTTATGACTTGTAGTCCATCATGAAGTAACGTCAGGGCAGAAACTCGAGGCAGGAATCTGGAGGCAGGAAGTGAAATAGAGACCATGTAATGTTGTTTACAGTTTTGTTCCCCATAATTGATTAAGCTTGCTTTCTTATGTAACATAGGACCACCTCAAGAATAGCATTACCAATAGGAGTCTGGGCCCTCCCACATTAATAGCTAACCACACATACATACACACACACACACACACACACACAAACACACAAATATGCCCTACAGACTTGACTACAGGCCAATGGAGGCATTTTCTCAGTTGAAGTTCCCACTTCTCATATTGTTTTAGCTTGTGTGAATGTGATAGAAAACAAAACAGAAATAAAAACAACAAAGTCATTACTATACAAGACTCCTGGCCAGAGTACAGAGTCATTATTGCTACAGTCCTATAGCTCTCAATACACGAAAGGAAAATGTAATACTTCTGCAAACACCCATTTAATCCTCACAACCAACCTGCAATATGAGGTAACTGGCTTACTATGCTACTGTTGGCTACTGCTGCTTCTGTCAGTCATTCTCTAAGTTTGGAATGTGATTATTTTAGCGCTGTGAAGGGTACTTGTGAAAGCCTTGTGGGAACTTACAATCTCCTAATCCAGGGAAAAGATTCAGCAAGGAAGTACATCAGAATATAGAAGATATAAAAGGAGTGGCAGGTATATACTTGGCATCAAAGGTTTAAATGGTGATAGGAAATGAAGAGGACAAAGGATACAGAGTAAGTTGGCCTAAGTTTACAACACTTGTAAAACCTTGTTAACCCACTTACATATGTTATATGTATATGTTCATATGTAAATATATCTATATATGAATATAAACATATAACATATAATATTATATATGAATTTATATAATATATAACATATATGAATTTATATAGACACATATATGTATATTTATATATGAATTTGAGAAATAGTCCAATCCATAGGAAAACAATGTCTTCCTATGTCTCTTAGGAGACATGGATTATTAAATGAAAATTTTAGCGCCAGCCACAGGTTGCCTCCCAACAAGTTATTGGCAAAGGATGCCCCAGAGATACCTAAACCAACACAGGGTAGTTCCCTTCCTCTGCTTTCCATTATTACCAAGTGATAAAATTCTCTTTTGTAATAAACTCACTTTGGAGAGAGTCTATAGAAAAAAAATCAACTTTTAATTGGCCTTCTTCTCTAGCACACCCAATTTCTGCAAGGCCAGAAAAGGCAGCCCAGCTAGAAGAACTTATTCCATGGACAAGCAACAGCTTTTGGGATACCCCAATCCTTGCTTCAGTTGTTCAGGACCCATATGAAGATCAAGCTGCACATATGCTACATATGTGCAGGGAGGTCTACGTCAAGCCCATGAATGTCACGTCAAGCTCTTTGGTTGGTAATTCAGACTCTGAAAGTCCTAAGGGTCCAGGTTAGTTGACTCTATTGGTCTTTCTGTGGAGTTCCTCTCCCCTTCCTATTTTTCCATAAGAGTCCTGAAGATCATTTCACTCTTTGGCTGTAGGTGTCTGTATCAGTCTGAGTCACCTGCTGGGTGGAGCCTCTCAGAAGACAGCAATCTCCTATTTGCAAGTATAACATAGTATATCATTAATAGTGTCAGGGATTGGTGCTTGCCCATGGGATGGTTCTCAAGTTGGGACAATTATTAGTTGGCCATTCCCTTAGTCTCTGCTCCATCCCCTCTCCCTGGCTTTCTTGTAGACAGGATAAATTGTCAAAGCATATTCTTAATATTTACGTTTACATCCATTGAATTGTGTTGTTTTCAGCTTTAGTTTAAATGCAGTGGTGGTGGTTAATGCAGAGACTCACTGCTGCTCAAAGTGCTGAGTAAAAATAACGGTGTGCTCGGCTGTGGATAGGCCATCCATATCAGTCTCTAACACCTTAAGTTCAGGGACCAGATAGGAAGTAGAGCTGTATAGTCATAACTTCTGGATGTGAGAACCTGTTGCATGTATCAGCTCCTGCCAGATGTGGTTACCTGAACAAGACCTGCAACAATAAAGCCAGTCAAACTTTAGCATGAATGGGGATGGTCCTTGAAGGCTCCACCCCTATTTGAGGAACTATTGCAGTTTATAGTTGCCAAGAGATGGAGAGTCATTCATCGTTGGTGGTGATGTGGTCACTGGTAGTGTACACAACACCTTCCAGCTCAGTATTTCCCAACCTGTAGGTCACCATCCTCACAAGTCTCTCATATTGGGTATCCTGCATTTCAGATATTTATATCATGATACATAATTATTTACATCATGTAGCAAAATTAGAGTTATGAAGTAGCAATACACATAATTTTATGGCTGGGGGTCACCACAGCTATTTTAAAGGGTTGCAGCATTAGGAAGGTTGAGAACAACTTTCCTAATGGGTTACCTCATGTATATAAGGTAGTAATGATTGATCGAGTTCATGGGTTATTAATTTTAAAAAGAAGATAGGAAGCTAGTAGGGAGAAGGGGTTGAGGTGACTGGTTGGAGGGAGAAAGTGGTGAGTGGATATGATCAACTTGCTTTGTATAAATATATGTATCTTTCAAGGAATGAAATCTTTTCTTTTAAAAGTTGCACTCAAATGATACAATGTAGGCTGTGGACAGGCATCAGCCAGAAGAAGAAGGAGGACAATTGGTAGGAACGCTTCAATTTTGGGTAAGTGCAGAGTGTTGTCATGAACAGCAGCAGAGAGAATGAAAACAACAGTTAGGACATGATCTGTGTTTCATGCAGGCTCCTGGGAAGTAATACTGAGTTGGAGTCTCGTGTTTCCAGGCTTATTTAGAAACTATTTGGGGCAGCATCTGTGGAAGGTAGCCACAAAGGACAAAGGACCATTTGAGTTTGGATGCAGTGTTTCCTGGAGCCATTCACTTACTTTATGAGGAGCTCTGAAGCAGGAACTCTAAAGCATTTACTCCATTTGACAAAATGTTCAGGCTTTTATAACCCAACCATCCATCAGCCATCGCCATGGACTTTACAAATAGGTGTGACCTTGAATAAAACTGCTTTCTCCAGTCAAGGTAATTTCCAAAAGGAACAAAAGAAAAAAAATCCAAGAAACAAGAAAACCATTTGATTGCTATTTGTTAGTGGCTTCCACAGCAGCCGGGACATAACCTCTCAGTAATGAAAGAGAACTTGCCGTTGCGACATTGTGTCCTTTTCAAGCTACCTGCTGAACTCTGCAGTTCCCTTCTTCCTTTATAGCTCTGGAGAGTTACCCCCATAGTCTCTTAAGCTAATACTTTCTGGATGATTGACACCATTTGTTGTTTCAAAGGTATCATCAGATAGAGAATGGGTATTAAGAAGTTATAGCATGGGCCTCTGTGAACTCTATTGGAGGATGCCCCTGGAGGCCATCCTGGGTGTTGATCCATCTGGTAGTCTCTCACTGTTTTTGCACACTCCTCAGTCTCAGCTAGGTTTCTCTTGACCCCACACAGTTATCCAGTAGTTCAAACAGACCAGCATGTCTGAAAAGGTCAACTCTCTGGTCCCCCACTGTTTTATTTGGAGTTCTTTGCTGAAACAGATCCAAAGGAAACCATCTGTGTTACAGAAAAGGAGATTTGTTGAAAACTGGCTTACAAAAATTACCCCAAGATAGTTCAACAATGCTGTCTTCACACTAGGGAAGCTGAGATCCTGGAAGCCCTGCAGGTCTGGATGGCACCAGAATCTCAGGCTGCTATGAAGGCCTGGAGGGATTCTGCAGGGCTGCTGATCTTCAGTTCATATTCAAGGACAAGACAGTCTGAACTGTGATGAAAGCAAAGGATAGTAACAAGAATAAATATGCAGATGCATTAACCAGCAAGAATCAAAGTTTGGCAGGTAACGATCAGTGCTCTCCCCAAGCCCCCTTGCTGACTGTATCATTGAGAGAAAGATTTGCCCATTCTGGGGACAGGCTTTCTACTGGTTCAGTCCTTCTAGGAATTACCCTCACAGATGTGTCCAGATGTTTGTGTTTCAGTTGATGCCTGATCCAATTTAGTTGACAGTCAGGATTAATCATCATAGCAACTCAGCCACAGGTGTTGCTTCTGCCCATTTGCCATCAATAGGGGTGAGACAGAAACAGAAGCCCAAGAGGCTAGTTCTCATTAAACCCATGCTTCTCTGTCCCTATCGCATTATACTGGCAATATGCCCTCCAGATGGTCAGAATCAGCTATGGCAGTAATAATGTTTTCTTTTCTTGCTTCATGCTCACAAGACATAAAGACACCCACCCCCACACACATCCCAATTCTTGGAGAGACAACAAGTCATTGTTTTAGGTGATACTTTTTCTACTTTGATTTTCATCATATATAGGACATTCAGGGTCATAATGAAAAACCCATGCAAGCTGCTGTATTGGTGAGTTAAATACAGGACAGCTCCTAATGGGAAGTTCTGACTGTTTAGTCATCTGATGTCCCAGGACAGGCAGAGAGTTCATAGTTCATTCTACAAAAGCTAGAATGCTATATTTTCTCAGTAGATATTTAAACACACACACACACACACACACACACACACACACACACACACACACACACACACACACAAAGATCTCCCATCATTCTTATCTATAGTATAGTACTCCTCAACCGAGACGATTTTTCTTCAGTCATGAGACTTTGGTGGCCTGCTGGAAACATTATCAACACTTGGAATCAGGGTTGTCATAAGGTGGACGGTGGTTACGAAAGATATTCTTAGCACATCTCTTATAAGAAGGTTGAGCAGCGTTACTGATTAAGTCAGAGGTCACCTTCATTGCAGACTGGTCTAGCAGGTGACAGATATGCATCCGTCTACCCAGCTTTCACCAGGGCCTATGTCCTAAGGGGACAGATTGAGGAAGTTTGCTCCATTCATAAGCCAGATGCCACAGCTACGGGCTGTGACTATTACCACAAGGCAAGAGTACAATGAGATCATAGTGAAAGATTTTTGTTTAAGGCAAAGGGTTTTTTTCTTCCTTAGAAAACTATGCACTTAGAAAGTGGTATTTGTATTATTTAACATACTTATCTTCTTGGAACTGTTTATCTTCTGTGTTGATGCAAATCTCTGTCTGGAATCATTTTCCTTCTGCTTGAAAAGTTTCCTTTGACATTGCTTACAAAGTCTATCTCAGGAAATGAATTCTCTGAATTGTTTATTTAGGGATGTGTCTAATTTGCCTCATTCTTGAATGAGTTCTCTGCATTTATAATACTTGGTAAAAATATTATCAAGCATTTTAAAGATAATATTTAATATTCCATTTGACTTAATATTTTCTGACAAGAAACATATGATATCTGGGTAGATATATTTCTATTCTTATTCTAGGTACTTTCAGGGTGAAGTGAGATACCATTAATCTTAAATAATGTATGTCTAATCAGCCATGAAGACATGTATCTATAGCTCCAAAGAGTTAGAAGGCCCGGAATGAACGATTTCTAAATCCAAATATTTAAGAGCAGGATGAGCAGCATAAAGACTCCCTCTGTCTCTCTGACTTTGCCCCTGTCCTTCACACACACACACACACACACACACACACACACACACACACACACCAATAGAATTTGTGGGTAGTATGTAGGCAGACCTATCACCAAGGTGATTGGTTTATAAGGAATTTGATAATTCAGACAGGTATTAATATTGACATTAGATTTCCAAAATAGTTTTTCAATTAAAAAAGAAGGAACATGTCTAAAAGTTGCTAAAGACTCTTAATTATAGTTGTTGTTTACACCATTAGTCTTCAAGTATAAATGATGATCAGTTCCCTTGTATCATGATTTTCAAATTGAAAAGCATATTTGACAGTGAATGACTAATGTGGAAGTATAATTTCATGACTAATTAAAAATGTCACACACTTTCTTATAGAGAACTAAAGGGAGCT
This sequence comes from Mus caroli, assembly GCF_978045245.1. Lineage (NCBI taxonomy): Eukaryota > Metazoa > Chordata > Mammalia > Rodentia > Muridae > Mus > Mus caroli. Next base: position 74,701,418 of record NW_028227271.1, read on the forward strand.
AATTATATGTATACATAAATTATGAGAATTATTAAACATGAAAATGCTACCTTTTTGTTTTGTGTTTTTTTTTTCTTGACACTGTGGATTAAACAGAAGTCTCAAATTTACTCTCAAAGCACCTTGCCACTGACATACAAACACAAACCTTATTTTGTCATATATTTCATGACTGTGTTATGTTGTCCAAGGTACTTTACAATCCCCCTCCTCAAATAATTGTACTACCTAAGACTCCCAAGTAGATCGGACCATGGAACATATCCACAGTTTTTGGCTAAAGTAATAGTTTTGACCTAAGGAAAGAATGGATGACTTATGAATGCAAATATATATTAATTTTTATTTGGGGAGCTCTTCACTAAACAGTACCAAAATGTAAATATCTACTTTTTAATTAATTAATTTATTTCCATCCTAAATGCTGTCCCTCCTCCCTGTCTCCTCCTAGAGTCCATTCCCCATTCCCTGTCACCCTCTTCTCTGAGAGGGTAAGGTACTCCCTGTGTATACCCTCACCACAGTGCATCAAGTCTCTGCTGGGCTAGGTGCATCCTCTCCCACTGGGGCAAGACAAGGTAGCCCTCTGGGCCAGGGCCTCGGTCTAGCCCTGTGTGTTCTTTGTTTGGTGGGTTAGTCTCTGAGACCTTCCAAGAGTCCAGATTAGTTGATTCTGTCAGTCTTCCTGTGGAGTTCCTATCCCTTTCAGTGCCTTCAATCCTTTTCCACACTCTTCCATAAGAGTCCCTGACCTCTGTCCAATGTTTGACTGTGGGTATCTGCATTTGTTTCAGCAAGCTCCTGGGTAGAGCTTCCCAGAGGATTTTATGTTATGCTACTGTAGTGCAAGCATAAAAGACAGTCAAATTAGCATCACTAGGAGTGTCAGGGATTATTGCTTTTCCATGGGAAGGGTCTCAGGTTGGGCTGGTTATTGGCTGGCTCTTTCTTCAGTCTCAGCTCCAGCGTTGTCCCTGGATTTCTTTTAGACAGGACAAATTTTGGGTCTAAAGTTTTGTGTGTGGGTTGGGGTCCCACTAGGGATCCTGCCTAGCTACAGGAGGTGGCCTCTTCTATTTTCATGTCCCCACTGTTAGGCATCTCAGCTAAGGTCACCCAAATTGACTCCTGGGAGTCTTTGTCATCCCAGGTCTCTGGTACTTCCTAGAGATTTCCTCCACCTCTTCACTTCTTTCATTCTCCTGTCCTTCTGACCCTCTCTTCTGTCTCTCCCCACACCTGATCCTAATCTCATATTCTCTATTGATTTTTTGTTTGAGGGACATCTAGGTTGTATCCAGTTTATAGTTATTACAAATAAAGCTGCTATGGACATAGTGGAGCATGTGCCCTTTTAGTATGGTAGAAGATCTTTTGGATATATGCTCAGGAGCGATATGCTAGGTCTTCTGATAGAGCTATGTCCAATTTTCTAAGAAACTGCTAGACTGATTTCCTCAGTGGTTGTACAAGTTTGCAACCCCACCAGCAAAGATCTATTTTATTTTAAATATTCTCACAGCTTTAAAACAATTCCTCCACTAATCAACACTACATTTTATTAAAACCAAGTAGATACTAATTAATGATGTGGTATGATATTACCTCATTTTCACTAGTGATAGAGGAGACAGAACATGTAAACAGTGCGATAGTTGACATGCTCTGCACTCTGCATCAGTTTGAGTTCACAGTTCTTACTATGTGCAGAGATAGAAACACTTTGTCGCCTCTGGAAAAGAAGCCTGTAATTGAGATTCAGAAATCATGAAATGCTAACTATCTATTTCAGTATGTACCCCACCTGTGAGGTGGTCATCCTCTGATTTATATAATAACCAGACTTGACCAGAGTTTGTGCTGAAGCAAAAATCCCTGTGTACATTTTGTTCTTTTGTCCCAATAATACAGTTTTGTAATGGAAAACTACAAAACTTTCAAACCTTCATTATTGTTATCATCTACACTGCTTCATCATCAGGGTCATGAGCAACCATACTGGTCTCATCACCTTCTGTCCCTGTGGTAAGACACCATGGCCAAGGCAACTTACAGAAGAAAGAAGTTATTTGAGGATTCAAGTTTCAGAGGGTTAGTTTATGACCATCATGGCAAGGAACATGGGAGCAGGCAAGCAGGCTTGGCATTGGGCCAATAGCAGAGAGCTGTTTATTGATTCTTTGTGAGTTTCCCATTATGCATTCCAGTCCTACTCATCACCCATCTTCTAATATTTGCCTTTTGGCCTTAAAAACTTCCTTCCTGAACACACACACACACACACACACACACACACACACACACACACATGCACACATAAGCAACATCAACAAAAATGCATAGAAAATATCTCATCATGGAAGCTGTAATATACCACAGTGTGTTTCACAGTATTTCCCTCTGTCCACACATCTGCACTTGCAAATGTTCATTGCAATGAGTCATTGGTTTGGTATGAGTTCTCTGGCTTCTCTGACATCACCAACATTGGATCTACATCAGGACTACTCCCAGTAATTCTGTAGTTGCCTTGTGTCACAGAGATCATGCAGCTTTGGATCAGCAGGATTGGTCCTTTCATGTCTTCCAACCATTCTCAAATGATATAGTTTTGGGGTGTGCCAACTGAGAGCCCTGGATCTGAGTCTGGATGGTTGCTGAGTTGGTCAGTGCACTGGCTCTCCCTTAACTACACACCACCAGGGCAAGCTCTTCAGCATTGCTCTCGTCTGGCTTTCCAATGGCTACATCTGCAGCATCAGAATTTCCTCCTTTTTTATTCCTTGTATTAAATATTTTCTTTATTTACATTTCAAATGTTATCCCCTTTCCAGGTCTCCCCTCCAGAAACCCCTATTCCTTCCCCCCTCCCCCTGCCTCTGTGAGGGTGCTCCTGTACCCATCCAGCCACTCCTGCCTTCCAGTCCTGGCATTCCCCTACACTGGAGCATTGAATACCCTTAGGCCAAGGGTTGTTCCTCCCACTGATGTTCAACAAGGCCATCCTCTGTAACATATGCAGCTGGAGCCATGGGTCCCACCATGTGTACTGTTTGATTGGTGGTTCAATCCCTGGGAGCTCCTGGGGTCTGGCTGGTTGACACTATTGTTTCCCCCATGGGGCTGCAACCCCCCTCAGCTCCTTCAGCCCCTTCTCCAACTCCTCCATCATGGGCCCTGCACTCAGTCCAATGGTTGGCTGCAAACATCTGCCTCTGTATTTGTATGGTTCTTGGCAGAGCCTTTCAGGAGACAGCCATATCAGGTTCCAGTCAGAAAACACTTCCTGGCATCTGCAATAGCATCCAAGTTTGGTGACTGTATATGGGATGGATACCCCAGGTGAAGCAGTCTCTGGATGGCCTTTCCTTCAATCTGTGCTCCAACTTTGTCTACATATTTCCCCCTGTGAGTATTTTGCTTCCCCTTCTAAGAAGGACCAAAGCATCCACAATTTGGCCTTCCTTCTTCTTGAACTTTATATGGTATGTGAATTGTATCTTGGGTATTCTGAGTTTTTGGATTAATATCCACTTATCAGTGAAATCACACAATGTGTGTTCTTTTTACCTTACTCGGGATATTTTCAAGTTCCATCCATTTGCCTGCAAATTTCCTGAAGTCATTGCTTTTAATAACTGAGTAATATTCCATTCCTCTCTTGGTCTCATGGTCTCACACCCGCACCTCCAGAACCACCTTCACAGTCAAGATGCAGCACTCACTCTCCCAAGTGCTGCAGCCTGTGAGGGGCCAGCTCCAATGTGTTGCCCAGGGAAGGTACAGGGCCTGCTCTTCCACATGCTACAGTAGGTGAGGGATTAGGGTGAAGTCTTAGGTTCTTATGCCCTTAGACCAGCTCCCCTGACTACTACAGGTGGCAAAAGGTGGGACTGGAGGGCATCACCCAACATCAACACCACTACTTGCAAACAGGAGAGCAGCAGTGCCAGATCTCTGGTGCCCTGGTGTGGCTTACTCAATCGCCTTCCAAAAGGGCCAGCTCTAATGTGCTCCTTGGGTGAAGTGCAGGGCCTGCTTTCCAAGTTATGCAGCTAGCAAGAACTCACAGCTTCATAAGGCAGAAAGCACTAAATGGGTCTTGAATCTTCTGAACTCTCAAAGCCACCCCAATGGTGTAGTTCCTCCAACAATGTCATACCTTCAAATCCTTCCCAACTAGTTTCACCAACTGGGGATGTTTTATATGAGCCTATGGTTGCCATAATTGTTCAAATTACTATAAATACTAAAGTAGGCTATATCATTTTTTTTCTTGTAAAACATTTCTGTCCTAAGATCTGTGTTTCACAGATTGTAGTTGTAATGTTAACATCTGTGAGCAATGCTCATTTTAGGATACACATCTACTTTAACATCTAAAAAATACTTAAGATACTTTTCCCTTTATAGATTTTAGACACACACAACGCATTTCATTTTATTTTAAATTGAGTGTAGTCATATGAGAGATCACATAGTGTCTAAAAATGCTAGGCTGTTCACTACTTCTGAGGAACACCCGTGATGTGACTGTTATTACAGAAAGACAACCCATTGCACATATCATATGGATAATAATCAAAACTTTACCACAAAGAAAGTATGATGAAACCATTTTTAGTCTATATAATTAATTTTAAATTTAAGTCAAAGAAGGGAACATGTAAAGCATGAAATTCTTATATTGATATTAATCAATGGTATTACTTGGAAATTTATTTAGAACTTTAAAGTTTTGATCTATACAGAATCGCTATTTTGGAGAATAAATAAAAAAACATTTAAACTGTGAGCTAGATTATATGTCATATATTTTGAGTGCATATATCCACATATATTAATTTATTATATACAAATAATATATACATGTATGTGTATATATGAACATATATTTATATATACTCATATATATGTAATGTTATGTGTGTATGAACCCCAACTAGATGACTACAAAGTAAGTAAATACTATTTCTTAACTAGAATTGTAGAGCTAGAACAATGCCTGGAACACTGTTTTAAAAGATAGAGTTATACAATGGACAGAGGCTCTTGAGCTATTATTTCGATAAATGATGGATTTCTCAATGTGTGTGAATGAGTATGTATGTTTGCTAATAGTAAGAAATCTTATGAAGTGAATTATTAATGGTAAAATTCCTGTGCAGCTCACTCTACTGTTCAGTGACTTCATGACATACTCTTTAAAATTATCATAATTGGTAACACATATTTATTGTGTAAACCAATGGGATACATTTTAGTTTTTATCCATGCACACATTATTTACTCATGCTGCCTCCCTTCTTCTGTCTTTAGCACACCCACTTATCAGCTCCTTTTTCATCCCTTAAAGGTCCCTTGTCCCTTCTGCCTGCAACTTCTGCTACCCTTCTCCAAATCTAGTCGCCTGTGTCCACTCCATGCTTGCAGTAAGTTAATTCATTGCCTTCCATAAATGAGATGGAGCACATGGTACTTGTCTTTCTGTGTTTGGCCTGTTTCTATTAACACAGTTCTTCCCAGCCATTAATATTGTTGAAAATGACAGTTTTAATCACATTCTGACTGAGTCATAGTCTATCACATTAACATGCAGCTTTCTCACTAATTCATTTGATAAAGACATCTTGATTGAGGTCACATTTTGGTTATCTTTAATATTTTTGTAATAAGCATTGTAGTGCAAGTGCCATTTTGGCTACAAACAGAATTGCTGTAAGAGAAAGTTTCTCCAGCTATTTTGGTCCTGATCCTTGTATGCTCTGTTTGTTTTTCCCTGATATTCCTAGCTACCCACAGAGACTGGTGAATACAGGTGCTATATTTATACTGTCAATACATCACAGAAAATATGAAGAATAAAAAAAACACCCTTCTATAAAGTAGATCATTCTGATTTCTTTTCACATTTTCAGAGTACATTTAGAATGTGAAGTATCACTTGAGTATCAAAAATTAAATATAAAAAATTCTTGGAAGTGGAGTCACAGGTTTTTGGGGTGTTTTGAAATTTGAAAAGCATATATACTACCTTTTAATTTTCAGTAAATAAAATAATACTGAGTACACAGCTGTACAAATCTGTGAAAAAAACTTTTGTGGAATAGTGTAGCCACATGATTCTGCACAGTAAATAACTATTTACTTTAAATTTAACATTTATTATTATCACATAAAATGAGTATAAATGCCCATAAAATATTCTTAAACTTAACATGTATCAATAAATACACAAAATGGTTTTTAATTTTTTCATTTATTATGAATATTCATGACAGATCACTTTATTGTGCAGACACTTAAATGTTTATGGGAATATTTAAACTTAGTCATTTTGTGGAACTAACTACAAAAGGGCTGGAGTGGGCTTATATTAAGTTCCCATTTCACAGTGGCTATCTTGTTGTTCATGACTCCATGATTAACACACAAAAGATATATTTTAGAAAGTATTGTGCATTCATAAGATTTATTATTAATTATGTATAAGTATGCACACCCTGTAACATTCCAATTATATCATTGATTTCTCCTTTCATATCTTCACATTAATCTAACTGTGCTTGTCTCCTTTTGATCAAATTTTCTGATTTTAAAAGACATCAATTATATCAGAATCCCTTTGATGATCTCACATTCCTTTTATTTGTTTATTTTTATTTATTTTCCATGTGTATCTAGGGCAATGTGCGTTTGTACACATAAATGTGGGATCCAGAGAAAACCACAGATGTCTCCTTCAAGAATATCATCCAGTTTACTTTTGAGTAAACTCTAGTAGGCTTCGGAATATCTGATTTGATGATTCCACATGGTGAACACATCACATAAATCCTTCTGCCTACATCTTCCTGGCCTTGAATTGGAAATCTGTGCTGCCTGGCTATTTTACATGAATTTTGAGGTGGAACTTGGATCTTCATCTTTGTGCCTCAAGTGCTTTTCTGATTGATTCATCACTGTTATCCACGATCTTACCTTAAGTTTATTACTTTTGGAAATTTTATTTCCAACTAAGAAAACTTCAAGGAATCTAGGCATCAGCACTTAACATATCCTTTGGCCACAGCACATTCAAATCTTAATAATATGCTATCTAAAAATGGCCAAAAGATAAAAAAAAAAAAGTACTAGTAAAACAACTGTGGAGCCATCCGGTCAGTACCAGCACAGGGGCACTGTGGGCTTGGAGTCTGCGGACATCTGCAAGGTCCCCAGAGGACTCCCCATGGGATCTTAGGACCTCTGGTGAGTGGAACAAAACTTCTGCTCCAATCTAATCGCACGGGACCTGGGAAAGCATTAGTTAGGAAAGCAGAAAACCCGGTCTGACCAGGGTCACAAGTCCCTTCCTATCGGCACCAGCACTGGGGCACCATGGGCGTGGAGTCTGTGGACACCTCCAAGGTCCCCTGAGGACTCTCCACAGGATCTTAGGACCTCTGGTGAGTGGAACACAACTTCTGCCAGGAGCCAGGTTCGAACACCAGATATGTGGGCACTTCCCTGCAAGAGGAGAACTTGCCAGCAGAGAGTACTCTGACCACTGAAACTCAGGAGAGAGATAGTCTCCCAGGCCTGCTGATAGAGGCTAACATAATAACCTGAGGAACAAGCTCTAACCAGAGACAACTATAACAACTAGCTCCAGAGACTACCAGATGGCAAAAGGCAAATGTAAGAATCCTACTAACAGAAATCAAGACTACCTCACCATCATCAGAATGCAGCACTCCCAACCCACCTAGTCCTGGGCACCCCAACACATCTGAAAAGCTAGACCCGGATTTAAAAGGGTATCTCATGATGATGGTAGAGGACATCAAGAAGGACTTTAATAACTCAATTAAAGACATACAGGAGAACACAGCTAAACAGGTAGAAGACCTTAAAGAGGAAACACAAAAATCCCTTAAAGAATTGGAGGACAATACGACCAAACAGGTGATGGAATTGAATAAAACCATCCAAGACCTAAAAAGGGAAGTATACACACTAAAGTAAACCCAAAGTGAGGCAACGCTGGAGATAGAAACCCTAGGAAAGAAATCTGGAACCATAGATGTGAGCATCAGCAACAGAACACAAGAGATGGAAGAGAGAATCTCAGGTGCAGAAGATTCCATAGAGAAAATCTTCACAACAATCAAAGAAAATGCAAAATGCAAAATGCAAAAAGATCCTAACTCAAAACATCCAGGAAATCCAGGACACAATGAGAAGACCAAACCTACGGATGATAGGAGTAGATGAGAATGAAGATTTTCAACTTAAAAGGCCAGCAAATATTTTCAACAAAATAATAGAAGAAAACTACCCAAACCTAAAGTAAGAGATGCCCATGAACATACAAGAAGCCTACAGAACTCCAAATAGACTGGACCAGAAAAGAAATTCCTACCGACACATAATAATCAGAACAACAAATACACTAAGTAAAGATAGAATATTAAAATCAGTAAGGGAAAAGGGTCACGTAACATATAAAGGCTGAACTATCAGACTTACACCAGACTTTTCACCAGAGACTCTGAAAGCCAGAAGATCCTGGAAAGATGTTATACAGACACTAAGAGAACACAAATGCCAGCCCAGGCTACTGTACCCAGCCAAACTCTCAATTATCATAGATGGAGAAACCAAAGTATTCCACAACAAAACCAAATTCACACATTCTCTTTCCACGAATCCAGACCTTCAAAGGATAAAAAAAAAAAAAAAATACAAGGACGGAAACCACACCCTAGAAAAAGCAAGAAAGTAATCCTTCAAAAAACCAAAAAGAAGATGTCCACAAGAACAGAATGCCAACTCTAACAACAAAAAAATAATAGGAAGCAACAATTACTTTTCCTTAATATCACTTAATATCAATGGACTCAATTCCCCAATAAAAAGATATAGACTAAAAGACTGGCTACACAAACAGGACCCAACATATTGCTGCTTACAGGAAACCTATCTCAGGGAAAAAGACAGACACTACCTCAGAGTGAAAGGCTGGAAAACAATTTTCTAAGCAAATGGTCTGAAGAAACAAGCTGGAGTATCCATTCTAATATCGAATAAAATCGACTTCCAACCCAAAATTATCCAAAAAGACAAGGAGGTACACTTCATACACATCAAAGGTAAAATCCTCCAAGAGGATCTCTCAATTCTGAATATCTATGCTCCAAATGCAAGGGCAGCCACATTCATTAAAGAAAGTTTAGAAAAGCTCAAAGTACACATTGCACCTCACACAATAACAGTGGGAGACTTCAACACAGCACTTTCATCAATGGACAGATCTTGGAAACAGAAACTAAACAGGGACACAGTGAAAGTAACAGAAGTTATGAAACAAATGGACTTAACAGATATCTACAGAACATTTTATCCTAAAACAAAAGGATATACCTTCTTCTCAGCACCTCATGGTACCTTCTCCAAAATTGACCACATAATTGGTCACAAAACAGGCCTCAACAGATACAAAAATATTGAAATTGTCCCATGCATCCTATTAGATCACCATGGACTAAGGCAGATTTTCAATAACAACATAAATAATGGAAAGCCAACATTCCCGTGGAAACTGAACAACACTCTTCTCAATGATACCTTGGTCAAGGAAGGAATAAAGAAAGAAATTAAAGACTTTTTAGAGTGTAATGAAAATGACACAACATAAGCAAACATGTGGGACACAATGAAAGCATTTCTAAGAGGGAAACTCATTGCTCTGAGTACCTCGAATAAGAACCTAGAGAGAGCACACACCAGCAGCTTGACAACACACCTAAAAGCTATAGAAAAGAAGGAAGCAAATTCACCCAAGAGGAGTAGACTGCAGGAAATAATCAAACTCAGGGGTGAAATCAACCAAGTGGAAACAAGAAGAACTATTCAAAGAATCAACCAAACAAGGAGCTGGTTCTTTGAAAAAATCAACAAGATAGAAAAACCCTTAGCCAGACTCACTAGAGGGCACAGGGACAGCATCCTAATTAAGAAAATCAGAAATGAAAAGGGAGAAATTACAACAGATCCTGAAGAAATCCAAAACACCATCAGATCCTTCTACAAAAGGCTATACTCAACAAAACTGGAAAACCTGGACGAAATGGACAAATTTTTAGACAGATACCAGGTACCAAAGTTAAAGCAGGATCAAGTTAACGATCTAAACAGTCCCCATATCTGCTAAAGAAATAGAAGCAGTCATTAATGGTCTCCCAACCAAAAAAGCCCAGGACCAGATGGGTTTAGTGCAGAGTTCTATCAGACCTTCAAAGACGATCTAATTCCAGTTCTGCACAAACTATTCCACAAAATACAAGTAGAAGGTACTCTACCCAACTCATTCTATGAAGCCACAATTACTCTGATACCTAAACCACAGAAAGATCCAACAAAGAGAACTTCAGACCAATTTCCCTTATGAATATAGATGCAAAAATACTCAATAAAATTCTCACTAATCGAATCCAAGAACACATTAAAACAATCATCCATCCTGACCAAGTAGGTTTCATTCCAGGGATTCAGGGATGGTTTAATATATGGAAAACCATCAACTTAATCCATTATATAAACAAACTCAAAGACAAAAATGATCACATGATCAAAATCCAATACCCCTTCATAATAAAAGTCTTGGAAAGATCAGGAATTCAAGGCCCATACCTAAACATGATGAAAGCTATCTACAGCAAACCAGTAGCCAACATCAAAGTAAATGGTGAGAAGCTGGAAGCAATCCCACTAAAATTGGGACTAGACAAGGCTGCCCACTTTTTCACTACCTATTCAACATTGTTCTTGAAGTCCTAACCAGAGCAATTCGACAACAAAAGGAGATCAAGGGGATACAAATTGGAAAAGATGAAGTCAAAATATCACTTTTTGCAGATGATATGAAAGTATATATAAGTGACCCTAAAAATTCCACCAGAGAACTCCTAAACCTGATAAACAGCTCCGGTGAAGTAGCTGGATATAAAATTAACTCAAAAAAGTCAATGGCCTTTCTCTACCCAAAGAATAAACAGGCTGAGAAAGAAATTATGGAAACAACACCCTTCTCAATAGTCACAAATTATATAAAATATCTTGTTGTGACTCTAACTAAGGAAGTGAAAGGTCTGTATGATAAGAACTTCAAGTCTCAAAAGAAAGAAATGAAAGAAGATCTCAGAAGATGGAAAGATCTCCCATGCTCATGGATTGACAGGATCAATATAGTAAAAATGGCTATCTTGCCAAAAGCAATCTACAGATTCAATGCAATCCCCATCAAAATTCCAACTCAATTCTTCAACGAATTAGAAAGAGCAATATGCCAATTCATCTGGAATAACAAAAAACCTAGGAGAGCAAAAACTCTTCTCAAGGATAAAAGAACCTCTGGTAGAATCACCATGCCTGACCTAAAACTTTACTACAAAGCAACTGTGATAAAAACTGCATGGTACTGGTATAGCGACAGACATGTAGACCAATGGAATAGAATTGAAGACCCAGAAATGAACCCACACACCTATGGTCACTTGATCTTCGACAAGGGAGCTAAAACCATCTAGTGGAAAAAAGACAGCATTTTCAAAAAATGGTGCTAGCACAACTGGTGGTTATCATGTAGAAGAATGCGAATTGATCCATTCCTATCTCCTTGTACTAAGGCCAAATCTAAGTGGATTAAGGAACTCCACATAAAACCAGAGACACTGAAACTTATAGAGGACAAAGTGGGGAAAAGCCTCGAAGCTATGGGCACAGGGGAAAAATTCCTGAATAGATCAGCTATGTATTGTGCTGTAAGATTGAGTATTGACAAATGGGACCTCATAAAACTGCAAAACTTCTGTAAGGCAAAAGACACCTTCAAGAAGACAAAAAGTCCACCAACAGATTGGGAAATGATCTTTACCTATCCTAAATCAGATGGAGGACTAATATCCAATATATATAAAGAACTCAAGAAGGTGGACTCCAGAAAATCAAATAACCCCATTAAAAAATGGGGCTCAGAGCTAAATAAAGAATTCTCACCTGAGGAATACCGAATAGCTGAGAAGCACCTGAAAAAATGTTCAGCATCCTTAATCATCAGGGAAATGCAAATCAAAACAACCCTGAGATTCCATCCCACAGCAGTCAGAATGGCTAAGATTGAAAATTCAGGCGACAGCAGATGCTGGCAAGGATGTGGAGAAAGAAGAACATTCCTCCATTTTTGGTGGGATTGCAAGTTTGTACAACAACTCTGGAAAGCAGTCTGGTGCTTCCTCAGAAAACTGGATGTAGTACTACCAGAGGATCCCGCAATACTTCTCCTGGGTATATAGCCAGAAGATGTTCCAACTGGTAAAAAGACACATGCTCCACTATGTTCATAGCAGCCTTATTTATAATAGCCAGAAGCTGGAAAGAACTCAGATGCCCCTCAACAGAAGAATGGATACAAAATATGTGGTACATTTACACAATAGAGTACTGCTCAGCTATTAAATAGAATGAATTTATGAAATTCCTAGGCAAATGGATGGACCTGGAGGGCATCATCCTGAGTGAAGTAACCCAATCACAAAAGATCTCAAATGATATGTACTCACTGATACGTGGATATTAGCCCAGAAACTTAGAATACCCAACATATAAGATACAATTTGCTGAACACATTAAACTAAAGAAGAATGAAGACCAAAGTGTGGACACTTTGTCCCTTCTTAGAACTGGGAAGAAAACACCCATGGAAAGAGTTACAGAGACAAAGTTTGGAGCTGAGACAAAAGGATGGAGCATCTAGAGACTGCCATATCCAGGGATCCATCCCATAATCAGCCTCCAAATGCTGACACCATTGCATACACTAACAAGATTTTGCTGAAAGGACCCTGATATACTTGTCTCTTGCGACACTATGCTGGGGCCTAGCAAACACACAAGTGAATGCTCATAGTCAGCTATTGGATGGATCACAGGGCCCCCAATGGAGGAGCTAGAGAAAGTACCTAAGGAGCTAAAGGGATCTGCAATGCTATAGGTGGAACAACAATATGAACTAACCAGTACCCCCGGAGCTCCTGTTTCTAGCTGCATATGTATCAAAAGATGGCCAAGTAGGCCATCAGTGGAAAGAGAGGCCCATTGTTTGTGCAAACTTTATATGCCCCAGTACAGGGGAACGCCAGGGACAAGAAGTGGGAGTGGGTGGGTAGGGGAGTGGGGGAGAGGGTATGGGGAACTTTTGGGATAGCATTGGAAATATAAATGAGGAAAATACCTAATTTTAAAAAAAATTAAAGAAAGAAATGTGGAATTAACTAATTCTATTTAAAAGTGTTAATACAGACTTGATTTTCCTCTGTTATATTACTCAAGTTTGTGGTGAGCTAACAAATATCGTCTTATCATAAGCTCTGGAGGGAAACCAAGAGCAAAGACCCTGCTTGCATGGTACTGGAGAATACTATGCATGATACTTGGGGAAAAAAACCACAAGACAATTTTACTCTGGTGCCAACTGTTCTAGCTATAATAACTTTTAAAAGATTTGTACATTAGTGCTATAGTGGTACTAATGTTGTAGATTCAACCAAACACTTTTTGATTGAGTTTAAATTCACTCTATAAGAATGAATTAGTGATAGGTACTGTTATTAATCCAAAATCCAATAGATACATAGGTTTTTGGCTCCAGAGGGGAACCTAGTATGATTATCCCAATAATCTGATTAGTATTTAATTGTCCCTTGACATCTCATCTTTATATTCACAGATTAATCAATATCTAATCATTCATTATTGAATGTTCTTTTAGTCTATAGATGACAATTAATGAGACCCATAACCAGTTAACATGCATAACCCAAGACTGGAGTGCTAAGCTACAAATAGAAAAGCTATATTTCAGCCCTTACCCCCAATGTCAGATGAATGGGGAAAGAAAATTTAATAGCCAGGAGTTTTTCACATTTATGGCAATACAAAATTTATTGAACATTAAAGGGCCATTACAAACCTGAACCCATAGTTTCTGTGAAAACAGGCCCACCCTTCTCTAAGTAGCTATTGGTAAATGGTGGCTATCATGTGGGAAGACTCAATTCTTTTTTCAGGTACGTGTACCATGAGAGGCTACCTACATCTCAGTTGTTCCACATCTATGCAAATTCAGGCAGTGTTTAATGGATTCAATTGGAAAAACAAAACAAAATACCCCCATACCCTAAAGGAATATGAAAAAATGAGGGAAAAGTGTCGGTGGGCGTATAGGAGTGGTAAATGGAAAGGAGAGAACTGGGTGCGGGTGGATTTAATCAAAATTCACTATATAAGTGTAACATTCTCAAGCACTAAAATCTTGGAATGATTAGAAAAAATAAAAAGGAAAACAAAACAATACCCACCACAACTAGAGGTTTTCTAGAGATTTCTTGGTGAAATATTTTTACACACCATGTATGACTGGTTTTCTTGTATACATAGTTTTTCTGATTCTTCATTCAAAGCCCATCACATACAAAGCACACCAAAGGGAGTTGTGGACATGAATGTTGTGCTTGCATCCAGATGATCTAAAGATCTATGATCTCTGACAATAACGTATTGGAGTATTGATTCTCAAGATGACAGTATGAGCATTCAGAGCATTAGATGGCTTTTAAGCTGTTGGCGAAACCATTGTGAATGGACTAATGATTTAAGGAATGTACCAGTTGGCTGGAGATATAGCTCAGCTAAAGTAGGGTGAGTTAAATCCCTAGAAAATCTCTATTAAATCTCTCTCTCTCTCTCTCTCTCTCTCTCTCTCTCTCTCTCTCTCTCTCTCTCTCTCTCTCTCTCTCATATGCACACACACCATCTTAGAGAGACTCCTTGAGTTTGCTGCCATGTAACACTACAACAAAGGGACCTGATTTATAATGATGTAATTTGTAAACCAAGGAGAGGGTACAAGGCTTCACTGTGTGGAGAGAAAACTTGTAGGGGCCAGGGTGGTGTAATCTTGCACTTACTCTACCACTTGCAGAAGAATCTGAGGTCTATAGGAAGTATTATGAAGCTTCAAGTTGTGGATCAAAATGACAGTAATACCTTCCAACAAATGGACGTCTAAGGAAAGAATACAACTCAAAACGCTAATAAGACATAGCTACACTCAGCCACATGTGTGCCCACTGGCAATGAATAGAGGAATAAAGTAAAAACCAAATAATAGAGCCTTTCTTATTATCTGAAGAGGCATTAACTGCAACCAACATGGGAATTAACTGACAAGTGACTGTGTAGGACCGATTTTAGAGAATTAAAATGAATGTTTTAAGAAACAACAGAAATGGTTTAGTTTACAAAAAGAACAGTATTTTAAAACAGAAACAAATAAACATGTTGAAACTTCAAACATGGCTGACAATAAACTGAGAATGGAAACATCAGGTAAAGACAGATGAGAGCTGAGAGATTCAGGATCCTCAGTAAGAGAAGCGGGTGGAGTCAGTATAAGAAAAGAGGGTGGAGCCAGTGGGACCTTCCTTAGATCATTCACATGTGGGGCAGCTAAGCAAGTTATTAAATACACTGAGGCTTTACTTTGCAACTGCACATTGCAAATTATAGTTATAAGAGATTTTTCTGTCTAAAAATAAGATGCAAATGTATGGCACAGAATTCTCTAAGAATGAAAAGTTGCAATAACTAAATAATTCTAACTATATAGTTATTTTTAACTTATTAACACCATAAAATGAATAAATATAAGACAAAAATGAAGGAAAAGTGAGATTTTCTGAGTTTCTTTCTTTACTTATGATACAGATTCTGCTTTTTCTTAGATTTTACTATACAGAGGACTTTAAATGTAAGATGAAAATGTAAAAAATAAATTTAGTCCAAAGCAAGAAAGGAAAGTAGAGTAGAGGTAGCTAGAGAGATGGGTCAACAGTTAAGAACATGTTCTGCATTAGCCAAAGACCTAGGTTCTGTTCCCAGAACACACAGTGCCTCACAACTGCCTGTAACTCGAGTTTCAGTGGCCCATCTTCTTCTTTTGGCATCTGCTGGAATTGCACACCAATGTTATACATACCTCCAGGCAAACACTCATACATGCAAAGTAAAAATAAATCCTTAATAAACGAGAAAATAGTTAAACAGTAAATGGAGTTTATAACTAAAAACGTTTAGCAGCAACTTGCATCCAATAGGAAGCAAGTAAAAAATATATATATATAAGGACAATTATGTATCATACACAATTCCCCCAAAATGGAAAGAAATGATGACAGAATTAAATGACCTACAGTTTAAAGATCTTACAATAGCTCCTCTGGTTATACATAATAAACCAATCAGGCCACATGACACTAATGTCTGTTGCTTTTAAGACAATCTCAAATGCTCAGTTTTACCAATAAAGTCTTGTCAACCAGAATCTGGGGTGAAAGCCTGCTAGCTCAGTGAGGCAGAGAAAGCATCCAGCTGACCTTTCTCCTCAACCTATCTCCCAAAGGGAAAGGGAAGCCCTTCTTCATGCAATCTCAAAATCTTTTCAAAGGAAGTGTCCCTAACTTCTACTTCCTTTGTGTCTTTCTATCCATCTTCCTGACCCCCTTTCTGTTGTTTTCCTATGTTCACTCCTTGTTAACTGGTTTCTTGTTCTGCCTCTTGACCTATGGTTGACTTTATTTAACCCTGTTTCCAAAAATCAGAAAGCTCTTAGATTGAAGGCATGTGCTAGGGCTGAACCACAGCACTACTAGAAACAGGTTTTTCCAGGAAATAATATAATCTCAGGTTTCACAGTGTAAACAAATACTGTACAACAAATTTATATGAAATTACAAGCCACAAACACACCCAGGTTGAAGGAAGGCATCCAAAGTGATCACATTTCTGCTGAATGCTGAAGAGTGTGAGGTCAGTGGAGAAGATGATGTCATAGGACAATGTGAGCCTCATGGAAGAATACTCCAGGGACAGTTCTTATGATGGTGTCTAACAAAGAACAAGTATCCAGGCTTTCCTCTGTGTGACAGACAAACAAAGAGCTTGTATTTAAAGCCCTTGGAGAGCAATTCATTCAGGGGACTGCTCAGTTGCACATAGTTCTGCAGGTGCAAATATCCCAATGTTCTCAACATTATCTTCCAAGCTCCTACACAACATCCCACAGAGCTCTTAACACTGAATGGATCTTCTAGCCCAAAGTTAAAAAGTCCTTCCACAGTCCTCCCCAAAACATGGTCAGGTTGTTACAGAAATACCCCTCTATGCTGGTACCAATTTGTCTTAGTCAGGGTTTGTATTCCTGCAAAAATATCATGACCAAGGAGCAAGTTGGGGAGGAAAGGGTTTATTCAGTTTACACTTCCACATTGCTGTTCATCACCAAAGGAGGTTAGAACTGCAACTCAAGCAGATCAGGATACAGGAGCTGATGCAGAGAGCATGAAAAGTTGTTTCTTACTGGCTTGCTACACCTGGCTTGCTCAGCTTGCTCTTTTATGGTGCTCAGGGATGGCACCCTCCATAAGGGGCCCTTCTCCCTTGATCAGTAATTGAGAAAATGCCATTCAGCTGGATCTCCTGGAGGCATTTCCTCACCTGAAGGTCTTTTCTCTGTGATAACTCCAGCTTGTTTCAAGTTGACACAAAACCAGCTAGTAGAGTACTTTTGTAGATCATCAAGGAAGGAATCCATTCCAGGGTGTAAAAACAAAAACAAACAAACAAGCAAGCAAACAAACAAAACACTTACAATGAAAAAGGATTGGATAGCTGGACACAGGTCAGCCAATGAAGTGTTACATAAGCTGCATACACAAACACACCGATAACATGACTATGTTCCCCATGGTCTCCTAAAGTCTAGACAAAATTTAAGGTATGCATTATGCTGCATGGGGGCAGGGGTAACTAAAGAGAATCTTCTCAGGTGGTCCCCTCCCTTACCCATCTAGAGGAATAATGTTTAGCACATGGTAGAAAATTTAGAGAAGAAATTAAAGCAACACATTTGCCAGTGGATAGAAAATCTTGTCAAGACATGGATAACGTCTATGCTGGGAAGGATAAGGTAACCATTTTGGCTGTTTCAGGTGGAACTTCATCAGTGTTTTCTATCTGTTGCCCCATTCTGCCTGATAATCATGTGACCTCAAGAATACTTGCATATAAAATATGTATATACATTTTAGTGATAATAAATCATCAATAAATTTATTTTTAAGCAGGTACATAGTAAAATTAATAAGTGGTAAGTTATAAATGTAAACATACCACTCATTAACGCTAAAAATGAAATTTGCCTAAGAATATTTAGTGCAGTATGGGAAGGCAATGGCAGCTGGACCCCTGAGCTCTTACAACTGTGTTCAAAATTATGTCATAATGGGATCCAAATTCATGGAATGATTGCAACAATCAAAGATAACAATGGAATGTAATGTGCTTAGCCTCATATCTGCCTCAGTGACTGTCCAAAGACTATTTTGATTCAGAAAAATTTAATTACTTAGTTATAAGCAATGGGAAGAAGGAACAAATGAGTATCTAACACAGAAACAGACATGTCCTGCCACCAAATAAAACCTTAAGTACAAGAAATGGGTTGCTTCTAAATGAGTTGATGATCAAAGGAATCCAATGGAAATCTCTAAACAACAAAGGCTATTGCCAAACTATTGGTTACTTTACTGGAGAGAAGTGGACAAAAACCTTCATTCCTAAGCCAGAAGTTGTCTCTAGTTAATAATCTCTCAGAATGGAAGATTAATTTTCTCTAAGGAAGTCTTATTGTGTATACAAACAGCAAATAAGGGCAGGCCTCATGCCCAGCTGTAGAAACCAGTACAGAACAAACTCAACAGCATTGTTGGAGGTTCTTGTCTCATACTGTTTTTGTCTCAGCGTTCATATTTTGTATTTTACTTTATATTTTACCCTACAGAACTTTTGCTTGTAGATTATAGTTTCCAGTTTTGTATCTTTATGAGGTATGTACAAATGTATATGTCTCTTTGTTTATATCTTATACCTGCACCTTTTTCTTTAGTTGTGGTTTTATCTTTTTGTTTACTTGTAAATGTAAATGTCACTTTTGTTTTCTCAGATGGAGGGATGAGATGAGAGCCATACCCAAGTTTTATGAATACTTGGCTTGGGCTGAACTCAGAGTGTTTCTATTTAATCATCCCTAAACCTAGGCCTGGAAGCTTCTAGCCTCCATATAATCTATGCCTCTGCAAGACTGGACCTTGAAGTCTTCAGATTTCAGCTTCTAACCCCAGACTATAATGTTCCAGCCTCTGAGACTTAATGCAGAATAAACTCACTCTTTCTGGCTTGTTCTGAACTCTGGCTGTCTGTTTCAATGCAGCTACTCTGGCTCAGACTCCTCTCCAAGCTGACTGATTCAAATTGGTTTCTCATAGCTTCTAACTGAAGTGTTCTGCTGAGAAAGATTGCCTCTGAACTCAACTGAGCAGCTGAAATGAACTGCTCCCAACTGAACCGAGCACAACTGTACTCAAGAGCATGGCTCTACACTGAACTGTACTGAACTGAACTCAACTGAACTCAATGGAACTCAACTGCACAGCACTGCGCTGCACTGCACAGAACTGACTTGAATTATCTTCCCCTTAGTCTTCTTAAAGTAGCCTCTTTCCTGAGCTGTTCCTGTGAGACTTAAACATATCTTATCACTGAATCATTCTCTCAAATCTTTCTCTGATTCATCACATTCTCTGCCTCTTAGTCAGACTTGATTGATTGGGATTAAAAGTGTGAGCCACAAATATGTCTGTCGTCCACCCAGAGAGATTAAAGATGTGTATTTCAGTCAGAAGGATTAAAGGTGTGTGGTGTGTCTACATGCCCCCTAGATCAAATCTTTGCATGTGACCCTTTGCCATAGCAGTGATATTGGTAGATTAAAGTTACTATGCAGTATTTGTTTTGTCCTATTCAGGCTTCCATGACTTTATTTATTTACCTATTTATTTATGTAATTATTATTAGCATTATTATTAGTAGTAGTGTCTTTTGTAATTAGAGAGAGCAAGGAAGGGTATATATTTGGGTGGATGGGGAAATGGGGAAGATATAGGAGGAGTTGGGGGAGAGGAAATCATATCAGGTAATACTGTATGAAAATAATCTATTTTCAACAATAAAAGAAAAGAAAAAGTAAAAGTAAACAAAAGGCAGACAGTTGACAAGCAGACGCCACTGCATTCTTGGTAGCTGCACAGGCAGATTCAGTGTCCTGGAACACTTCTCACTATCTGAAAAAGAACGATTTGTGCCACTATTTGGCAAACATTAAAATACAGATTAGCTTAATGGACCCTCTGTGTACCCTTCTAACAAGCGATAACAGTAGAGCTTTGAAAATAAATTCAAGTCCTAAAATTTTCACATTTATATTGAAAAAAAAAACACCTTCAAAATGACTAGTACAAAAGACAGTATACTAAATAAATTGCTTAGAAGCATGGCACTGAATTGCTGTTGTGTCTTTTCTTCTTTTTGGTAGAAGTAAATGCAATATGATAATGTGTTTCTTCATGTTATTTTTCTAGCAAATATCTTGGACTATTCAACTATAATCCTGAAGGGCAAAGATTGAGTCCTTTCTGGCTGTCTTTCCCATCATTCCCTCCTAATCACTTTTCTTATCTTCATGTCTATCCATGTATATCAATCAATTTCTTATAGAAAACTGAATGATCTCTTAACATCCCAGTAATTTTAAGATGTAGGTTACATATGAGAAATTTAAAACCACCACCAAATACTTGATATAAAATATACTTAAATTGTGATAAAAATCAAGAAAGAAAAAACATTTTGACCTAAACCAGATACCCTGAACATGACAGAAGAAAAAGTGTGGGATAGACTTGAACACATTGGCACAGGAGATAACTTTCTGAACATAACACGGATCGTGCAGGCACTAAGATCAACAATTAGTAAATGAGACCTTATAAAATTGAAAATCCTTTGTAAGGTAATAGGCACCATCAATTGGCCAATGTTGCAATCTACATAATGTAAATTTTTGTTTTTACTAAAGCCACATCCAACAGAGGACTAAGACCCAGTATATATCTCAACTGGGTCTTAGTCCTCTTGATATATATATATATATATATATATATATATATATATCAAGACAATATGTATCAACCCCCCATATAATCCAATTTAAAATGAGGTACATATCTAAATATACAATTATCAAGAAAGGAATCTCTAATGACTGAGAAAATCAACTCTTGGAAATATACCCAAAAACCACCCCATCCTATCACAGGATTCTTTCTCAACCATTTTCATTGATGGATGAATAGCCGGAATGATTCATAATAGCCAGAAACTTGAAACAACCTAGATGTCCCATAAGCAAAGAATCCAGAAAGAATATGTGGTGGATTTATACAACATAATATTGTTCATCTGTTATAATAATGACATCATGATATTTTCAGGCATTTATATCTAACTAGAAAGAATCATCTTGAGTGAGGCAACTCAAACTCAAAAAAAATAAATAAATATGCTGTGTATTTATTTATGAAGGAATATTAGCTATTAAGTAAACAATTATCAAGTTACAGCTCACAGACCCAGACACTATGTTTTTCTTACAAGTACTCAACTCTAAGTCTTCCATTGTATGATTCATATTTGTTCAAAATGTTGGAGTTCTAAGAATTCAGTTTCGTGTGCTTTATGCATGTATGCCCATACATATACATGTTTATTTTAAAATCGATGTTCAAATTTAGGAGGCATTCGCTGAAATATTAGGTGGATGGGAATAACCAACCACAAGCAGTATAACAGATATCTCTTACTCTATAGATTTCACAAAACCATGCATATATAGTAATTTTTAGGTTTATCCTTTTTAGGAGGCTAATGGTATTTTCTGCCTACTTCATTAAGGGGCATTGTGGTTATTACTCATTACAGGGCCACTTAGGTAGCAATCTACCGTGTACAGTCTGTTCTACTGGATTGCTGATTTTACCAATTATCTGGAAACATTTAATTATTCTGGCTTTGAGCCATTTTTCAGTAAGGAATGCTACAACTACTTTCTGTTCTGTTGTTCCTCTTGTCAATCTGTTAAATGCATTTTTGATCAGAAAAAAATGTTGCAACTAGTCCAATAAACCGATGTGTTTTTTTTCTTGATAATGTTTTATTAATTGTTTTTAAAATTATTATATTTTTTATATCCTAGTCTTTGCCCCTCTTCTGTCCCCCCTCCAACAGTTCCTTATCCCATTCCTCCTCCCTCATGCTTCCAAGAGGGTGCTCCACCCCACCAGACCTCCACCATCCCTGGGGCCTCAAGTCTCTCAAGGATTAAGCACATCTTTTCCCCCTGCAGCCAGACCAAGCAGACCTCTGCTACATATCTGCCAGGAGCCTCAGACCCCCTCAGTATGTGTATGCTCAGTCTCTGGTGTAGCCTCCCCATCCCCAGCCTGGCACCTGCTGGCTCAGGGGTGGAGTTTCCTGCTCATTTGTTCTGCCATGCCCACTGCTGGACCATGCTGCTTGGAGCAACACACGTGTTCACCCTGCTACTGAACCCCGAGTTATTTGGCCGGAAATCGGGTTCCCTCCCCCTTCCTTTATAACTGGATGTCAGAACTAGTAAAATGGGGCTTTGAACAGGATGAACTTGTCTTGGCCTCGTTTCTTCTTCCTCCCCGTCTAGCTTCCTCTCTTTTCAGCTCGGAGCTGCCATCTAAGTGGAACCGTTCACGTTGCAGACTGCTGGCCGGCCCCCAACAGTTTGGCGCCAGAACTGGGACCTGAAGAATGGCAGAGGGATGCTAACAGAAACGCTGCTGGTGTGGAGCTCCATAGGAAAGGATCTTCGTATTGGGCACCGGAGCAACGGACAGGTACACATGCTAGCACTAGCTTAAAATTTCAGTTTTGTAAAGTGTTGCTGAGGATGAGGTAGGATACGAATTAAGCTTGAATCAGTGCTAACCCAACGCTGGTTTTGCTTGGGTCAGCAGCGTGTTAATCAGAACTAGATAAGGAAACAGGTGGTGTGCAGCAGCTTTTTAGGAAGCTGCTTAGATGGAAGAAGAAAGGGTTTAAAGTTATGAATCAGGCGGATTGCCCCAGTTTAAATAAATAAATAAATAAATAAATAAATAAATAAATAAATAAATAAATAAAATGCATCATGAGGGAGGAAAATGTCCCAAAAAGCAGAGAGAAATTTCAGGAGTGCCATGCTTTGTTCTCTCTGGGCTTTATAGCAAGAGTCCTTTGTCCTCTTTTGTGTCTTGTTTAATGTCTGGTGCACCAATCTGTTCTCATGTTCAATTCATGTATGTTCGTGTCCAGTCTGTATGAATGAGTGTTCTATGTTTTATGTTGGATAATAAAGATGGTATAAAAAACTTTATCTGCAAAGCCGAGAGCTGCCACATGCTTCAGCCAGGAACCAGACACGTGGCAGGAGGGCCCCTGCTGGAAAAACTGTTCGTTTTAGGAAAAAGGGGCGAGTGCACAGCCACTTAGTTTCGGAGTAAAAAATCTGATAAATGGTTCATGATTAATGTGTTTGACAATAGTAAAGTGTTTTTTATTCTATGATTGTAGCTACAAAAATTAATATTCTCTGATTGGTCTAAAATTAACTGCTTCATTTGGTTCTTTTTTATTGGTAATGTGCTCTACATGTTTTCACATTCAGCTCATAAGTTGTTGGTTAAGATTAATAATTGTTACATTGCTACAGATGGTTAGTGTTAAATTTGATAACTCAAGTTTAGAGTCCTTCCGACACGTGGCCTAAGCCAGGCCAAGAGGGTGGGTCTCTAAAGATATTTCTAGTTTAAATAATAATTAATGTGATTCCTATCCTAAATAGTAAAATTTAAGATGAGATTTAAAGCAATGCCTCTTTTTTAAAGCATTAAAGCTTGCTTTAATAGGTATTCATAGGTATTAATTGACATCCAAACTTCAAAATATGATAGTAATGTTTCTAATATTGATTTTAAAGATGATAAATTGTTTTAAACTTAGGTTTTGCTTTTCCAAGGTTGTAGGTATTATCCTAACCTTGCACAAGAAACTTAAAAATTATGGTTAAAACTGCCATTTTTCCATTGACTGCAGCTTACAGTTAGATTGCAAATTTAAGATTGATGCTCAGATTAAAAAGTATTTTACGTTTGAGTCAATGCAGGGCTCTGGGCAGCCCCAGAGCGGCTTTTGGCCTTTCTTTTGTTTTGCAAACAGTGCCTGAAAAAGTTTTTCCCTGTGTTCAAGAAAATTTCTTTTTAACAGTGTTGCAGATCTATTCAGATGTTTAATAATGCTTAAATTCAAAGATTTTTGCTTCTAGTAAACTGGTAATCACTAAAAAATTTTGCCTCTAGGTATGGCTAATATAGCTTTACATCATGTAAGAAAATTTTTATTGTTTCCGCTTCTATACAAGAAGCCAAGAGTTTTAATCTTTCAGTGTATATTGTTTCCTAAATGGAAAGTATTTTATTAACTAATGCTTCTCAAGGGAAGTTTACCTTAAATCCTTGCTCTCACCCAAGAGATTCAGAGACAATATCCTTTTATTACTTAGTGTTTTAATTTACTACAAAAGGTTTTACAAAAAAATAAAGAAAGTTTTTATAATTGTTATTAATTGGTAATTAAAAATTAGTTGTGTGCAAGACAATTCTTTGGCCAGAAAAAACATTATTGTAAAGTCATTTTTCTCATCCTCCCAGCCGATCGTTGACCCACGTGGGCCCAACTAGCTGCTGTGGGGCGGAGTCTTAAGACACACAGTTTCCCCTGTTCCTGCACAAATAATCTAGTTGTGTGCTGTAGATGGTACTTTAAAATACTGAACAATCAAACCTTAATTTGTATATTAATAGTCAATGCCATCTCTGAAATCAAAATTGCTTAAAATTGTTCATCCCTCAGATACTATTAATTCTCAGATTTACAATTGCTTATGCATATTCGTAGTTTAATTATGCACATGTGACTCTTAATAACTTTTCAAGATTTCTAGTTACAACTGCTCCTTAAAAAAAATGATTGAAAGTACAATTAGTCACTGCCCCTTTACAGCCAAGTATTTAAAATGTTTTGTCCAACAAGTTATTAATTCAAAAGATTAGATACTGTAAAATTTAAAACTTTAACTTCTTAAAGCCAAAAAAGAGAGAAATTGTATCCCTGTACATACTATTTAGTGCATTCCCATGCACACTATTTAAATCTTACCTTTATTTTCAAAATTTGAGATTAAAATGTCAAATTTAATAAATGCTTTATAGTATCTTAAAATAATCTATTTATTGGCTTATAGATTGATCCTAAAACAGCTACCTTATTAGGAAAGGAAAAAACAGGTTCTCTCCACAGAACGCTGCCGAAGCATATTAGTAATTCATGTGCCGAGCTGGCAGGTAAGTTGACTCAGTGTTCTGATTGAAATGACTAAAAGACTAAATTAAATTCATGTCTTAGATCCATCCTTGCTTGTCATTTTTCCAGTTTAGAGTAGCTTCTAGCCTTTTAACTTTATGGCAATAGTTCATCAGAGACTATATATTCAGACTTAGTAAAATTAGTCACTTAATAGAGTCATAATGATTTTTCTCTTTTCTTCAGTGTGACAAGCCATTCTAACTCAATCTTAGACTGGTCTAATATTCAGTCCAATATTAGAGATTCCTATATTCTAAATTACCTAGCAAAGTCAATTCAGAGCATATCCCCCAAGGTCACCAAAGGCTCATCTCGTCTTTACCTTATTTGTCCTAAACTTTTTGCAAACTGATATTAAAGGTCAGTCTGAGCAGATCGTCATTGGCATCCAGTTACTTCTAATTCTTATGCATTGGTAAAATGGAAGGACCCCCTGACTAACGACTGGAAGGGTCCAGATCCGGTTCTAATCTGGGGAAGAGGCTGGGTTTGTGTCTTTTCACGAGATGAAGATGGAGCGCTGTGGCTGCCAGAGAGATTAATTCATCAGATGAACACATATCCTGACTCTTCTTGTAAGTATCATTCTGAAGACTAAAATTCCTCTTGTGCTTAGAATTCAGCTGGGAACTGCTGTTTTCCTCTGAGCTAACTCCCCTACAGGATGCCTGAGACTAGCCTTAGCTTTACAATTTGCAACTGAATAAAGTACTTGGACTTCCCCAAAAAGAAAATTTGCATTGCTACTTTCTCATTGTCTAGATCTCTTTCTTTTTTCAAGCAGGTCAATCTACATTCTCGGCCAGACCTGCAGGCATACCTTCCCCTCCCCCAAGAGCACACAGGTGGCAACTGCTATCTTCCTTCCAAGGACATTCCAGCACGTGGCTTTCAGTCTGAGTTAGAAATCAGGCTTACCAAGAGGGCTAGGGAAGTAGAAATTTCAAATATTAATAGAGATTAGATTTTATTTTGATATAGACGGGCCTAGTCCCTTAGCTGGCCTCTGGCTTTTCACACTTGCGGTTACTGCAAGGTGTCCTTTGTTCCTCAGGCTATGGGAATAATAGGGATAAGGAGGAAAGACTTCGAGCTCCTATTTTAGCCACAAATCATGATGTTACTAATGACATAATTCTTGCCTAGACATTGCTAAATCTGAGGTTGACAATTCTCCTTTAGGAGCTGCACAGTACTCAGAATTGTGCATACTGGTTTGTGACCATACAAATACAGTATGGGTACCGCTTGGTGCAGAGAACCACTGCAGGGGAAGGTCCAGCTTGACCGTTTCTGAGTTCCCTGTGAGACATACTCAGTTTAAAATGGAGGTTGGTATCAATATATATATATATATATATATATATATATATATATATATATATACTTAAGGCTCTGCCTCCCCCTCCCCAAAAGATACCAAGAGCCACAGGTGTGGGTCATGATAGCACCCACGGGAGGAATCAGGTCAATGTTCACCCAAGCCAAGGTTAAAAGCCCACTCATCTACGGATGAGAAAATCATTTGATCACTTCAGTTAAGCATTGCCTTATTAAACTTAATTAATAGGGGGGAGAGAGGTTGGAGACCATACTGTTGAAAGGGCAAGCCCTTCACTGCCTCCCACCCAAATAAAAAAGCCAATTGGCCTTGTACTAGGAGCCGGTCGTCACCCCCTTCTCCCTGTTTCCCCCCTGGCATCCAAAATTGCGGAGGAATATCAACTCAGTGTTATTCTTAATAAAGTGTATTTCAAATTTGTTCAGTCAAACTTAGCCAGGTTCCAACGCCCTACTTAAAATGCAACCAGGAAGTTACCTATTCAGCACTAATTAGCATTATAAAGTCAGAGCCTACAGCTCAGTGCTATTCTGTTAGTGGTTACTAGGATAATAAGGACAGTCTTTTCCAGATACAGTTTACCATAAGAAAAGTTAGGGAATCCCACGGAAACAGGTTTTTTCTTTAGACCTAAGAATTCAGGCAGAACTATTGAGCATAAATAATTTTTTTTTGCCTCAGGCCAGCCTTTTCTTTTATTTTTCTTTTTGTTATCAAAAGGGAGGAGATGTAGCCTCCCCACCCCCAGCCTGGAACCTGCTGGCTCAGGGGTGGAGTTTCCTGCTCATTCGTTCTCTCACGCCCACTGCTGGACCATGCTGCTTGGAGCCACACACGTGTTCATCCTGCTACTGGACCCCGAGTTATTTGGTGGGAAATCGGGTTCCCTCCCACTTCCTTTATAACTGGATGTCAGAACTAGTAAAATGGGGCTTTGAACAGGAAGAACTTGTCTTGGTCTCGTTTCTTCTTCCTCCCCTTCTAGCTTCCTCTCTTTTCAGCTCGGAGCTGCCATCTAAGTGGAACCTTTCACGTTACGGGCTGCTGGCCGGCCCCCAACACTCTGGGAGCTACCTGAGGTCTGGGTTAGTTGATACTGTTGGCCTTCCTGTGGTGTTGCTAGCCCTTTCAGCCTTTTCAATCCTTCTCCTAATTCAACCATAGTGGTCCCTGACTTCAGTTCAGTTGTTGACTATAAGTATCTGCTTCTGTCTCAGTCAACTGCTGGTAGGGCCTCTCAGACTCCTGTCTGTAAGCACATCAGAGCATAGTACTGTCAGGCCTTGGTGTCTCCTTCTTAAGAGATGGATCCTAAGTTGGGCCAGTCATTTGGATACTGCCTCTGGGCCCTTTAGTTAGTTTGACTAGGAGTTTATCTATAGTGTTGATCTTATTTTGAGAACCAGCTTTTGGTTTTGTTGATTCTTTTTATAATTCTCTTTGCTTCTATTTGATTGATTTCAGTGCTGATTTTGACTATTTCCTGTCTTTGACTCCCCTTGAATGTGTTTGCTTCTTTCTGTTCTAGGGCTTTCAGGTGTGCTGTTAAGTTGCTAGTGTAGGATCACTCCAATTTCTTTACAAGGGCACTTAGTGCTATTAATTTTCCTCGTAACACTGTTTTCATTGTATCCCATAGGTTTGGGTATGCTGCATCATCATTTTCGTTGATTTCCAGGGAGTCCTTAATTTTTTTTTCTTTATTTCATCCCTGACCAAGTTATCATTGAGCAAAGAGTTGTTCAGTTTCCATAGGTATGTGATTTTCTGTTGTTTTTGTTGTTACTGAAGTCTAGCTTCAGTCCATGGTGATCTGATAGGATGCATGGAATTATTTCCATCTTTTTGTATCTGTTGATGCTTCTTCTGTGACTGATTATATGGTCAGTTTCGGAGAAGGTACCATGAAGTGCTGAGACGAAGGTATATTCTTTCATTTTAGGGTTAAATCTTCTCTCTCTCTCTCTCTCTCTCTCTCTCTCTATATATATATATATATATATATATATATATATATATATATATATCTGTTAAATCCATTTAGTTCATGACCTCTATTTGTTTCACTGTGTCTACGTAGTTTATGTTTCAATGACCTGTTTATTGGTGTGAGTGGGGTGTTGAAGTCTTTCACTATTATTGTGTGGGGTTCAGTGTGTATTTTGAGCTTTAGTAAAGTTCCTTTTATGAATGTTTGTGCTCTTGCATTTGCGGCATAGAGGCTCAGAATTGAGACTTTCTCTTGGTGGATTGTTCCTTTAATGAATATGAAGGTGTACTTACCCATTTTGTCTGATAACTTTTGGCTGAAAGTCTATTTTATCAGATATTAGAATGGCAACTCCAGTTTATTTCCAGAGATCATTTGCTTAGGAAACATTTTTCAGCTTTTTACCCTGTGGTAGTAAGGTAGGTACTCTGTCTTTATCACTGAAGTGTGTCTGTTTATGTATCGAGTCTGTTAGCCTATGTCTTTTTATTGGGGAATTGAGTTCATTGATGTTGAGAGATATTAACAGAGACATGATTGTTAGTTCCTGTTACTTTGTTGCTGGAGTTGGCATTATGTGTGTATGATTCTCTTCTTTTGGGTTTGCTGTGAACTGCTTAGTCTCTTGTATTTTCTTGGGTGTTGTTACTGTCCTGGAGTTAGAAATTTTCTTCCAGTGTCCTCTATAGGACTATATTAGTAAAAAGATATTATTTAAATTAGGTTTAGTCATGGAATCTCTTGGTTTCTCCACCTATGATGATTGACAGTTTTACGAGGTGTAGTAGCCTGGTCTGACTTTGTGTTCTCCTAGGCTCTGCATGGCATTTATCCAGGTCCTTCTGGCTTTTAGAGTCCCTGTTGAGAAGTCTGATGTAATTCTGATATGTTTTTTATATGTTACTTGCCGGTTCCCCTTAGAGCTTTTAATATTCTTTTTTTTTATTCTGTGTATTTAGTGTTTTGATTATCATGTGACAGGAGGATTTTCTTTTCTTGTCCAACTTATTTCTTGTTCTGTAGGCTTCTTATACATTTGTGGCCATCTTTTTATTTAAGATAAGGAGGTTTTCTTCTATGTTTTTGTTGAAGAGGTTTTCTGGCCCTTTGCCCTGGAATTCTTCACCCTCTTCTATTCCTATTATTTGTAGTTTTTATCTTTTCATTGTCTCCTGAATTTCCTGGATATTTTTGGTTAGGAGCTTTTCACACTTTGTATTTTCTTATACAAAGTGTCAAAATTTTCTCTGTTATCTGCTCTGCCTAGGATTCTCTCTTCTATCTCTTGTGTTTTGTTGCCGATGCTTGCCTCTGTAGCTCCTGATCACTTTCCTAAGTTGTCCATCTACAGGGCTACCTCTCTTTGTGTTTTCTTTATTGTTTCTATTTCCATTTTTAGTTCTTGGACTGTTTTGTTCAATTCCCTTATTGGTTTGATTGTATTTTCCTGTATTTCTTTAAGAGAATTGTTTTTTCTTTAAGGGCTTCTATCTGTTTGCCTATGTTTTCCTGTATTTCCTTAAGTTCTTTATAACATCTTTATAACATTTATATAAGGCTTCTATCACCTTCATGAGATGGAATTTTAGGTCATTATCTTGCTTTTCATGTGTATTAGGGTAGCCAGGACTTGTTGTGGTGGGACAACTGGGTTCTGTTGTGCCAAATTGCATTGGGATCTGTTACATGATCTTGTGCTTACCTCTGGCAATCTGGTCTCTCTAGTACTAACTGGCCTGGGTCTCTCTGACTGGAACCAGCCTCCTTGCAAGCAGGTAGAGCTCTGTGACCTGAGTTGGAGCTGGTAACCTTGGAGGCAGACAGTGTTTTCTCTGGTGAATGGCCTCTTGTGCTTCTGGTTTACAGCAGGCCTCCTATCTCCCTGGTTACTGTGGACCTCCTGGGAGGCTAACAGGCTGCAGCATTTTGGCAGGTATTAAACAGATGTTTTAATATTTAGTATTCATTACTGACTTGTTCTCTTTTATTATTAGGTTCATTAATTTCTTTGATGTTATTTCAAAACATTTGAATACATTTGTAAATTTATTATGTATATGTCTAATGTCAGTATTTTGTATCAGGCATTTTAAGGCAAACATTTATTTATAGATTGTTTATATTCTTAAATTTTATGAACCTGTATATGGTTGAAAAGCTTTATGTTCTTGGGTCATTGAACAGTCACTTAGCGCTCCATGAATTTCTTTGTCATAATACACTTACCCATTTGTAAACAGCTCAGTTTTTGTTTTGTTGGTTTATTGCAAGGTTTTTTATAGAAACAATCATATAAATATTTTCATTCATGTTTATAATGATTTTATTTACTGATTGACCATTTTCAATTCCACATTTTCTTTTGTAACATTTACTATTTCTTTTCTCCAAATTGCTTTATGTTGACATGGTTTTTTAATCTCAGCAATTTTCTGAGGTAGAAACTTACTTATTTTTCAACTTATTTTTCACATTTGATGGTAGAGTTTTTCTCCAATACTATATTTGATGATTTATGCAAATGAAATGTGGGAGATCTATTTTCACTCCCTGTAGTTTTTAATCTGTTTTGAGAATGCTTCTCAGCTCCATTATCCCTTGGGGATTTATCTTATAGTGTCTAAATATCTGGGCATTTTCTGACATTTTTGTTATTTTAATGATATTTTTACTCTGAGATGACACTGAGATAGCAGGTTCTTAAACCTGTTTTTCTCTTTCTCTTGTTTGCTTTTTATTTTTTCCTCATGCTTTGTGTCTGAAAATGTAGTCTTCTAAATGTTGCACCTGAGCCTGAGAACACTTGGTTGTCTGCTCTTGTCTGTACTCTATAATTGACAGTGAGGCAGAACTGATCTACTGTGCCATTTGTTTTATCCACATCACTACTGATTTTCTACCTGTGGAATATTGTAACTACTGGCAACGAGGTATTTAAGTTATCACGTATAATTGTGCAAACGTTATATCCATTGTTTGTCTCATTGGTTTAATTTTATATTTGCTGATAATCTCTATCTCTTAATTGTCTATTTGGATATACATTTAAAATGATTATTGCACTCGTACCTCCATGCTTATTACAACTCTATATCCTCCATACCTCCCCCTTTCCAATATGGATCCACTTCATTTCTGACTCCCATCAGAAAAGAAACAAGCTTCCAAGGGATAATAGTCAAATAAAATAAAACAAAACAAAAAGTATCTCATTGAAGTTGGACAAGACAAACCAGAAGATGGAAAGAACTCAACAGAAGGTACAAGAATCAGAGACCCACTCATTTACATGCCCAGGAATCCCATAAATACCAATCTGGAAGCCATAACAGGACCTAGAGCAAACCTGTGCACGTCCTGTGTGTCCTGCCTCAGGTTCAGAGAATTCATAGGAGTTTTGCACATGTTATTAGATGGTCTCTTTTTTAACGTAGTGTCCTCAGTCCACTCTGTCTCTTATACTCCTTCTGTCTCCTATTCTGCAGGATTCCCTTGACCCTGAGGAGAAGTATTTGATGAAGACTTCTGCTTTATGGCTTAATGTTCTAAAATTTCTTGTTCTCTGTATAATGTCTGGCTGTGAGTCTCTGTATTTTCCCCATTTGCTGAGGGAGGAAACTTCTCTGATGGTGGCAGAGATTGGTACTGACCATATTCTAATTTTTTGGTCTGGGTTATTTCACTCAACATCATTTTGCCATTACTATCCATTTCCCTGCTTCCCTAGCTGGATTTATTATTATTATTATTATTTTTTTTTTAGATGTTTTTCTGTGTTTGTCTTTGAATGTTTGTGGATGTTGTATGTCTGTGTATAATATCTGTATGTGGATCAAAGTTCATTTGTCGAAGTAAAAGGACAGTTGTTGGTGCCCAGTTACTCTTTCATCATTAAAAGACAGTTTTCTGTTTGCTACTATATGAACTGAGCCAGCTAGTCCATGAGTTTCCAAGCATTCTCTTATCTCTGTTTCTCATATTGCCATAGGAGCATTAGGATTACAGGTGTGTACTACAGAATGTGAATTTGATGAGTCTAAGGATCCAAAGTTAGGTCATTGTCTTAGAGTTATACTGCTGTGAACAGACACCATGACTGAGGCAACTCTTACAAAGACAATATTTAGTTTGGGTTGGCTTACAGGTTCAGAGGTTCAGTCCAGTATCCTCAAGGTGGGAACATGGTAGCATCCAGGCAGGAATGGCACAGGAGGAGCTGAGAGTTCTACATCTTCATCTGAAGGCTGCTAGCAGAATACTGACTCCCACACAGCTAGGATAGTGTATTAAAGCCTACACCCACAAGGCCACACCTACTCCAAGAAGGCCACACCTCCCAAAAGTGCCTCTCCCTGGCCCAAGCATCTACAAACCATCACAGTCACCATGCTGGTTCAGCAAGTGCTTTCTTTATTGAGCATCTCCAAGGTCTTTTACGTTTTAAAATGTGTCTTCTTTTGTTGTGTTTTTTCCCTCTGGTGTTAGCATTTTCATGAGATTACATTGTCTTTCCTCTCATCATATTATCAGCTGTAATATTTTCTTATTTATTTGCGTGTGGAAATGTGGAGAAGACACAGTACAGAATCAGCCATCGTTGAAAAAATTTTCAACCGTCCTAGCAGGTATGTTATATATTTTGGCAACACCCTGAGTCCATTTAAAAATAACACAGTATCACTTTAAAGACAGTTTAAGTAACTTTTAAAAGAACATCTATGGACCTTTATACATTCTATTGGACAGATCACCATGTTAAGTAAAGGAAGCAAAATTAAGACCAATATTGTAGTTTCTTTCATATACAGAGAATACACACACATGCACACACAGACACACAGACACACACACACACACGCGCACACACATCACTCTAGAGTAGATGTGGGACTATGGGTAAAGAGGAAGGGCACAGGCACAGGTAGGAGATATGGGGACTAACATGAAGAGGCATGGAGGGGTAGAGATATCAAAAAAGCAGGTCCATTATTTTCTATAATAAATATGTACTAAGAACAAGAAAATATGACTTTAAAACATAATTAGTCTTCTGATGTTATTTTATTTTAAGGCCCTTTAAATGGCTAATTAACAATGCATTGTTTAATTAAAAGGCCATCCTAGCATCATTATATTCTACCAATACAGTCTTCCCTTGTTCTGTAGATGATAATGTGTCCCTATGGTGGGAAGACAACTGTGCCACACATGCCATGGCTGTGGAGCTCTTGCTCTCATAGCTGTCACTCTCCTCCTCAGCTCCAGAGGCTGCTGCTTTTATTACTTTCCAATATGTCTTTAGGCTAATAACCCAAGAAGTATTTTATTATGGCCCTTTCTGTTTAGACAAAAAGGGAAACCATTCCATATCTTGGTGATTTTTATAATAAACATCATAGAAACAATAGTTTCAGAAGCAAGAGTATGTGTAATTAAATCACACTCAAATATGGGGACTAATGAACCTCTTAGTCTGCATTAAATTAAATGGTTATTAATTAATGATTGCTCCTCACTACCACTTATTTCCCAACACTGACGAGTTATTTTATCAGCGTCAAATGCCATGCAATTTAGTATGTAAATAGTACATGATTTATTTCCAAGTGAAAAACTATTAGCAATTTACCTACTTGAGACCTAGTCTTATTATGTAGCTCAGGCTTTCCATGAAATTTTCATTCTCTTCCTCTGCCTCCTGAGTACTAGAATTAAAGATGTTTAACACTATGCCAAAAGAAAGGATTTTTTAAACAACCAAACAAACATGTAATCATGATGTCAATTGCATGATGGTTTTAGATGGAAACATTTTTAAGTCTACACAAGTTTGTTAATTTGTACTTTCTTGTTAGTTTTATATAGTTCATTTGATTTTATTTAAATTCTGTTCCTGGTTAGAGAATTTCACACATGTGTACAATGCTTTTCGCTCAATCTCCAAAGAAGCCATGATGGGCTGGAAGAGCCAGAGGTAGTAGCCTTCTGCAGCAAAGAAGCATTTGCCAAGTTTGACAGAGCTTTTGCACACATGAGCTCATAGTGATTATGACTCAAAGGAGGGGACCAATGCAAGATCAGTTCAGTCAATATCCCAGCATGGAAGGGAGAATGGCTCATGAAGCCCCATCTCTAGCTGAGAAGCAATTGACAACTGATGAATGGTACTGACAAACCATCAGTTTTCTTCATGGGTGTGTTCTCAGAGATGAAGCACATGCTGCAGTAGTCTATCCATGTCTATGCAGTATCACCCATGTCTAAGTAGACTCACTGGGTTTTAAACAAAGCATGTGAAATGAGATAGAAAAGTCATGGAAGGATAAAGGAGAAATTGTTTAAAGTTTTAAATGTTTGCCATACTTTGTCATTCTGAATAAGATGGGCCATATGCATATGTCCATAATAACCTGAGCACACAAACACATGGCTGAACACTGTATACTTTAATAATAGCCCTTGTGTCATATTGAATAAATGCACTTGATATTGTGAATAAAACACTAAATCCAGCTGCCAACTATATTTTAAATTGCATGTTTTATGCAAAGACTCATTTTTAATTATTGAAAATTTCTAAATTTCTTTGGCATCAGTTCCCCATGTCTTCAACTCTTCAACTTCTGGCAAATGCACTTCTTTCTAGTAGCTACTCCAAAAGTCTCACAATATGAGCTGCCTCCTGTAAGAAGATTTACTCAGCATTTGTTCTTTTTTTGATGAATTCTTCACTTAGAAGCACATCTATGACTCACCTGTATAGTCCTAAAACAATAGATTTGGTTTTTTTAATATTTTTTTATTATGTATTTTCCTCAATTACATTTCCAATGCTATCCCAAAAGTCCCCCATACCTCCACCCACTTCCCTACCCACCCATTCCCATTCTTTTGGCCCTGGCATTCCCCTGTATTGGGGCATATAAAGTTTGCAAGTCCAATGGGCCTCTCTTTCCAGTGATGGCCGACTAGGCCATCTTTCGATACATATGCAGCTAGAGACAAGAGCTCCAGGGTACTGGTTAGTTCATCATGTTGTTCCAACTATAGGGTTGCATATCCCTTTAACTCCTTGGGTACTTTCTCTAGCTTCTCCATTGGGAGCCCTGTGATCCATCCACTAGCTGACTGTGAGCATCCACTTCTGTGTTTGCTAGGCCCCGGCATAGTCTCACAAGAGACAGCTATATCTGGGTCCTTTCAGCAAAATCTTGCTAGTGTATGCAATGGTGTCAACGTTTGGAAGCTGATTATGGGATGGATCCCTGGATATGGCAGTCTCTAGATGGTCCATCCTTTCATCACAGCTCCAAACTTTGTCTATGTAACTCCTTCCATGGGTGTTTTGTTCCCAATTCTAAGAAGGGGCATAGTGTCCATACTTTGGTCTTGTTTTTTTTTTTTTTTAAGACCAATTTTGTAAAAATGCCATGTTTTGTTTTGGCAGTCATAATTTGATGGATATTTCTCAAAAAAGGTCATTTAAATAACCACTTAGTGCTTCTAGAACTTTGCTGCAGAGCTAGTCCAAACCAACAGTGTTTAGGGAAATACAGATAAAGCCCACAGTGATATGAAATACATCTAATAATAAAATGGACATCATCAAAGGAACAGAACAAAAATAATGTTACAACTCTCTCCATACTACTTCTGACTTCTGGCTTCTTCTAACACAACAGCAGCTTCTACTACTCCACCCTTCTCGCAGGAAGGGCTAAACTCTTCTCCTATTACAACAGCTTCTCTTCTACTACTTCTACTCACAGCAAGGGCTAAATCTTCTCTCTTCACTACTACTCGCGCCGACTCACCTCCTTCTAGCTCCACCCCACCTCATCTAATCAGAATTCACACACATGCTCCAGGATGGAGCTCAGGCCGTTCACAGATAGGCTGACAGGTTCTGATCTAGAGGAACAGTACAGCCTGGCAGGCAGCCCACGCATGCAGCCTCACTGCGCTTGCTCCGGCAACACAGTAAACAGGTGGGTTTCATGGGGACTGTGGCCGCACCCACTTCCGGCAAAGTCCTTTCAAGAAAACCAGAAATCTCTATGTATTTTTACTTATACATTTTATAATGCTGAAATTTGAACTCAGTACCTCTTGCCCGCTCCTACTGAGCTGTATCTCAGCAAACTTAGCCTATTTGAAGTAGGTATTACTTTCATCAATAATTTATGATGTATCTTAAAGTTCCAGATGCACTAAGGGTTTGAACTACCACCAATGCTAAAATTCAATGGACCTGAGGAACCCCTATGATGAGGGAATAAAAGTAGAGACAGGTTTTGCCATCAAAACACCTCTAAGAGGCAATTTTAATATAAATGCATGTTGTAAATGGGCTGTTTTTCTTTATTTTAGCTAATTCCCCAGTAATGACACAGAGAAGTCAAGATTTATTTTCAAGCTTTACTGTATTACCTGGGTAGTAATTTGATATATTTCAAACATCTCATTGAATCTCGCTACCTCCCAGCCAAAATCCCCCAAAATATTTGCTCCAGCTGAACTCTCATGTTGTCTTTTCTCCTTCCTCCTCATGGCTCAATCTGTGTTTCTCTTCTCTCTCTCCCTCTCCACTTGTTGGTGGATATATTGCCCTATTCTCTCTTCTGCCCATCTATTGGGTCATCAACTTTTATTGACAGGGCAGAGAATAAATAATAAGCATTGTTTACACAAACTTAAGACAGAAGATTCTCAACATAAGCATTACAATGCTGTGATGGTTTATATACCCTTGGACCAGGGCATGACACCATTTGGAGGTGTGGCCTTGTTGGAATAGATGTGACTTGGTTGGAGTAGGTGTGTCATTGTGGGTGTGAACTTAATACTCTCACCCTGGTTGCCTGGAAGTCAGTCTTCCACTAGCAGCCTTTGGATGAACATGTAAAACTGTCAGCACTGCCTGCTCCATGCCTGCCTGGACACTGCCATTCTCCTGTCTTGAAGATAATGGACTGAACCTCTGAACCTGTAAGCCAGCCCCAATTAAGTGTTGTTTTTTTATAAGAGTTGCCTTGGTCATGGTATCTGTTCACAGCAGTAAAACCCCAACTAAGACAAATGTCATGTCCATATTGAAACAAGATGTGAGGACAGAGAAACTAGAATTTGGATGACACATGGGTAACCTTTACACAGGCACAAAAAATATTATGCTTACAAATACTTGGTAAGCATGAAGTAAATCCCAGATCCAGTTAACTCACAGAGACACAGGAGTTTGAGACAATACAGAAAGGTGTATGGTAGTTTGCCATATTCATCGTACATTTCAGTCTTATAGTATTCAACTACAGAAGTCCCTGGTACAAGATCAGGAAAACATGCCCTTTCAGTGGGCAGGCACATTTTTATGAAACAGTGTAGGCAAACAACCAGATATTAATCGAAGGGAAAAGGACCCAGTGGCATTTAAGTATTAAAGTTGTTAATATCACATGCACAGTTATTTCTTAAAGGAAAAAATAAGCATTGTGTTCTGTTTGAGAATAAGGAGTTCAGAAAATTAACAAATTATCAAGATAGTGCTAAGTGATCATAAAAGAAGAAAAACGTCACTGTGTTCTCAGATACCTGAACCTACTCTTTGTGAGGGTTTTAATGTTTGCACATGTTGCTATTTGATTCTGTAACATCCCCAAACCCCAGTATGCTGTTCTGAATGCTTGCTCTCAAGTTGCTGTTGCTATTGATGACTAGGTGCAAAAATTTCATCATTGTGGTTTTGCTGTTGAAGTTCATACCAGATCTTTAGCCCACATTGTTCTTGTCTGCCATTAAGTGAATAGCTCCTGCTTTGTGCTCCTAGGACCAGATGCTGCATATATTCATAGAACCAAAGAGGAAAGCAGGCCCCATGGATGATGAACTGAATGTTGCAGCTCCATAAAAATAAATATCCCCTTCCATGCTTAAGATGTTCAATCAGGAAAGGACCCAGATAGAGCTGTCTCTTGTGAGACTGCCGGGGCCTAGAAAACACAGAAGTGGATGCTCACAGTCAGCTATTGGATGGATCACAGGGCCCCCAATGGAGGAGCTAGAGAAAGTACCCAAGGAGCTAAAGTGATATGCAATCCTATAGGTGGAACAACAATATGAACTAACCAGTACCCCCCTGGAGCTCGTGTCTCTAGCTGCATATGAATCAGAAAATGGCCTAGTTGGCCATCAGTGGAGAGAGAGGCCTATTGGTCGTGCAAACTTTATATGCCTCAGTACAGGGGAATGACAGAGCCAAGAAGTGGGAGTGGGTGGGGGAGCATGTGGGGGACTTTTGGGATAGCATTGGAAATGCAAATGAAATAAATACCCAATTAAAAAAAAAGATGTTCTCTCAGATATTTTGACCATTGAGATATGAGAATGACAACTACAACTCTCTTGGCCACCTTCCCTTGAGGGAAATTATGACCCTACATGTTGGTATAGTAGTGATAAATAGAGGAACAAAGTGACAAGGAATGTCAAAGGCACATTTATGTGGAGAGAGATGGAACATAATGAACTAGGAATTTAAAGTACTGTGATTATGCCTGACATTCATTGCAAAGACAGTAGGGCTGATGCCTTTGAAAGAAACCTCAGTAGTTCTCAAACCAGCCTAATGCCATACTCAGAATGAATCAATGAATTTTTAGATGTTATTTTCAGAGGGAAAATCAAAGAAAATAAAGTTATTTCTAAATACAAAATTTTAGAGCTTTTCTTTCACTGCAAGTAGTAAACTCCCTGCAGGGACTGTGGGAGAATTAGTGCTATGAAAGTGTTGCTAGTGGTTGGGGATTTATAGATGAAATTCAAGAAAATGATCACAAAAGAGTTCTAGAAGTGATTTTCCAGCTGAAAGAAAAAAAGATTTGATCAATTTTATATTCAGTAATCTAGAACACACAGTAAGATTGTAACAATGCCTTAATCAAGACAATCTTCACACTTTAGAGCAATTCAGGTTTTGTATGCTACAATATGATAATTTATATATTTATATATTATTAATAGATGTTATCCTTTATGATAGCACCATATGTTTATTTATATTTTAAGAATGTGTTTTAATGGGGTGTAATGTTACAGTTTTATCATAATATAGGAGACTAATCTAATGATACTGGTGACCAGAGAAAGAGACTTAAATGACTGTTAAAAGGAGAGAAGTGGATGAGATACCTCTAATGAGATCTGGTATGTGTAGCATGGTATGGTGTGGTGGTTTCAATGATAAAGGTTTATATATTTGAATGCTTGGTCACCATAGAGTAGTACTTGTTCAAGAGTTTGGAAGTATTAGTATTAGGAGGTATGGCTTTGTTGGAGTGGGTGTGGCCTTATTGGAAGAAGTGGGTCACTGGGGAGAAGCTTTGAGGTATCTAAAGCCCAATCCCAACCCAATTTTTCTGTCTCCTTCCCAACCCAGCCTTTTGATATTTAGTGGTGACTTCCCTGCAAGATATGCTAGTATAATAGTGGCAGAAAGAAGTGTTCTACAGCAAATGGGCCTCTAAAGCTTGAATAGAAGCAGACACATGCCCCTATGCTGGCTCCTTGCCAGCTGGTCCAGGCAAGAGGAGAGAGGTCCTGTCCCACAGGGATCTCTCCGGGACTGAGCAGAATGGGGAGTGTCCATGGCCCAAAAGAAGTACACCGAGCAGGAACTCAACTTTATGGCATCAGCCTCTCACTTATATAAGTTTGGAATATAGGGAGGGGGCATTTTTGGTGGGATAAGATGATGTAGGAGGAAGGGAAGTATGATAGAGGGTATGGAGTGACAGGGCCAATGGCAAAGCTCTACATCAGCAACAGTGGGCGGGGCAGAAGCAGGGCAAAACAGGTCATGCTGCGTCATCCTGATATGGAAGTGACTGAGACAGGTCTCAAAATTCGAGCCAGGCTCTGGTTTGTCCCTAAGGCCCAAACCAGGGCCCAAATTGGGCCCAGCACCTCTCGCTTTTGTTTTTGTAATGAGCAGGTTACATGGTTCCTGTCTTATTTTAAAATGAAAAATTTGATTTCTCCAAGGAAGCAAACCACTCTCAAGGACAAGCCCCACTCCCAGCAGTAGATGCCCAGTGCAAATGAACTCGTGGCATTCTTGAAGGTTTTTTGCTTCATAATATGACAGGGCATTTATTTTTTAACCTTACAGTATTTACTATTGAAGGAAAATGAGATTTTGTAACTTGTGATTCATGTAAAAGAGTTGTCTATGAGCCCGTATGCCAGGACAGGGTTCTTGACTGTAAAGATGAAAAAGAATGCAAGGACGGAGGCAAGGCTATCTTGTCTGAGTCAACACCATCTGGCCAGAACCTCCCCTCTGTCTATTGCCCCTTGGCGCTGGGTAAGGTCATACATCAACTGGTTGCTATGTGAACAAAGATAAGCCCCCAGCCCACAGGAACAAAGTCCTGATGCTTTTTTTGCTGACATGTAATCTTACTGTTAATGTTTGAATGAGCCAATCCCATACCTTTGTTGAAATTTCTTGCACCCCTATCCCCTTTTCTTCCTTAAAAACCTCTAGCTCTGGAGACTCGGGGTTTACTCCTCTGCCTCCTGTGTGAGGTACGTGTCGGCCCAGAGCTCTGCCAATAAAGCCTCGTGTGTATTGCAACAAGAAGGATTCTTGCATGTTCGTGGGTGCACCCTAACCCTGGAATAGAGTGGGGGTCCCCATATCGGGGGTCCTACACTATGACTAACAGTTTTCTGTTATGGGAATACTGTGTTTGCAAAAGTGGATGTCACTTGTGCTTTGGTGGGGGCTCTTTACTTTTGTTGGAGGGCATGTGG
Organism: Mus caroli; assembly: GCF_978045245.1. Taxonomy (NCBI): domain Eukaryota; kingdom Metazoa; phylum Chordata; class Mammalia; order Rodentia; family Muridae; genus Mus; species Mus caroli. Next base: position 74,743,051 of record NW_028227271.1, read on the forward strand.
TCATATTCTAACTTGTTTGTTTTATCTTATTTTACTATTTCTTAGGTGTCTGTTTGTTTTCCAAGGAGAAACAGGAGGTAGGGAGAAACTGGAAAGATCTGGAGGAGGGGAAATGGTAATCAGAGTATACTGTATGAATTTTTTTTTCAATAAGAGAAAAATGATTAGAAAAAACAAACTAAGATAAAAGAACAAAACAGACCTGGGTAGATAGGGAGCTGGAATGGATTGGGAGGAGTTGGGGCAGGGAAGCCATGGTGTCAAAAGCTGCAATGTCCTCTTTGTGCACTTTTCCTTTGGCAAGAATATACTGTTCTCCTTATCTGTTCTGATCAGTCTGTTTGAAATATAGTTTGTCAGATACTAAAACTGCTTAACCAGCTTGCTTCTTTTTTTTTTTAAGATTTATTTATTTATTATATGTAAGTACACTGTAGCTGTCTTCAGACACTCCAGAAGAGGGAGTCAGATCTCATTAGGGATGGTTGTGAGCCACCATGTGGTTGCTGGGATTTGAACTCCGGACCTTTGGAAGAGCATTCGGGTGCTCTTACCCACTGAGCCATCTCACCAGCCCACCAGCTTGCTTCTTGAGTTCATTTGCTTGGAATATCTTTTCCATCCTTTATTCTGATGTTATTTTCATTCTTTCTATTAATTTTATTTTACTCTACGTCATTTTATTGGGAATTGACACAATCGATGTTGAGTAATAAATGAATAGTGTTTGTTTATTGCTCTGTGTGTATGAGTTTGTGTGTGTGTGTGTGTGTGTGTGTGTGTGTGTGTGTGTATGCGTTTTCCATCTTTTGATTTGCTGGTCTGGGATTATTTATTCCTTGTCATTTCCTGGACACAGTTAATCTCTTCAGGTTTGGATTTTCCATTTAGTACCTTTGGTAAACCTGGATTTATAGAAAGATATAGCTTAAATTTTACTTTTGTAAGGTTATTTTTCTCCATCTATTAAAGTTTTCATAAGATATGGTATGCTACTTTGAGAATTTAAAACTACAATTTTTATTTTCAAAAAATCAGGTTCAATATACACAATGTATGATGAAGGCTGAGCAATGTTCTGCTTCATGAATATAACATATGTCATCAGGAGTTAATTTTATTGTTATGTTGTTTTAGCATAAATAACAACAACAACAACAATAATAATAAGTTTTACCCTATGTCCATGTGCTAACTTTTCTCAAGTTACCTGGGTCTTAACACCAACCAATTTCAATGTTAGGATATAATTTTCCTGTCTCCCACACCTTCAAGTCTGAGCCTCTGATTCTTTTGCTTTTGTCACTGACACATGGTTAGATAGACCTTCCACACATGTACCAGGCAGCCCAGCAGCTGACTAAAACAGATGCAGAGACCAATAGCCAAACATTGGATGGAGCTCTGGGACTCGTATAGAAGAGTAGAGGGAAGAATTGAGAACCCCATAGTGGATAGGAACTCCAAAGGAAGACCAACAGAGTCAACTAATCTAGACCCTTATGGCCTCTCAGGGATTAAACTACAGACCAAAGAGCATTTGACACATGGTCCTAACCCCCAGTCCCTGTAGCAAACATGTAGCTCAGTCTTGATGTTCCCCAACAATTGGAGAAGGGGCTTTCCCTAAAGCTGTTGCCTGCTTGTGGACTATGTTCTTCTAACTGAGGGGCCTTGTCTGGCCTCAGTGGAAGAGAATGAATTTAACCCTGTGGAGACTTGACATGCCCCCAGGGGGTACCCAGGAATGGCTGCTACTATCTTAGAGGAGAAGGTGGTGGGGGCTGGGGAAGGTACTCTGTGAGAGGATACTGGGGGTTGCAAAAATCAGGATGTATAGTAAAGAGATAGATAGATAGATAGATAGATAGATAGATAGATAGATAGATAGATAGATAGATAGATTTAAAAGAGAGTGTATACATGGTAAGTTTGTATTTAGCATTCATTTTATATGCACACTACTCTTTCAATAAAGACAGATAAGGAAAGCCATACACAGTTTTCATACTTTCCAAGTGTGGCCTTGAGATGACTGGAGAATGATGGATATTTGTGATTTCTAGATGAGGTCTGTCTTCTCACCTCATAAGACTTAGGGTAGGGCCTGGAGAGATGGCTCAGCTGTGAAGAGCACTGCCTACATTTCCAGTGTTCCAGAGCTCAATTCCCAGTGACCACACGGTGGTCACTCATAGCCACCTGTTATAGGATCTGATGCCCTCTTCAGCTGTGTCTGAAAAAACATCTAAAGTGTACCCATATAAATAAAACAAATCTTTAAATAAAACCAGACTTAGGAAAATGTGGATGAGAAGAGCTACCTAGAAATGAATGAGCAAGAAGAAGTTTTTTTCCATGGAAATATGTGGAAATTGTTTCGGCTTACTCCTACACTGTTTGTATGATATAAAAGTATATATGCATGCTTTGCTTTATATCTATGTATACATCTAATTATATATATGTATATACAAATATGTATATTTGTATATACACAGAGCCAGGGTAGTTCTACATGTACACACATATAAACATATAGATAAAACAGATAAGCTGGATAAATATATAGATAACAGATAAGTATATATTCATATTTTTATGCTCAATTATATTTTCTTAGTAAAGTTACTAGTATTGTTATCCTTACTGAATTTGTCTCTAATTAACCCAATGCCCTTAAGATTTTACACGTGTATGCATGTATATATGTTTATATCCATGTCTTTGGTTCTTTCATACACTAACTTCTCTATGGTTTCTTCATTACCTCATACCACCTTCTACACACACACACACACACACACACAAACACACCCTACATTCCTCATACGAGTTGAGAGAACCGAACCACTAACTACTTGCCTTTCTATGTCTGTCTTAGATTACTATAAAGATGCCCAGATTTATCTATTTATCTCTTTTTTTAATTAATCATTTTATTTACTTACATTTAAAATGATATCTTCCTTCCCAGTTTTCCCTCTACAACCCCCTTCCCATTCCCCATCTTTCCCCTATGCTTTGCCTCTATGAAGGTGCTCCTCCACCCACTCAGTCACTCTCACCTCACCCCATTAAGCATTCCCTATATTGGGACATCAAACCTCCCTTCCCTCCTAGTGATGTCAGATAAGGCAATCCTCTATTACATATGTATCTGGAGTCCTGGTTTCCTCCATGTATACTCTTTGGTTGGTGGTTTACTTACTGGAAACTCTGGGTGGTCCAGTTAGTTGATATTGTTCTTCTAGTGGGGTTGCAATCCCCTTCAGCTCCTTCAGTCCTTCCCATAGCTCACCATTGGGGTCCCTGGGCTCAGTCAGATGGTTGGCTGTGAGTATCTGCATTTGTATTGCTCTGGCACTGGTAGAATCTTTCTGAGAACAGCCACACCAGGCTCCTGTCAGCAAGTGCTTCTTTTCATCAACAATAGTGTGTGTGTGTGTGTGTTTGTGTGGTGGGAGGGTAGTGTCTGCAGATGGGATGGATCACTAGGTGAGGATAGTGTTTCCTTAAGTGTTTGTTCCATTGTTTGCTCCTGTCTTTCCTTTGGACAGGAACATTTATGAGTTAAAAATTTTCAGATGTGTGGGTACCGCCATCCCTCAACTGGAGGCTATGCCTATTTACTGGAGGTGGTCTCTGCAGGATGTATCTTCCCTTTGTTGGGTATATTGGCTAAAGTCATCACTATGCCACTTGTTGGGTTCTGGGAGCTTCCCTGGAGTTTTCCCTACCTCCAGTTCCCCATCCCCCACTGCTTCATATTTCTATTCAATTTCCTCACCCTCTGTACTTTTGTCCCTTCTAATAACTGTTCCTGCCCTCCTTTGTCCCCACTCCCTCCTCTCCCCCTCCCATGTTCCTCCCTCCCTCTACTTGCTGTGATAATTTTGTTCCTCATTCTATGTAGGATTGAAGTGTCTACATTTTGGTCTTCCTTCATCTATTTTTTAGAGATCTCTTTTGTATTCACACTTTTTATATGCTCTTGTTATACACAGTCTTTATTGTCTCTGAGGTCTGTTTACTTTTTTATAGTTTATAACTAATAGTTTATTTGCTTGTCAAATACATGTCTCTACTACACTGGCTCTAAGATAGAGGCTGAGATGTTCTGGAATTTAATATTGAAGCCATCTATAGTATATTTGGGCTAGTTTACTGGAAAAAAATGGACAGGGTAGCAGAATTGCAGGGTGAAAAATACTCATCAACAGTGAGATAATGTTGCAGCTCTGTTGCCACCATGCCCTGCTTGTTTCCATTCTTTCTGCTGGCTCTCAGGGCTTCAGTACCAAAAATCTGAAATTAGTGATGGGCCATGAGCTAAAAAGTGTGAAATTATGAGTTATAGTATACCTTTCCTATTTAAGACTTGACTGTCTCTGCTATTAAAGTAGTTAAAAGCTTACATAATCACATAAAGCAACTTCTAAAAGTTAAGTTGCGATCAAAACATGAATAATCTTAGTCTAATTTATAATACTTCAAATAATGATTTATTGTTTAAGAATTATAATTCCTTACCATATTATATTTAGTGATATTACAATTGCATATAGTTCTTTAAATTAAATTATTATATGCTATAAAATATTAAAATACAGTTGCAGCATAATTACACTCAGGAATAAATACTTGGAAATTTTTAATCTTAAATGTATTGAGCTCACTTCTTTAATTCATGAGAAAATAATGTGGAAAAAATGGGTTTTTGAATCCTAACAGTGTATCAAGTTTCCAAAACAATACTGCACACAGAGAAAATAAATAGAATTATAGGCCAAGTCTATAGCTAAAGAAGATCTCATCAGAGTGAGTTCAAGTATTTGCCATGTCAAGTGAGGTTTAGAAGCCGAAGAAATGCATGGATGTGGTACCAAGATTATACTACATGTGGTCTTGTCAAGCAACAAATACAAGATAATAATAAGGCATTGGGTTAAGTTTCAGATGCTATTCCTATGGACTTAGTTTAGTTTCCAATTCCCATGCCAGGTGGTTTCTGACCATCTGTAACTCCAGATCTATGATGTCGATTATTTCCTTAGCTGTGTAGAATCTTTTATAGCTTCATGAAATCTTACTTGTCGATTGTTGCGCAAATGGAACCCTATTTAAGAAGTTCCTTCATACAACTGTATTATGTAGGGAACTGCCCACAAGTTGTTCCAGAAGTTTCATTATTTTAGGTTTCAAGTCATCCACTTATGTGCTTTTATTGTTGTTGTATTCATTCATCTTAATTTTGAATTTCAGTATGTTATTTTATTCTAACTATATGTATTCAAACTGAAAATAAATGATTAAAGTAAAAAATTAAAAAGATAAAAAAGGGAAGATACCCATGTGCCCAGATATCATTTGTCTAGGGTACAGGATTATTATTCAACACTACCTTCCAATAAGCCTTTTATCTTTACCACCAAGCCAACTAATTATGTAAAAATTGAGAAAAATCCCTGTGACCTTCTGTGAAACATTTCTGAGTTTTAAAACGTAAGGCATTTCCAAAGGTTTTCACCCATCTATGGTCTAATTAGCTCTTCTGGGTCATTGAGAGTGAAATATCTCTTTCAGGATCCAAAACTAAATTTGGAGACTCAATGTCTAATGATATCTAAACCTTTTCTAATAGAACTTTGATTTTCATCATAAAATGAAACACTTGAGAATCTGTAGGCAAATTATCATGTTAAATCACAGGCACCTGTCCATATTTTAAATTATTCCACTGCAAGCTATTGAGATTACAAGAGTTCACTCTAGACTTCCTTTGCATAAAGTATGAAAAGTACAACATTTGAAACAAGATAAATACTGTTGACGGTTATTTTCTTTGAGAAACGTTATTACTGTGTACTTTCTATGTAATAGTATGTATTTCAATACATGCAGAGAGAAAGTGCTTTAAAAACCTCTGTCTGCTTGTGCCATGGAATAAAATCTATTGTCTTCATGAAAAAAATAGTCCAGTACCTAGCAACATATATTCTTCACCATCAGAAGACCAAAAGCACAGCCACATGTTTTTGTATTTTTATAAAAACTACTCATAGAAACACACATATTACAATTTATTTAACTGAGTTATATACAGCCTGATCGAATTGCTGCCTTTTATTTATCAAGCCTCTTTTGTAGTAGAGAAACTTTGCCATCAACTTAAATGTTTATGAGTGGAAAATTTGTAGAGGAAATAATTATAAAACACTTAATACATATTAGTCCCCATTATAATCAAACTGCACATTAATCCTTACAGAGTACTTTTATTGCTCATCTTAGTTGATAATGTGTTTCTCAAAATGAACCTAACACAGGTTTCTGAAAATTTGGTCCAGGGAAGAGTCAGGTAATTTTAGAGGACTTTCTGATGCTTTGGGCAGAACCCAGCACTCCCACCTCAGTCAGTCCTGGTTACCCCACCACACCCGAAAAGCAAGAGTCGGATTTAAAATCATATCTCATGATGCTGGTAGAGGACATCAATGATTATAATTCTCAATGCTTGGAGTCTTTGGACAATTCACACTTTCTGTTTGTTTTTGTTGTTGTTTTTGGTTTTTTGTCATTTAATTATTTATTTATCTGGCTTTTTTTCCTTTATTTATTTTGTTTTAAAGTTTTACACTCCATATTTTATCCCTCCCCTCATCCACCCTCTGACTACTCCACAATCCATACCTCCTCCCCACTCCCTGTCTCCGCGAGGCTGTCTCCATTCCCCAACCCCTACCCAACCAGACCTTTAACCCCCCCTGGGGCCTCCAGTCTCTTGAGGATTAGGTGTATCATCTCTGATTGAACACAGACCTGGCAGTCCTCTGCTGTTTATGTGTTGGGGGCCTCATATCAGCTGGTATATGCTGCCTGGTTGGTGGTCCAGAGTTTGAGAGATCTCAGGGGTCCCTGTTAATTGAGACTGTTGGTTCTCCTACTGGGTCGCCCTCCTCCTCAGCTTCTTCCAGACTTTCCCTAATTCAACCACACAGGTCAGCAGCTTCTGACAATTGGTTGTGTTCAAATATTTGCATCTGTCTCTTTCAGCTGCTTGTTGGGTCTTCCAGGAGTGCAGTCATGATAGGTCCATTTTTGTGAGCGCTCCATAGCATAGGTAATAGTGTCAGGGTTTAGGACCTCCCCTTGAGCTGGATCCCACTTGGGCCTGTTGCTGGACCTCCTTTGCCTCAGGCTCCTTTCCATTTTGGTCTTTGCAGTTCTTTTAGACAGGAAGTATTATGGGCCAGAATTTTGACTGTGGGATGGCAACCTGTAGCCTCCCCCAACCTTGAAGCAGGCTGATTCAGACTTTGCTGCCACTGAATATGAGATCACCTGTGGTGTAGCCTTCTGACTTAGATGGCTATATTGTTTTGTCAACTACCTCTGCTCATCTCCAAGACTCTGCTACCTGCTGAGAGACCCTTGAGACTTTCCTCAGACACATCCTATCCTGCACTTCGCTTACAGGCTGGCTCAAAGCACCAAGAATGGACTGGCGGGGTGGGGGGTGGGGAGGCGATAGGCCTTCCCCCTTATAAACACAGTCTCTTAGTAAACTCTCGGGCCTTGATCAGAGAAAATTTTGTCTTAGCTTCATTATTCTTTTCTCTCCATCTAGTTTCTCTTTCAGCCCCAGCCTGTCTTCCAGAAATACCACGTTCATGTAGGCCGCAGGCTGGCTTACTACCACTACAGCAACCCCATCCCTCACTTGATGTCCTGTCTTTCTGCTCTAGGTGGGCTCTACAAGTTCCCTCTCCCTACTATGGGACATTTCATCTAAGGTTCCTCCCTTTGAGTCCTGAGAGTCTCTCACCTCCCAGGTCTCATTCTGGCGTGTTCCCCAACCTCCTACTTTCCAAGGTTGCCTGTTTACTTTCTTTCTGCTGGCCTTCATGGCTTCAGTCCTTTCCCCCTAACCAATACCAGATCGGGTTCCCCTCTCCCCCTTCAACTCCCTGCCCACTTTCCCTCCCTCCCCACTTGTGATTGCTTTCTTCTCCCTCCCAAGTGGGACTGGGATGTCCTCACTTGGGCCCTTCAGTTTTTTGAACATTTTGAGTTCTGTGTTCTGTATCTTGGGTATTCTGTACTTTTTTTTTTCTAATAGCCACTTATTAGTGAGTATATACCATGCATGTCCTTTTGGGTCCTCACTCAGGATGACATTTTCTAGTTCCATCCATTTGCTTGCAAAATTCAGGATGTCCTCATTCTTAATAGCTGAGTAGTGTTCCATTGTGTAAATGAACAACGTTTTCTGCATCCATTCTTCTGTTGTAGGACATCTAGGTTGTTTCCAGCTTCTGGCTATCACAAAGAAGCCTGCTATGAACATAGTCAAACACATGCCCTTGTGGCATGGTGGGGCATCTTTTGGGTATATTCCCAAGATTGGTATTGCTAGGACTTCAGGTAGATCTATTTCCAATTTTCTGAGAAATCTCCAGAGTGATTTTCAGAGTGGTTGTGCCAGTTTGCAATCCCACCAGCAATAGAGGGGTGTTCTTCTTTCTCCACATCCTCTCCAACATGTGTTGTCACCTGAGGTTTTGATCTTAGCCATTCTGATTGGTGTAAGGTGGAATCTTAGGGTCATTTTGATTTGCATTTCTCTGACCACTAAGGACTTTGAACAGTTCTTTTTTTTTTTCTTCTTTTTTCCTTCCTTCTTTCTTTTTTTTTGTTGTTGTTGTTGTTGTTTTGTTTTTCAAGATAGGGTTTCTCTGTATTGCCCTGGCTGCCCTGGAACTCACTTTGTAGACCAGGCTGACCTGGAACTCAGAAATCCACCTTCCTCTGCCTCCCAAGTGCTGGAATTAAAAGTGTGTGCCACCACCCCAGACTCTGAACATTTCTTTAGGTATTTCTCAGCCATTCTAGATTCCTCTGTTGTGAATTCTTGCTTCTTTTTGTTTTTTGTTTGTTTGTTTGTTTGTTTGTTTTTGTTAGATGCCAATTTCCTTTAGGAAATAAACTGGAATAAGCAGAGTATATTTCCCTGTGACTTTGGCCTTCCACCAGTGATTTACAGGTCACTACCAATCAATCATCTTGTATGTGAAATAAGAGAGGCAGGTTGAACATCCAGGAGAGGCAAATTAAGCAGGTAGGTTTCTTGACTAATTTTGGTTCCACAAACTACCAGCACTAGGGGGCAGTCGGGTGGTGGTAATGTCTGCCCTCTGTTCTGTTTTACTGCAGATTGGGATTGTTCAGACTAAGAGACAAATTGGAATTGCCAAGCAAAGTTCTACTTTAGTAATGCTCTCCATATGGTATGCTGCTGAGCACTTCAATAACGGCATTCAACCAAGTTGAAGTAATCTCAACTGCCTAATATTTTGGAATTCTGAAATTTTATTTATTAAAGTAGTATATTAAGTGATCTGAAACAAAAAATAAAGATGAGATTTTATTTGATTGTTGACTAATACTTAAAATATTTTATGCATATGTTTATTCTCAAGAAATCATTTTTATAAGTTACAGGGTTATTACCTTTATATAATATTTTGGAAGGGCAAAATTATTGCTATAGAAAAATGAGCTGGTTTCCAAGGGCTTTGAATGGAAAGCAGAGTCCTTGACACCACAGAACCTCCTCAATATTCAGACTAAGTTGGTAAAAATATAACTATGTTTAGTAGGAATGTGTCCCAGAAATTAAATGTCACTATATATATGCTAAAAATATACATTCATGTTGCATATTGCCCAATCATTGTAGTTTTAATGCTTAATAAATTGTTGCTATCTCATCATTGGAAATTTTACATTAACCAAATCAGAGTTGTAGTGCATCCCTGAAGTGAATAAAAAGTAAATAACCAACAGGAACTGTAGCTCTTAACATGAATGACAGGATGGTATCACACACACACACACACACACACACACACACACACACACACACACACACACACAATTAGAAAATAAAATAAATCTTTGGAGAATATTCTTATGGAAAAACCAAAAGTGAAATACAGGATTTAGAATAATATTTACTCCAGAGTCATTGTTTTGAGTGCTGTTTTGAAATATTTCTACCAGTTACTGAAAGCTTTCTTTGATAACTGGATTTTTCTGGCTAGCACATCTCATCCCAATACGTAAACATAAACTTAGTCACTGATCACACGTCACTGAGAATACACTCCAGCAGAGTGATGTCACAAATGTGTGAGTACAATGACTAAGTTGGGGATCTTTCTGAGTATATGCCCACTTACAGAGTGTAAGCTGTGTTAAAAATAATTTATAGGAAGAACAGATAAGGTAGAATCACATCAATGTATTTTTTCAATTGTCTAAGTATTATTTGCATAAGAAAATACCTTGAAAGCAAAGGCATTAGATAAAAAAATAGCAATTCAGAAAACTGTCTCCAGAAATTTAATATTTTAAATAAATATATGGATTAAATAATAAAGAATAAGTGTTTTTGAAATAGACATATGATGAATTGGAAGACCAATGTGGATACCATTGAACAGAACATTAAGATAGAAATAGAAAAACTGTAAGAGTATTTAAGTGAGTTGTAAGTTAGATAGAAAAATTACAAAACGTGTTTCAAAATGAATGATTCAGATGACATGTGTATTCTGAACAGTTCTCAGTCCACCCCATTTGTCCTGCTTCCCAGATCCTGGGAAGTCATGCTTTCATTGACTTGCTTCAGATCACTTACCATGTGAGAAAGACTGAGGACTTCTGTCTCCATCTGAGAAAGGCTACTTTGTATCAGAGCAGAATCCAGTGAGATTCAAAAACAAATCAAGGTTTGCTTACCAAGATCATCTAACCCACCCCCCAGATTGTCCAGGGTTTAAGGACCTCTCATTCTTGGATGCCCAACAGCTGATCATCAACAGCTCTAACCTGCTCCTTCAGATGGGTAGCTTCCTGCCAGAAATGAAAAGCTGAGTCACTGACAAAAGTTAAAGGCATCCTGTGTACACTAAGAGCTGTCCACAAGGTCAGTGCCAGCAAAGTTGTCAGGACTTTGCTAAACGTGCCAACTTTTCTATTGGAAATTGCATAGATTATTTTATGGTAAGTAAAAACAGCCAAAAGAAACCACCCCAGAACAAGCATAATGAAAATTGAATATAAGATTTAGGAAATTTGACAGATAATAATAATCTGCCAGAAAAAATAATTCCACTCTGTCAAATAGAAATATTATAAATTAGCAATTTTGTTAATTTATTAGATTTTTGACAATGTCATGCATGTATATATAGTGAATTAAGATACTTTTTATATTAAAAGATTTATTGATGATATGCAGTGATTTAAATGTTGTGTAAAATAATTTTAAATGCCTGTAAATTCCTTACTTAGTTTCCTAAAGTAACACCTTAGAAACCTAAATTATGGTATCATCATATTAACTATTTCTATTAACACAAGGATTCTTTTTGTGTCCTATGATAACATAATATCAATAAGTGTGCTTTTCTTGCCTTAGCCACAACTTAACTCAGTCACCATTAAGCCATTTTCTAGTTAAAACAATTACTATACTAAAGATATTTTGTAAATGGATCACATTTTTAGAGATTGTCTTTTTCTATTTCATAATTCCATAGATCTTAATGCAGGTCTTTTTATGTATATTGCATATTATTTTGCACATTATGGGCATATCACCATTTGTACAATAAATATATTGAAGCAATTTTATATTGTTCAAAGAACTAACTCTTATGGAGTAAACTGTTACAAACATTCACGCAGAATATGTCTACCAAAACTGGGTAGGTGGGTCAGTAGGTAAAGATGCTGCATCCATGAAGAACTGAGATCGATTCTCAACACTCCAGCTGCAGAAGATGGAAGGAGAAAATTGATAACCACATATGGTTTGTTGAGTTGACACAAAATAACACAAACGCGCGCACGCACACACACACACACACACACACACACACACACACAATTTAAAAGTTTTAAAACGAGCCGGGCGTGGTGGCGCACGCCTTTAATCCCAGCACTCGGGAGGCAGAGGCAGGCGGATTTCTGAGTTCGAGGCCAGCCTGGTCTACAAAGTGAGTGCCAGGACAGCCAGGGCTATACAGAGAAACCCTGTCTCGAAAAACCTAAAAAAAAAAAAAAAAAAAAGTTTTAAAACATAAAAATATGTCTTAAGACAAATGTTATATAAGATAGCATGCTTTTTTTTCCCATCCAGTCATTCTTTATTTCAGTGTGTGAAAGCCTCCTATGATTTTTCCCTAAATTTTTAATCCATTTTAATCCATTACTGTGGCCTTTTCTGCTATTTTTAATATATGTTAGCACGTGTGCATAGGTGTGTGGGTACATGATCACATGGAGACCAGGGGTCAACACTGGCTATTTTCCTCTATCACACCCCCTTCCCCTTTTAAGTAGTATCCATGTGTATATGTGTTTTGCCTAAGTATTAAAGTGTACCGTGTGCATGTAGTACCTGTGACGGTCAGAAAGGGGTGCTGTATCTCTTGACTCTGGAGGCATGCAGATGGTTGTGACTGTCATGTGGGTTCTGGGAACTGAATCTGAGTCCTCTGGGAGAGCAGCTAGTACTCTAAAGCCACCGAGCCACCTCTCCAGCCCCTCACTCTCTTCTGAGACAGGCTCTCCTCCTGAACCTAAGCACTCTAGTTCAGCTGAGCACTGGAATTGTGTGCCGCTGCATCCAGATGTATACATGGGAACTGAGAATCCAAACTCAGGTATTCATGCTTTCAAAGCAAGCACTTCACCCACTCAGCCAGCGCCCCAGCTCTGACCCTTTCTTCCAGGTAAACATTTAATAATAAAATGAGGCAAATGCCTAGGCGTTTGTTAAAGTCACTTCCTTCCCAGGTGGGCAGAAGTAGATGGAGAACGTATTCAGATTCAGAGAGAAAAACATCATTTCATCCTGTTCTGCGTGTTTACAGCTCCGTTTCTGGAAAAGAAGGCATGGGCTGCAATCAGAACATGAAGACGCAACCCACTGATGAGGATGAGCCTCTGAGCCACATGCCCACAGAGGCTCCATCTGCAGGCACCACTGAGCAGTCTGCCTCAGAGGGAGAGGGTGCTCCCTCTAATGGAAATGAGGCCCCCCAGGACCTAGGGCAGGGGAGCAGCTCCACCTGGCAAGGCTGTGGGCTGTCTGCTTCCAGTGACAAGTGCTGGGGAACTCAAGGCACCCCTGTACTTAACTGTGGGGCCGGGCTGGGAGTGCAGGGCATTGGGAGACACACTGGGCATGTGCAGGACCCAGAGTCCACCCCAGCACCACAGAAAGGGAAAGTGAGAGGCAATGCCAAGCTTAAGCAGGGACTAAGTAACCAAACAACCGCTGGACTTTATTACAAAAGCGGGGGTTTGTTTCCCCTACCTCCCTATGTTTTGTGTTTTCCCTTTATGTCAGTGACTGAACAGGAAAATGCTCAGAAATCTGTAGTATTCCTGCAAGTTCATCAATACATACTTTGGAGCATAAAGCAAGAGGTGGAAGAATATTTTCTAACCCAACGTGAATTAGGTATCCCTCAAAATTGTACATTTTCCTCCTAGTTTACATAATTTAAAATGTATGCACAGAATGACCTTAAAGTATTGATTCTTATAGAATTCATAGTCTTGAAGACATACACACTACAATCTTCTAAAGGGCAGGCCTCAGGCCCTAACAATCCACTAACATGATTCAATACATACACTTCACACTCCCAGGACAAAGAGCCTTTGTCTTTTCTCTAAGCGTGGTCCATCTTCTGCTGAGGGAACTCCAGGAACCTGGCTGCAGCTGCGACAGAGACCAATCTTCCAACAGTAAGGCTACATAGAACAGCTTCTCAGAGGGTCTTGTCGTTCCCAGACTGTGAACGTGGGTTTGAAAGCTCCATACTGGATGTCTGAAATAACTTAATAATCCACAAACAGAAGACTGCTCCCAGGAGTCAGTCAAATGTGAGTGAAGTCGGAGGAGAACAAGCCAACAGCCATTCTAGAGAGGACGAGAACTTCCAGAAGCCACAGAGTGACCCAGCCATCGCACAGTGTGATCTTTCCACCTTGGTAAAGGTGCGTTTCGTCCACGGCAGGCCTGTAGCATCATCTGGACTCAGCGCGGCTCTGATGCCTTAATGGTGATCCACTCTCTGCAAATGTGGTATCAGAGCTCCGTCCCAGTCTTCTCATCAATACAACATGATTCTGCCTCCTGATCACTTAGCTCTTGATTAAGGCTGATGAACAAGGGTCCAGGACCAAAACCGGTATTTAATGTTAGAGGGATAAGCTGACAAGCCCAACAAAGATGCTGGCAGGTTCATTTTCCTTTCAGTACATTCACAAATGTAAGAAAAGTCTCCAGGAACTGCTGTAGTGTACAAAAATAATTCGCCCCTTCCTTGCCTGTGTCTGGGGTAGCTGGCAGTGTTGTAGGATGCCTGACAAGACAAGGCTCCATTAGTGTTTAGAGAACTCCACACGAGTGAACTGAAGGCCTAGGGGCCCTCATAAGCTTCCCAATCCGTCCTCTCCTGTGGGAACCCGTCATTCATTAAGTGAGTGAGCTTGTCTCCTTTGCACAAGAGAGAATACTTCCCTCACTATTAACGGCGAGATAAACAGAATTGTACAACTTGTCATGAGAATAAAAAAGTAGAAAACCCACATCCATCCTAAGTTGTCCTGGATCAAAGACACCAGATACTGGCCCACAGCAGCACCAATACTCCCTGTTCCATCGATGATCCCCGTGACAGTCGTCAGAGCCTCGCTGCTCCCTTGGATCAGCTCTTGGCTACCCAACTCTGCGGAAATAGCAGAGCTAACCATATTGGATGGCCTAACGATAAAAAAACCCCTGTAATGGTCATCAGAAGCGCATTGATGGACTTATTGTTTGGAGAGCGACTATACCTAACAAGGGACCCAACGGCCAGGAAGAGGCTGAGGGCCAGCACAGGTGCTCTCTTCTGCAGTACATCAGAGATGAAGCCTTGCAGAGTCCCACCTATGATACCTCCGACATCGTACCAAATGGACAGCTTGTCAGCTTCGGCTTCCTTCCACCGGAAGTTGTTACTCAGATAAAAGGGCAGCCAGAAGAAGAAGGAGTAGTTCACTAGCTTCAGGCAGGCGTAGGCCAGTGAGTACGGGATGACCCCAGGAAGGCAGCAAGCCTGATGAAAGCTTATGGCCTTCACTTGGACGACAGCCCTGTCCTCCTGGATCGAATAGTTAGGTTCATAGTCATCTTCATTTTCAGCACCATCGATGAGTGGCCTCTGTGAATCTTCTTCCGAGCTTTCCTCTGCCTCGATACTTGGGAGGCCAATTTCTTCTGGTGACACTAGAAGTCCAAAGAAGATGACGATCCCACCAGCAAACTGCACAGATGCGGTCACCAGAAAGGCGTACTCATAACCATACTGGAGAACCGATGAAGCCAGGAATGCTCCCAAAATATTGCCCAGCGAAGCACAGGCACTCCAGAGACCAAAGACAACTCCTCGGCCAGCTTTCCCAAACCAGTTGCCCATCACAGCAACCACACAGGGTCAGCCAGTGGACTGCAGCAGGCCGTTCACAATCCACAGACCGCAGTAGAACCACTTGTTGTAGAAGTGCAGCCATTCCATAAGAGTACCAAAGACAAACACCACGAATGCAGAAGAGCACATGCCAAAAGACAGAACCCATCGCAAGTTCAGCCGATCCCCTATGATGCCGCTGATGAAGAGGATGATGCCGCTGATGAAGAGGCCCACAGCATAGGAGAACAGAAAAACAGTCTCTAGTGTTCCAAGAAAAAGAGTGGCTTCCTCTGTGCTGGGAAATAGATGGTTGCTGCTCCAGATCTCTGCAGGCAGGTCAAATGATGTGTTAAAAGCATTTGGGGTCCACTGCTTAGAGATACTGACTTTCACATTGCTAAACGTTTTTCTTGACGCATGGAGCAATGAATAGCTGAAGAACGTGAGCAGGAACACAGCAATGTGGTGATGGCTGAAGCTGGTGAAGAGAGCTCCTCTCTGCAAAAATCGTGGCCAGGCCATGCTCTTCCCACCTCCCTCTTCACCTTGACCTCAGTCCTCCCAGTGACTGAGTTACATTGTTTCTTCTTTCAGATTACATGCCATCTCCCCAATGAGTCTTTTCTTCTCCCAGGCCTGGCCCGCTTCCTTCCCTGTATCCTCACAGCTGAATTCTCCGAGCACAGAACACACAATGTGGTACTTTTTCTTCTTCGCTGCGGCAGTGTGCTGATTTACCCACCTCTGCTTCTTCAGAGGCACTTTCTCGGCACCTGCCCACCTGTTGCTTCTAGACATGTGCAGTTCCCATTATGTGAACATTACATCACCAGTCCCATCCTGGGCAGCTGTGTTCCCAGTCCTCTGTCAGGCCATAATCTACTCTTTGTCCCCTTCCCTCCACCCCCTCCCTCTACCTACCCCCATCTCCAATCCCTGAGCCTGCCAAGCCTTCAGATAGCATGCTTTTAATCTTTGTTGTTGTTGTTGTTGTTGTTGTTGTTGTTTTAATTTACCTGTTTGCTTTCTAAGTAAAGAGAGAAAGAAGACCTGGAGTTGGATGGGTGGGGAAGTGCAGTAGATATGGGAGGAATTGGAGGAGGGAAACCATGATTAGAATATCCTGATAGAAAAAAAAAAGTATTTTCAATTATAAAAGAAATGGCAATTTTTAAAAAATTATATAATTCAGTTTTGTAATAGAAGGTGAAACTATTAGAACTGGATACAATATTTTGTACTTTTCTGGATACATCACCAAAACATAAGTAGAACTCTGAAATCAAAATCCTTATTGCACAATTTGCATGCTTGCATAGAATATTTTAAAAAAAAGGACAAAATGCAGGTCTGTACATAGTACACTCACAAGGGCCCACCTTAACATACTTAATTAGCCTTTTTTTTAGTAAATTAAGAATTAGAACCAACTGATTTTTGTGTTTGTTAAACCACCCCTCCCACCTTTTTTGAGATCTCATCATCTAGTGTCACTGAGCACAGTGAACAATCTCCATCTAATTTATAATGAGATGGCACTTGCTGGGAAGTTTAGCCAAATCCTCAAACAAACAAATGAGTGAATACCATAGTATCAAAAACCCAACAATTTTCCTAACCTAAAATTTCTATAGGTAGCACATCACAGAATCAAAACCATCTAATTAAACCTCAATTAAAATGAAAATTATAAGGTAGTATAATATTTGCTTATACACATGAGAATTTAAGTGGTACCCATTTCAGGTGATAGAAATGTTAATTAGCTTGATTGTTTATGCTGATCACTGTGAGAGCATAGGAATGCCAAAGCCTGAGCGTGCACAATCTAAATATATTCATGATTTGTCAATTGTATCTTTATATGCAAAAATCTAAATAAAGTTTGCACAAAGAACATGAAGAATTTTAAGCCAAATTCCTAATTATTATGTTTACCTGTGTAAGTTTTCTTAATACTGGATAATTACATCATCATCACACTAAAGGAGCCAAACCTATTCATCATATCTATAGAGTCATTTAAAAAAAGGAGTAAAGTAATATTTTATTAATTCTCATTAAAGTATCTTAGCTGACAAGGAGCAAAATGAATACCTTTTAAAATATTTATCGCACTTTTATGTATCTAGTGGGGGCATTGGCATGCCAAGATTCCCTTTTCAAGGCAAATGGACAGCATGCAAGAGTTGGTTCTTTCCTTCCACTCTATGGATCTCTGGCATTTGAACTCAGGTCATAAGGACTTGGCTGCAAGCACCTTTATCTGCTGATCCATTTTGGTGGCCCAGAAATAAATCCCTATTCACAGATATCTTTCAGGCAACTGCGTCAGTGTAATCAGTCACTGAAATCAGGTAAACTATGGCCATAAAGGTAAGGGTGACTGTAATTTCTTTCGGTGTCATGGACTTCCAAAGACTTGTTATATTAAGAGCCCACCTATATTTGTGTGTGGTACTCCTTACCCATTTTCCTGTAGACACAATGAAACTACATGTTCACTAATAGATTATTCTCAATAAAAAATATAATCACAAAAATTACAATCTTCCTTTTGCCTATTGGACCTTAAGTGTTAAGCCAATTTTGCTTCATTTGTAAGTTATAAATATCATTATAAAATCTGTTATTATTCTATTGGTTAGTTTTTAATTTATTTTGAGATTTTTTTTTTTAGAGGGGGTAATAATGAAGTTGGGTAGATAGGATCTAGGAGAATTTGTGGCATGGGAAAGAATGTGATCAACATATACATTAAAAAAAAAAACAATTTTTAAAACAGGCATTCCTTTATGTACCCAATTCCAGGACAGGACTATGAAGGGAGACCCTGTCTCAAACAAAACAACACAATAAGAAATTTTTAAAAACTAGATAAGTTACATTGATTTGGATATGTTAAGGCTACATAAGTGGCATTATAATTAGGAATTTTGCCTTTCCAAAAAGGACATGTGTAGTTTTGACAATGTCTCTTAATTCTGAATGCCATGACCCCCATGTTCCCCTCTTTCTGTTCCCCTCTTTCCAAGTAGGAAGTTCCCAGGTTTCGGTAGATGAGCCTAAGCATTCAAATATATATGAAAGCATATAATTCAACAATTTAGAAGCTCTTATCATCATCTAATTGTCAAATATTTTCATCATCCTCCAAAGAAATACTGTATTCTTAAGTATATCTTTCAAACCTGCCTTGATGTAATTGATTTATTATCAGCTCTCCACATCCATGAAATTTCATATAAATAAAGTGTCCTATACCATGTTTTCTCTTATGATTGGCTTCTTGCCCTATATAAATAGGTCAGGCATCTTTTTTGTTACTGCTGAATTAATATTTCAATATATATACACATATAATATACATACATACACACACATACACATATATATATATATACATACATGCATGCACACACACATATATATACATATATATGTATATATATATGATTCACTTTCTCAAATCAATATAGATAGATAGATAGATAGATAGATAGATAGATAGATAGATAGATAGATTCACATTCTCCAGCACGTTTCCACTTTCTAAAATGTCCACAGTTCTCAGCACAAGCTTCACATTAAGCATGTAACCCCATGAGCCTGTTTGGGTCATTTCACATTCAGACACCACAAGCACAGGTTATGGCATATAAGAGATGCATTCATGAACCACTAGGGAGGTGAGAGTTCCTGTGTATATTAATATAACTCAAGATATGGCAGAGAGCTAGCTTCTAATTTTATACAAGAGCCCAAATTATCTTTTAATTTTCATCCACTCCATAAATTCACATCCTCCTTGAGTTTTCATTCCTTCAAATAATTAATTTAACACTTAATATTAAGTTTTGAAAGTTGTCACATTAGAATTCCAGTCACTTCTGAGAAAATATTAGAATGAATCTTTCATTTCTCCAAAGAGCAGTCCAGGCAATTCCTGTGATGCAAAATTTAAACTCTTCCTAATGCTATAACTTCATGTTGTGATAGTACTGTCGATTTACAGCCATTCATATGTGATTTTTACTGCTAAGTGCTAGATAATGCAGCTCTAAAACCATTTATATTTAGGGGCATGACTGTAATTAAATTAACAGAATTGTAGAGCTCATTATTTTAAGAACAATAACGTTGCTGCTAATGTTCATATCATTAATCTTATTTTGCAATATTTTAAACTTGTTTGGGTCTATGACAAAACTCTATTGAGTATATATGGGGTCTGATGACCTTAGCAAACGTCTGGTGCTTACCCCTTATTATCTGTGTGACCTTTGCTAACCCAGCATGTTCTTAGAACCAGTGCTGGCTGATTTATGAATGAGGTTAAAATGAACTTTGACCTGTTTCTCTCGACTGCCACCTGGCCCACGAAAGATAATGCATGCACACTTTTCTTGCATCTATGAAATCCATTATGAATTTAAAATAAATTCAGATCAGGTTAGTAAGCATGATATTTCTAGAATAAATAAATATTAAAATAGTGAAAGCCACCATGGTTTTAATGCTAAAAACCTTAGAACCAATTGATTATAGGCTATTATCTTGAAACTTTTCCAGATGCTTTAAGGAATTGAGGTAAAGTAATACAGCAGATGTAGATACATGTGTGCGAGCGCGCACACACACACACACGTATGCACTTCACACGTGAGTGAGATAATGTGTGGTACAGAGCAATTTGCAATCAGGTTATATATGAAAGATGAAGGCTCATGGAGGGTTTACATGGAATCCATTAACTCCAATAATATAACCACACTAAAATTAGATATTTCAAAGTATAGGAGATTTCTGTAGGCAATAATGTTTCTGGTAAAACTGGAGATCTTTGTGTGGTAGGTTTAGTGGTTTAAGATTACAGTGACTAAAGTATTTACCTCCCTAAGTCTCCATTCAAAGATTCTCTCATCTAAGTGACTGTGACCAGAACATCTTTTGGTCTCAGAACTTTTTCAGTGAAAGAACATCTTCTCTGCACTTGACCAGCTGTGACTTCTGTAATAGTCCTCATATAATGCAAAAGAACTTTCTTTGGTGAGGCATAGAAGCTACATTTATCAGTGGATATAAGAATACATAAGGAGAGAGGTTAATGAGAGGAGAGTATTTTTATTTTTATATTAGATATTTTCTTTATTTACATTTCAAATCTTATTCCTTTTCCTCATTTCCCCTCTGAAACCCCCTATCCCACCCCCTCCCCTTGCTCACCAACCCACCCACTCCTGTTTCTCTGTCCTGGAACTCCCCTACACTGGGGCATAGGGCCTTCACAGGACCAAGGGCCTCTCCTCCCATTGATGACCCACAAGGCCATCCTCTGCTACATATGCGGCTGGAGCCATGAGTCCCACCATGGAGTCTTTGGTTGGTGATTTAGTCCCTGGGAGCTCTGCGGGTACTGGTTGGTCCATATTGTTGTTCCTCCTATGGGGCTGCAAACCCCTTGGGCTCCTTGACTCCTTTCTTTAGCTCCACACTTTGTCTCTGTAGAGAGGAGAGATTTCTAAGGGCAGGCCTGGGAGTAGAGGAGGCAGTGGGGCTGTGACTGGGATGAAATGTGAATAAAAACTAAATTGTGAAAAGAAAAAAAATTGTGTTGGTTTAGCAAAGTGATAGCCTTGGATTGCAGATTCTCCATTTTGGTCCATTGCCTCTCCAGCCATTGGTGTTTGCCAACTTAGAGAATCAGGCATTGATTCCCTCCTATTGAGTGGGCTTTAAGTTCTATTAGACAGCAGTTAGTTGACTGTAAGTAATAGTATCATTACTGCACCATGGGGGAACCCAGAACTAATGAAAATTCAGAGAAAAACTGACAGCCGGTCACCCACCCCCAGTTGAAACATCTATAGTACAAGTCCCACAATCTCAGAGGATGTTACAAAAAAGGGTTGGGATACTGTCTCCTATAAATGAAGGAAAGCTGTGTCCATGAAATAGCAACATAAAGGTTACCCAAATAAGAACTACACAACAACAATACCTGGAGACATGGCAGCATGGGTTGGGGAGATGTCACAAGACTCCATCCTTACATAAAGACCTACAGAAAAATCAATGGTTTCTGAGAAAAAAGGAAAATGCAGCCCCCAACCCCCAGCCCCCTGACCTGACAGATTAGCCAATCCCAGTAGTCAGCCTTAAATACATGTACTTATAGGCAATACTAAATGCACTCAGTAGGATACGTGTGTGTGTGTGTGTGTGGTGTGTAAAACACTGATAATTAAAAGGAAACTATGAATATGGTGAGGACACAGGAGGAATTGGAATGTGGGATGTTGGAAATGATGTAAATACAATACTTACTCTGAGATTCTTCAAAGCATTTAAATAAAAAATAAAGGATCGTGACTCACTTCACATTCTAAGGAACATGACTCACTTCACATTCTCGCGTGTTTGTTCCACGGTCGGTGTATACAGAGTCACCCTTAGCATTGCCCTTATTTAGCACTAGAAAAAATAAATGTGTATGGCTTGCCCTCACCAAACTTCCCTGATTCTCTGCTTCTTGCATTCCCTTAGCACTGATCCCTCATGAACTGTCTACTGTGTAGTATTTCAGCCTTTACCAAAGTAATTACAAGGTGAAAATTAAGTCAATTAGGAAAAGAAAATTTACGTGAAATTCCCCAGCTTACATTTTCAGAAGTGAGCCCTTTTAGATGGACATTAGCTTGGTTTGATTCGTATGGCCTTTGTAGCTGAAGTAATACACACAGACCTGACTTGGCGTACTCCCATAGAAAATGTAGCTTCCCATTATAATTTAGTAAGGAAAGCCAGTTCTGAACTGATAGTTACAAATTCTTACAGCTAAGGTTTGTGAAGGGCAATTCAAAACATTGCCTCAAAATTATACTTCTCTAGTGTCTTTCTTCAGTGAATTGCTCCGAGCTGTCATGTCAAAGAAGAATAAATAGGACAGTAAGACAGCTGATAAAGAGGACTGAGTGTTCAGACACCAGAATGTGGACATTCACTCTGAGAGAACACATTGGAAAATCCACTTCCTCTCACACAGATTTTACACACACACACACCATTAAGTTTACTGGATTTTCATCAGGATGCAGTGAATTAACATATATCAACAGTCAGAAAAGTGCCATTTTCCTAAAAGTTTCTATTTTCTAGTGTAGCAGTCAGGGTCTATTACTATGTATGAAACGTTTTTGAAATACTTTTAAATCGGAGGGCAATATTTGCTTACATAATACATGTACTCTGTATATTTAATCATTATTATTTTTGATATGTCCACACTGCAGACAAAATTAGAATATATTTGTATGCACACTAGCTCATACATTGAGCATATCTAGACTTCTGCATCTACCTGGACAGGCATCAAGTACATCTTATAATCATCATCAATATAAATTAGCTTTAGTTTATACTGACCCAACCAAAAACTGAAGTAGGGACTCCTAAGGGTGAATTAGGGAAAGACTGGAAATAGCTGGAGGTTTAGGGGGCCAACCCCATAGGGAGACCAGCAGGATCAACTAAACTGTTCCCCCCATCCCCAGATCTCTCAGACACTGAGCCACCAACCAGGCAGCATACACTAGCTGATATGAAGCCCCCAACACATATACAGCAGAGGACTGTGGTCTGGACTCAGTGAGAGAAGATGCACCTAACCCTTGAAAGAGAGACCTGAGGCCCCAGGGAGTAGGATGTCCTGGCAGGGGGTGGCAGGACATAATTCTCTTGAAGATGCAACAGCAGTAGAGGGTTGGGGGGGTTGGGGGAGGGATGAGATGAGGAACTGTGGGAGGGCAGACCAGGAGGAGGTTATAAACTGGACTATTAAAAAAAAAAGTAAGAAAAAAAATCTTACTGTATTTATTTTGAAAGTTTCTTGATTTTCTTTTGTATGCACAAATTCTTTTTAAATTTTTATTTTATTTTATTTTAATTAGGTATTTTCTTCATTTACATCTCCAGTGCTATCCCAAAAGTCCCCCATACCCTCCCCCTGCCACTCCCCTACCCACCCACTCCCACTTCTTGGCCCTGGCGTTCCCCTGTACTGAGGCATAAAAAGTTTGCAAGACCAATGGGCCTCTCTTTCCACTGATGGCCGACTAGGCCATCTTCTGATACATATGCAGCTAGAGACACAAGCTCTGGGAGATACTGGTTAGTTCATATTGTTGTTCCACCTATAGGGTTGCAGACCCCTTTAGCTCCTTGGGTACTTTCTCAAGCTCCTCCATTGGGGGCCCTGTGACCCATTCAATAGCTGACTGTGAGCATCCACTTCTGTGTTTGCCAGGCCCCGGCATAGACTCACAAAAGACAGCTATATCAGGGTCCTTTCAGCAAAATCTTCCTAGTGTATGCAATAGTGTTCACGTTTGGAGGCTGATTATGGGATGGATCCTCAGGTATGGCAGTTTTAAAAGCCCCTGTGTGCATGTTTTGTTATAAAAAATAAAAATGAACTTAATGTTAATTTTAAATAATTTTCATGCTCTAAAAGTTCCTGTTTTCTGAGTGTGAACAATGTAATTCCTAAACTACTATGTAAAATAATAGTGATGAAAAGACTTTTCTTTTGAATAATTATCTGTTAACAAAATATAGTGAATTGAATGATATTGAGAAATATTTGATATGCACAGGAAAAACACGCACAGAATGCTTACTACTGGTCTGATTTTCAGTTGTAAGTAATGGTCACCATAAAGAAAATTATTTTACTGTATGATAGTTACATAAAAGTGCAGATTAGGAATCAGTTATTTTAATGACAGTGATAACCTTATTAATAGTTGTTTCAAATTATTGTTAAAATTAAAGTGTTACAAGAACCCATTGACACTGGATAATTGGCTCTGTAGGTCTTTTTTATCATGTACTTGACCCCCAAGTTGGGGAAGGAGTTTGTGAGGGTAGGACTGGGAGGAGGGGGGACTGCAATCTGGATGTAAAGTGAATAAATAAATAAATTTATTAAAAATTTCTAAAAAATTAAAGTGTTTTCCACACAAAAATGATTCCAGCTTGGGTGTAAAGTCAATAAATTACAGACAGCCATGCTGAATCCTAGTGAGAAAGTATATACAGTGTGAAACGTAAGCAGATATTGTCATCCTTTATATTTGAACATTTCTGATGTGGGTTAAACATTTGCATCAAACAATTTTGAAATGATCCCACTGAATGGAATTATATCAAACCAGGCAGGTACAGTAATATGCATTTTGAAGAAGCAATTTGAGCAAATATGTAGTTTTCCTTTTTGTTTATCTTTGAAATTGTATTTTAATTATAACAATTTCTTCCCCCTCCTTCCTCCCTCCAAACCTCCCCTTGCATGTTAATATCTGTGTGAAAGATTAAAATGCTCCAACTTTTTCTAATAGAAATGTCAATGCAATTAAACTGGTTTAGATAACTGAAGTCTTCTAAAAATTAAAAGGAAAATATATATTACCAAAGACTTTTATTAAAAGAAAAGATATATTTCTAGACAAAATCCAATTGAGGGATATTATAATAATTATCTGATTAGTACAAGTAGTCATTATCCTTATCTTAATTATTTCTAATTAATGTAATGAGGTTTACACCCTCACACAGTTCTACTTTGTATTGCTGGTGTTTTTGCTTAGGACAAGCTTTCTGAAATGAGTTATAAGGAACAATAAGGAGCAGAAATGTTTCCTGAGATATTATCATCTATAGAATTGTCCTACTCTTAGGGTCTGAAAGGCCTTATGTATCCGGAGGCATAATTGAAAACCTCCATTTGGAGAGATGCAATGAAATATTTTATCACCAACAGTTTGGGCAGAAAACCACTATGAAGAACTTGATGGAATTTCTATATGTGAAATAACTTTAGATAAACGTCAAGCACACTATTGGCTATGCCTCTCCCAGTTTGTGGAGCTGGAACAAATTACTGCAGGGTAAGTGGTTTAAAAACGAACCCCCACTCCACTTGGTCAAGTTGCCTGATAAGGGTTTTATTCCTTGCCAGAGGTTTTCAGTTTTCTCATTGTGACCTCACTTGACTGTATGTATTTCTCTTTAAAAGAGTCTAAGTTCCCATCCTAAGGGCTCTGTACTCATACCCTCCTCACTCACTGAAGGAAAAACCTCCCAATCCCAGGACACTCTTGATTAGTGCTTTCACTGTGACAATGTCAGAAAGTTAAATAGTGACTTTCCATCTGTAACAAACCAATGAATGGCTTGTCTCAATGGTTGCTATCTCATTTCTACAGACACGAGCACAGTTTATTTGCCCCCTCTCGTAGACTAAATAACAATTTCAGACCAAATACCTGAATGAAACAACATTCCCATGTTCCAGTAATATACTTATGCATCAGTTAAAGTGTGTGTGTGTCTATCAGTCTACCTGTATCCATCTATCTAAATGATGCTTTAGTACAACAAATAAATGCATATGTTGGATAATTGTTTATTGAAAACTATTCAGAAATTTACATTATGGCATGAGTAAAAAGCTCTATGGTTTTTACTTGTACATTATAGCTGAGATTTTTTTCCCTGATAATTACTGTACTAGCTGGTTTTGTGTGTCAACTTGACACAAGCTGGAATTATCACAGAGAAAGGAGCCTCCCTTGAGGAAATGCCTCCACGAGATTCAGGGGTAAGGCATTTTCTCAATTAATGATCAAGTGTGGAGGGCCCCTTGTGAGTTGGACCATCCCTGGGCTGGTAGTCCTGGGTTCTATAAGAGAGCAAGCTGAGCAAGCCAGGGGAAGCAAGCCAGTAAGAAGCACCCCTCCATGGCCTCAGCATCAGCTCTGACCTCCAGTTTCCTACTCTGTATGAGTTCCTGTCCTGAATTCCTTTGGATGAACAGCAATGTGAAAGTGTAAGCTGAATAAATCCTTTCCTCCCCAACTTGCTTCTTGATCATGATGTTTGTGCAGGATTAGAAACCCTGACTAAGACAGTTACCATTTTTACAAAAAAAAAAAAAAAAAAGGAAAATAATAATACATTTTATAGGCATCCTACAACTCAAACCTCCAATGTGGTAGGCATCCCTCCATAGTAATAAGAAGATAACTGATGGATATATAGGTTGATGCTCCCATCTCTCATGTGTTAAATTGTTAGTTTAGGCTGGGTTTGAGTAGTATTTTCATTGAGATCAGATGCTAATTTATTTAAGACTTTGACTACATTACTCATTTTATTCTTATCTTCTTTCTTTCATACTAGATACTCTAACTTTTCCATATTAAAATTCACTTTGTGAAATCATTGTGTCAAATGGGAAAAACCTTTATCAGGCAATTCAAAATGTCTCCATCTGCCCTTGTCCAGCGTTTTGCCTTCAGCTTCATAGGCAACGTCATGAACACCATGAAGACTTATAGGCAACTCATGAAGCATCCCACAGGAAATGGAAATCAATGATTCAGATGCATAAAAATGGAAAGATATGGAATGAGATTTATCACCAGCATGTAGAATTAACATGTATGTCAGTTTAAACGAAGCGGCTTTCAACAGGAGGCAAACTGTGCACCAAGAGAACTCACTATACTTGAGGAATGCAGATTCAACCCAAAATCTGTTAGCTTGAAAAACAAGGCATCAAATGAATGATCATTAGGTAAGTGCTTAAATACTGGAGAAAATTTGTATCTAGCAGTTCTGATCCAAGGACTGTATTTCTTACATCCCTTGGACCAATGGATATTTAGAAAAAATAAAACTTCTGTGAACATGCTGAGCATTTAATAGAAAACATTTTAAATGCTTGTAGTTTAGGGTCAAATCTACTCTGTGAACACAGCAGTGACTGCTTTCAAAATAAATTCATAAATCTCTAGCTAGATAAGATTTTACCACATTTCTCAAATGACTGTTATCCATTGTTTAGTCAGTAAAGTATCATGGTATATCACCACTATTTTAGATGACAGTGGACATTATGTTTTTGCGTATCACCTTCCATATATAGTCACATCTGTGGGACAATATGACAGCAATCAGAGCTCAGATATTTGAGTCAGGCTAGTTAAAACTCCTCTCTACCTTTCATGTTTTATCTTACTAATTTCCTATCAGCTAAGGCTCAGTTCATTCCCTAAATATATGTTTTTAGTAGCTAATAAATTTGGACTCCCACTCAATTGTTATAGATTCCTGGAACACACAATATTTCAGGTAGTTTTACAATATCATCTTCCTTACCATATTTAATGCATTTTAAGAATAATATTTTAATAAGTATATATATATATATATATATATACAGACACACACACACACACACACACACACACACACATACACATTTGTGTAAATGCGTTTCCTAACTTTTTATTACTGGGAATATATTCTTCTTTACTATTCAATGAAATGTCAGCTATAAATATGTTGATTAGCTCTCACATTCATATTCTATTTAAGTTGATAAAATATTCTCTGAACCGAGTAGCTGATAAATAATAGGAATTTATTTGAGGATTACAATATGGTAAGACAAAGATAAAACCAAATTCATTGTCTGATGAAAGCCCACTCTGTTTATTTTATGATGTCTTCTCACTATGCAATCTAAAGATGTAAGACACAAGTTAGCACTCTGTGTTTCTCTGGTCACTTATATAAAGAGCAGTAACGTCCTCAAGCTTCTACATTCAGAACCTAGATACTTCCCACTGGGAAGGTGTTTGTAAGCTGTTCAGCTCCACTACCTAATGTCCCATTTAGAAAGGCAAAATAAAAAGATTTTTCCTTATCTTATGCCATTGACAATGGAGCAGTGGAGGTAATGAAAGCACACACACACACACACACACACACACACACACACACATATATATATATATATATATATATATGTATATATATATACACATATATGTGTGTGTGCATATATACATGTGTATGTATATATGTGTGTATATACATATATGTGATATATATGTGTATATATGCATATATATATATATATAACTTTTAGAAAGAAATATTAGGCAAGAATTTTCATTAAGAACTAAGATAAGAAATGCATTTTCCTATTAGATCCATCTTACACAAAATATTGAAAAAAATTCAACCAGAAGTGTTTAACAGTTCTTACTCATTTGAACCAACAGAAGTAATGGTTGATATTTTGTGATATGTTAATGATACAGTTACATTTTATTCTTGCTTCTAATAATTAAAACAAAGCATATGTTCTATGTTCGAAGTTGACAAATGAAGAAACAAAAATATTATATCATAAATTAATAAAAATAAATGGTTGTTAGAAAAAAACATAAGTGAAATCAAATGCTGTTTATTTGAAAATACCAGGAAAATTTTGCAAACTTTAGCTAGATTATTCAAATAAAAGAAACTAAAAGACTCAAACTAGTGAGTCAAATGTTAGTCAACCTTTTAGAAACTAAAACAACTATAAATACTATAAAAATCCATAGATAACTGTCTAGAACTACTGATATTGGCTGAAGAATGAATAAATTAACAATATGAAAAACTCAGACCTAGCAAAGAGAGTGAAAGTTTTTATACAAAGAAAAGTATCCCTGGCTAATGGTCAGCTCCAGGTTACTTCCACTGAATTTAGACTTGTGCTTCAAGAACAGAAATTCTCCACACAGTGTCCACAAGTCAGGAAAAGGAAAATTCATCCTGATATGAAAACTAGAGGCACAAAAGCCTTACAATTAAAGAAGAATTAATGATTCTTTGGAATAGTCAAATAAGCAGATATGTGAATTAATTTATTTATTCAAGACCTTGAGAAGAAACTCTCTAAAAAGAATGAAATTGGGAGAGAAAACCCAAGCCATGGAGGAAAACGTTCAGCAAATAATTGAAAACACTGAAGAGTAAGGGAGATGGTATGAAAGAAGGAACCTCGTGTGATTGTTTCTTAGGCCTCTGCTAGGACAGGCACCTCCAAGTCTGACAACCTGAGTTCCATCTGAGGGACCCACATGAGAGGAGAAAGCCAATTCCTCGAGGCTATACTCCGGCCTCTGCAAGAACATACTAGCAAATAGCAGTACTTTGACTTCTTCCTTTCCAATTTCTATCCCCTGAACTCCTTTAGTTGTCTTACTGCTCAAGCTAGAACTTCAAGAACTTCACTGAACTGATGCAGAAAGTAGGGAAAACTTTGTCTCATCCTTGATTATAGTGGAAATGCTTTAAGTTCCTCTTCATTTAATTTGATATTGGCTATGGGCTTGTTGTATTATTGCCTTTATTTTGTTTAGGTATGTGCATTCTGTCCTTGATCTCTCCAATACTTTAACATGAAGAATTCTTCTCAAAGGCTTTTTCAGCATCTAATGAGATGATCGTGTTTTTCTTTCATTCAGTCTACTTATATGGTAGATTACATTGATGGGTGTTTGTGACTCTCTTGGATGATGCTTACCTGATCATTGTAGATCATGTTTTTGGTGTGTTTCTCAGATAAAGTTTGCTAGTATTTCATTGAGAATTTTTTGCATCAATGTTCACAAGTGAAATCAGTCTAAAGTTTCTTTGTTGAGTCTTTGTGTGGTTTAGGCAAGAGGGTAACTGTGGCCACATAGAATGATTTTGGCAGTGTTTATTTCTGTTTCTATTTTGTGAAATAGTTGAGAAGTATTGTTATTAGCCCTTCTTTGAAAGTGTGTTAGAATTCTGCACTGAAAAGGTATGGCCCTGGGTATTATTGGTTAGAAGTCTTTGAATGACTGCTTCTATTTCTTTAGTTGTTATAGGACTGTTTAGATAGTTTATCTGATTCTGATTTAATTTTGGATGTGTTATTTGCTTAGAAAATCATCCATTTTGTCTAGATTTTTCCAGTTTTTTTTTTTTTTTTTTGAGTATAGGCTTTGGTAGCATGATCTGATTTTTTTTTTAATATCCTCAGTTTCTGTTGTTATGTCCCAATTTTCATTTCCGAATTTATTTATTTGGATACTGTCTCTATGCCCTTTAGTTAGTTTTGTTAAGGGTTTATCTATCTTGTTGATTTTCTCAAATAATGAGATTTTGGTTTTGTTGATCGTTTGAATTGTTCTCTTTGTTTATAATTGGTGATGTTTAGCTCTGAGTTTGTCTACTTCCTGCCTTCTACTTCTCTTGGGTGTGTTGGCTTGGTTTTGTTCTAGAACTTTCTGGTATGCTGTTACATCAGTGTATGAAAGCAGGATTTGTGGATAGATATTGTTTAATTTTTTTGTGGAATATCTTGCTTTCTCCTTCTATGGTGATTAAAAGTTTTGTTGGGTATAGTCATCTAGGCTGGCATCTGTGATCTCTTAGAGACTACAATACATCTCCCCAGGCCCTTCTGGCTTTTAGTTTTGTTTTGCTTTTGTAATTATATATTTATTTACATCTCAAATGCCGCCCCCTCTTATTCCCCCCTCACAGAACCCATCCCATACACCCTTCATTTCTCCTCTGAGAGGGTAAGACTCCCTGGGTATCCTTCCACCCTGATGAATCAAATTTCTACAGGGTTAGGCTCATCCTCTCCTAATAAGGCCAGACAAGGCCGTCCTGTTGGGAAATTAATTCCATAGTTAGGCTACAGTGTTAGGGAGATCCTCAGTCCAGTTGTTGGGGGACACGGAGACAGAGCTGGACATCTGTAGCCTGTGTGTGTGTCCTTTGGACTGGGGCACAGTCTCTGAGCTCCCAGAGGTCCATCCAGGTTAGTTGACACTTTTGGTAATCCTATGTGTTTTCTATCCCCTTCAGGGCCTTCAATCCTTCCCCTAGTTCTTCCATAAGAATCCCAGACCTCTGTCCAATGTTTTTAAAATGGTACCTAAATGACCACCACCACAACAAAAACTATTACTATAAAATTTCAAAACCTGTTATTTGTAAGATTTTAGATACACAAGATAAAAAATGAAAAGCTTATATCTAGACAATTTAAAGAACTTTTCGAAGACTTCAGAGATGCTCCATAGTTAAGAGGATGCAGTGGTCTTAAAGAAGATGCATATTTATTCCTCAGCACACTTGTCAGGTGGTCAGGTGGCTAACACCTGCCTGTAAGTCTAGCTGCCTGCCCATGATCCATGCCCATTTTTTGGTTTGCATGTGCAATTTCACTCACATGTGCATTTTCTCTTACACACACACACACACACACACACACACACACACACACACACAAGTATAAAATGGATCTTTTAAAATTAAGAATTCACTTATTCTTATTAAAAGTGAAACCCAGTGAAAAGAATATACAGGGCATTTGAATCAATATCCTTCCATGGAAGGTACTTGAGTGTTGAAAAGAACTTTCAAAGGCAGTTGGCATCTTAGAGGAGTCAACTAATCCAAACACAATAAAACCACACTTCACCCTAATTGGATGCCTATCTATCAACAAGAAGAACTGAGATCCGTTCTCTACAGCGTTTGTGATGTGAAATGGTGCTCAGTTGTACAAATGTGGCTCGATAGAGTTGTGACATGATCCTGAATTACACATCAAGTTCTGTGCACAGCAGTTTGTGATTGAACATTTATGCTTTGTGAAAATTATTCCTGTACTCTTATCATGGGCTTTTTTTTTAAAAAAAATCAAAGCCCAAGGTACAAATATCTCAACTATAGATGCAGTGGTGAATGGGTCAGCAAAACCTGTACTATCCATTGGATGAGGGTTTGTTTCATATAAAAAAGTGATGAACTGAATGAGTATTCATTACAACTTCAAAATGTTATCATAAATAAAAGAAGCTCTTCCTAAAGGAGCACAAATTTCATCCCAGTATGCAAGAAAGTATAGAAATCTAGGAGACATGGTTTACTGGTGAGTACCCATGACTGGGGTATCATAGAAAGACATGGCAGAAAGGATATGCTTACAGTGTACAGAACTTGCTAATATTAATTGTGCTATAATAACTGTGATTGCCAAAATGAACATACTAAAAACATATAAATGTATGCCTCTTATGGATGAAATTGATACCACAATGCTCTTGAAGAGGAATTAGTCACTCCAAAGATGGAGGTATGAGTAAACTAGTTATAACAGAAACAGGGCTTGTGTCTTAGGTAGGGTTTTACTGCTGTGAACAGACACCATGACCAAGGCAAGTCTTATAAAAACAACATTTAATTGGTGCTGGCTTTCAGGTTCAGAGGTTCAGTCCATTATCATCAAGGCAGGAGCATGGCAGGATCCAGGCAGGCATAGCACAGGCAGAGCTAAGAGTTCTACATCTTCATCCAAAGGCTGCTAGTGGAAGACTGACTTTCAGGCAACGGGTGAGAGTTTTAAGCCCACACCCACAGTGACACACCCATTCCAACCAGGCCACACCTCCAGATGGTGCCACTCTCTGGTCCAAGAATATACAAACCATCATAGCTGGTGAATTTGGGAATACCTGAATGCATTAATCTAAATTACATAGAAAAGAAAATGCTGAAAAAAAGGCTACTTATGGATGTCTATTGTTTAGGAAAATGGCAAGTGAGATATTTCCTGATAGTTATACACACTATTTAAAATAAAAGGAAGCATGATACAAGACAACAATGAGAATGTGGAAAGTTTAGATCTCTGTAATTCCAACCATAAATTCTAGAAGTCGGGTCAGGTATGAAGTATCTGCCTTCTGCATGGCAATGTTCAAAGAATTTCTGTCTGCATGCAGAAGAAAATGGACAAGCAAAGAGAATAAATGTTTAGAAAGATTTAGCTTTCTCACTTTGTTAAAATGAGAAATACAAAGTTGGTCCTTAGGCTGAAATCAAGTGATAGAACTGCAGGATTTTGTAAGATAAAAAAATGTACCTTAACATTTACTGAGGGCTTGATTTGTTTTGGCTTACGCTCACACAAGAGAAAGGTCAGACATGGATATTTTGAGTTCAAGAATCCTGTTTTCACACATTGATGATGACTGAAAAATAAGAACAAGAAGTCAGTGACACAAGAGCCTTTTCTTTAATTATTTAGAGCAAATGAAGATTTATTACATATAACAAAAGACATTTTAAAGGGAAAGGATTAAATAGGTTCACACATTAAACCTCCCTTGTAATTGTAGAAATATGGGCTTTATTTTTTCTTAAAAATAACTATTAAGTTATACAAAAGTTATTCATTTATAGTATGACCTCAGGGTAAAAGTAAATTTAAAGTCATAAATGTTTACCTGGTTCATCCTAATATTATACTTAATAGTGTGTGTTTGTATATGCATGAGTGTGTGTATGTGTTTGTGTATGAATGCGTGTATTTGAGACAGGGATTGTTTTTTGTTTATGCACACACATGTATGTATGTGCATGTGGACATGCATGTGCATGTGTACTTCTGTGTTCAAATGGGCATTTGCATGTGTGCAAGTATACATACATGTGCTTGTGCACGTGTGTGCATATATGTTTATGCACAAATATTCTGCAATTTCTGCATACAGAGGTGGATGTTGGCTATCCTCCACCAGTCTCTACCCTATTCCTTTGAGACAGTCCTTGTAATGGAGATAGGAACTTAGGCAGTATCCAACAAGCAACATCAATAATGATGTCTCTGCTCTCCTGTCATTCCACAATGTGGGATGCAGAGATGTGAGTGGCCATATCTGGCTTTTTATGTTGCGGGTAGAATTTGCACTCATGTCTTCTTGCTTGTAACCTTATGCATGGAGTCATACTCTAGGCTCTAGTCTGAGAGATATTAAAATCATTTATATTAGTTTTGTGGGGAAGGGATTGCACATCCAGATGATAATTTATCAATGAAGTTAGAAGCTATTGCAATCAACCTATCTCTACCAATGAAAAATGCTAATTTATTCAAATAGTGTAATAATGTCTGTTTCTCAATTTAATCAACATTTGCAAAGCATTTTCTGAATTCCCTGACTGAGAAAGTTCTTTTGTTATAAATAAATAAATAATCAAATTGCTTAAAGTAGTTGGCTGCTGGGAGGGTCTGGTGAATGTGGAGACTGAGGCAAGCTCTTTGGTCCAATTTGTTAAACTTCTAAAGCACACAAATATTCATTTTTAATTTTTTTATATAAACATCATATTTTTCCTGAGTGTATAATTTCTTCTAACACCTGGATGAAGATATTAAAATAAACACAGGATTACTTTGAGCCATTGCAGCTTTGTCACATAAGTTGAAATTGTGTGGTGTATTCTTTAGATTTTTCACCTCATATACATATATGTATACATATATGTTTGGAACTAGGTAATATCATTTATTTATCTTTCTCGTTGACAGCATCTTTCACTTATTTTCCATTTAAGAATTGATAAATCAGGGTCACAGATGACCCATTAAAATTCAGTCCTGTAAATTCCTTTGCTAGAATATATTTTACCATAACTGATTTGCATAGGTGATTTATTACCCAGCTAGTGGTTGCTGGAAGTATTCCGAGAAGGCCACAACTTAATGAAGGGGAATTTATTTTCCAGTCCTTGAAAATGTGATAATTGTTTATAGCTGGTTTAACACAAACCTCTGAGAGGAGTCAAATTTCCTGGCTCACAGGATTGAATGTCAAGATGTGTTGCCATCTCTCTCCTTTATGGACACTTATTCTACTGCAAAGTTAGGTTTGGTAAAGCTTTTACAAAGCAGCACACTGCATGCACTAACATCTTATTTTAGTAATTTTATTGTCTTGGCCATCATAACAAAAATACTAAACAAAACACTGAAAGCATAGTTACACTGAAGCCTAAGTAATCAAGAACAATCCCTCCTTCTTAGAGTCTGCTCCTGTCAAATACAGGTGTAATTTCTTCAAGAAGGAATTAAACATTTCTATTCTAAATATATATTAATTCTTCAGGAAAGAAATACAAACTGGAATGTTTATATCTTTAATGACGTATTTTCTCATCCAGCCTTGGCTTTTAGAAAAAAGAATGTTTGACCTTGTGTTTTATTTATAGACTTCAGGAAAATAATTTTTAAAACTTCTTTGATTTTAACATGGTGACATTC
Source organism: Mus caroli (assembly GCF_978045245.1). Classification (NCBI taxonomy): domain Eukaryota; kingdom Metazoa; phylum Chordata; class Mammalia; order Rodentia; family Muridae; genus Mus; species Mus caroli. The sequence continues at coordinate 74,778,589 of NW_028227271.1, forward strand.
GTAACCTTATTGCAGCCTCCAAAATCCAAATCCTGAAACTTAGGTGGAGTTGGGATATTTGTTAGAAGTGAGATCTTTGGGAACAGATTAAGACTCTCCTTTTATTTGATGACCTATGAATTGAGGGTGTGAGAAAGATGTGATTTCTTTCTGCCTTTTCCATCTGAGGATGTGAGAGTAGAGTCAGCACTTGTGTGGTGTGTCTACTGTCTATTGGTAAGATGGTTCTCCTGTCTCAGCCTACCAAGCTGAACTATCAATCTATCTCTGTGCATTATTAATAAGACACCCAGTGTAAGTATGCTTCTTCCACTCCAAAAATTCATTCTAAAGTGCAGAGAATACATCATTTGTTTATAATTTATGACACATGTATACATGTTTATAGAATTTTACAGCTATTTAGGTAGTATGTATATATGGTGTCTGATTTATTTGTCTAGATGCTATGGATACCAGGCCTTATATTGCTGCCAACAAACTGTCCATCTCTACACAATTTCTGTAGCTCCTTCTTTGTGTTACAGTTATGAGGTCAAGATAATGATAATTTCTTCACTCATTTATGTATTATCCACACATTTGGGATATCTTGCAAACCATGAATACTGATTTTTCATTTGGGAAAGGTTGTTATCTAATATTTCATGTTAAAAGTCATTTAATTTTAACCACTAAAATATAAATTTAATGATTAGATTTAGGTACTATGAAAAGCCTACAATCACATATAAAATCATATCAATAGACATATAACAACACAATCTAAGGGTGAAGAAAACAATATAGTTCATTAGCTAATTAACACATAATTTCAAAAATAATGAGCTTGAGGGAAGGTGTTCTATGTGGGCAAACAATAACTCACCCAGAATACATGAGTTATTTAAAGAAGATATCAGTGTCAGATGCAGGATACCACTACACTTTTGATTGGTTAGGGAGTTTCCAGAGCCACCCAAAACAACCCAACAATGATCATTGCTGTTGTTTGCTCATTTTAATTAAATGCTATCCAATACCAATATACACATAATACATATAGGAAATATGTAGTCACTGGAGCAATAGTGGCAAGGCTGTTTATGTGGTAACCAACTACTCAATGAAATTTTAGCAATGACACATTTGATAACTGCTTAACACACAAAGAATTATATTTCTTGGCTTTAAACACACATTTAAAATGTGTGACTAATATAGAAATGAATGAAGCAATTATCATTAGTTTTGGTCTTATTAGTAGGACAAAAAGATGTAGCAGGATATGAGGTGTGCTTTCTAAGAGAGAATGCATACTTGACACTGTAACCATTCACAAAATCCATAGCAAGGAAAGTTACAGTTTCTAGATGAGAACATATTGATTTTTTTATGAATGGTCATGTTACCAAATGCTTATAGATATTTAAATTCATGTCCATAGATCAGTTTTGTTCTCAACCTTTCTCAAAAGGTTTCTCATTTCATAGGGTAATTCATTCTTTCTTTCTTTCTTTCTTTCTTTCTTTCTTTCTTTCTTTCTTTCTTTCTTTCTTTGTTTTTTTTTTTTTTTGTTTTGTTTTGTTTTTGGGCTTTTTTCGAGACAGGGTTTCTCTGTATAGCCCTGACTCTCTTAGAACTCACTTTTATAGACCAGGCAGGCAGAACTCAGAAATCTGCCTGCCTCTGCCTCCCAAGTGTTGGGATTAAAGGTGTGAGCCATCACCACCTGGCCATAGGGTAATTCGTAATGCAGACATTAAGTCTTAGGGTTTTACTAGTGTGATCAGACACCATAACCAAGACAACTCTTATAAGGACAACATTTAATTGGGGCTGGCTTACAGTTTCAGAGGTTCAGTCCATTATCATCAAGGTGGGACCATGACAGAATCGAGGCAGGTATAATGTAGGAGGAGCTGAGAGTACTACTTTTTCATCTGGAGGCTCCTAGGAAAATACTGACTTCCAGGCAGCTACGACAAGGATATCAAAGCCCATACACACACACCTACTCCAACAAGGCTATACTTTCTAATTGTACAACTTCCAGCACCAAGCATATACGAACCATCACATTCCACTTCCTGGCCCTATAGACTTGTTCAAATATATGAGTCTATGGGGGCCATATCTACAGAGAGCATAATGAAATATATATATTTAGCCCAACTTCCAAAGCCCTCATAGTCTATAGAAGTTTTAACAATATTGAAAGTCTAAAGTTCAAGGTCTATTCTGAGATTCATCCTACCCCTTAACTGTAATTCCCAAAGCAAGACAGAAAACAAGCTGGGAAAAGTCCACCTCTGCATCTCCATGTCTGACATCAAAGTAGTCTTCAGATCTTCAACTTCTTTTTCACCTTTGTTGACAACAACACATTTCTTTCCCTTGGGCTGGTTCCACTCGCTGTTAGCAGCTTTCCTCAGCAAATAGCACACACCTCTGACATCTTGAACATTTTGGGGTCTCCAAGGTAACTTCAATGTTACAGCTTCTTGTTTCAATGTCTGGGATCCACAAATGATCCTATGGGATCCTCTAAAGGGTTTGGTGTTCTCCAGGGAAGGTTCATCAATGGCCTTCCCTGGCCTCTCACAGTGACAACCCTCAGTTGCTCTCAATGACCCATTCATGCCTTCAAAACAAGTACTACATGGATGACTCTTACATATTACCAAGTACAGCTTCAACATTAGGTACAACCTTGGTTATCTCTGGAACAGTTTCTTTGTGTTCTCAGAAAACACTTCCCTGAAGATTTTATCTCAGTGATGCTGGTCTATTCTTAATCACCACCAATTTCTTTTTCCAGCTAATCAGCATCAATTGTCCCAGTAGTCTCGTGTCTCCTCTTGGCTATATAGCCAGAGACACATTGACACAGCCGCCAAAGTTCTGCTGATTGCTGGAGCTGGAACTTTGGCCCCTTGTTCTATTACATCATCACCAGCTTCCTGTTTTCTAAGTTCTGCATACTGCCTTGTTTGGCTGTCCTGGAATTGTTATGTAGATTGACCTTGAACTCAGCGAACTGCATGGCTCTGCCTCCTGGGATTAAGACATGTACTACCATGCCTGCACCTAAATAGCTGTGTGGAACTTGCCCCAAGGTTACCACTACCTTAATTCAATTTAGCATCTTTGAGCACAGGATTCAGCTTCATTTCAGTTACTGGAATTCCTTTTATACTCAAACCATATATTTTATATTTTTTTCTATGATTATTCAAAATACTCTTCATGAGACTGAACAAGAGAAGAAAGTCTATATTGGGCTTTTCTGAGACTTCCTATGTCAATGTAATTAATCTGATTCTCTTCACCTTAGCCTCAGGTACACTCTTCAGATAAGAGCAAAAAGCAGCCAGGTTCTTCACCAAAATAGTACAAAACCAATCTCTATGCCACATCTTGAAATTCTCCACTGAAATTTCTTAGGCAAGGTCAGCACAACTCAAATCACTCTAAGTAACAAAATCTTCCATATTCCTACAAGGATTAAACCCCTTTTAAAGCATTCCACTTCTTTCCAAATTCTAAGTCCCCAAATACACATTTTTCCAACCAAAACATGGTCGGACCAATCACAGCAATCCTGTTCCCATCTTCTGTCTTAGTTAGGGTTTTACTGCTGTGAACAGACACCATGACCAAGGCAACTCTTATAAGAACAACATTTAATTGGAGCTGGCTTACAGGTTCAGAGGTACAGTCCATTATCATCAAGGTGGGAACACAGAAGCATCTGGGAAAGTATGGTACAGGAGTTGCTGAGAGTTCTACATCTTCATCTGGAGGCTCCTAGGAAAATAGTGACTTCCAGACAGCTAGGAAAAGGATATTAAAGTCCTTGCCAACAGTGACACACCTACTCCAACAAGGCTAGCCTTCCTAATAGTGCCACTCCCTGGGCCAAACATACAAACTATCACCCACATCCATAGCTATTCAAAATGCTATAAATAATTAAGTGAGAGCTCACCTATAGATAGTTAAACTACATTAATTCTCCAACTGAGACTCAAAGGACATCAAGAAAGTGTTGCCAGAAAGTGTTTAAGAGTCGATGTCAAGGAAAGACTTGTGTATAAGTCCAGCTGCTAGACATGCCACAGATGGCATACTTATTTATTATAGCTGCTATGGTTCTCATATAAGACCAACATAAGAGCAATAGAGCTAAAATTTCTAGCAAGGAGAGTAGAGGGACTAACAGCTTAGCTATCACTGAAAAGCACATGGAGTTCATTGTTGTTAGAGGTAGAAGAGTAAGTGTGTGTGTTTGTGTGTGTGTGTGTGTGTGCGCACACGCATGCACATGCATTGTGTGGTTGTCTTTTTGGTTGCTAGCCTATGTTCTAGTACATAACCCTACATATGTGCATATGTGGGTTACAGTGCTAGATTCAATCAATTGTGATCTTTTTTAAGACATGAAGTTGTGAAAAAGACAGGAGATATTGTTGCAGAGTACAAACCCAGACACTATTGCATAAGCCAGCAAGATTTTGCTGAAAGGACCCTGATATAGCTGTCTCGTGTGAGGCTATGCCAGTGCCTGGCAAATACAGAAGTGGATGCTCATAGTCATCTATAGGATGGAACACAGGGCCCTCAATGGAGGAGCTAGAGAAAGTACCCAAGGAGCCAAAGGGGTCTGCAACCTTATAGGTGAAACAACAATATGAACTAACCACTAACCCCAGAGCTTGTGTCTCTAGCTGCGTATGTAACAGAAGATGGCCTAGTCAGCCATCATTGGGAAGAGAGGCCCCTTGGTCTTGCAAACTTTATATGCCCCAGTACAGGGAAATGCCAGTGCCATGAAGTGGGAGAGGGTGGGTAGGGGAGCAGGGCGAGGGGAGGGTATAGGGAACTTTTGGGATAGCATTTGAAATTTAAATAAAGAAAATATCTAATAAAAAAAGGTAAAAAAAAATTTTCCTTGGTAAGTATCAATAAAAAACAATAGTTTTGGAATGGATGTGACATAAAATACCATAAAAAAATGCTAGAAACAGAAAGGTGGCTCAGTGGGTAGAGGTATTAGGTATCAAGTCTGATGACTTGAGTTTGAACGCTATAACTTGTGTGATAAAAGAAAAAAAGTATACTCACTCAAGCTGTCTTCTGACCTCTATATTCTGCTGTGCCAGGCAAAAGCACTCCTACAAACACTCATCACAAATTGTAAATATATATATATATATATATATATATATATATATATATATATACATAATTTATATGAATGTGAATATATAGAGATAGAAATGTGTGTGTGTGTGTGTGTGTGTGTAGAGAGAGAGAGAAGAGAAATTAGGTATTTATAATTAGGTATTTATATAAATAAGTTGGAATTGTTTCCCTGAAAATCAATAACAAATTTGCAGAAAAATCCTGTACTTGCAAAACCTTAATCCCAAGATAAAACAAGAAAATGAAGTAAAACAAAGATTAATAATTTAGTCCACAAATGTTTATGGCAGCATTTTTTTGCTCTCTGTACAACAAACCATCTCCTTAGAAAAGTCTTGCAAAATATCCTAAAAACAAACAGAAACACTCAGAAAATACAAGAAATACAATCCTGAATTGGAGGTTTGCTAAATTAATCTACACAAATGTGGAGAAATACGCAACTGTTAAACTGACACTTAGAAACCTGTCATACAAACTGAAAGTCACCATGCACAAGTCTCTATGCCTCTTATTGTAACCACTAGAGAAATGGTAAAAGTAGATTTTAGTTTTATAGTTAAATTATGTTATATGTATATATGTATATGTATATATACATATATATGCACAGAAAATATATGCTTTGAACTAGAACCAATAAACCCTATTAAACATTATTTTTAATGTATGAATTTCTGAATTAAAACAATGAAAAGTACCAGTAGATGATTTTCTTTATTTTCCTTTTTTAATTAAATTATTGTATTTATTTACATTCCTAATGTTGCCCCACTTCCAGGTCCCCTCTCCCAGAGTTCTTCACCCCATCTCCCTTCTTTCAAACTGAGAGGGTTCTCCCCCACCCACCTACCCCCCTCACCCCTCCAGTATCCCCTTTCCCCTGGGCATCAAGTCTCTTCAGGATTAAGTATATCCTCTCCCACAGAGGCCAGGCAGGGCAGTCCTCTGCTACAGATGTGTGAGGGGCCACAGACAAGCCCATGCATGCTCTTTGGTGAATGGCTTAGTCTCTGGGAGCTCTGAAGTATCCTCTGGTGTTGCCATCCCCTTCAGCTCCTTTGATCCTTCTCCTTACTCTTCCTTAGGTGTCAAAGAACTCATTTATCTTCTCAGGGCTGATTGTATAAAATTTCAGTAGTGAACTCTTCTGTTTTGTCAATGGACTGTTGGGAAGAATAAGCAGGCAGTAATTTCTCTGTCAATGCATATATACAGCAAAACTCTCCTATGAGTCTGGTTGGATTTTCTAGAATAAGAAGAAAACTAGTAGTCTGAGACCCTGTATCTTTAGACATTAATTGAAACTGATGAACAGCCATCTTTGACATCCTTTCTGGTTCCTCTCATTGAAAACCCTGCCCCTCTATCATGTCCGACATAAAACCTTATATTCTGTCATTGAAAAGTAAAGTGAGCCAAGCATTGGACAGAGGTCGGAAATCCTTGTGGAAGAGTTAAGGGAATGATTTCAGGAGCTGAAGGGGATGGCAACCCCATAGGATGACCAACAATGTCAAGTAATTTGGATCGCTTAGAGTTTCCAGAGGCTAAGCCACCCAAAGAGCATACATGGGCTGGTCCAAGGCTCTCAGCAAATATGTAGCAGACAGCTGCCTTGTCTGACCTCGGTGGGAGAGGTTGTGCCTAAGCCTATAAAGAGTTGATGCACCATGGTGGCAGGTGGTGGTGGTGGGGATACCCAAAGGGGGGACCCTCTCATAAGTGAGTGGGGGGGGGGAGAACTCTGTGAGGGTAGATTGGGAGGGGGCAACATTGGGGATGTAAACAGATAAATAATAGAAAAATAAAATTAAAAAATAAAGGAAAATTCAAATCACCTCTCTGTTCATTCCTATAAGAGCAGCTATGTGAAATTTAAGATTTACTAACACTTTCGTTTACTAAAGGGGGCACCAGATATATACCCAAACTTTAAATTATAAAAACAACTAAAATACACATTTAACCTGAGAACATCACTTCATTTTGGCTATATGTTGCAAGAATCTAGAGGACTTGAATTTTTTTCTGTCACAAACACACACACACACACACACACAAACAGAGAGAGACACAGAGAGACAGAGACTGAGAGATGCACATGCATATACACACATATTTAATATTAGAGAATTTTCTTCTCTTTATGTTTTATATGATCCAGAAAAAAAGAAAATGTTCTCAGAAGTAGGTAGAGATGGAAGGTTTTAACAGCATTTAGCGGCAGTGTGATGGTTTCTAAGCTAAGAAATTAAGAACTCATAATATTATCTTTCAGAATTAGGGTAACAGTGGAGGCTTGAGGGGTGTAGCTCAGGGTTGGGGCTTTTACTGAGCAGTGGTGAGGTCCTCTGCTCATTCTACAGCATTAAGTGAGTAAAGCAGTGCTCTGAGCAGTGTGCAGAGATCAGAAAGTTCATTTCACAGAGAAGCATCTGGAAGGAGAATTTGGAGAAAAATGTCTGTGTTAAGAGACAGCAAATTGAGATCTTTTTGTGTATTTTTATAACCTAGTTCTCACAATGTGGATTCACAACAAAACATAGTGATTACAAGACACAGCTTTGTTTCTTGTTGGGCTCAGATTTATAGAGAGAAATGGATACTTCTTAGTAGTTTACATTGTTTTCAACTTACCAAGTAAATGTCAGGCAGCAATAAAAATAGCTGAATTGTACCTTTTATTAGGAGCTGGAGACATTGAGACCATAAATCAATTATACCTTGTACACAAGAGCAGTTCATTTCTACCACCGAAGACATCACTTTAATGTGGCATGAAAGTGAGCAGATCACTGTATTACACAGTGTAAAAAAACTAGGATTTTTAGGACGCATGACACTGCAGTAACTTGATGATCTTTCCTTTTATTTCACTAGCTCTAACCTCAACTAAACACAACCACAGCCCCCCCACACACAACTACACACACAGTCACAAAACTATACACACACAACCACACACCCATACAACCACACACACAAAATCACACACACACAACCATAACCACAAATAACCATACACACACAATCACACACACAAACACATACACAAACACATATACAAACATACAACCACACACACACAAACACACATAGACAACCACACACACAGACACACACACAACCACACACAAACATGCAAACATACACACAACCACAAACACAACCACACATATATAATCACCCACACACAACCACACACACACACAACTACACACATAAGCACATTCATACACACAGACATACATACTTATATACACATACACACAGAATCCTCCTCACACATTAATATATGCACTGAAATGCACTCACTCAAATTTAGAAATATACAACCATAGATATGCATAGATACACTTACTTATTGTATCAGAACATAAATGCTTTGATAATTATGTATTTTATATCATGATATATTTTTTCATAGCACTGTTATATTTTGAATGTATTCATGTGTCAACAATGCATTCTATGTCAGAACTATAACATAAATATGATACATAAGGAAAAAGAATTTCAGACCAATGTGAATCAATATAAAAATAGAAAATTTTAAAGTCAACCTGTATAATGTTTAGGTTCTTCAATATATTGCTCCTCTTTTAAGTCTTCACCTAATAATTTTACTATGAAAGAATCATTTACTGTGATCTTTTCTGATTAATTACCATATCATCAAGAACAGTATGTTCTAGAAAGTGAGAAAGCTTGTTCACATCTCTTGCTCTTTGTCATCAAGCTAATATTTTAATAAGATAAATTAAATGTAATAGTATCATGAAAGACAACTTTAGCTCTCAATAGCTTCACATTTGGCTGGTAAACATAAATTTTATGTATCCAAAGACACCCAAGACAACTTCTGTCAGGGCACCAATTCCATGAAAATATATGTAGGTTAGGAGTTATGCACAGAAGAAAAACAAAATTATATGCAGTAATATAAATGTGGTTCTACTTACAATGACATCTTTTAAAAGGACAAATCCCATTTTTGTTGAAAATTACACAGTAGAGAGGTCATATCTTAAATGCTTAGCAATTATTATAATTATTATTTAGTGTCTTGGGATCCCTGTCATCGCTGGTGACAAAGAAACATGAGAAACTTAGATTCTGGAGGTTCATCTTTCATAGATGTTTAATAGATTCTAAAAAGCCTTGAACACCATTTTCAGAGCTGTTATGAGTACTAATTAGACAGTTTCCAGTTCCTGTGGAACTAGGGTTACATGTAGCTCAGGATGCCCTACATAGACAAGCCTCTCGCATCCACATCCTTAGTGCTGGGATTAGTGGCTTGCATCGCTATAACTGAATAACATGTCAATATAGTTGTATGTGTGAGTGAGGATGCATGCACTTGTGATTGGAGGATAGAGATCAACACCACGCACCCAGATGCCTATTCTGTGTTGGTTACACAACAATGTTTCTTCAGTGTACACCTGCAGAAAGATTTAAAGTTGAGTGTATGATAACTATACCACTCTTGTTTGTGTTCAGAATTCCTTGGGTCTTGTTATTTCCATTTGAGTTTTATAATTTTCCCTCTCCACCATTTCCTTTGAAGAAGAATGGCCTTTGACTTTCAATGGGGGAGTTCATTCAATCTGTAGGTTTCTGTCAGTGATGCAGCCATTTTAATGCTATTAATTCTTCTGATTGATGATCTTCTATTCTAGTTTCACCACCTCTTTCATTGTTTGATGCTTGTCATGGTAGTGTTCTCTAAATCATGGTTAAGTTTCTGTCATGGCAAATTATCATATTTTTATTCTATTCAAGTTATTTTCAATGACATTATTATTGGAGTTTAGAAAAACTTCTGCTGTATATATCTTAATTTTGAGACCTTTTATTTGGATGAAAATATGTCTCAGCTTCCAAGATTCTCATAATGGGCATTTCCTTTCAAGTGTTATTTGCCTTTTTCAATCCCTTTCTTTGTATATTACCAAAGAGATTTGTACTTATTTCTAACAAGAAAACTGGATGTGGGTAATATTAAATTTACAGAATGAGTTAAGAAGCCTTCCTACCCGTCATGCTTTGTAAAGTTGAGAATATTTGGTATTAACTTACTGATTCTCAGTAGACAATTATAGGTGAATCCATCTTGGTCTTGTGGTGTCTAATTGTGATAGTTATTAATGATTCAATGTCTGTTGCATATTTTTTCTATTCAGACATTAACAAACTTTTATTCACCTATGACAGATCAAACAATAATTTCACTTAACTCTAGATTGGTTTATCAATGAGTATATTTGGGTTACTACTTATATGGCAGATTCAAAGCCAGGTGCACCATCTAAAACCGTACCCAAGTCTGGATGAGAAGAGAATTGTTAGGAAATCTCTGTTTAACTTGCAGGCATAATACTCCGAGCTGAATCTACTCTTCTATGGACTGCTTACTGTTTCTGTAATACTGGGGAGAGTATTATGAATCTGTAACTTTCATTAATTTTTGGAATCTTGTATATTTCATTAGTTTTCTGGGTCTCGTGAGCTCATGTCTTCCTTCCAGAAGGGGAGGTTTAGTAAAGAGGAAACAGCTTCATGGTGATCTCATTTATTCACCTTAGATTTGTTTAAAGTTCTCTTTTGTTTATTTTGAGAATGCAATTTAATTACAGTATTTTCCCCTTATATTTCCTCCTTCTAAGCCCTCCCCACTCTTCTTGAAACTCAGAGCCTCCTATTAAAAGTAATCATTATTGAATGCATTTATGTGTTTGTATAAACAATAAATAAAACCTTTTGGGTTTGCATGAAGTTACATGTGAGTTTGTTTTCAGGGCTGACAGTTTGGCACTTTATAAAAAACTGGTGGGTTGTTTGCTTGGGAGGTTCACCACTTTATCTAATTTCCACATATATACAGATGCCTTTGGTTCTCTGTGTGGAGGAACTTAGGGTTGAGGCCTCCTAGGGTTTTGCAGGTGCAGGTTGGCATGTCTGTTGATGTCACTCTCGTTCAGCTCGTTTTGAGTGGTGAGGGGTGTGAGCCTTTACAGGCACTGCTTGTGGTATATTACAGGAAGACACATGCTTCACAGCAAAGACAATGATCCTCTGCCACTAGTAAGTTTCCTGATTCCCACAATGTTCCCTGAACCTCAGGTGTGGTAGCACTTTGCAGATGTATTTATTGGGTTGAAATCCACGACTCTGCATTCTGATTGGTTTTGGCTACCTGGAATAGTCTACTTCTGTTGCAAAGAGAAGTTTCCTTAATGAGAAGTGAAGAGAATAGTTACCTGTGAACGTGAGAACAAATGTTTACAGATGTTTGTTAGGTACTATGGTGGTTTACTTAATTTTTTATAAGTGTCTTTATGAAATTTTGGTACTCAGGTGTATTTAGGAGTCTGTCAGTTTTTAAAATATCACCTAATGTAATGAGATGTAAGATTTCTGTTTTAAATTTCCTCTTACAAATGTGATTATTTTGTGTTTGTTTTTTTATGTAGTTTCGCTAATGAAAATATTGGATTTAACTACAGATATTGACTTTTTCTACATCTAAACATTTGATACCAACCTCCATATTGTATTCAAACAAGTGTAGAATAATGGCTTTTAATTCTTTAATTTTGATTTGCCAAAAATCTCATGATACCACATTTGATACCATGTATGTTTAATTAGTTATTAGTTTATCAGTAAATTAGTTATTGGCCATTAGTTTATTATGGAATGTATCTATTTCATTAGCGCCAATATAACACAGTTTTTGACAAGTGTTTCATATATAGGGAACAATCATTAAAATAGTTTATTAAAATACTATTCATATATATGTGATTGATCTGATTTTAAAGACTTCTTTCAAACAATATATCTTTATTTAAGTGCAGTCATTTTAGGTGGAATCTGAATTATAGAAAATAATAATTTTAAAATGACCAAAAGTAATTTTAGATGTGTATGGATTTATAGAAGAATAAAATTAATAATAGTTATCAAAATTGACAAATATAGAAGTCCACTGAAATCTCCAGATTTATTATTGATTTAATCTTCACTTTTCTGAGGCAAGGAAATGTTTACATGCATGTCCTACATCTAAATAATTAGGTTATTAGTACCGTCATTTCCATCTCTGCTTTAAATCTCCCCTCTGTTGGTTAGGACTGTGATTGTATATTCTATTGCACTTGGACTTTTAGGCAGGCCTATACCCTGTATAAGGCACTGTATCTCCCAATGTCTTTTGTCATTTTTTTTCATCACTCAGAATAATCTAGCCAGGCACAACTGAGTCTACCCTGGATCCTCTTCCATCCATCCCGCTAACTAGTCTTGGCTCTTGAGAAAGATCTAAACATGAGAAAATGCAAAGCTGTATATAACAGCAACTCACAAGACAGGGATATAACACAGTGGTTGATACATCACAGGCTAAAACTTCACAGTACTGTTTCCTGTAATACAGTGATCCTGTTACATTTTCTCGCCAATGAGACGATTAAGGCTTTACCTTAAAAGATTAGAGTTTGAATAGTGTTGTCTTGTTTTCTGGAAACACAAGCTCTTACAACAGCCATGTGAGAGCCCAGACATAGTGGATACCATGATATTAACTTGTCAGAGAAGGAAATAAAAACAAATGACCATGTTCTACTTTATGCTTAAAAATATTATTTCTTCTGGGCCTTAAATGAACAATAGCTATATCTGCCTTCTGTGTACATAGAATGAAAACTGAAGGTTCAACTTGGCAAATAAATTCCCTATGTGTAACAATTAAGGCATCCATTCACATGGTTGTATCTTATCACCCAGGTGTAATGAAGTGCATTCAACTTGGAGTAAATCACAAATAAAATATGATAGTAGATACAATCCTAGGTTAAATACGAAGATAATGTTTCAGGACTAGTTTTATTCTTTATGTAGGAAAACAGGTTCCCTTGATTACTGATGATCCTTGGAAGCATTTCCTCATGTAATATGGATCTCTTTATTTTATTGTAGGTATTAACTGAGTTGTCTTTTACCCTACATTCTGGATTATCAACTCTTTTGAGTTTTTGTCTCTGATTACAAACCAACGCATAGTTTTAAATTACTAATATCCATTACATCAGTCTTTTCCACTTTCTCCTGAATAGCTTTACATATCATAGTGAAAATTTCATATTATTTTATGTCTTGACAGTATCATTGCCTGTTACTCTGCAGTGCTTTTCTAATGACTTCAAAGTATATACTTTTTATTTTAAATATTGTTCACATTATTTTCCCCTTCTTACCCATCTCATCTAATTTTATAACATATTTTTTAACTTGCTCTTTGACATTCTGATGACAAAGTTAAGTAGTGATATGAAATTATGCATAATGTTTTCATTTTTCACTGACGTTGGGCAGGCCATTATTTACAGGAGGATTTTCCCAAACTAGACAAAGATTGAGCAGAAGTCTTTTTGCTTACCTTCTTTCCCTTTATGCATAGCCCTCCAATTTCCTGAAATAATAAAATAGAACAATTTCAAATTTCAAAGGTAGGAGAAACCAAAATTATGATTTGTAATTGATATTGATTACTGGTCTCATAGTTCTAACTTCTCTCCAATCACACTCTTTCAAAGCATTTGAATTGGAAGCTAATAAATGCCTCCACACATAATTGCATATGTACATGTATCCCAAGTATATTTGTATCTCTCTCTCTCTCTCTCTCTCTCTCTCTCTGTGTGTGTGTGTGTGTGTGTGTGTGTGTGTGTGTGTGTGTGTGTGGTATTATTGCCTGTTATCTTTGAGGTAGTTTCCTAGTAGAGAAAGATACCTTGTGAGGATTTGGAGCAAAACCAATGCTTTGAACTTAACATAAAATAACAATAAAACCTGCAGCCCTTCCCCTGTCTAGCCTTCTTACTCCTTCCTCTGTGTACAGCTCAAACTGCGGTTCTGTAGTTACTCAGTGGTCAGAGATCTTGCCATTGAGAATGGAACATTAGATTCCTTCTTCGTGTAATGTGTGAGAAACACTACAATGTTCTCTTCTGTCTGTGGTTTTACAACACTTATGATTATAGTAAATGAAAGGGCAAACTTCTCATTCAATATGAAGTAGAAATGAGTTTCTTGTATGCAGTCCATGGTTAGGTTTAGAGTCTAGAAAGAAGATATAGTGACTCCAGTTTTTGTTGCTAAAGACTTGGGTTCTCTTTGATGAGCAGCTTTTGTAAGTTGATTTTCAGAAGAGTTTTACTGAGAGGAGCATAATATACACACTAGAGTGAAAAGCAGTGCAAGTGAGAAGTGTCAGGTGATAGACAGAAGTACGTGGTGTAAATTGCCACTACAGTGAGATTCCAAAACACGAGCTGTACTACTCAAAATGACTGGAAGCTAGTTAGGTCAAAGACAAAACAGGGTCTCTAACTAGTAACTACTAGTGTTTTAGTATTAGAGTCCTTAGAAAATGAGAATCAATAATCCATTCCGTATGCATGCTATAGTAGCATCTAATAAGTGAACACTGTCCTGGTGAGTTATCTTTTAACTACCCTAAAACACAAGATGGCCCATGTCATACATGGTATATTAGGGACATTGGTTCTTTACATATTTTGGGGGAATTCTCTTTTTTTATTTATTTATTTATTTATTTATTTATTTATTTATTTATTTATTTATTTATATTAATGTTAGATCCCGACCACAGGCCCCCTCCCTCTCCTTCCATTCCCTCCCTTACTAACGACTCCCCTATTTTCCCCTTCCTTTCTTCTCAGAGAGTACCACTGGACTCTGGGATATCTAGTTCCAGCAGGGCTAAGCACATCCCCTCCTACTGAGGCCCAACCAGGCAGTCCCTGTAACTGGAAGGGATTCAGTGTCAGGGAACATAGACTGAAACAGTTCCAGCTTCACTGGTTAGAGGAACCATGTGAAGGCCAAGCTGCACATTTGCTAAAGTGGTCTAGGTCCACTTCCTGCATGCTCCCTGATTGCTGGCCTAGGGTCTAAGTCCCTACCATGGTCCCAGGTTAGTTGATTCTATAGGTATTCTTGTGGTATCCTTGACGCCTCCAACTTGCTCATTTTTTTCTCTTACTCTTCCCCAAGATTCCCTGAGCTCTGCCTGATATTTTTGGCTGTGAGTTTCTGCATATGTCTCCATTGTCTGGTAGATGAAGCCTCTCAGGAGAAAGTTATGCTAGGTTCCTGGCTACAAGCACAGCTGAGTGTCAAGGGTTGGCCCACTCACCTAGGACTGGTCTCAAGCAGGAGCAATCCCTGCTGGGAGCCTGCCTGGGCACTTGTTCTCTCTAGAAGGCAGTAGGTGTGGTAGAGCATCACAGGGGTAAAACTTGGTTTTGCAAAAGTAAAAGTTGATTAATATTAATAATATTTACTCTCCTTGATTATTTGTTATTCTGGGGTCAGGAATAGCTTCAGATGAATTAACACCTGTTGTTTGGTAAACAAACAAACAAACATATGTACATTTAGATGAATGAATGGATGGATGGATAGAAGTATGTATGTATGTATGTATGTATGTATGTATGTATGTATGTATGAATGGTTGGATGGATGGATGGATGGATGGATGGATGGATGGATGGATGGATGGATGAGGCAGAGTGCCCTAAGCCAACACTTTATTTCTTTTCACTAGCCATCTTATAGACAAAAGTTCTTAGAAAATCACCTCATAGATAAAATGCTACACACAAGGAGAGTTACAAAAGGGTATTAATATTAGAATCGAAGCAGATTTTCATTCTGCAATGTCACTATAAGTTCAAAGCAACACTTTTATATGCACTTACCTTATCATAGTGCACACCTGTGACTTCCTCCTTGGCTCTGATCTAGAATGAATGTTTTTTTTTTCTTTGATTACAAATTTTTTCCCAAGCCTATTTCTCTTTTTAGTGTAACTATGAAAGCTCATAGTATTTCTTACTATGCATCCTTTACTTACGATTATGAGGAGTGGCACATTTTGTTCTTTACTCTAACTTCATTACATCTTTCTAGCAAAACAACTAAAACCATATCTTAAGATTTTTTCCGAAGATTATTTGAATCAAATCAGGAAGTTTATAAAATGCATCTAAACATCATTAATTCAAGAAAGTTCATTTTTATGTTGATCTGCAGGAAATTTGCTCAATAGGGTGAACTAATGCCCAGATTATTATATTGATTTCATAGTGATAGGAAAGGCATATCAGCTTCAAGAAGCAATCCTTTGGAACCTTACTTCTCAGAGCTCACCCATCTTAGTCATGCAAAAAGGCAGGCCACCTTCAGGAAGGCCACCTGCTAGCCTTAGCCTTTCCTAGATGGCTCCTTACAGTTCCCTCAGTCTCTGTTCTATCTTTATCTTGGCAGACATTGTAGGTAGGAGAAATTTAGGGTTAAATGTTTTGTGGGTAGATTGATATTCCCCTCTCTCCTCTGGAAGTCCTGCCTGGCCACAAGAAGTGGCCACTTCAGCCTCAATATCCCCACTGGTAGGACTCCTAGATAGAGATCTTTCAATATTTAAGCTTAATTGATTCATTATATGTCTCCAAGGATCTTTAGGATTTTAACTTTTGTGATGATTTGGTTTGAGCACCATTAAGAAGTTTATGACAACTGAATGAAAAAAACCATACATGGGTTTATTTATGAAGTAAATGCTACAAAATAGGGCTAGAATCATAATAGGCCAACATATTTTTAGTGTGTATTAGCCAAATACATTACTAAGCAATATTTATTATTTTTATTCATACTTACATAGAAACAACAGGTCTCTTATTATTAAATTAAAGAAAGATAAATGTGTAAATTAATGATTGTATTCAAGCTGATACCTTCCTTATTTAGTCTTAAATCAAAGTGTCATATTTAGGTCTACTTGTCAACTGTAAGTACCCAGATAACTGCTTTGTTGTTGCCAAAGGAGAGGTGATAAGAAGAAAAATCAGATCCACTGATGAAACCACAGTTCACATGCATTAAAGAATGGTTTACAATTCTAGAAACCCTATTTACTTACTGCATCCACACTTTAGCTGATAACATAAGGACTGAAGTAGCTTTATATAAGAATGTAAAACACTGCTAAGCAAAGCCTAAATACTTTATTTGTATAATTAGCTATGTAAAATATCATTAAACATGTTGGAAAATTTATTCTTACAATAGTAATATTGCCTTACTCTTTATTCATACTCATTTACACCCTGTAAAACTGGTAGTCCTAATGTGGAAACCCACCAAACAAAAGCAAATTAGCAAGTACATAAGTAAAGAAAATAAATCAGAAATAAGCAGAAGATAAATGTCACAGTGCCCACAGAGTCAAGTGCAAGCTATGCCACCTGGCCTATGGTTAGTGCATGGTTATGAGCCTTAAAATCACCCATTTTGTTATCCATAGGTATTACTACATTCTGCGATAATCTGTATACATACTTTCTGGAATTATGCTCTCTGTTCTCACAATTACTTCTATCTTTTCTAGTGAGACATATATTATCAGGAAATAATGTTCACAGGATATTTCGTACTTTTTGCATGTCTACATATTCAGCTTGCACACCTAGAATGCTTGGAACTTGTGGCTCTGGTACGTAGTGGATGAGATTCATTATTTTATGGTCATGGTTGACCACAGATGAGTGAAGCTCTACCTGAAACCTAAATTAAAGAAGGCTGTTGTATTTAAATTCTTTATTGTTTTCAAATGAACTAAAGGGATTGGTTCTGCAGCACCATATGCTGCTCTCTGGCATCCCCTGGCACCATCTCTAGCATCTTGTGTCTATTATCTTGCTTTCATAGGTTATATGGAGCTACGTTGTTTTCCTTTCTATTCTTGGGGGAACAAATAAAATGTATTTCTGTTTTAAACCTTGAGGTGTCATGTCATGTCATGAGGTGTGGTGTCATGTGCCTTTAATTCCAGCTGAGAAGAGGCAGAGGTAGAGAGAACTCTGAGTTTGAGTCCAGCCTGGTCTGCATCATAAGTTCTGATACAACAAGTGCTACATAGAGAAACCCTGTCTAAAAACAATAATCACAAAAAGTTTTTGAAAAATAGTTTCCTGTCCTTGTATGCTCTGTCTGAAAAATTTGTCTGCTGACTCTACATAATCGTGGCATAGATTTATCACAGTTTCCTGACAAGGCCATGAGGCAAATTCTTCAGAATAACCTAGTCACTTCTGAAGGTTCCTTCCCATGTCTTTTAAATCATCCATTCTGTCACTAAGAAATAACACACTCAAATTTCAAAACCCTTATATGTGCATGGAATCATGTACTCAACAGCTGTTGACCATTCTCTCATTTTTCTACCATTAGTGATAGCACTTCCTGTCTGTTTGAGTGCTACCTAAAAGCCAGAATGAATAATGATTATGTTCAGTCTTGAGCATTTTTTAATTTCTCAGGGAAAAATCTGAGCTGTGTGGGAAAGGAGGGAAAGAAAAATTGGAGGCATTATTGACAGTGATCTATGAATAGAAAGTGAAGATTGATAGCACTGTAGGAGAGCTTTGTTGGATGTTGTATTATCTTTGTTGCTGAAAAGTCAGACGCACAACCCAAACATTCTCATAGAGTGTCACTTTAGATATTAGTCTTAGGATTCTCCTCACCCAGAGACCCCATGTCACATCACAGATGTATTTATATGCATACTACATTTGTAGAAAAATGAATGCTTTTGCATACTATATAATACGGTGGAGATTTTATTTTCATTACATTAAAGGAGAAACATGTGGGTGTGCGTGTGCATGCACAAACACACAGACACAAGAGAGAGAGAGAGAGAGAGAGAGAGAGAGAGAGAGAGAGAGAGAGAACCCGAACAAGGAAGCATTATTCTTTCATTGATTAATAAAATTAATTTTGGAAAATTTATGAGTGAGAATGCCGAGGACTTACTAATGTCCACTATGATGGGAAACTTTCTCCTTGCTTTTCTTGCCTTTGGTGTCAGTAGAAGCAGTCCTAACACTTGTAGTATATTGGTCTGTGTATAGGAATGTTCTAATCAAGTAAACCTCCTCCTGTCCTCTCCAAATTCATCTGTGTCTTCCCACTACTCTCCATTTCTGATTCATGTAACCTATGTATTCTGTAAGTGCCTCAACTCTGCTGGGTCTACCCTTATGTGGAATCAGCTATTGGAGCTGAGGTGAACTTTTAGGGGCCATGTGTCTGAAAAACTTCTGCTTCATCATTCAGAAGCTGTCAAATACCAATATTTTCTCAGACAAGAGTGCAATAGCATGTGGCCCTATGTAGGCCATGCTGTGATTTTGACTGGTTTGATTTTTCAGCAGATCTTATGTATGAAATCACATCTCCTGTGAGTTACTGTGGAAAGTGTGTATAATGAAATGCACTGTCATATCTAACAAATAACCAGTGTTGTAAAGATGTACCACTTCAGGATCTCACCCTCTTTCTGACCCCTCTTCAGTGATGATCCCAAGCCCTGGGGATCTCTACAGTGTGTGAGATAAAAAAAAATTAAGAATCAAGCTCTCTGTATTAGAAAGGAGATAAGTGGAGTGTTGCATCTGAGTTAATGGCAAGATAGAGGTCTCTGAGATTTTATGCAATTTTACTTAGCTTACTAGCCATAGAGGTATTGTAACCAACCTGCAATATTTGATAAGAGTATTAGAATATAGATATTAGGATATCAGAAAATGCATGACCAGCATGTATGCAAAAATTATCGAAACATCACTAAAATAAACTGAAAATTTGCAAAAAAATAATTGAGTTTGTAAAGAACTCATTAAATCAGTCCTTATTAATCTAGAATTAATTTTTTTATTTTTTTATTTTTTTAATTTTTAATATTTTTATTACATATTTTCCTCAATTACATTTCCAATGCTATCCCAAAAGTCCCCCATAGCGCCCCCCACTTCCCTACCCACCCATTCCCATTCTTTTGGCCCTGGCATTCCCCTATATTGGGGCATATAAAGTTTGCAAGTCCCATGGGCCTTTCTTTCCATTGATGGCCGACTAGGCCATCTTTCGATACATATGCAGCTAGAGACAAGAGCTCTGGGGTTCTGGTTAGTACATCATGTTGTTCCAACAATAGGGTTGCAGATCCCTTTAGCTCCTTGGGTACTTTCTCTAGCTTCTCCATTGGGAGCCCTGTGATACATCCAATAGCTGACTGTGAACATCCACTCCTGTGTTTGCTAGGCCCCGGCATCGTCTCACAAGAGACAGCTATATTTGGGTCCTTTCAGCAAAATCTTGCTAGTGTATGCAATGGTGTCAGCGTTTAGAAGCTGCTTATGGGATGGATCCCTGGATACGGCAGTCTCTAAATGGTCCATCCTTTCATCACAGCTACGAACTTTGTCTCTGTAACTCCTTCCCTGGGTGTTTTGTTCCCAATTCTAAGAAGGGGCACAGTGTCCACACTTTGGTCTTCATTCTTCTTGAGTTTCATACGTTTATCAAATTGTATCTTATATCTTGGGTATCCTAAGTTTTGGGCTAATATCCACTTATCAGTGAATACATATTGTGTGAGTTCTTTTGTGATTGTGTTACTTCACTCAAGATGATGCCCTCCAGGTCCATCCATTTGGCTAGGAATTTTTAAAGTGATTTCAAGTAGAACAAAAATTAAAGCAAATGCAAAATATGGTATCTTTTCTCTGGCAATCATATTCTCTCAAGAAAAGTTTTAAAAATATTTAATGTTGCATTATATTCTGCATATTTTCCCTTTCCTATTATTTGAAAATAGATTTATCTTATATACTGTATTCTGATAATTGTTTCTACTTTCCCAACTCCTCCTAGAACCTTCCAATCTCTCCACCTACACATATTTTTTTCTCTCTTTCCTTCTTTCTTTCTTTCTCCCTTTCTCTCTCTCTCTCTCTTCCTTTCTTCCTTTCTTTCTTTCTTTCTTTCTTTCTTTCTTTCTTTCTTTCTTTCTTTCTTTCTTTCTTTCTTCCTTCCTTCCTTCCTTCCTTCCTTCCTTCCTTCCTTCCTTCCTTCCTCCTTCCTTCCTTCCTTCCTTCCTTCCTTCCTTCCTTCCTTCCTTCCTTCCTTTCTTTCTTTCTTTCCTTATTTCTTTCTTCCTCTCTCTCTTATTCTCTCTCTTTCTTTCTCCCTTTCTTTTGAAACAAACAAACAAACAAACAAACAGTAAGACAAACAGGCAACAACAAAGTAGAATAGGGCAAGAGAAACAGACCAAAAAACCCCAAGCAAACAAACAAACAAACAAACAAATGAGCCCTAAGAAAACATATAGATACGGAGACATAATCACACAAAAAGAAATCCCACAGAGATGCAAAATTGGAAAACACACTGTATAAGCTAAGGTAGGTTTAAAAAAAAAAAAAGCTAAACAGAGCATTGCATATAAGATCAAAAAAAAAAAAAAACCCCACAAACAAACAAACATAAAACCCTTCTAAAATGTCATTTAGTTCACTGGCCACCCACTACTGGACAGGGGTCTTGCCCTGAAATGTGGCTTGCATAACCAGTGAAAATCCTTTGCAAAAACAGTTTTTCTTTTGTGAGAAGTTGTCAGTTGGAGACACCTTCTGGTATATGGTTGAGGGCAAGTTTCCACTTAACCTCTATGTGCATGGACCCCATGTGGCTTAGACCTGTTCAGGCCCTGTGCATGCTGTCACACTCTCTGTGAACTCATTTGTGCAATATTCACAGTGCCCTTAGAAGGCCTTGTTTCTTTAGTGTCCTATATTCCCTCTGGGTCTTGCAGTATCTCTGCCTTCTCTTCTACAAGGTTAACTGAGACCCAAGGGAATGGATTTGATAAATATGTCCCATTTAGGACTGAGTGTGCCAAGCTCTCTCACTCTGAGAATTGTCTAGATGTAGATCTTTGTTTTTTTTTTTAACTGCTAATAATTATTTTATTATTTTTTATAATTTATTTTTTTATTATGTATTTTCCTCATTTACATTTTCAATGCTATCCCAAAAGTCCCCCATACCCACCCTCCCAATCCCTTACCCACCCACTCCCCATTTTTGGACCTGGGGTTCCCCTGTACTGGGTCATATAAAGTTACAAGTCCAATGGGCCTCTCTTTGCAGTGATGGCCAACTAGGTCATCTTTTGATACATATGCAGCTAGAGACAAGAGCTCGGGGGTACTGGTTAGTTCATATTGTTGTTCCACCTATAGGGTTGCAGTTCCCTTTAGCTCCTTGGGTAATTTCTCTAGCTCCTCCATTGGGGGCCCTGTGATCCATCCAATAGCTGATTGTGATCATCCACTTCTGTGTTTGCTAGGCCCCGGTATAGTCTCACAAGAGACAGCTATATCTGGGTCCTTTCAGCAAAATCTTGCTAGTGTATGCAATGGTGTCAGCGTTTGGAAGCTGATTATGGGATGGATCCCTGCTGGAACAACTGGCGGTTATCATGTAGAAAAATGCGAATTGATCCATTTCTATCTCCTTGTACTAAGGTCAAATCTAAGTGGATTAAGGAACTCCACATAAAACCAGAGACACTGAAACTTATAGAGGAGAAAGTAGGGAAAAGCCTCGAAGATATGGGTACAGGGGAAAAATTCCTGAATAGAACAGCAATGGCTTGTGCTGTAAGATCGAGAATCAATAAATGGGACCTCATGAAACTGCAAAGCTTCTGCAAGGCAAAAGACACCGTCAATAAGACAAAAAGGCCACCAACAGATTGGGAAAGGATCTTTACCTATCCCAAATAGGATAGGGGACTAATATCCAATATATATAAAGAACTCAAGAAGGTGGACTCCAGAAAATCAAATAAACCCATTAAAAAATGGGGCTCAGAGCTGAACAAAGAATTCTCACCTGAGGAATACCGAATGGCTGAGAAGCACCTGAAAAAATGTTCAACATCCTTAATCATCAGGGAAATGCAAATCAAAACAACCCTAAGATTCCATTTCACTCCAGTCAGAATGGCTAAGATCAAAAATTCAGGTGACAGCAGATGCTGGCAAGGATGTGGAGAAAGAGGAACACTCCTCCATTGTTGGTGGGAATGCAAGCTTGTACAACCACTCTGGAAATCAGTCTGGCGGTTCCTCAGAAAATTGGACATAGTACTACTGGAGGATCCCGCAATACCTCTCCTGGGCATATATCCAGAAGATGTCCCAATCGGTAAGAAGGACACATGCTCCACTATGTTCATAGCAGCCTTATTTATAATAGCCAGAAGCTGGAAAGAACCCAGATGCCCCTCAACAGAGGAATGGATACAGAAAATGTGGTACATTTACACAATGGAGTACTACTCAGCTATTAAAAGGAATGAATTTATGAAATTCCTAGGCAAATGGATGAACCTGGAGGGCATCATCCTGAGTGAGGTAACCCAATCACAAAGGAACTCGCACAATATGTACTCACTGATAAGTGGATATTAGCCCAGAAACTTAGGATACTCAACATATAAGATACAATTTGCTAAACGCATGAAATCAAGAAGAACGAAGACCAAAGTGTGGACACTTTGCCCCTTCTTAGAAATGGGAACAAAACACCCATGGAAGGAGTTACAGAGACAAAATTTGGAACTGTGACGAAAGAATGGACCATCTAGTGATTGCCATATGCAGGGATCCATCCCATAATCAGCTTCCAAAAGATCTTTGTTTATATCAACTGCAGGAGGAAGCTAATCTGATGATGGCTGAGAATGACACTGATCTATGACTACAGTAGAATGTTGTTGTTAAGAGACTTTTATTGCTAAATTCCTTGCAAATCAGTAATTATTATTTTTTTTCTTCTAGGTCCGTATCTTCTTTAGTCTGAGGCTCTTGGCCACCTGAGTAGTGTCAGGCATGAGTCTCACCTCAAGGAGATGAGACATTCAGATAGTGATTGTTTGCTCCCAGAAGTATTGTAACAAGATTGTACCAAGAAATTGAAGAATCTTTAAGAACCCTAAACTAGAATTAGAAGGATGTATTATTAAAACAAATATAAAATGTATAAAGTGAAAAAAAGACACCTAAAATAGAAAGAGAGAAATCTAACTTCCCTTAGGTACCAAAAAACAAAAATAACAAAAACCAAAAACATCATCATCATCATCATCAACAACAACAACAACAACACACACACACACACACACACACACACACACACACACACAGACAGACAACAAGATAGTAATCAAGGCTGAAAGTCAATGGAATGACAACTACATGCACTTGCCAATAATAGCCTCATTTAGACTTTCTTGATACCTACAAATTAAAATAAGCAATTATATTCACCACACACCAGTCAGAATGGCTAAGATCAAAAATTTAGGTGACAGCAGATGCTGGCGAGGATGTGGAGAAAGAGGAACACTCCTCCATTGTTGGTGGGATTGCAAGCTTGTACAACCACTCTGGAAATCAGTCTGGCGGTTCCTTAGAAAATTGGACATAGTACTACTGGAGGATCCCGCAATACCTCTCCTGGGCATATATCCAGAAGATGTCCCAACCGGTAAGAAGGACACATGCTCCACTATGTTCATAGCAGCCTTATTTATAATAGCCAGAAGCTGGAAAGAACCCAGATGCCCCTCAACAGAGGAATGGATACAGAAAATGTGGTACATTTACACAATGGAGTACTACTCAGCTATTAAAAAGAATGAATTTATGAAATTCCTAGGCAAATGGATGGACCTGGAGGGCATCATCCTGAGTGAGGTAACACAATCACAAAGGAACTCACACAATATGTACTTACTGATAAGTGGATATTAGCCCAAAACTTAGGATACCCATTATATAAGATACAGTTTGCTAAACACATGAAACTCAAGAAGAATGAAGACTGAAGCGTGGACACTATGGCCCTCCTTAGAATTGGGAACAGAACACCCGTGGAATGAGTTACAGAGACAAAGTTTGGAGCTGTGACGAAAGGATGGACCATCTAGAGACTGCCATATCCAGAGATCCATCCCATGATCAGGATCCAAATGCTGACACCATTGCATTCACCAGCAAGATTTTGCTGAAAGGACCCTGATATAGCTGTCTCTTGTGAGGCTATTCTTGGGCCTGGCAAACACAGAAGTGGATGCTCACAGTCAGCTAGTGAATGGATCACAGGGCTCCCAATGGAGGAGCTGGGGAAAGTACCCAAGGAGCTAAAGGGACCTGCAACCCTATAGGTGGTACAACATTATGAACTAACCAGTACCCCGGAGCTCTTGACTCTAGCTGCATATGTATCAAAAGATGGCCTAGTCAGCCATCACTGGAAAGAGAGGCCCATTGGACATGCAAACTTTATATGCCCCAGTGCAGGGGAATGCCAGGGCCAAAAAAATGGGAATGGGTGTGTAGGGAAGTAGGGGGGAGGGTATGGTGGACTTTTGGGATAGCATTGGAAATGTAATTGAGGAAAAGATGTAATAAAAAATATATAAAAAGTAAAAAAGAAAAGCCTTGTACTGACCTGGTCACATGTAGGGTGAAATGAAGACAAGGTGAAGAGCTTGATCCACGTGCCATGCATTATCTTCAATGGCAATTATATTTGTATCAGTTCAATCTGAACTGGTAAAAGAGAAATGTCACTGTACTGTGATAAACTGATCAATTCAAGATACAATACAATTTCTAAATAAATGTAGTAATGGAAAACCATCTCATTTAATGCAATCATCACCAAATCTTTGGGAAGATTGAGTCTTCAGTACCATAGGAACCTACTGTCTTACCTAACTTCATCAATGACCAGCACAGGAATAAGATACATCTGTGGATAGGAGGCGAAGAGTACAAGGTTCTTTCATACATATTCTTCTTCTTAATGTGTAGAAAATGCTCCAGGGGAAAGAATGGTAAGCCAGCAAATAAATATCAAGACAAAACAAATCAAATCTAGAACCCTCTAAACATATGTATTTTCTTTTCACAATTAAATTAGATATAAACAGACAAAATTTACAATATGTGAAACTATTTTGTGATTTAAAATATTCTTTTGATAAATGGGCCAATGAAAAAACAAAACAAAAAGATCTTACTTTCTTGAAGTTAAAGAAAATGACTTTACAATACCTCGAATAATAAAAGAGTAGTTACAACCGTGATTTTTAAAATTATAATACTTTATTCATTCTTTGAAAATTTTTATCAGAGCCAACATAATTCCCATTTCTCATTCCTCTTTAATCTACCCTCTATTTTCCACTCACTTAGAAATTAATACCCTAATTATGCATTTTCTTAAGTATTTATTATAGTACACTGAATCAGATGTATGTGGCCCAAATAGCTCAGGATATAGGGATATCAGAGAACAGTGATTAACCCACAAGTACACATAGCCTTAATAAAACTGACTCTCCCCTTCTCGAAGTTTCTACTCTCAATAGCTATTCAGCTTGAGTGAAGACCCTCGAATCATATCCAGAAGGTTCTGCTTTGCTCTGTTCCTCCATGACCTTAGTTCTGCTTGGGAGGAATCACTATCCCTGATCTCAATCTCTATTACAGAGCAATAGTAATAGAAACTGCATGGGATTGGTACAGAAACAGACACGTTGATCAATGGAATCAAATCAAAGACCAGAAATAAACTCACAGACTTATTAACACCTGATTTTTTGATAGTGAAGCCAAGCACATGCAATGGAAAAAAGAAAGCATCTTCAACAAATGGTGCTGGTCTAACTGGATGTCTAAATGTAGCAGAATGAAAATACCTTATCACCATGCACAAAACTCAAGTCCACATGGATGAAAGACCTTAACATAAAACAAGATACACTCAGAAGAGAAAGTGGGAAGTACCCTTGAACACATCAGTACAGGAGACAATTTTTCCTGATCAGAACACCAACAGCTCAGGTTCTAAGATCAATAATTGATAAATGGGACCTCATGAAACTGCAAAGAGCTTCTGTAAGGCAAAGGGCACTGTTATTAGGACACATCTGCAGCCTACAGACTGGGAAAGGATCTTGACCAAACCTACATCTGACAGATGGGTAATATCCAAAATGTAAAAAGAAATCAAGAAGTTAGACAACAACAACACAAATAACTCAATTTAAAAATTGGATAGAGAGCTAACCAGAGAATTCTAAACAGAAGACTCTCAAATGGCCAAGAAGCAGAGAAAGAAATATTCAACATCCTTGGTCATCAGGGAAATGCAAATGGAGACAACTTTGAGGTTCCATCTTACACCCATCAGAATGGCTAAGATAAAAAAACTCAAGAAATAGCACATGCTGGTGAGGATGTGGAGCAAGGGGAACCCTGCTCCACTGCTGGTGGTAGTGCAAGCTTGCACAATTCCTTTGAAATAAATTTGGCGGTTTCTCAAGAAACTGAAAATAGTTCTACCTCAAAACCTAGATATATTACTCCTGGGCATATACCCAAAAGATGCTCCAACATCCCACAAAGACACTTGCTCAACTATGTTCATAAGAGCTTTCTTCCTGTTTTTTTTTTAAATGTGTTCTTGAATTTAGTTTGTTCGTGTCATGAAAAATAATATGTCTACATTTGTCAGCAAACTTGTTTTAGAGTTCTCTCCTTTTTGTTTTGTCGTTATCCAATTATGGGTTAGGGTAATGCTGTTTGAAGGATCATTTGGACAGTGTTGCATCTCATGATTTATGGATGTTTGAGAAGTATTAGTGTTGGTTCTTCTTTAGATACCTAATAGAATTCCACAGTGAAACAATTCATTCTCCTCACAGCTTGTTACAGACCTGTTAAAACTGGTTATAGCACCTCCTCCTTCATGATTGCCTGGGTTTCTTTTGAGTCTGTTGCAAGGTAATCCTTTTCTCCCTAGTTTGATGAATTTGGATTTTTTTAAAAAGATGTATTTATTTATTTTATGTATGTGAGTACACTGTAGCTGTACAGATGATTATGAGCCTTCATGTGGTTTGGGGGAATTGAATTATAGGACCTCTACTCACTCTGTCCCAAAGATGTATTTATCATTATACATAAGTACACTGTAGCTCACCAGAAGAGGGTATCAGATCTCATTATAGATCTTATTATGGGTGGTTGTGAGCCACCATGTGGTTGCTGGGATTTGAACTCAGGACCTTCAGAAGAGCAGTTACAGTGCTCTTACCCACTGAGCCATCTCTCCAGCCCAACAGCTTTATCCTTTTTTGTTTGTTTGTTTGTTTTGTTTTGAGACAGGGTTTCTCTGTATAACCTTGGCTGTCCTGGAACTCACTCTGTAGACCAGGCTGGCCTCGAACTCATAAATCTGCCTGCCTCTGCCTCTGCCTCCCAAGTGCTGGGATTAAAGGCATGCGCTATCACTGCCCGGCTAACAGCTTTATTCTTAATAGCAAGAAACTGAAAACAACCTAGATGTTCTTCAACTGAGGGATGCATGAAGAAAATGTAGTACATCTACACAATGGAATACAATTCAGCTATTAAAAACAAAGACATCATGAATTTTGCAGGCCAATGGATGGAACTTGAAAATATCATCCTGAGTGAGGTAACCCAGTCCCCAAAGGAGATGTGTGGTATGTACTCACTTATAAGTGGATATCAGCCATAAAATACAGGTATCATATATTACACTCCACAAACCCAAAGACACTAAACAAGAAGTTAGGTCCAAGCAAGGAAGTTTGGATGTCATTTAGAAGGGGAATAAAATAGTCATAAGAGGCAGATGGATGGAGAGTACTAGGAGGGAGGGAAGAAAGGGAAGGGAATTGGGGTTCATGATCAGGTGTGGGGAAGGACAGGAAAGATGGTTAGATGGGTATGAAAATGAATAGAAATTTGTAACTGACTATGGTGGGAGGTATGGAGCATCTACAGGACAAGACAAAGGCGTGGAGTAAGTGAGGTACCCAAGAATCAATAGGGATAGCCTTAGACATGGCTCACAACATTGGGGATATGGAATCTGAAGAGACCACCTGTTGTAGCCAAGCAGAAACCTCAATGGAGCAGTAGAGACACCAACCCACCCACAAAACTTTTGACTCAAAATTTATTCTGCTTACAAGTAAGGCAAGCACAGAGGATGGAGCAGAGACTAGGGAAATGGCCAACCAATAACCATCCCAGCTTGAGACCCATCTCTCTGATACTATTAATTATACTCTGTTATGCCCGCAAACAGAAGCATGTTTTCCCCTGAGAAGCTCTACCCACCAGCTGACTCAGACAGTTATAGACACCCACAACCAAACAGTGGACGGAGCTTGGTCACTCTTATGGAAGAATAAGAGGAAGGATTTCAGGACCCAAAGGGGATAGAAACTCTACAGGAAGACCAACAGAGTCAACTAACCTGGACCTTTGGCAGATTTCACAGTCTGAATCACCAGCTGAAGAACATACATGGGCTGGACCTAGACCTCTTTGCACATATGCAGCAGATGTGCAGCTTGGTCTTCATGTGGGTCCCAAAACTGTTGCCTGCACGTGGGATATTTTCTCATAGCTAAGATGCTTTGTCTAGCCTCAGTAGAAGAGGAAATTCCTAGCATAGCAGACACTTGAAGTGCCAGGGTAGGGTTATATCCAGGGGGCCCCCACCTATTCAGAGGAGGAGAGGGTGCACTGAGAAAGGATTGCTGCAGGTGATGCCTGGCATGGGGACAGTGAGCTTGATATAAAATGAATATTTAAAAACATTAATTTAAAAGATTTATTTATTTATTTATTTATTTATTTATTTATTTATTTATTTATTTATTTATTATATATAAGCACACTGTAGCTGTCTTCAGACACTCCAGAAGAGGGTGTCAGATCTCATTACAGGTAGTTGTGAGCCACCATGTGATTGCTGGGATTTGAACTCAGGACCTTTGGAAGCACAGTCATTGCTCTTAACCACTGAGCTGGGCAATCTTGTAGGAAGACCAGCAAATTAAATCAATTAGTTTGGACCCCTGAGATCTCTCAAACACTGGACCACCAAATAGGCAGCATATACCAGCTGATATGAGGCCCCCAACACACATACAATATAGGACTACCAGGTCTTTGTTTGTTCAGAGATGATACACCTAACCCTCAAGGGACTGGAGGCCCCTGGGAGTTTAGAGGTCAGGTGGTGTAGGAGATGGGGACACCCACATGGAGACAGGGAGATGGGGAAGAGGTATGGGATGTGGAACAGTTGGAGGGTGGGAGGGGAGGGCAGTAAAATATGGAATGTACAAAAAATAGGTTAACTTTAAAAAAAGACATAAAACATTAATTTTAAAAAATGATAGTTCTGACTGTATGTGTGTGAATACACATGCATATGTGTAATGATGATATTTCTCATTGAAACATAATTGTGTTTTCATTTTCTTTATAGAAGGAGCTATTGTCTTTGATCTATGGCCATAATGGGATGTGGTTAAAATTAATCACTTTAGCAAGTTACCTGTAAGGATTTATACTATATGTTGTATGTTGCTTAATTTTCTTGATTAATTCTCACTTTATTTAATTATTTACAAATTAGAGTTTATTTCTTTTTTCCTTAGTTTATTATAAACTTCACTGTTCCTTTACAGTATAAATTTATAAATCATGTTTAGTTCTGAAAAAATATGATAAATTTATGCAATAAAATGTGAATTGTATGCTGACCTTCAATTTGGTATTATTGTGCATTATAAATTTACCTCTTTGTATAAATTTGACCCTCTTTCAACAAAAATTGTTACTTGCAAATAAGTTATTAGTGCATTTTCATACATTTTCTTTTAAAGTAATTTTCATATAAATAGGATAAACATTTTCTTTATTCATGCTTTAAACTATTTCGATTTAAGTCCTATAAATACTCTGTATTCAATTTCAAATTTATATATGCTTAAACCAAAAGATATTTTATAATAATAACTGGAAGTTAAAGCTATAAAATTTGTAGCTCAAATATGTTTTTTAAGTATTTTCTCATACTCTATTTCCTATTTGTCACCAACAAATATATAAGTAAGTCACACAGCTAGTTCCTCCCATGAGGACTGAAGGTAACCACCATCCTGTCTTCACCACCATAATGGGGTGTAACCTTTAAACTTTAAATGAACCAGAATAAATCCTTCCTGTCTTAAATTGCTTCAGTTAGGTATTTTGTCATCATAATGCAACAAAACCATAAAACTCAATACCAAAAGGAGAGTTACTTCTGAAATTAGTACAACTAAATATCAAATGCTTGAAGTTGTTGGCTTGAGGAGTATAGAATCCTAAGAAACAGAGTGTAAGGGGGCATTCCAATGGGAGATCAAAGAGTAGAAAGATAATAGAAATGTCTGAGACTTTGCTCAAGGGATTTCACAGAGGAACATCATGCCACCTGGAATTGGGTCATGCATGAATGATGTTTCAATCTGGTAAACAGTCTGGCTGCATCCTGCCGATGCATTGAGAAATTTAGTGAGGCAAAATTCAAAAGTCATGGACTAAGTTTTTTCTGGATGGATAAATTTTCAAGACAATATATCAAAAATGCAATGATACTGTTGTCACTCTCTACAATTATTCATATTTATGGGGGGATATTTTTCACCATGAAGCAGACCAGAAATTGTAAAAAAAAAAATATGCCATTTGACAGGCAAAAGAGTATGAGCATATCAGAATTTATGAAGAAGGAAGGAAAGATGGGTGCAGTAAAAAGCACAACTGTTAAAAGGGACATGAAAATATTCACAGTTCTTAAGAAAATAAAAAGTGATGAGGAAAGAAAATTAAAACGTTCAATGGGAGAAACACCAGGGCAGGTATTCTGTGATAGAAAAGGCATTATATTTTATAAAGTAGGTTGAGGGAGAATGCTATCTGTTATCAAGGTTGACATTTGTTAAAGAGATATTTGCCATTTATTTTTGTTCAACTTATGGGATAATTTTGATTATCATGAATGGGAAACAGGATGCAGAGGGCAGCATACTGGAGTCATAGTTTGCTATCTACTGGCTGATCTGACTTTGTTTTAACAAAATGATAATAATAACAAACTGATTTCCCCCTATCCCTGTGTTTCCATGTGTTGAAGACTCATTCCAGACTGTTTCCAGTACTAGGGCCATAGATAAGGTAATTAATGTGAAAAATGTCTCCTATGTATTGGAATGGGTGATTCATTGTGAAGAACAAGAATTCTGTCTCCTGGTATGGGGGAAAGCTCTTGTAATGAAACAGCAGGAGGCAAGAAGGTAGAAAGACTGGGCAAAAACCATCCTGATGGAACAGTGTGCATGATTACAGGTGAGATGGCTATTCTGAAAATGTAGATAAAGATAAACATAGGGAGTGACCACTTTGAGAGGTTGGAGGGTGTATGCTATCTCTTGTTCATATCACATGGAACATTGTTATAATAAATGGGTGTCCCATCTTGTTGTATATAACTATGACTCATAGAAAAACATATATATGTATATATCCATATATATATACATACACATATACACATACATATATACACATATATCTACTAATATATTCATCTATCTATCTATCTATCTATCTATCTATCTATCTATCTATCTATCTATCCATATCAAAGTGTTCTGAAAGCCATAATTAAAAATATAATAAGTAGGTTAACTTAAAATTATTATATAGGAAAATAGAGTGTTTTTTTCTCTTGCTAAAAGCCATGTATTGCCTAAGAAGTCTGTACCTTTTACTGTTACCAAAGAATTCTAAATGTTTTCCTATAAACATATATAAAATTAATTTATAAAATGTTTAAATTTCATTTGTTAAAGTAGTTAAAAACAATCGCATCTTTTTAAAAATAGATTTAGACCCTCAACCTTGTATTTATACTTTGCTAAAGTCTAACACTAATTTCCCCTGTCTATATTTAACATGATTATTTTCCAATTTTATGTATTTTTTTTTTAATTTGGCCTACTGAGTCTGTTATTCTCAGTATGTGCATTGGATGGGGCCATCCATTGGAGCAGTGGCAGCTTCTTTTTGTGTTTGTTTGTTTGATACTTGTCTTTTATTTTTGTTTTTGTCATCAAGTCTATGATTTATTGAAAACGCCACACCATTACTTTTTTTTCAACTTGTTATTGAAATTCTTATAAGGAATGTCTGTTTGAGTTTAGACTTCGTTAACCCACTGCATTAGAATCGCCAAAGAGATTTATAGAAACAAGAATTTCTAGCCTCAAATCTAAGTCCTGATTCAGAGGGTCTTGGATAGAGTTCAGGATTCATTTTATACTGAGATGATCAAATAATTCTTTATCTATTTACTTTTATTTTTAATTTTATTTTTTACATTCTAGCTATTGCACTCTCCTGATCCCCTCTCCTACAGTTCCTTATTCCATTCCTCCTCCCCACTGTCTCCAAAATGATGTTCACCCCTCCAAGGCCTGCCCACTCCCTGTGGCCTCAAGTCTTTCAACAGTTAGACACGTCTTCTACCACTGAAGCCAGATGGCAGTCTTTTGCTCTATATGTGTCAGGGGCCTTGAATCAGGTCCTGTATGCTGCCTGGTTGGTTGGTGGCTTAGTGTCTGAGAGATCTCATGGGAGTCCAGGTCAGTTGAAGTGCCTGGCCATCCTATGGGGTCACCTGTTTTTTCTTCTTCTTTTCTTTTCTTTTTTTCTTTCTTTCTTTTTTTTGGTTTTTCAAGACAGGTTCAAGACATGGTTTCTCTTTATAGCCCCGGCTGTCCTGGAACTCACTCTGTAGACAAGGCTGGTCTGGAACCAAGAAATCTGCCTTCCTCTGCCTCCCAAGTGCTGAGATTAAAGGCATGCACCATCACTGCCTGGCACCCTCCTCTGCTTTTTCCAGCCTTTCTCTAATTCAACCACAGGGGTCCCTAACTTCAGTCCATTGGTTGGATGCAAGTATCTGCATCTGTCTCAGTCAGCTGCTTGTTGAGCCTCTCAGAGGACAGCCACGCTAGGCTCCTGTCTGTGATCACACTGTAGCACCAGTAACAGTGTCAGGCCTTGGAGCCTCCCCATGAAATGGATTCCAAGTTGGGCTGTCACCAAGTTGGGCTGTCACCGGACCATCTTTCCCTTAGTCTCTTCTCTATTTTTGTCCCTGCAGTTCTTTTAAGACAGGAACAATTCTAGGTCAGAATTTTTGACTATGGGATGGTAATCCCATCCCTCCACTTGAGGCCCTGTCTTTCTACTGGAGGTGAACTCTATGAGTTCCCTCTCCCCACTCTTGAGCATTTAATCTAAGGTCTCTCCCTTTGAGTCCTGAGAGTCTCTCACCCCCCAGGTCTCTGATACTTTGTAGAGGATTCCTCCCAGGTCTTGCCCCTAGGTTGCATATTTTCATTTATTCTGCTGGGCCTCCATGCTTCTCTCCTGTCTCTTCCCCCTATACCTCACCATGTTCTCCCTTTCTCCCCACTCCCCTCTCCTACCCAAAGTCCTTAGTCATCAGGGAACTGAAAACCAAAATGACCCCAAGATTCCACCTTACACCAATCAGAATGGCTAATATCAAAATCTCAGTAGACAACACATGTTAGAGAGGATGTGGAGGAAGAGGAACACCCCTCTATTGCTGGTGGGATTGCAATCTGGTACAACCACTCTGGAAAACAATCTGGATGTTCCTCAGAAAATTAGAAATAGATTTACTGGAAGAATCAGCTATAACACTCTTGGGAATATACCCAAAAGATGCCCCATTATACCACCGGGACACGTGCTCCACTATGTTCATAGTGTCCTTATCTGTGATAGCCCGAAGCTGGAAACAACCCAGATGTCCCACAACAGAAGAATGGATACAGAAAATGCGGTTTATTTACACAGTGGAGTACTACTCAGCTATTAAAAATGAGGACATCCTCAATTTTGCAGGCAAATGGATGGCACTAGAAAATATCATCCTAAGTGAGGTAACTCAAACCCAAAAGGACATGCATGGTATGTACTCACTAATAAGTAGATATTAGCAAAATAGTACAGAATATCTAGGTTACAATCCACAGAACTCAAGAAGCTTAACAAGCAGAAGGGCCCAAGTGAGGACCCTTCAATCCCACTTGAGAGGGAGAAGAAAATAATCACAGTGGCATCCTCTTAGAGGCTACCTCTCTAAAGATAATTAAAGCAGCCTACTTCCAAAAGTCATGAATTGCCATTATCTTCTCAGTTAGAGGTAAGATCTACTTAAGATCTGCCCTTTCTATGCTGAGATTTCTGTATGGCTTGGTCTAGTGAAGATCTTGTGCATGTTGTCCCTGTCACTATCAGTTTCAACGTACAACTGTCATGTTGTATTTGGAAATACTGTTTTCCTGTGGTGGTCCACTTCCTCGTGTGTTTAGGACACTTCTGATATGTCTTCTGTAATGATTCCTGAACTTTGATAGGGTAAAGTGTGATATACATGTTCCATTTAGGGCAAGGCACCCTGTAGTCATATAGTCTCTGCATGCTGATCAGTGTGGTTCTCTGCTTTAATCACTATCAGCTGCAAAAAGAAGCTTCCCTAGTTAGGGTTGAGAGATGTACATCCATGGGTAGAACAATAGGCCTCTAGAGTCAATGCAATACTATGACAATTTAGCAGAATAATGGAAATAGTTTTTTGTTTGTTTGTTTGTTTTGTTTTGTTTTGTGTAGGGCTTATGACATACCTAGCACGACCTTATTATATTTCTTTTGGTATGATGGATATTTTCACAATACTGATCTTGCAATGCCTGAGCATGTGAGGTCTTCCCATCTTTTGCTTTTTTCAGCATCTTTCTTCAATGTCCTAAAGTTGTCATTGCACAAGCCTTTCACATTTTTGGTAGGATTTATTCCAGAATATTGTTTAAGGGTAATTTTTATTCCCTTCACTTGTTTATTGCTCTAAATAAAATTGAAATTGAACAGAGGACTGTGAGTAGACATTCTCATATTTCCAGATTCTAGGAAGAAATGTTTGGATGATTCTCCAATGTGCATGATGTCGGATATAGACTTCTTCTGTATTGCTTCTATTATATTGAAATATTTCCCCCTTTATTCCTAGATTCTCCAGGACTTCTAGATGTCAGGTTTTGACAGAAGAAGATCTGTGTCGGCTATGACTATCATGTGGTTTCTTTGTATGTCATGGGTCGCATGTATTGATTCACATGTTGTATATCATTCTTGCATGTGTAGTATGATGTTTCCTTCATCAGGGTGGATAATCTTTTTGAAGAGTTCTTGAATTTGGCTTGCAAGTATTTCATTGAGAAGTTTTTCTGTCTACATTCACCACATAGATTGGACTACATTTTTCTCTTTTAGTTGTTGAGTCTTTGCCTAGTTTTGATTTCAGGTTAATACCTCAAATACCTTAAACTTAATAATCTGAAATTAAAGTATAAAAAGTAATAAAATACTTTCAAAATTAAATAATGAAGAGGTCAAAGATTATTCTCAAAATATTCTTTCTCTAAGTCAATTTTTCTCTTTACTGATTTAATTATTCTCATCTTTCTTAACTTTTTAAAAGTGATTCCTTATTTATATAGTGGTGCTATGAATTAATAAGGAAAAATTGTTATTAAAATGCAAGTCAGAGCTAGGGACAGGCTCACAGGAACTAATGATTATTGGGAAAGCATGAAGCTTGAAGAGCTGCACTCAAATACCCAGAACCAAGTTAAAAACTGACAGAGGCAGGGGTCTACCACTAATTACTGCTTTGGAATTTGGGGACAGTAGGTTTTCAGTGCAAGCTTTTTTTTTTTTTTTTTTTTTTTTCCTGAAAGAACGGTTGCTTTTCAATTCCAGACACAAAGCAGACAAATCTGTAGCAGAAGAGGAGTTATATGAGAAAGCTTAACAACGGGGCAGGAACTCTGCTGTTCTATAAATCGTCTTCTTGAATATTTTAAAAGTCCTAACTGGCCCCTAGTCATGTCCTCTAGCATTGAACCCAGGGGAGCTCTTTAGCTGAACTGTAGCACAGCAGATCTTATCACCATAGTTGGAGAAATAGCACATTACTATGTACAGTCGGTTAACTACTATGGACTAATAATATATGCTATACTTTTATTACATTCACTTGAGCGACAGATGTATATGTCTGTTTGCATGACAGAAGAAGGTATCAGATAGTAGATGGTACCATATCCTACTGTAGATGGCTGTGAGACACCATGTGGTTGCTAAGAATGGAACTCTGTACTCTGGAAGAGCATCCAGTGTTCTTAAACACTGAGCCATCTCTCCTGCTCCTAAGTGTATGCTATACTTTACGCAAGATACTATGAAATATGTGAGAGTTTATGTCTATGTTTGTTTTCACAAGTAAAATAGAATTTGAGAATGTGAAGAGAGTACTTTATCTTTTATTTTAAAATAAAATTATATTGCAAGTCCATGAGATGTGAGGGGAAGAGCAAGCTTTCTTCAATACTTCAGTATCTACTTGATAGATTATAACTGTATTACCTGCGCTAAGTAAGAAACCTTCAAAGACAATTAACTAGTCTTGGTTTATGCTTTCTCTGTTACTAAAGCTCATTTTCTTTGAGTATGTGTGTATGTGCCTTCATGCTCATGTCGAAATACTAATGAGCCAAAATGAAAAGAAAAACAGGAGGTGTAATTGAAAGTTCAATTTCTGTTTGATTCTGTTAAAAAATCATTTCAATATGAATCAAAAACTAGTCATCAGTTAGATTGAGTTTAAATCCTAAAATGCTCTTTCATTTTCACGTTCATTTAGGCAGACAAAGACCACAAGGGAGCATAAAAGAAAAGACAGGAAAAGAGAGTGAATAGAAACAAGAGAGAAGGAAGGACCAGAGAGGCTGAGATAAGAGCTGGAACGTGGGGATCCACTTGCTCACTTCCCAGCCTTTCATGCCCTCCAGTGTGACCTTAATACAGGTACCTTATTTCTAAGCACCTTAACATCACAATGTGAATTTTAACAACTAATTCATTTTTCATCATTGCCATATGTTGTTTTGTTATCATATGTTTTGATTCATTTATGCTCTGATTAAGATATATACAGAAGAAAAGGGAGTAAAATAAGGCTGGAATTTATACTCAGCAAGGGATTTCTGTGGGAATAAAATCCTATGTCATATATATATATATATATATATATATATATATTACACCTCCTTATTTTCTTTTCATTTTTGGTTCACCAGTGTTTTTGACAGCATGCATGTGAAAGACCCACAACGTGAGGACTCCCTCACGTTCTGACTCAGGAGAGGCGACACCCCAAAATCACCCACAAGAAACTATCTTGCTGCAACTGCAAGAGGATTTTTATTCGAGAGCGTTCTCGGGCCCATGGTCATACACCACGCAGGGGTAGAGGACCATGGCGCCCCGAGTAGCTGAGTAAGGGGGTATTTAAAGGAAGAAACCACAATTCATGGAGGTGGGGAGGGCGTTGTTGGAAAATACCAAAAATACCAGTTAAGAGTCACAAGGAAGTATAAAGTCACAAGTGTCAGGTTATCTCTCAAGACAGTTTCTAAGAGCCCCTAACAATCTAAGAGCCCCTAAAGATAGCACATTTGCATTGCAGGTTCCAGTAATGGTCAGGGTGCCATTCTTTGAATTGAACCCAGGAAGCGGGTAGGTGGAGGAATGTCGCTATCTGTTTTATGACCAGTACCTGGAGCACTAAGCCACAAAGGCTACACTCCCAAGCCTGGGCCCAAAAGCCTCGAATTTTGTTTTTACTTTGCTATACTTTTTTAATACTTCTTCACATGCATATACACAGATATTCAAACAAAGAAAATGAGCTTTTTAAACAGAAAACATAAACCAAGGTTGCTGTTAATTGCCTCAAAGGTTGGTTGTCAGTACAACTATAATGTATCAAATTTGTAAATTTGTAAATTTCACTATTCTAAATGATATTTTCCAATATTTGCTGTTTGGGAATTAAAAGAATTATGAAACTCTTAGTGCCTTTATCAGTTTAAGCTGCTCTATTCAATGTATCTGAGCTGGCTAATTCAAACCGCAAACAAGAGCTTCTCACAGTTGTGGAGCATGGGAAGTATGAGATCTGCCACAGATGGAGAGCCTGAGAAAGGCTTACTTCTACTTTGCAGAAGGTCACCGTACTGGCTGGTTTTGTATGTCAACTTGACACAAGCTGCAGTTATCACAGAGGAAGGAGCCTATCTTGAGGAAATGCCTCAATGAAATCCAGCCGTAAGGCACTTTCTCAATTATTGATCAAGGGAGGGGGACCCAACCCGTTGCGGGCAGTGCCATCCCTGGGCTGGTAGTCTTGGGTTCTATAAGAAAGCAAGTTGAGCAAACCAGGGGAAGCAAGCCAGTAAGTAATACCCCTCCATGATCTCTGTATCAGCTCCTTCTTCTTGACCTACATGAGTTCCAGTCCTGACTTCTTTTGGTGATGAACAGCAGTATGGAAGTGTAAGCTGAATAAATCCTTTCCTCCCATACTTGCTTCTTGGTCATGATGTTTTATGTACAATACAAACCCTGACTAAGACAGTCTCTATGTAAAGTGTGTTTGTGTGTATACTGGGTGCTTGTGTGTGTGTACTTGTATGTGTGGGTGCATGTATGTATGTGTCTATAGGTAAGTGTGGGGGGAGAGGTGGGGGGAGAGCACATAAACAAAAGCAGGCACTTTGTCACTGGACACCCTCATGACTCAATTGTCTTTCAAATAGAATCATTTGGATGATGACAATGTCCTAATGTGCCTACAACATTTTCTGTAAGTTTCTACAATTGATTCAAGTGTTGTGCAAATGTATAGTTAAAATTGGGAGGTTTGTCCTTTAAAACTTTTTGAAGGACAGAGAGATGTATTATAGCCTTCTTCCCTTCCACCACACATATATTTGGTTCACCATAGAAGAGCAAAGTGTGCAGGCTTCACATAACCTCTTAGCTACACCATAATTCTCAAGTTCAACATTGATGTATCTGGGGCATACACATGAATATTGAATTCATAAGATCTCACCTTAAACATCAATATATACAAACTTTAAAAGTAGTTAGCTGAAATAAATTTTAATACAATACACCATAATTGTTCACCTGGATTTATTCTAATGGTGTCAGTGTTCATTGGGGAAAACAATGTTTCCCTCAGCAATGCCATTTTACTAAACAAAGTAGCAAAAATGTGGTTGCAAGGAAAGGGCATTTCTTTTTCTTTTTCTTATGCTAGACAACAGGCTGACACACTGCAGGAACTTCTAAGGCCACCCTTGGAATTCATTAGATTCCTTTATGTTCTGATTTAAATATATACAAAAGAAAAGGGGTAAGAATAAGGCTGGAACTCAGACACAGTAAGAAATTTCCATGGGAATAAAATCTATTGTTAGAAAGATAAAGAGTAACCCTGCCTAGGAAGCAAACAAATAAAAAACTGCCCTGAGCTTGGTTCTTTCGTTAGGAAGTGCAAAACATTGCATTTGATGAAATTGTTTTAAGAATTACCAGAGGTCTGGGATAGCATTAACTTCTTCCAGAGGGGATTTTCATTTTCTTCTGCCCTGCATCTCTCAGCACATGCTGGCCGTGCTTTCCAAATCCAATTTCAGACACTGAGAGCTGCGATGGGCAGTAGAGTCGCCTGACTTCCTTTATGGAATTCTGTTCATTGTTATTATGCCTGAATGGAGGCTATTTAGGAAGGACACTTGATCAGCTCTAAATTTCAGCTTCGATCCTCCTAAACTGAAAACTACTCCAAAGGTTTTG
This sequence comes from Mus caroli, assembly GCF_978045245.1. NCBI lineage: Eukaryota > Metazoa > Chordata > Mammalia > Rodentia > Muridae > Mus > Mus caroli. The sequence goes on from NW_028227271.1 coordinate 74,819,490, forward strand.
GTAACCAGTTTTAGAATTGAAGTCATGTCCCCCTAGGGTCTCCTTATCTCCATCTCCTAATGGTCTATGACCTGTTATTCCTCACATCTGTCAAACCTTCCTTCTATCCACTGTCTATTATTCTTTTTTTTTCTAACTCACTTTATTTGGAACAAATGTTAAATGTTACATGTTTTGTATATTTTTAAATAATTTCCATTTTCAGGAAAGAATACAGTATGCGTGGAATTTAAAAACTGAATATAGGACAACCTCATTAAGCTTCCTCAGTGCCACACAGAAAACTGACTCAGGTTTTTATTCATCATTATTTACGTGACATGCCTGAGTCATGTAAAAAACTGAGTTGGTTTTAGAGTACTGAAGAAAACCATCAGCCTGAATTATTCATGATAATTAAAACAAAACTATTTGTATATTCACACATGTGGAATTGTGCGGACCTTTCCTTTTAGTGGTTAGCCCATTCTGAGCTGACAGTGGGGATTTGAATAAGAGCAAGAATAGCATGAGCTTTATTCAGAGATGTCTTCAAATCTAGGATGAGTTCAAGTACACATTGTTACATGCCACTAATGACAGAAACAAAGTCTGAGGCCAGTCTGTGTTGTCCTGTGATCATCCTGCAATGATTGTATTTAAAGAAACATCTACTGCCAATTATGCTGCATGAACATTTCTGTTTCCAACAGGCAAGGTAGACAGTAGTTAGGTGGGACAGCTTCTGCCAGAACTCTTACAGTGTATTAGTATTTATTTATTTATTCATTTATCTATCTATTTATTGTTTTAAGTTTCATTTTTCAGTTGAAATTATCACACATACACACATACATACATATGTACATACATAAACTGTATTTTGATCATACCCAATATTCACTTTCTCACTGCAACTTCCCCACTGGTTCCCCAATATATTTCCCTCTCAACTTCATGTCCTTGCTTTATAATTTTAACTAAAATCAATTAATCAAGTGACTCTAGTCAGTGCTTCCCTTATGTGTATGGATGTAGAGTCATCCACTGTGGCATGGGGAAATATTCAGTGGTCATTCTCCTATAGAAATGTTATTCTCCCTGGCCCCAAAAGCCAGCAACTAAAACAGTCTTCCGTGTAGAGATGGAGCCATGGGAACCCCACCACCCTCCATCTGAACTGTGGCCTGGCTTGATCTTGAGCTAGTCTTTTAGGTGAGTATGTTGAGAGTTCAGGCATTCAAAGTCATATTACCTCCAGCTGACAGCGCCTCACAGCAATCCTCTTCACCTTTCACCACTTAGCTTCCTTTTATCTTTTATTGAAAATAGATCATTTTCTCATACATAGAATCACCACTTTTCTGTCTCTCATTAGAAAATAACACAAGCTGAAGTGCTCAAGTGAGGATACCTCAGTCCCACATAGGAGAGGGAAGAAAGCAATCACAAGTGGGAAGGGAGGGAGGGAGCTGGGAGGGAAAGTAGACTGGGTGTGGGGGAGTGTGGGGGAGTGTGGGGGAGTGTGGGGGAGTGTGGGGGAGTGTGGGGGAGTGTGGGGGAGTGTGGGGGAGTGTGGGGGAGTGTGGGGGAGTGTGGGGGAGTGTGGGGGAGAGGGGAACTTGACCTGGTGATCTGGTATTGGGTGAGGGAAAAATAGCTGAATCCCTGAGGGCCAGCAGAAAGAATGTAAACAGGCAACCTCAGGAAATAGGAGGTTGGGGGGAACCCCCAGAATGTATGAGAGACCCAGGAGGTGAGAGACTCTCAGGACTCAAAGGGAGGGACCTTAGATGAAATGCCTGACAGTAGGGATAGGGAACTTATAGAGCTCACCTCCATCAGGTAGACATCAAGTGAGGGATGGGGTTGTCATGCCACAGTCATACTGCTGCTGACCCATAATTGTTCCTGTCTGAAATAATTACAGGGATGGAAATAGAGAGGAGCCTGAGGGAAACAGGCCCAAAGTGGGATCCAGCTCAAGGGGAGGTTCCAAGGCCTGACACTATTACTGAGGCTATGGAGCCTCACATAACTGCATGAGCTTGAGATGTGATGTCTATTTAATACTATGTGCAAGGGTGTAGTAACTTCCTTTTCTCTCATTGGAGAATTCTGTAAAATGCACTTTGATCACATCCACTTTCTTTTCCCAACTGTTCTCACATTCAAGTCCCCTTTTCTACACATACAATATTGAAGTGATTTCTAATTATGTCTTCTAGAATACCTGGTTTTACTGGTAAATTTTTCATTATCTTTGTTATTTTACATAATACTTACTAGACAAGGGTAGTGTCAGGCTCCCTGTCATGATCAAATAGTAATTTGCAGCCTTTAAATAAAATAAGAAACAAATACAAGTAAAATAAATCATGTATATTAATAGATATAAACACAACAAGAGTTTTGAACATTTGATTGAAATATCATTAAGTTATAATGTCTAGCTAAAGTTTTGTTATGCCCTTCCTTTCAAATAAAAGCAATCATTACAATTGACTCTTTTTAAAGCATTTAATACAATATAAGGTGGAAGTAGCTCATCTTTAACAACAATGGCTGATTATTATTCTAAGTTGTGTGGGTTGATGGTCCAAAGTGCTATTTTGAACCAACATTGGTCACTCCTCCCATGAAGAAACAGCTAACATTTTTATATGTTAATAATTCATATAATCATGAGAGGAGAACAAAAGCAGAAACTTCCGGTGGGCAGGGAAATGTTAAATGGTAGAGACAAAGAATATGGCAGCTTTTCAGTAACAGAATTATCTCCTCTGCACATATTTGAGTAAGGAGCTGTAATAGTGTGTATGTTCTATTTCACAAAAAGATTTGCCATTTGCTGGCATATAGAAGAAAATAATGATCTATTCTCATTTCTAACAAGTGGATGCAGAAGTTGTAATTTGTGTTCTGTGTGCATACTCAAAGCAGCATACTTAAAAAGTCAAGGGTCGAAATTGACTGCAAGAACTGTAAAAAGTCTAAATTTAACGAGCTTTTGTAGCCAGGACGATTGCTCTGAGGACAATTTAAACAGTGAAAGAAGTAAGTGGTTTTGTGCAGCAATCCCATGTGAAATCTTCAGGAAGAAAGCGCAGTTTCTATTATAATAAATAAAGTGAAAGCAAAGTCTGTGCTCTGGAGAACACAATGTCAGTGCGAATGAACTAACCAGGAGCTGGGACTGTAGCTCAGAACATAAACATTATGTCAGTCCTTAACACAAATGACTTATGCTCTAACTTTGCATGCATAAACAAGTGACCCATTACCAGCTCCTGACCTCTAGTTTGTTTGGGATTCTTTTTTCCTCCTAGTGATTTTTATTATTGAAACAATAAGGGAAAATGCTGCTCTGGACTCACGGTTGATGAAATGAAGTTAGAACTATCTATACATTACCAAGAATTCACATTTTCTAAACCTTGCAAAAGCTACTTGAGATTCACAGCATCATTGCCAATTTCTGCTTGTTCTCCTCTGTTGTTATCTGAAACCTAGGAGCAATTCTTGGAGAAACTGGTTTTGGTAAATATATCAAAGAGGGAACTTTTTAATGATCCCGCAGCTAGAGGAAAGAAGAGAGCTGGCTGCTTCTGCCTTGTGAAATCTTAAAAGGAAAAGATACGGGTGTTTCACTTCCCTTTTTTAATTGCCACAGGTTCCCAAGGTAAGCAAAAGATAAATTATTTGAGAAGAGAAATAAGGATTGTCAAAAGTTCTTTGGTGTACTGAAGACATTATTCACTTTCTAATATGTATTTATGAAATATTTATGAAAGTATTAAGAAACACCTTGCTTTGTAACAAAAAATACAGCAAGGAAAATAAGTTACTAAACTATAGTTATTCAGGTTCTCGAGGTGGAAAAGAAAACAGTGATTTACAGACAAGTCTGCACTCAGGTTGTGGTCTCCTTTAAGAAAGGGCATGATGTCATAGGCTAGTGAGGCTGTGCATAACATTCAAAGCTACCACATTTTGATTGATTTTTTTCTCACTAAGTTGTTTTCCATTATTCTATTGTCACTGGTTCTTCTTGGTTGCCAAAAGTCTAATCAGAAGTGAGGTCCTTTCACATTACACACTTTTATTAAAATCTTAGCTGGGTACTAGGTTACTTTTGTGCATTGAGGAGAGAGAGTATGGTGACTAAACAGGATGGATCTTGGAAGCTGGACTCTGCAGTGCACTTAACAATGTTGTCATCTTAGGACAGCCAACGGGGGCTTTTTCTATAGTTCACCGTTATCACCTTTTATTAACTTTGGAAAATTGTATCATGTACCTAATCTAATTCCTGGCACATAGGGTTTTTTTTGTTTGTTTGTTTTTCCAGTAAAGAATAGTAAATAAGATAAATGAGGAAATGAGACGTAAAGACATCAGTGTTCTCTATGCTGTGTGTGGAGGTCAGTGCACAACTGTGTGGAGTTGCTTCTCTCCCTCAAAATTTTCATGTGTTCTGCGATTGAACTCAGGTGTCCGCGACTGGGAGGCTGGCCCCTTTACCCACTGTATAATTTCTCTGAAACTTATTTTACCATTTGTTAATTATGAGTACAAACTCACACATTAATGTGATGACATGGATATTTATTTTTATGTTAAAATTAAAATCTTGGTGAATGCTGCTATAGGAGGCAGAATATTTACAATGCTTTTCAAAGTTGAATGCCATTTTGCCACTGAAAAACTATGTTACTATTTAAAGGGCAATATCACAGTCCCGATGGACTGTCCTATGCAGACAACTTAACCATTTAATTGATTAAGGATAGTATATTATAGATGATACGAAGGGCAACATAATTTCAATAAGTACATCTAAAATGGATTCAGCTTAATTTTTAAAAATCATTTTTCTGTAATGTGAAACAAACATATCCTTGGTCCCAGCCATTTCATTCTTAAACATACCTTGGTCTGGTAGTCAACACATAGATACCAATAGGTCAATCCTCCTGACTGCTTGGGATGAAGTCCTATTCTTAACTATTTTTCATCTCTTTCACCTTGCTGACACTAGAAAACTTAGAGCCAAAGGATCATACAGTATTGACAGTATGAATAGAGATAATGGGATATCTCAAAAGTACTAACATCATGATTATAATATGATTTACAAACATAGTAAAGGATGAATCCAACGGTTTATATACCTGTTTCTATGTTTATTCATTTACTTATTTAATTTATATAGTTATTTTATAATAGACCTTATATCTTTTCAATATTGCCAAGTAATTCTAGCATCTCTAGACAGTATAATCAAAAATAAAAATTTCCCTCAAGCATGAAAGTCCTTACAACCGATCAAGAAGAGAATAGAAACAACATGTTAAATCCCTTTGTCAATGTGCTGCTCATCAGATGTATGTTCATGGCTGGCTCCCATCTTCTGTTTAAGATGCCTTCATTAGCATGTTCTCTAAGTTGCAGCATATGTCTCTTGACTGTACCTTACAGTAATTTTTAGTAGATAATTTCTCATCTTGAAGCAGGCAGAATATTTTCTTTACCAGATACTATATACACAAAGCCAGTAGTAGTAATTATTATGGTGTTGACTTGAAGAAGACAGGTGTCATTTTTTTTTTCTGAAAACATATATACTGTGGTTCCAGCAAAGGCAAGATGATGGCAGCTTTAGAAGTTGGCAACAGTGGCCTTTAATGATGCCCAGGACAAAAACATATGTAGTAATAGGTCTCTGCTTCAAATTTCATGCAATTGCTCCTATGCCAAAGCTTGGATCTTAGTATAAGAATGGAGCTCTTGACTCTAGCTACATATGTATCAAAAGATGGCCTAGTCGGCCATCACTGGAAAGAGGCCCATTGGACACACAAACTTTATATGCCCCAGTACAGGGGAACGCCAGGGCCAAAAGTTGGGAGTGGGTGGGTAGGGGAGTGGGGGACAGGGTATGGGGGACTTTTGGGATAGCATTGGAAATGTAAATGAGGAAAATACCTAATAAATATTTTAAAAAAAGAATGCTTTACTTTACTTTGCTCTTCTCTTCTCTCTTCTCTTCTCTTCTCTTCTCTTCTCTTCTCTTCTCTTCTCTTCTCTTCTCTTCTCTTCTCTTCTTTTCTTTCTGCTAACAAAAATTCCTCTTTGCATATATTTCAAATAGCACAATCACTTAACTATCAAAAGAATTAGTAAGTTTGGCAAAAACATAGTATCCAGAATGAAAACATTAAATCATAGTGTCAGTTAAAGATAGATATCATGGTCCATTCATTTGTGGAAGATTTCATCTCCTTTGTAGGGGTAAGCTTCACATGATGGTATAACAGATTTGCTCTACTAGTGGATTATAGAATCTGCTCCCATTTCTTGTTATGTCCGTCTTTAAAGTATACTCTGTCTTTCAAGTCAGAAAACGCTAGATCTTTGTTGAGTCAATCCTGTTTTTTAATTTCTGATCAATGAGATTTCAATCCTCATAAAAGTTTATCTGGTTTTGTCAGGCTTCTTACATCCAACTCATCTAATTGAATCATTAAATATAACTTTAAAATTCCTTATCAGTTTTGATTGAGTTATTGGAAATAACTGTGCACACAGCAGAGGGGATCATATCTAACACCTGAAGAATTACTAGGAGGTGAATTAAACTTCTTTGTGGTTGGTTTCCTTCAAAAAATATTACAGAGATGGATTTTCTGCACTATTATCAGTATAGATTCAGGAGATGGCCTTATTTTCCAACTATGCATCTATACTGTACTGGGTTGACTAGAATCTTGCAGAAGTAGGGGCTTAGCTAGAATACCATAATGTGGCCTAACTTGGACAGTGAATCCTTACTGTAAAGAATGAAAATAAGATAGTTAGTTGATTAATCATGCCCATTCAAGGAAACCATTAATAGTGATTAATAATCTTGAGCTATAATGAAGCTCTTCCTGTTATTTCAGAGACTGACATATGGCAGGCATCTTCCTAACCATGAAGCAAGCATACTTTGAAAGGTGTATGATCTCAGGAGATGAGTCTTCGTTGTAATGTGTTCTGCATCATGGTTTTTAACTGCCCCCTTTGCAGATGACATTTAAAGAGTATCATAGGAAGAAGACCTATTTGCCAGTTGTGTGGGCTGTTTTCTTGTGGTGTCCTCAACCTCTTTGGTTCCTTCAGACCTTCCTTTTCTTCTTCAGCTGGGTTCCATAAGCTCTGCCTAATATTTAGCTTGGGTTTCTGCATCTGTTCCAGTCAGTTGGTGGATAAAGCCACTGATGACTATCATGGGAGGCTATGGTCTACAAGTATAGCAAAGTAGCATTACAAAACATTTTGTTGACTTTATTATCTAGCCTTCTCTCATTTGTCTGTTTATCAGCCTATCTATCTATCTATCTATCTATCTATCTATCTATCTATCTATTTATCTATCTACTATCATCTATCTATATTGTGGGTCTGTTTGGTTCTATCCAGGTCTCTGGGCTCTCAAGCTGGTTCCTGGCCCTCCAGGCAGTGAGCTACCTCATGTTATGGGTCACAATGAGGACCAGTAATTGGCCACTCCATCCCTGCATCATTATTACCCCAGCACATGTTGCAGGTAGGGCAGACTGTAGGTCAAAGTTTTTGTGGGTGTGTTTATGTCCCAATCTCATCACTAGAATCCTTGCCAGGTTACAGAAGATAGCTGTTTCTGACTCGATGTCCCCCATGACTAGGGTCTCCCTCATAGATTTCTGGGAGCTTCTTCCATTGCACTAGGCTTCTACCATGTCCTTGAAATGCCTCACGATTCCAGTTGTCTCCCTCAGTATTGTGCGTTCTTCCTCCAACCTGTTCCCTCTTGCTCTCATATCTACCTGCCCCCAGGCCAATCCCCAAATCTATTCTGTTTCCACTTCCCAGAGGGATCCACATGTCCCAGCTCCCATGAGCATTCCTTGTTACTTAGCCTCTCTGTTTGGGTAGATTGTAGTATGATTATCTTTTACTTTATAGCTAATAATCACTTGTAAGTGATTACATACTATGCTTGTCTTTGTGGGTCTCAGTTACCCTACTCTGGAAAAAAGTATTTTCTAGTTCATCCATTAGACTCAAAGGGGCTCACAGAAGAGACTAAACTGAAAATCTGGGAGCCTAAATGGATCTGATGTAGGTCATCTGCATATTGTAGTTGTGTAGCTTGGTCTTCATGTGGGACACCTATCAGTAGGAGCAGAGACTGTTTCTGACTCTTTTGCATCCCTTTGAGACCCTTTTTCTCCCACGAGGTTGCCTCCTCCAGCCTTAATATGTCTTGTTGTGGCATCATATGCAAAGATTGATTGATATTCTTGAGGCTCCTTCCATTTAATGAAAGGAAATGGAAGAAGAATGAATCTGGGGAAGAGGGGAGGTGTGTATGGTGGAGAAGAGAGAGGGGAAACTGCTGTCAAGACTTAATATCTGAGAGAAGAATAAAATTTTAAAGTATGTGGTTTTTTTTTTTTAAGAAAATTCGTCTATTGTGGTTTGTGGGAGGGACAAATGTTGCTCATCTCATCAATGTGCCAGCTGTCTCATAAAAAAACCCATGGTAAAAACTCCTATAAGCGTGACAAGTCAGTGGTCTCTCCAGCTGCCCTCTTATCAGGTTATCCCTTTCCTGAATATGTAGGTTGGCCCATTGCTCTCTCTTGCCACAATAAACCTTGTGATCTTATTTGATCTGCTGTGGGGTTCTTTTTCTTTTTCTTTTCTTTTCTTTTTTCTCTCTTTTCTTTCTTTTATTTCCTTCCTTCCTTTCCTTCTTCAATTCTTTCCTTCTTCAATTCTTTCTTTCTTTCTTTCTTTCTTTCTTTCTTTCTTTCTTTCTTTCTTTCTTTCTTTCTTAGATTATAAACTGTCATGATGCTAAGTCCAATGGAAGTTCTTTGATACTAAGAATTGTGAAATTGCTGTGTATAGTTTTATTAGCCAGGAAGTCTGAGAACTTGAGGAGTTGATTTAACAGATAAAATCTCATAGAAGACAGAGGAGGCAAATCTTTCTTCCTTGAAGAAGAAAAATAAAACCCCAGTATTTTCCCTTCAGACCTTCTAATGAGTGAATTGTGGATAATTTTATGTATTTTTTCTGACTTAAGTGTGCTTTTCATTTAAAACATACTTCTATAGTGGCTTCTGTACCAATTATATTATGTGACATTAGCCAGATAAGTTCACGTTTAAAATTACTGACTAGAAACAGTACAGAGAGTCTTTTGTTTGTTAGTTTCTGGCAAATCATTCCATACTAGAAAACCAACTTTTTGGGTAGGATTTTGTTATTTAAATAATAACCAATGAACAGAACATAGCTACACTTAATAATTGCTATTTTTGAACTACAAATAAGGGTTTCAATATTAATTTTCATTTTAAATGCATGACTAATGAGGAAATAAAAAACTATAATACAGTAAACTGTGATTATTTTTGGAAGCAAATTCATAGGTATTTAGCTTAGTCTTTAGATCACAAAACTGTTAAGTGTGATTTAGAAAGATAAAGTTTCATTATTTGAGCCTTCGAGTTCCTCAGAACTTTGTCATTGTCCAGCCATTTCGCCAGGAATAATTAGTGCAATAAAGAGCTGAATCTAAAGACAGAAGGATAGATTCTCTTGGCCCTATATTTAGCTGCATGTACTTGGGAGCTGGTTAGTTTGATATAAAAGTACATAATGCATACTTCCATTATAAGAGTTATTAAAGTAATTTCTTGTTCAAGTGCTTGTTCAGATAACAAGCCTTCCTTGTGGTTTAAATTCAGTCCATTAAGGGCAATCCTGAATTGAGAAATGACGTTTTCTAAATATCAAAATAATAATTGATGAAAAGTTTCGTTTCTCTCATTGTAATTGAGTATAATTACCATTCTATGTGGTTTCTGGATCAACATGTATTCCACAATCACTGACTACAGTTCACATTTTTAATATTGAAGGATTTTATTTATATTTGAGAATTTATGTGAACTGTATTTATATCATACCCCCTCTCATACCTCTTACCATACTTGCTCCCTCTCAAATTCATGGCCTCCTTTTCCTTAAAAGGGACACACACACACACACACACACACACACAATAGATTACATTTAGTCTTCCTTGTATGTACAAATATTGTAGGGTTGAATTCTTGGTGTTATATTGTCAAGACATCCCTGGACAAGACTGCTTCTTCTTTTAGCAGTTATTAACTGCTATGGCTTATCATCTAGGATGGAGATTTTGAGATTTCCTCTATCAATATTGTCATGCCAAATGTTAAAATCACTGTGCAGGTCAGATTTCCACACATATATTGCCGAGATTTCAAGGGTGCAGCTTCCCTGTCATGAATAGATGTCCACATCTCATATCAGACTTCCAGATCCTCAGGTTCTTACAATATATATGCTCTCTATTCCAAGATGTATCCTGAGCTTTAAGTGTACAGATTGTGTGTAAATCAGTCAGCTGGGAACAGTGTACCCCATAGTCAATTCTTCTTTGCAGGTTGCCAGGGCATTGATTTCTATAATGATCTCCAACTGCTGCAAATGAAACTTCTTTGATGTGGTATGAGAGAAAAGAGACCCTTCAAATAATAATAATGATAATAATAATAATAATATTGACTTTGCCCAGAATTTGAAGGTAAGTTTTCATTGCTGAAGATATCACTCACTTCGAACATATTACTTCAAGGGAGTAAACTGAAAAGACATCAAAGCTTCCTCCCTAAGGGGTAGCTCTCATAGCACCACAATAGCAGGGGATTCACACCTGGGATTGTAGCCAACCAACTGTGGCTTAGACTCTAGAGGAGAAGCTACCAATGCAGCTTTCCTAAACTATTATAATCAATTATCCTTACTTACATACTTCCTCATTCAGACACAGGAAACAGGATAGCATTGACTCCATAGCTGGGAAATTCAAATGTAGATTGAAGAATACTTTTTAAAAATAACATTAATTATTTTAAATGAATCCCTGAAGGGGTATTAGAGGGGAATGGATAAAATTTGAAAGAGAATCTTAAAAAATATTGTTACAGGAAAAAACAGAAAAAAATCTGAATAAAAAGGAAATGCTCTTTAAAAAGTAACGTGAAAATAATAGTCTTGTCTCTTAATTTTTAATAGTATAATACTAAGATATAGATAGAATAGACAGAATACAAGGAGCTAAATTTGAAATGAAAATGATTAAATTCAGAAATATACCAAGCCTATAAGTATCAATAGGTTTCCTTTATCATGTCTGTAAAATATAATTTTAATATGGAAATGTTGAATATGAAGGGAATGTATGTTTCTGTGTCTTTGTTTTGTGTTGTACTCTGGGTAAACTCTATAAACTCTATTCACATTCTTTAAGATTTCTTTGTGAATGACTTCTTTCCTTTTACTATGACCAAATTGGTATTTATTTTCTATGATATATTTTCATATGTGTTGTTCTAACAGTTGAATTCAGATTTTAGAATCAAAATGTTTATTTTATTGTGTACTACAAAAACTAATTAATTTGTTAAAAGCAAAGTGAACATTGATATAATTCGTAGGTTTATAGTGTTGCTTAAACCATGGTTTACAGCCAGAATCACATGTGTTAGTGAATACATTTGGGCTTTAAAGCTGACAGGTGAAGGGCTTTTAGGAGACAAGGTTGCAAGGTTAGGTATTCTATAAATATTGATAAAGGTGCCATAATCTGAAGAATATATGAAGTAATAATATTATTTTAATTAATTTAAGATTATAATATAATTACTTCTTTTTCCCATTCTCATTTTTCCCTCCAAGCCATCTCACGCTTGTTCTCCTGTCATTTTGGCCCACAATGTAAAACAGAGTGCTGATCGAGTTGAGGAATAAGAGACTCATGATTGTCATTGAAGTTAATATGTTGGTGATCATTCTAATACACGAATTTGGAAATAACCAAATAAATGAAACAAATTTTATTCCAGAAAAGAAAAGCTTTTGCACAAATCAAATACCCCTTGATATAATCCACTTTATTAACAATTCTAAATAGAAAATTTTGTGTGATCCCATCAATTTATATGGATGAGATTAGTTACTCTTGATGACATTCGGAGCAAAGTGGTGTCAGTAATTCTTCCAAGAAGAGAACTCTTGGAACTTAACAAAGAACACCTGCTAAAACTTCTAAAGCCAGCATAATCCAGAGCAGCCAGAGGTGAAGGCATCCTTTCATGGAGAAAGGATAGCCTCTCTTGTCTGTTTTATTAAACATAGCAGGAAACTGAGAGACAAAGTAATAAGAAAATAAAATATACAATTTTGATAAGAGCAGATGAATTTCCCTTACATACACAACTGACATATTGATGCAGGAAAACTTAAGGCAGCTAAACAATCTCCTAGAAATAGGAAGTGAATCTTATAGAGTTGTAGAATAAAGTGAGCACACACACACACACACACACACACACACACACACACACACACACACACGTTCATTCTATGGTTTTTCCATGAGCATTTTAAAACTAAGGTAGAAACCTTGGGTTTTGCAGTAGCTACCAATGAATATACGAAGGCATATTCTAGCTTTTTATGCTGACAACTGAAAAGAACTGACCTGTTTGGCTATTTTTCTCTTGGAGGCCTACACTTTTCTGAATAAGAAATGGAGTGAGAGTAGATTTGAGAGAGAGGGGAGGTTTGGGGAAACTGAGGGGAGTGGAGGGCGGAGAAACTCTGGTCGATATGAGAGAGGAATCTATTTTCAATAAAAACAGACATAGAAAGAAGCCTACAATTACATTCATGTTCGAAACAATTCTGTCTGCTTCTGTCTCCTTCAGAGAACCCTACTAGCCTGCACCACTAGAGGCAACTCTATGTGAGATTCCTAGCAGTGGGGGATATGGATCCTGCAGTGACCAATTACTTTAGGCATGCACGACTTCAAGTGGAGGCAAAAGGATGGTGACTCACTCTCAAAGTCTTCAACTTAAACTGTGTCCTGCCTATAAGATGTGTTGGGAGGAAGATAGAACAGAGACAGAGGGAATGACCAATCAATGACTGCCCCAAATTGAGACCCACCCCATGGGCAAGAACCAATCCCTGACACTATTAATAATATTGTTGTGCTTGCAGACAGGAGTTTAGCATAACCGTCCTCTGAGAGGCTCCTCCCAGCAGCCAATGGAAACAGATGCAGAGACTCAACAGTCAAACATTAGATGGAACTCGAGGAGTCTTATGAAAGTGTTGGGAGAAGGATTGTGGGGCATGAAGAGGACAGAGACTCTACAGGAAGACCAACAAAGTCAAGTAATCAGGACCCTTAGAGACTGAACCAACAACCAAAATATGAGCATGAATTGGACCTAGACCCCCCATCACATATGAGCAGCTTGGTTTTCATGCGGGTCCCCCAACAACTAGAGAAGGAACTGTCCCTAAATTTGTTGCCTGCCTGTGGATCCCGTTCCCCTAATTGGGCTGCCTTGTCTCTCCTAAGTGGGAGAGTATGCACCTAGTCCTACAGTGGCTTGATGAATGGGGGTGGGGAGGGGCTCCCTCTTTTAAGAGGAGAAAAGGAGGGATTTTAGGAGAGAAACTGGAAGAAACAGTGGACTGATATTGGGATGTAGAATGAATAATAAATAAAATGGATGCTCATGGCTTTGTATGATTTTCTTAAATCACCTACTTTCTAACTTTTGAACCTTTCTGCCTAAAGTTTTTCTGTTACAAAAAAAAAAACAAAAAACAAAAAACAAAAAACATTTTATAAATCCATAATGAGACTATCTAATTTTGAGCTGATAGATTTAAAAGTTTATGTCCATTGCTCATGATTATAGAGTCTGAATAGATATACACCAGGTTTGTAAATGTCTATTCACCTTTTGCGTACATTTGTTTGTTTTTATTTCTCCTAACCCGACGCTAACAGAGTTTTTGCATGAGAGTTTTTGCATGATTTGACCTTGTCTCAGTCCTTAGTAGAGTTACTACATTTCACTATTTACTATTTTGAAAGTTGTGCCAGTGTTTCCAACATATGTTTTACTTAAGTGAATTTCAAATGGATATCCGAGTGGCTGTGCATACTGCTGCCATCTTTGGTCAGAGTGATATGAATCTCTCGCTTTCACTTCTTATAAAACTTTTTTACCATGAATGACATGCATGTATATAATTTTTATCAAACTTGTCATTTACTTAGTGTGTGCATGAAGTATATAGCCTTATAGCTTGAAACAAGTCAGATATTATTTTTATTTTGCATGTATTAATGTTTTTCTGTGTGCCTGTGTGTGCACCATATGTGTACAGTGCTCTATGAGACCGTAAGAAGTCACTGGATTCCCTGGAATTGGATTTACAAACAGTTGTGAGCTAACTTGTTGGTGTTGGCAACTGAACCCCGATATTCTGGGGAAAAGTATCACAGCCTTTTAACCACTGAGCTTCATCTTTGGCCCAGGATTACATTGAGATTAGAGAAGAATAAGAAAAATTGAATCTATTTTACTTTTATGTATTCCTCTTCCATTACTTTTCTCTCACATAAATTTGGGTTTGCTAAAAGGAAAATTGCATCAGGCAGCCATTAAAAGCTATGTTCAGCTGAACAAGTAGAAACTTACATCAACCCAGCTGAGGCAAAGTTACTAGCTATCCATATAGCTTTGTAAATATTTGAGCAAGCTCAAACTGGACATTAGTGACAGTGCTGGTCAGTGTGATTCCACCATTTGTCTGAGTTAGTGGACACTTAGCTAGGCTTTCATCTGCAGAGAGAAGAACATTTCACACCAAGTAACAGAGAAAGTGTATGTAAGAAGAAAGACATATAACTACACACACACACACACACACACACACACACACACACAAAGAGAAAGAGAGAGAGACAGAGAGAGACAGAGAGAGAAAGAGAGAGAGTTCACTTAGTGTTGCTTGCATGAATGTAGCTAGAGAACATATCTCTTGGGATTGGCTGCCTGATAAATGCCTTGGAACCTTAGAACAGGAGAGAGTCTCTCATTGCTCTTTACTAGGAATGGGGTCTTCTGTAATTTCCCCATCTAACCTGGTCTTATTTAAGCAACTATATTGCTGAATGTTCATGATTGCAACTTCCCTGTCATGTGTAGAAGGCACTATCTGGCAGCAGGTATCTGGTCTTCTTGCTCTTACAGCTTCTTTCTTTTTTGCTCCCTCTTCCATACTTTACCTTGTCGCTTACTAGGAGCAGTTGCTGTGTAGATGTTCTAATTAGGGTGGGGCACCCCAGAGTCCATGATGTTGTTCCCTTGAACCTTAGTTGAAGAGCTTGCTTTGCAAATGTTCTAATTAGGACTGGGCATCCCATAATTCACGATGTTCTATAAGTTGAAAGAGCTGCTTTGTAAATGTTCTAATTAAGGGTGGACACCCTATAGTCAAAACATGCAGCCAGTTTCCTTTCCAATTAACATTTTAGAATTTTACTTTTCTCAACTTTTCATGCATGGTTTCTTAAATGGAATATGCTGGAAATTTCAGATTCACTCCGTTATAAATATGATGTCGAATGCCTCCATATCTTATCTTGACTCAGAAATTGTTGCTTTGTCTTTGGGGAAGTGCAGTTCAAATCTGACATGTTTGGGTACATGTTGTCATCTTTTGATGTACTTTTGGACTTTCTCAATACACAGTTTACAGTTTATTGTTGGTTTCAGGGCTGTCTCAATGATAATCCAAGTATTTTCTTTTAGTGTGTCTGTGAATGATGGTGTTTAGACATATACATGCATGTACATGAGCATACATTTGGATCTCAGAGGTCAACCTCAAAGTTTTTCTCCTTGGAAACTATCCACCTTGTTTCCATGGGTACAGAGCTATCTATGTAATCTGGTGTGGGTGTCTCACAAATCCAAGAAATTCAGTGGTCTTTGCTTCCCAGCACTGCGGTTCAAATACCTGGGTTTTTCATGCTGGATCTGAGGATTGGAGCAGGATCTCATGGTTTCATGACAAGCATCTTGCTTACTGCCTCCCAGCTCCAGTGTAAGCAATTCTGTTCCTCGTGTTCTTTCTTTTCTTCCTGCCATTCCAATGGCGCATACAACACAGCCTTAGAACTCCCAATCTTCCTGACTGTTCTGTTAATCAACTGCCTTGTTGTATTCAAATACTCACGAAAATTTATATGCATTTTGGTAAGATTCCTTTTTCCTTAGTTGTGGTGGATCTGATCTCTTGCTTTGTGCCTCACATCTAGGGAGACTGGTGACAAGATAGTACACCCAGGCAGGGCGGCACAGACAATAAGAACCGTTTGACTCCCCAAGCTAATGCGTTAGTAGTTTTAAATGCTATTTGCTATATTGAAGCAATCACTGTCTAATGGACAGCCATTGATGGTGTATGAGTTTGTGTGAGACTCCTGTAAGTAAAGGCTTCTTGCTCCTTGGCAGTCTCTCTATGAGCAGCAGGTGGCAGTAACAAATGCAAACCAAACAAACCAAACATATACCTGCGCATACATGCACATACACACCCATTCACAAATCTCCCAGATAAAGTTAGAAATCAGAAGTATTTTATGTTTATCTGGTATTTTGTGGTTTTACTACTTTGGTTGACTTGCTTATTTATTGTAAAGAACCAGGCAATTAAGAACCCTGAATTAATTTCAGGCAGCTTAAATCTAATATAAAAGCTGTAAGACTGTTTAATTCTATAACAGTCATGATCTTTCAGAAAGAATTGGTTCTCAAATCCTATTGTAGTATCAAAAACACTGTGGTTAAAGTTAAATCTGTAGCTTAAATGATTCCCTGTTTGCACATACAATTAAAATGACAGCAAAAAGTCACCACTAGAGACATTATCTAGTTCCTGTGAAAATACAAAATTTCAGATAAAAGCACTTTGAACATTTTTAGGGGTAAAGCTTGATATCCATTTTAGCATATTTATAATAAAATGTATTGTTATATCTCCAATATTTACTTTGTGGTTGATAAAATCATTAATTATCCATTGTGTTTTAAAAGCTGTTATAAGATGAATTAATTCTAGTTTACTGACTCACCAATTAAATGTAGCAGCTAAGCAGGAGATAAGACTTATAACAGCAAGATAAATCTGTTGTAGAAAGGCCAGGCAACACAGATTGACGCACTCTTTATGCAATATTTTTTTACTATCTATAGCTTGATGAGCAAATTTTATAAGATAAGTAAAAAAATATCATCCAAGGCATATAAAAATAACCATCACCTTAAAGATTTAAGCTAACATAAGAACAGTAGGGGTGGGAGATGCCTTTTGACCTGTGATGGATAGCACATCCCAGCCAATGAAATCAATCATGTGCATATCACAGTAGTGGATTCTCATACAGACCATTGCAATGGTCATCACACAGTTAGAATATGGCATCATTCCTCAACACTTGTTAATACTGGTGAAAATCATGCCTGTTCTCTGCTGTCTTATTACTTCCAGTTCTTCACATGATGAAAGGTTGGTGAACAGATAGATCCATTACGGTGATGGAATATGAATACATCACTAACAATTGAGGGCATAGTCATCACAAGAGTTGTGATGCCTCTGGTAACATCTGTTAATTTTGTCCTCTCACTCCTGGAGCCAACTGCTTTGCTTATGGGATTGTTTAATATGTCAGTAGCAAAATCTCATGAAAACACACCTTTTCCCTCACTTTGTTCTTCACATCTTATTCTACCTGGGCATCCAGAGGCTCTTGAACATATCATCTCTATCACCATCTAGTATACTCGTCTTTATTCCAATACACTAGCTCTTGATACTGCATATGTTTTTCACTGTGAAGGTCATTACTGCCTTTCCAAAATGGCTAGAAAGGATTCCAGGAGCTGTTTTATTTTTTCATTACTTTCTTTTTTATTGGATATTTTATTTATTCAAATTTCAAATGTTATCCCCTTTCTTGGTTTCTCCTCCCCAAATTCCATATCCCATTCCCCCTCGCCCCTGCTCCTATGAGGGTGCTCCGCATCCATCCACCCACTTCCACCTCACCACCCTGTCATTCCGCCACACTGGGGACTACAGTCTTCACAGAATCAAGGGCCTCTCCTCTCATTGATGCCCAACAAGGCCATTCTCTGCTACATATGCAGCTGGAGCCATGGGTCCCTCCGTGTTCCAATACTCTGCATAGCCACATCTTGTAATTTCATTCATATCTCACAGACCATTACCTCTGCTCATGTTCTTCCCTGCCCCCACACGCTGCTCAAAGTTCTAGAAACCCTCTATGCTCTCTCCCAGATCATTCTACCCACACTAGATACTTTCAATCGATGTGTAAATTACAATATTCCAATAAGGAGATAAATTCACTGTTATATATTATAAAGCTTTACCAGTTTGCCATGACAGCATGCCAACCTTTCAAGAATTCAGTTAGAAGGCATTAATTAAACTAACTTAGAAATATGAAGTGTTGACACCTCAAGTTTCCCTCATCCCTGCCATCTCTGGTGGTATACTTGTGCACTGCATGGCACCACTATATATTAACAAGACTGTTACTCAGAGAGAAGATAAGCAACTGTAAATTTGATCAAAAATCATATTAACAGAACAAACTATTGAAAACTCAATTAGCCTAATTGCAAGCTTCAGCCGTCTTAATTCAGTTTCTAAACCTCAAGTTGGACAGGATGTATCCAGAACTGTAGCTGTCTACCACTATTTCTTAGAGCTAGGTCTCCTCGTTTTTCTCTCTTTCATTTCTCATAACCTATTAAATTTATATTAAGTCTATGGCAAGGAGTATTATGTTTTGTTTCGAGGCATGGGCGAATCTCAAAAGAATTATGTTGTGGAAGGAGAGCATGTACAATTTAGTTTATATTAGGAAATAGCAAATATGTAAGTATAGCCAAAAGCTTCTAGAAAGAAAATTCAGATGTCAAATGATCTGAAGTGGACTTCCCAGATTGAAATACATTTCTGTATCATGACTGTGGTGGCTCATTTAAAAGTATATGTTTTTCCTTTTATTCATTGAATAGTGCAGTTAAAACAAATTAATTTTATATAAATAATAAAATAGTCTGAACTGAGAGAGTGTAAAATTGTGATCAGAATACACTGTATAAAATTTCTTTACAATTAAACCAGGAAAAATAATAAAAAAAAACAGTCTAAACTGAATTTCATCAGTAACATGCCTTCATTATAAAATAGCACTTATTTCAAGGTGATTACATCTGCTATAGTATTTAGAAATTTCCAACTGTCACTGGACTATACAAGATATTCTAAAGTTATTCTTTCTTGCTGTAAATTCAGAGATATACTCACTTCCTTCCAAAAAATTATAGTAACATTTTTATAACAGAAAATATAGTAACTATATAGGTTTAATATATCTTTAATTTTTTTATGCTTTAATGTATTTCATGCTTGCAAAATGTGTCTTTAAAAATATTCTAATAAACAAAGAAGATGGCTTAACAAAATTATTCTTTTTTCAAATCTTAAAAGTCTTCATGTACATAATATTCACCAATTTCTCCTGGGGTTGGAAAATGGCTCACAGGGTGAAATTCTAGGCAAGAAAGTATGAGTATGTTGTTTTAGATCCCTGGGATTCATATAGTAGTATCCAGATGTGGTGGTATTCATATAGTATCCAGATGTGGTGGCATGTTCATGTAGCCCGCCACAATGCCCATGGAGAAAGGTAGATTCTCCAGGCTCATTAGCCAGCTTCTCTAACAAATCAGAGAGTTCCAGGTTCAGTGAGAAGCATAGTCAGAAAATAGAAGGCAGTGAGCCACCAACTACCTTGGGTCCACAGCACACATATGCATTCACTACCACATGGGCATGAACTTGCACACACAGCTGTGTGCACACACATAACCATGCACACATACTTCTACTACACATGAGGGGAAAAGGAGGGAAAATATAAAGTGTAGCTCTCCTGACTACAACAAAAGAATTTGAAAAATTTCACTACCCAATTCTGCGAATCATTTTCAGTGAGCTATGAGGAGAGGAAGGCTTCTTCAAATGGAGGAAGACAATCTATGTAGGACCCTGAAAGGCAGCTTGATTCCTGGTTGAGCTAAGACTTGAAAACCTGATGAGGATAAGAGGATGGAAGGTGTTTGTCCAGCTCCTCGGAAGGCTCCTGTCACTGGCTGCAGCCCTCCATAGATTTCTGTCCATCAGTCACCTAAGGGCAACACCCTAAGCCCCTCCACAGGTAGAGTATGTGACTTGTGATCACATAGCCTCAAGACAGATCTCCATTTTAATGAGGTACCTAAGGTGCCTGGAGGACTTAGCCAATAAATTGTCCTTCCCAGACACTCCTCCCTGCAAAATATATTTAACCTCAGGCCTACCCTGAGAAGTAGGGTATGGTTTTACTCATACACTTTCCACCATGACAATAAATGCCTTAAAACCATGGATGGTCTCTTTCATCTCCCTTGGGGAGCAATGGAGAAGGCTGCCCCCAGGACCTCAGACTGAGCTCCACCACCCCAGAAACAATGTCCAGTGGCTTCCCCATAGCCTGACATCTCCCCAGCAACCGTACTCTGTGGTAGGGTGGACGTGGGACCCCTAGCCCTACAAATCTATATAAAACAAATATTAATATCATGCATCATAGTGAGCCTTGATGGTTCTAAGACTCAGAATCAAACATGCTTGTTGCCTTTTGCTGTTAATATATAATGTCATACTTATCTTCTGAGTAATTAAATAATTGAAAAAGAAAAAAAATCCAATGTTAATTGAAAAAGAAACAAAAGCCTACACTCATAAGTAACATAACTGTGTATGTAGAATGTCCTGCAATGTTGACAAAGTTATTGTAGCTAAATTCCACAGAGATGATGACCTGGAATAAGACTCAGAGGATCTCTAATAGAGTAAAATAAAACTAGTAAGCTTGAATTTAGTGTATAAAAACATTATATAACATTATATATATAAGCTAGAGTCTGTGGTTCAAACCTTTCAGTGTATTAGCTGCAGAAAGATGGTGGTATCAGATCATATTTATCTCAATAGGGATGGAATATCAGTAACCCAGTAGGAGGGTTGGCATCTCTGCAACAAGAGAAAAGAAGGAAATGTGATCGGCTGCTAAGGTGTACACATAGCATCTTCAGAGGATCCTGGTTGTCACACACATCAGACTGTCTTTAAGATAGAGATGAACATGATGTCTTTTCTATTTAGTTTCACTTAAACTCTCAGATCTATCTTGCAAATGAACTGTGGTGGTAATAGTATCTACCTCCCTTTGTCTTTATAATAACAACAGTGATTGAAAACAAAATATAAGTAATAATGTCATGAACACATTCCTCTTAGCAAATGTTACTGGATGCATATGTTATTCATTGTTTTCTATTTTATTATAAAAGAAGCAAGTATTATGTATATTTTTTAAGAGTTTAGGTTTTGACAGATTATAGTTACCTTTAATTAATTAGAAAAATCATATGTGAATTTATGAGTAAATCATTCATATTAAAGGCTGGATTATAAATAATAATGATGATGATGATGATAAAGCTATTGAACCATGAAAATGTCAACAAAATGTTCTAAATTATATATTTAAAGAAAACTACATATATAAACATTTGAAATTCAAATTTTACCTGCATAAATGAACTTAGTATTAGAAGAATTTCCTTTATGGTAACATAAAACAATTGAAATACATTTTATTTGATTTAAAATATTATTATAAAATGAAACTTATTCTTCATTTTATTTTAAAAGTAAAATATTAAATACAGTATGAAGAATCCTCCAAGGATGTTGTACTTGTACTGATAGTTTCAAAACTTGGACTCTTGAAACACATACAAATCCTATAATTTTATTTAACTCCAATTTTAATTGAATTTAAATTAAAGGTATTTAAAAATCTAAGAGACATCACTTCCACATTGTTTAATAACTTAAATAGAGGTTTGATTGACATATAAAGATCACCAAAACATATAAAGCATGCATAAATAAAAACTGATTTCTGCATTGCATGTAACTAACTTTCATTTAAAATGATTACATAATATCTTGATTTACTTGATATCATTGTTCAGAGTAATGGGCTTCACTAAGACATGTTTCATCCTGGCATCACCTCTGCAGGGCATTTACAACTAAGAACATTGTAATGGGGAACAGAGCTTGGGGCATGTGTCTGTGTGTGAGGGCATAAATTCACCGACAAATGTCTTGGGGAAACCAGTTTGGAAAGTGTATTCCAGTTAGACAATCCAGAGCTAGGAATCCAAGTCCCTAGCACTAAAGAGTTTCTGAGAAATAGACAGCCAGTACAGAGCCTACACATGACGGGTGGAGAGGGTTGGGTGACTTAAGACTAGACACTTAAAACCAAAACTACATTATGTTTGTGTGAATGTTTGAATGCAGTTTCATACCACATGATTGCCTGGTGCTGAATACTTCCCTGTAACTTGAAGAGTTAAACAATTGTAATTTTATTCCCTCACAAACATAGGGTACAACAGCAGTTTAAGGAGACTGAGTCACATGACTGCACTGGCCGCTCTCTTTCCCTTTAAAGGCCTGAGGCAATGTTTCCAGTAGCAACAGGTTCTGAGGTGACATCACAGGCTCCTCTGGGCTAGCATCACAGTCTCCAGGGTGACATCACATTACTTTTTCTTTTGTTCCCCAAAGCCCTCCCATCCTCATGTCAAATAGATAGATGCCTTTCTTATAAAAATACACCCCAGGTCAGGACATCTCAACGACATTTACTTTATCATGTCAGTAAAAAAGCCCTTTGGGCTTAAGGTGCTACTTTCAGGTTCCTGCAGTTCAGACAGGATATCAGGTTCCATTATTGGCCATGGGTCATTTGAAAACAGTTTATAGATTGACTCTACGCTAGACATAAAATGAGGAAATTTTAAGGTTTAAATATGAAGCACAAACTTTGAAAAATACTATCACTATTTTAAAGGAATGTTAAACCAACTGTAAAATCATACAGACTCATTTAGGTTAAACACACACACACACACACACACACACACACACACACACATTTATATGATTCCTGAGTTTGCACCAGCATTTTAACAGTGACTTTTTTTCTTGGTGGTTCTTCTGTGATATTTATTTTGTCCTTATTTACTTTGATCTCCATATAAATAGAATTAAATGCCTGGGTAATTTATTCTCCTATATGAATAATTTTGATTCTCCTAGAATATGGTTTATTTAGTGAAGTGGTTTGGGGGAAATACATGTCATTCAATTAAGCACTCTATGGTGGCTAGAAATCCTGCTCATGGTGTTGACAAGTGCGTGCCTCAAGCTGTAAATAAGCAAAGGTTTAACAGATAACAGTTTGCCATTCTAGACTTAAATGCCATACAGCCCTCACTACCTGTGGATTTGAACATCAGTAATCAGAGAGTGTCAGAAGCGGGGCATAACTCTGGCAGAAGCTTGGCAGTTTGCTTTTCCTAACTTTAACCTTCTTTCCTTCTCTGTTGACATAATTCTTGAGGTGTCTCTCAATCTCACCAGAGGATATCTGATTTGGGTCTTACTGGCCTTATGCTGTTCAGATAAGAAAGATATTAATATAAAATACTAATAAACAATATGTGTGGTTCCAGTACAGAGTTACTCATTGGTATTAGACGTTGAGAATTGAGATTTTTTTTTAAAGTGACTCAAACATTTTTGTTTGGTGAATATTTTGGGAAAGTGGATGAAAAGAAGCTGATTTGCAATGATAATATTCTAATTCTGGTTTTAAAAATCATGAAATTATACAATAGCACACAGTGAGCAAAAAGATTAAAATGGTAATTTAGAGCAGTGTTGACCCAAAGAAAAGACTGAATGAAAAAAAAGTTATTCTTGTAAAGGACAATAAATTAATTTGATTTCTAGGGAGCCCCATAGCAACAAGCGCTTAGTGCTGACCACCACGGTGTGTGTGAACAAAGACAATAGGATTAGTGTGTTTCTACATCTCCTGTCAATCTGTTCAACAAACAGTGCAGATATATTTAGTGGGTCCTTTGGCTTTTTAAAAATTACCAAATATGTACAGGGCTGAATTCTATAACTTTCCATGGCTGTGAGGCAGTAGATAGAACCGTCTAAGGATCTCAGTGCTTCACTGCTTCTCAGGTTGTGACTGTCCTCTTTGTGTCTCACTTGGTATTCTACGGATTGCTAACAAAACCTTATAGTGATGGTTCCTCCATAACTATCCATAAATTGAAAGATATACTCGGATTGCTTACAGGCTTCTGTTCCTGAATTTATTGACATTTTAAATTCAAATGTCAAACCAAATAGTGATACAGTGGAGTGTTTCATAATGAATAGGACAGATGAACTTTTGAAAAAAATTATGATCACAAGATAAATAACACTCAAGAGCTGGGGGATAATCTTAAACAATATCATTTGCTATAAATTAACTCATTTTTAATAGATTAGTAATACTGTTTATTTTAATTTTCATTTAAAGATTACTTAATCTATATCAAGTTCATTTTCTCTTAAATGACATGCAGAAACATCTCTGCAATTTGTTGACAGACAAGATATAAACACACTAAATCATTCAAGTATTTCAAGAAAGATCATGCATTTGATACATATTTACTATTAAGCACTACTTTTCAAATTTTAACATGTAAGAAAATAGCCTGGAGATCCTGCATTTGATGTTTAAAGACCCAAAGATTCTGCATTTCTCCACAAGCCCCACAAAACACACATTTGCTAATTAGAGTGCACTTTGTATAGCCAGGGTCTACAGTAGAGCAAACCCAACTGTTGGAAGCAAAGAAAGATTCTCAGAAATAAACACTTGTTAGTGGATACTTGCATAGGAGAAAAATGAGGGAAAACAGCTTGAAACTAGATTAAGCTAGTACAATTGATAGGACATAGATGACTCTAAACTGTAGGTGTAGTATCTAGGGCTTTAAACATCCCTCTGCACAAATTGTCTGGTAGAAACAGACATTCTCCAGGATTTTAACACAATTGAGGTGCTGCTTGTAAACTCCATATATTTATGTATGAAAGGGTGTATTGTCTCCATTCGCTCCACATCTCATCCAAACAGGGCAATGCTGGATGTGAATATAAATGTGCATACTTTTCAGTTTCTGACATTTGGAACAGAAGTGACTGTATGTAATTTGAATATGAATGTCCCAAATAATTTTTACAGTGAGCATAGACATCTTAAATAACTAAAACCATGTTGCATTGATCTCTAAAATTAAGAATATGTTTAAGGACTATGTAGAAGATTAAAAGTATTGTAAAATGTCCCCATAACATACATAAAATTATAATTAAATGACACAGATGCCAATAGTTTAATTCTATTCTATCTATATATACAAGAATGGTTCTCTGTTTGAAGATGTTTTAATTTATATTAATTCACAAGAAATAGTATTCACAAGGATATAGACTTGAATAGCTGTTAAAAATATCCACTAGCCTGGATTTTAAATAAAATGCTAGAAAATGCATAATTAGATACATGATTAGATTCTATGTGTCTCAATGATCTCATCTGTAAAATGGAGATGTCTATATTCATTGCAGATTATTGTTCTAAATATCTAAATTTGTATAGAATGAATATTATTTCCTAAAAGATATCAAGCTATTAGTAAATGCCCATATACCAATTTGGGAGTTTAGTTATAGAAGACCATTTTGCTTATAAAGGAAATAAATGTGTTTCTCACAAAACTAGTGGCTGGCAAGTGCAAGAAATATCATTATCCAACTTTGTGTCTAGTGACACCCACCCTGCTTCCATGTTCAGAAATGGAACCCTTGAGATCTGTCCTAATGTGTTGGGAAAGAACATGGAAACTTGGGGACATCTTTATTAATGCATTAATCTCATTAGTGAAGGCACACATTCTGACATTATTGTCCTGTGGTTTAAGATTTCAACATATGAGTAAGGGCTATAAACACCCACCCCATAATAAATAGGTATCATTAACTTTTTTCTAATGCTAGTATTATTTTGCAAGAGATCATTTTAAATAGATTTGAAGGTATCTGCTGGGATATTACTTTTAATTAAATTTGTTCTTTGGCAATTTCATAAATGTGTAAAATGAGTTTCCATTATTCCCATGCCTCCCCTATGATATCCTCTACCTTCTCATAAACAACTTTCCCATGTTCATGTCTTTTTGCTGAGTTTAATCCAGGCCTTGTTTGTGAGCATGAGTTTGGACAATCTCATGAGGCAATGTGAACTAACCATTGCATCAACAACTGCATGCAATGTCTCCCCTTCGCCAAGATTCATCAGTAGCTAATCGACTAGCAGTGCAGAGTAGGAGTCTGTCTCAACTGATTGTCCTTTGAGCTGATCACCTCAATCTTGAGACACTCAAATTCACTCCTCTGGGAAAAATCATCCCAGTTGTTCTTCACAGGTTACACTCTCTCTTTGAGTCCTGAAAAAGAGCCAATAGACCCCACTAGAGGTTGCAGCCCTTCTGTATAACCTGTTGTATACAACTTTGCCTTAATTGTATGTGGCCTCAGGGAGAGGCTAAAGCATGTAGGCAGGGAAGCGACTTCGTGAAGGGACTCTATGAGATTACTGCTGTGAGGAAGCCTGTGGTTAAAAGATTTTCACATGTGGCCTGTTTGGGAGATGTACACAAAAACTTATAGATATTCCCTAACCTATGCTCTCTATGGAAGCCCAGAGAGCTTATTGGTTCCCCAGTGTGAACTTGAGCAGAATTATACCTTAGTTTGTCCTAGGGATCTTAGAAAAGTGGGTAGACATTACTTACAGCTGCCCCTGGGCCGGGGAAGGGGGGGAAATACCTTCAGAGTTCATAAGTGTGTTTCCAATCCATGGATAACTGTTTATAGCCCCAGTCTTGTGTGGGGATATCGTCCAGTCTTCAGTGGGGATATTTATCTCTTTCCTAATCAATATGTTCAACGTTCTACTTAGGTTAAAGATTGATCATTCTGACTGTGGAAAGTGAACTCCTCTCCTAATGAACCCATCACCAGGGGAACCTTTGACCGTGTAAGTCTAAGTTAATTAGACCTAATTCACTACCAGAGGCCATCAATTTGACAGAATGTCAATATAATCTCAAAATGGGGAATTTAGTGGCAGCTTATTAGTATTGATTGAAAAGTAGAAATCTGACTGAGATATGACAAAGTTCATGCATGAAAGTAGGAAATTGATGGGTACAGATTGCAGGAACATGGCTAGGGTGAGTCCCTCTGAATAGAAAGCTTCCTTCAAGTGATATCTCTACCAGAGTGAGTTATCAATCACTCAAACAAGTTGATCTGCTGTCTCATCAGAAGAAAAAAATACTGCCACATAAAATTGGTTCTATAAAGTTTATGAAGCAATAGTGAATATGTTTTGTGTCTTATCACTTCATATATTAAACCAAATATATCTATTACCAAATGGTCAGATCAGCAAGAAGTAATATTAGTTTTCAGTCTAATAGTATGTGAAAATGATGTAAATTCTTATGTCTAAATCTCCATGTTTCAATAACCAGCAGACCTAAAGTTCAAATGTCGCTCCTGGGTAAGAAGGTAGAAAACGGCCTATGCTTCCAAGCTGCTTTTTCTTTCTTCACTTTTATGCCACATGTATCTTTAGCTGTCTACCATATATTTTCAAAACGTATGTCCATATGAAGACTGTGTCTTTTTAATGTTTTCTCAGTCAGTCTCTCTCAATTCAGATCAAATATATCTCCACAGTCATTAAACATAAATCATTTATACTTGCTCTCCCTCTTAAATGTGCAATTTGCCCATGAGATAGAATGTGTTTGTCACACACACATACAAAGTCCCTCAGTAGATTTTGGGCTAGTTTTGTAGGTGTAAACGTCAGTACGCAGACATGTGGTCCACAAGATTGTAAAATGCTACTACTAATCCTACTCCAACCTCCGCTACTGTTGCTACCATCACTACTACTATGACTATGACTACGACTACTACTACTATTACTATTTTGCTTTTCTATGGATTTTCTAAAAAGCTAGGCTGCTTTTCATGTGTGCTTGGCAACAGTGTGCAAACGCTTATGCCATGGAAGTGGGGTTTCAAAACAGATCCTTTATATATCATTATGCCTTGATGTAGTTAAATGTCTTAAATGACTTAATATGCATTATAAAGATCAGATCCTACTTCAGTGGCAGGGATTCATTGTTAAAGTAATTATAATAATAATTTACAGAGTAAAAGTGTTGTCCATCTCACACTGAACAATGACCAGAGGAAGTGAGTTGGAAGATTAGTGAGAACAGTCAATAGTTAATAATTATAAATATCTGTAAGATGAATTCACTGAATTCAAGTGTTGATGGAGGTACTCAGACCCACTGCCATGCGAAGTCACTCATAGTGTAACTGTTCAGAGCCACAGGCACAATTTACACACTCAGATTCCAGTTTCTTTTCTGAAGCTCTCTCAGTCAACAATCATGAAGAGTTTTGAAGACTTTTTCATTCTTTGGGTAGCCTGGAGGCTGCTCTGAGACCTAGACATACAATATGATTTCAAATTGATGCCATATACAAAGGTAAGGAAACAATCCAGAAAAGATGATAATCTCCAGAATAAAGCCATCTATTGTCACATTAACAGTGTCAAACAAGTGATCTGCTAAGGGAAATGGAGAAGAGGGCTCTTTAGGGAAGGAGCAAGAGGAAATACAAAAGGAAATGGTTAAAATAACAAGAAGAAGATCAGGAAGAAAGTTAACAACAAATTTTTATTTGGGTATTTACATTAAAAAACCAACTAAACCAAACTAACCATATATAACACAAAACTCTGTATAAATATGCACATATATTTTTAATTAAACTTTTTTTTTAATCTAGGCTGACTATGTACCCTCTAAGAACCAATGACCATCTAACAAAGACTCTAGTATCAGATAAAAAAAATTCCACTTTTGTGTTGTTGACCAGGGTTATAAAAGAGACCCCCCCCCCCACCAAATAGTCTATCACTGCTGCTCCTGGTTATTTGCAAGATGTAAAAGGTAAGTCCCTGTTGCTTAGGACACAGAAGGCATACCATTCAGAGGCAGGGCCCAGAAACCCTTGAACTGGAACTTCCAGAAGGTACAAGCTGAACTTCCAAAGGAGGGATGCAACCTACAGTCCTACTGAGCTATAAAACCTATGAACCAGATCAATGACCAACACGACATGAAAACCATAAGGGAGCAATATTACCATGCATACCTTAGTGGTAACCAACAGAGCTCCACTTTTACTTAAGACTCTCTTTCTAAGATGGAGACTGTATCTAGCTCTAGAGTCCTGGTTAACTACTTCATCCTTGTGAAGTCAGGGTTATGAGACAATCAAATATTTTTTGACAGTTATCAAAAATGCCCCCTGGGAAAACACAGTACTAGTTGAGTTTTACTAGGGTAGTTATTCCAAGTGTTTTCACATTTGCAACATAAATATTAAAAAAGTTGATCACTGATTATTTATTACAGGATATTAATAACAGTATAGCACTCATTTTTAAATAGTAAAGTCAAAGACATACTTTGAAAGAAACAATAGGAGAGTGGATCTGGGAGAAAGGGAAAATAGTGGGGAACTGGGTGGGGTGGGGGAGGGAAAATTTTGGTCTAAGTACATCGTATGAGGTAAGAATTTATTTCCAACATAAAAAAGAAAATAGAAGCATGTGCTCTGAGGTCATAACACTACATGTTTGACCTTTTCTTTGGATAGGTTAATATTAAAGTTTATGCTATAGCTTATGTTTCTTATTAAAATGTTTAGGGGACAGCAGACATTAAGAGAATCATGTATGTATTTAATTATAAACTAATTTGTCCAGGTGAAAATGAAACTGCTTCTAAGCACTAATTGGCATACATAACATTTCTCATCAAGTTTCATTGTCATGCAGCCTTTGTGCTTGGTTAACATCAATTGATCCCCACGTATGTTGTCCACTGGGTAGCATTTTAATCTTCAAATAATACCTTACAAAGGGCATTTTAGACTAATATAGCACAAATGACAGTTGTTCTCTAAAATGCTAGCCTGACAATCTTTTTTATAAGAAATGATAACCAACTCTTACTTTTATCTGTTTATTAAATAAAGAGCTAAAATTAGTCTAGTCCTGACCCCTACCCCACACAACTTATTTTTATATTCATATGCACCCTTTTTGAATTTTACTTTAATTTTCTGTCTCCCACCTATCATCAGAATTATGAACATGCAATTCTTGAGATCATTTGCAATATAATGCATTAACTATGTGCATTCCATGTGCATGTTAACTATGTTCCATGTGCATTCCAAATGCATTTCTTACTTAAGTTAAATAAACAAACACTCCTGCAGGTGACTAGGATGAAATGTACACTGAAATCTCAATAGGAAATTCTCTTATTGGAATGAATTTGGTCTATTCAGAGATTCTCCAAGTGTGCTGTCTCATGAACAGGCTGAGCTGATTTGTTGAGAAAGGAAATTGTTTGGGCTTATCTGCTGCTCTGTTGGTCAGAGCTTCTATGAAGCAGAGACTGGAGAAATCTGGGGTTGGGGTGGCCATGTATGAGACATGTAGGGTTTAACAAGTATACTTTCAAACTAGTGTGGAGCAGAGGGTTTCCTTCATATCACATCGATGTACTTATCCTATTTGTGAGGTATAGTTCAAAGTCACCTAGCTTCCTGATAACAAGCCACACCTTACAAGTTGATAAAATATGTAAACAATTCTCTTCTAACCTTTCATCTGTGTCCATAAAGCATCAGTGTATAATAGGACTTATCTAATAAAAGCCAGAGAGATATGTTATAATAACATATCTTGTGTCATGCTTGGTTGATGTCCCTGGGAATCCTGCTCTTTTCTGGGGAAAGATGGACAGGACAGTGTCTGTCAGAAGAGGGAGAGAGGGGGAACTGGGAAGAGTGGAGAAAGGAGAAGCTGCAGTTAGTTGTATTGTACAAGAGAATAATAATAATAACAATAATAATAATAATAATAAAAACTGGAAGAAGCTGATGAGGGCAACCCTGTAGGAGGACCAGCAGTCTCAATTAACCTTGATCCCTGGGATCTCTCAGACACTTGACCACCAGGCAGCATATACAAGCTCATATTAGGCCCCGACACATATACAGCAGAGGACTGCCAGGTCTGGTTTCAGTCAGGGAAGACACACCTAACCCTCAAGGGACAAAAGATCCAAGGGAGTGAGGAGGTGGGGCGTGGGGTGGAGTCATCCTTTTGAAGACTGCTGGGGCAGGTGGGGAAGGCATGGACTGTGAAACAGTCAGAGAGTGGACCAAGAGGGGGATAAAATGTGGAGTATTAAAAAAAAAAAAGATAAAATAATTTAAAAAAGAAGTTTTCTTTCTCCTTGTAGCAATTATCTCCACCTAGACGTATTGCAAAGCTCAGCTAAGCCTTAGAAATAACCACAGTAGAAGTGGTCAGAAGAGGACATGGTGAGTCACAGTGAGAGTAGGCTGAGAAGGGGAATTTAAACCCTTGAGACATCCTCAGACAGTGATGGATGATGGGTAGAATCATTTTTTACTGATTTCAATAGGCCCATGTTCAGTATTTGTATTGGAGTGAATTCAGATGATGGTCAACTGATTAAGAATGTTGATTTCACAATTTTTAAACTACTTTAGAGAATTTAATATGTATGAGCTTTGCTGAACGCTAAGAGAAGGCTTTATGTATCAATGGAGTGTACTTCTGATTTGAGGTCACTGAATTTTAAAACTGTGTCTTAATGTTTAATAATGCAGATATGCTAAATTTAGGATGTTGAAAATACAGCTCCCAGTATAATTATAAACTTGATGACACAGCATATACAGTAAATGTACATGATTTAGAAAGTCAACTACATGTGAAATAACAATATAAATTGTTACTGGAGACATTTTAATAGGAAATATAATTCTAAAATTTGTGGCTTGTACACAAATTCGTATTCATATAATTTGAATTTTTCTCATACTGTTTGAAGATGTCATTTTTTTCTTTATCTATTGAATGCTGTGTTGAAAATCAACAGGCTATAATTTTATTATCCATATTGAATAAAACAACAGTTATCACTTAAATATTTTAATGGTGTCTAAGAAGCCAAAAGCCAATAAAATCATGATGATATGAGATATATTATTCATAACAAATTTCTTTTTAAAATATTTTATTGGATATCCCATTCCCCTGTTTCTATGAGGATGCTATCCCACCCACCTACCCACCCATTTCCACCTTACCACCCTGGCATCCCCCTACACTATAAAGCCACTTTATTTATTGTCTGTGTTGGAAATATAATTTCGTATAAATACCAACTTTGTATGGAGAAAATACATATTTTTTTGGTGCAGTATGGCTAGAGAATAATAGGTCATTCTGAAGATCATGTAACAAGATGCCAAGCAAACACCACTGATTTTCTGAACTGACATACTTATAGGGCTCTGCATTGGGCTGTATCCCTTTAACTATTTCTGTAATGGTTCTGCAGTATCTTCAAAGTCAGTACTCAAATTTCCTGTTTTTTATTATTGTAGCAAATACTTTCCTCACAGCAACACAGGTAAACTTGATTTGGTAACATTTATAAAATCCAGTGTGTTAGCTGGTTTCCATTGCTGTGACAAATATTGGAGAAAATCACTTGAAGGTGGAAAAATTTAGCTTGACACATGATTTCAGATGTTACAGCTAATGACCCACTTGCTCCATGTTTCTTGGGACTCTGAGGAAGCAGAGACATTGAAACAAAAGGGAAGAGCAGAGTAAACCCATTTACCTTATGACAGCCTGAAAGCAGAAAGATGGAAGGAAGGGACC
This sequence comes from Mus caroli, assembly GCF_978045245.1. NCBI lineage: Eukaryota > Metazoa > Chordata > Mammalia > Rodentia > Muridae > Mus > Mus caroli. The sequence goes on from NW_028227271.1 coordinate 74,852,434, forward strand.
TGGATAAGACAGGCTCTCAGAAGGCACACTTCCCAAGGCCTGCCTTCCTCCAGCATAGCCCCACATGACAGCAGCCTGATATAACTGTCTCCTGAGAGGCTCTGCCAGTGCCTGACAAATACAGAGGAGGATGCTCTCAGCCAACCAATGGACTGAGCACAAGGTCCCCAATGGAGGAGCTAGACAAAGTACTAAAGGAGCTGAAGGGGTTTGTAGCCCCATAGGAGGAACAACAATATGAACTAACCAATACCCCCAGAGCTCCCTGGGACTAAACCACCAATCAAAGAGAACATATGGAGGGACCCATGGCTCTAGCCACATATGTAGTAGAGAAATATCCTTGTTGGGCATCAATGGGAGGAGAGGTCCTTGGTCCTGTGAAGGCTCAATGCCCCAGTGTAGGGGAATACCAGGACAAGGAAGCAGGAGTTTTGGGGTTGATGAGCAGGATGAGGGGATGGAATAGGGTTTTTTTTTCCCCAGAGGGGAAACCAGAAAAAGGGATAACATTTGAAATGTTAATAACAAAAGTATCTAATATAAATAAATACATACATAAATAAATAACTGATTTAGGTTAAACCATGCCAGTAGATTAGCCCAGTCATGGTACTAGCATCTTCATTGTCACTGGCTTCTGGATAGTAAGGCTATCAAAGCATGCACTCTAAAATCTATGAGTGAAATGAATGCTTCATTTTGAATTATGTATATAGAATACCCATGAATAACTACTACACAGTATCTTAAAAAGATGCTGGGATGTGAAAAGGAAATGTGGAAATGTATTGAGAAGGATGCTCATATCTGAAAGAATAGCTACTCTGCTCAGCTTCATTCATTTTATTTTAGTTCAGCATAAATCCCAGGCTAAATACCAGGACTCTGAGAACTGAAACAAACTACATAGATGTCTGGATGAATAAATGTTTGAATAAACAAAAGCAAATATAAGAAAGTCTTGTAACAGGAGTGTTCAAGTCAAATGGTGATTTAGTAAGGAGACCCATATCAAAGATGGCTATACCTTCCTGATGCATGTTTGACAAAGAATATACATGGGTCACCTTGTCCTTGTGCAATTTTTCAAAATTTTTTGATCTTCTTTTGCTTCCAGTGGGAATGTCAAAGCAGATAGTATTTGGAAAAGCTACTACAAATGTATGCAGGCTGAGATCAAGAAAATTGTTTTCAGAAAATAGAAACCAGGAAAATAGAAATGTGTATCTAGATGGGCAGTGGTAGACCATGGTTGTAATGCCAACACCCAGGAGACAGAGGCAGATGGATCTCTATGAGTTCAGGGCTAGCCTGATCTACAAAGTAAGTTTCAGGAAAGCCAGATCCATTACACAGAGAGAGCTTCTATCAAAACAAACAAAGAAAAACACAAATAAGTGTACATGTACCTTGGAAGTCAACAGTCTACTAACCAATATAAGCTACTATATAGCTCTTGGTTACTTTCTAGGAGTTAAAAATAAGTTGTTGTTTTTTTTTTTTTCTTACAACACCATACCTTTAGATAGATGTAGGACTTGGAAGAATTGAGCTGGAAATGCCCTAGAAGCCTCCCTCTGAGAACTAGCTTTCATGGTAGCAGAAGGATCTATAAAAACTTCCAAATACTAACAAATAATCCTACCAGCTATGACAGCTGTGAACCACATCAACAAACAGCAGGACATAATCTTCTTAATGCTACAGTAGTGTCACACATAACTTGCAAGCAACAAGCATCTCTCTAATTGGCCTGAAGACCCTCTTTAAAAGGTGGAAACTGTGCCTGGTACTAGAAAATTTGCTAACTATGAAATGGCAGTTTAGTCATGAAGGGAGGCTCTACAATCACCAGTTTACTAAGCTAGAACTCTCTTTACCTATGATCTAAATATTGTCCTTATACTCACAGATGATTTTAGTTCTCAGTCCTCATCATGGAAATTTCTCTTTGCAATGAGAGGGACCATTAAAAAACAAAACCCAAAGACAATAAAAATGCAAAGTTACAGAAACTACAAAACAACTACATCTGCAAAGCAACTCCCATACCTAAGGCACAGGATTCATTCTGGAGTGGGAGAAAGAACAGGGAGAAATGATGAATTACTGTAATAATTGTACTGAAAATTTGTCAAATATAAGAGGACACAAGTGGTCAATATTTACATGAAAAGGAAATATTCATTACTAATCATCAAGAAAATGAAATTTAAAAGTACAATGAGATATCTCAAATCCATCAGGTTCAATAGTAACAAAAAAGTCATAAATACCGAGGAAAATACGAAGAAAAGGGTCACTTACATGGTGTTGTCAGGAATGTCAACCGGCTCAGTCAGTACTGGAAACGCTTTAACATCACACAATCCACCAATGTCACCAATGTCACATATAGGTATTTATCATGTTTTCATTGAGTGGTTACATAATTCTTGGTCTTATATTTGTGTTTTGATTCATTTTCCATTATAATGAAATGAGGAGCAGAATGGTATTTAAAAAAGCTATGGATAGTATATGATCCATTTCCATATAAATGATTAAATGAAATTAAGTAATTCTAAAGGGGCTATCTGCACGATACTACTCTGGCGCTGTTAATAATATCAAGGATATACAGTCATTCTAGAATCCAGATACCCACCAGTGGAAGAATGGGTTAAGGAAGGAGGCCTTATGTAAACTAAAGAACATCTTCATGCTGAAGAGGAGAATAGAAATTCTTTAATTTATAGGAAAATGGGTGGAACTTGAGAATCTCACACAAGCAGTCTAAATCAGACAAAGACAAGGACCATTTGTCCCCTTCATATTTAGAAATTTCAGAAAAATTTGAACTGCTCATGTAACATGGATTCTAGACACTTGAAATCAGAAGGTGTGGGTTTAATAAAGACAGGCTAGATTTGACAAATGACTTTTGATTCACAGTTAAATATTTCTCTGTACTCATTAGCATGAACAATTAACAAAAGTCAATAAAAAGTGTGTGAGGCTACAGTTAGATTGTATGAATAAGAAAAACTTCAAAGGTATTATATAGCATAATCCATAATGGATTTATACTCTAATATTTCATGTTTAAACTCTTGCACTGCAAGCAGGTAACAAGGATTTGAGGCAGTGCCTATTACTCGATTTGATTTACTCAACCTGTATTATATTAATCAGCTACAGTGTCACTTTGTTGACTTATAATTTTAATACATTTATACACAATTTATTAAAATCAATTGAATAATAAATAAATGCACTTAGTGTGGAATGTATATAAATTTGACTGGCTCTATCAGTGTTAATCTCTCTACTGTGAAATTATGCACTAATTATTCATCATGTTGGGTGTAATTGGGTCAATGTGTAGTATTGATCTAGGTTTTATTTCTCCCCCTCCTCCTTCTCATTATCTCTTTTTCTCTATTTATTTTTATTTTTGTTATTCTCATTTTGTTTTCATTTCTGGGTAGTTTTGAGAAAATGACCCTGTCTGTAGTTCAATCTGAATTCCCAGTTGGCTTTATTCTAACTTATAATCACTGGGATTACACTCCGAATTCTGTACCCTAAGTTCTTGTGTGATTTCTTTAGCTGCATGTAAATTTTAATTATTACAATGTAAAATAGTTTAAAAGATGTAATCAAAACATTATATTTATGGATTAAAATGGAATTAGCAAAATAATAAAATATTTTAATGTATACTCTACAGATTATACAACCCAAGATTAATAATATTTCTCCAGGAACACTTTTTTTTTTTTTTACTTTTTTTATTAGATATTTCCTTTATTTACATTTCAAATGTTATCCCCTTTCCTAGTTTTCCCTCTGAAAATCCCCTATCCCCTTCCCCCTCACCCTGCTCTCCAACCCACTGACTCCCATTCCTGGTCCTGACATTCTCCTATACTGGGGCATAGAAACTTCAGAGGACCTAGGGCCTATCCTCCCATTGGTGACCGACTAAGCCATCCTCTGCTCCATATACAGCTAGAGACACAAGTTCCATCATGTGTTTTCTTTGACTGGTGGTTTAGTTCCAAGGAGCTCTGAGGGTACTGGTTAGTTCATATTGATGTTCCTCCTATGGGGCTTCAGACCCCTTCAGCTCCTTGGGTACTTTCTCTAGCTCCTTCTTTGGGGACTCTGTGGCTCCTTCCAATAGATGATTATGAGCATCCACTTCTGTATTTGTCAGGCACTGGCAGAGCTTCTCAGGAAACAGCTATATCAGGATCCTGTCAGCAAGCTCTTGTTGGCATCTGCCATAGTGTCTGGGTTTGGTGGTGGTTTATGGGATGGATCCTCAAGTGAGGCAGTTTCTGGATGGTCATTCCTTCAGTCTCTCTCTGTTCCTAACTTTGTCTCTGTAACTCCGTTCATGGGTATTTTGTTCCCCTTTCTAAGAAGGATTCTGAGCTTATGGGCTGATATCCATTTACCAGAGAGTGCATGTCATGCGTGTTCTTTTGTGATTGGGTTACCTCACTTAGGATGATATCTTCCAGATCCATCCATTTGTCTAAGAATTTCACAAATTCACTGTTTTTAATTGCTACTTAGTACTCCATTGTGTAAATGTACCACATTTCCTGTATCCATTCCTCTGATGAGGGACATCTGGGTTCTTTCCAGCTTCTGGCTATTATAAATAAGGCTGCTATGAACATAGTGGAGCATGTGTCCTTATTACAAGTTTGAGCATTTTCTGAGAATATGCCTAGGAGTGGTACTGCTGGATCTTCCAGTAGAACTATGTCTAATTTTCTGTGGAGCCTCCAAACTGATTTCCAGAGTGCTTGTACCAGCTTACAATCCCACCAGAAATGGAGGAGTGTTTCTCTTTCTCCACATCCTTGCCAGCATCTGCTGTCACCTGAGTTTTTGATCTTAGCCATTCTGACTGGTGTGAGGTGGAATCTCAGGGTTGTTTTGATTTGCATTTCCCTGATGATTAAGGATGTTGAACAATTTTTAGGTGCTTCTCGGCCATTTGGTATTTCTCAGTTGAGAACTCTTTGTTTAGCTCTATACCCCATTTTTAGATAGGGTTGTTTGGTTTTCTGGAGTCCAACTTCTTGAGTTCTTTTTATATATTGGATACTAGTCCCCTATTTGATTTAGGATAGGTAAAGATCTTTTCCCAATCTGTTGGTCACATTTTTGTCTTATTGACAGTGTCTTTTCCCTTACAGAAGCTTTGCAATTTTATGAGGTCCCATTTGTCGATTCTTGATCTTACAGCACAAGCCATCAGTGCTCTGTTCAGGAATCTTTCCCCTGTGCCTATATCTTCGAGGCCTTTCCCCCACTTTCTCCTCTATAAGTTTCAGTGTCTCTGGTTTTATATGGAGTTCTTTGATCCACTTAGACTTGAGCTTTGTACAAGGATATAAGAATGGACCAATTCACTTTCTTCTACATGATAACTGCCAGTTGAGCCACCATCACTTGTTGAAGATGCTGTCTTCTTTCCACTTGGTGGTTTTACCTCCTTTATCAAAGATCAAGTGACCATAGGTGTGTGGGTTCATTTGTGAGTATTAAATTCTGTTCCTTTGATCTACCTGTCTGCCATTGTACCTGTACCATGCAGTTTTTATCACAATTGCTCTGTAGTACAGCTTTAGGTCCAGGATAGTGATTCCACCAGAGGTTTTATTTTATTGTTGAGAATAGTTTTTGCTATACTAGGTTTTTTGCTATTTCAGACCAATTTGCAAATTTCCCTTTCTAACTCGGTGAAGAATTGAGTTGGAATTTTGATGGGAATTGCATTGATTCTATAGATTGCTTTTAGCAACACAGCCATTTTGACTATATTGTTTCTGCCAATCCATGAGCATCAGAGATCTTTCCATCTTCTGAGATCTTCTTTGATTTCTTTCTTCAGAGACTTGAAGTTCTTATCATACAAATCTTTGCTTCCTTACTTAGAGTCACACCAAGGTATTTTATATTATTTGAGACTATTTTGACATGTGTTGTTTCCCTAATTTCTTTTTCAGCTTGTTTATCTTTTGTGTAGAGAAAGGCCACTGATTTGTTTGAGTATTTTATATACAGCTACTTCACATAAGTTTCTTTTCAGGCTTAGGAGTTCTCTGGTGGAATTTTTGGGGTCACTTAAATATACTATCATATCATCTGCAAATAGTGATATTTTGGCTTCTTCCTTTCCAATTTTTTATCCCCTTGATCTCCTTTAGTTGTCTAATTCCTCTGGCTAGGACTTCAAGTATTATATAGAATAGGTAGGGAGAAAGTGGGCAGCCTTGTCTAGTCCCTGATTTTAATGGGATTGCTTCCAGTTTCTCACCATTTAGTTTGATGTTGGCTTCTGGTTTGCTATATAGTGCTTTTATTATGTTTAGGTATGGTCCTTGAATTCCTAATCTTTCCAAGACTTTTATCATGAATGGGAGCTGGACTTTCTCAAATGCTTTCTCAGCAACAAACGAGATGATCATATGTTTTTTTTTCCTTTGAGTTTGTTTATATGGTGGATTATGTTGATGGATTTCAGTATATTGAACTATCCTTGCATCCCTTGGATGAAGCCTACTTTATCATGATGGATGATCATTATGATGAGTTCTTATATTCAGTTTGGCAGAATTTTATTGAGTATTTTTGCATCAATATTTATAAGGGTAATTGGTCTGAAGTTTGTTGTTGTTGTTGTTGTTGTTGGGTCTTTGTGTGGTTTAGTTATCAGAGTAATTGTGGCTTCGTAGAATGTATTCTGTTTCTATTTTGTGGAATAGGTTGAGGAAAGGTGGAATTAGGTCTTCTTTGAAGATCTGATAGAACTCTGCGCTAAACCCATCTGGTCCTGGGATCTTTTTGGTTGGGAGACTATTAATGACTGCTTCTATTTCTTTAGGGAATATGGGACAGTTTAGGTCATTAATCTAATCCTGATTAACTTTGGTACCTCATATCTGTCCAGGAAATTGTCCATTTCAACCAGATTTTCCAGTTTTGATGAGTATAGCCTTTTGTTATAGGATTTGATGATGTTTTGGATTTCCTCAGGTTCTGTTGTTATGTCTCCTTTGTCATTTCTGATTTTGTTACTTAGGATACTGCCCTGTATCCTCTAGTTAGACTGGCTAAGTGTTTATCTATCTTGTTGATTTTCTCAAAGAACCAGCTCCTGGTTTGAGTGATTCTTTGTATAGTTCTTTTTGTTTCCACTTGGTTGATTTCAGCCCTGAGTTTGATTGTTTCCTGCTGTCTAGACCTCTTGGGTGAATTTGCTTCCTTCTGTTCTAGAGCTTTTATATGTGCTGTCATGCTGCCAGTGTATGTTCGCTCCAGCTTCTTTTTGGAGGCACTCAGAGCTATGAGTTTTCCTCTTAAGACTGCTTTCATTGTGTCTCATAAGTTTGGGTATGGTGCATTTTCATTTTCATTAAACTCTTAAAAGTCCTTAATTACTTTCTTTATTTCTTCCTTGATCAAGTTATCATTGAGCAGAGTGTTGTTCTGCTTCCATATATATGTGGGCTTTCTATTATTTATGTTTTTATTGAAGATCAGCCTTATTAGGTGGTGATTTGATAGGGTACATGAGATTTTTTGTATCTGTTGAGGCCTGTTTGGTGACAGATTATATGGTCAGTTTTGGAGAAGATACCATGAGCTGCTGAGAAGAAGGTATATCTTTTTGTTTTAGGATGAAATGTTCTATTGATATCTGCTGAATCCATTTATTTCGTAACTTCTTCTTTACTGTGTCTTTGTTTAGTTTCTCTTTCCAGGATCTGTCCATTGATGAGAGTAGGGTGTTGAAGTCTCCCACTATTATTGTGTGAGGTGCAATGTATTCTTTGAGTTTTAGCAAAGTTTCTTTAATGAATGTGGCTGCCCTTGCATTTGGAGCATAGATTTTCAGAATTGAGAGTTCATCTTGGTAAATTTTACCTTTGATGCGTAAGAAGTGTCCCTCCTCAACTTTTTTGAGAACTTTAGGTTGAAAGTCAATTTTATTTGATATTAGAATGGCTATTCCAGCTTGTTTCTTGGGACCATTTGCTTGAAAAAATGTTTTCCAGCCTTTTATTATAATGTAGTATCTGTCTTTGTCCCTGAAGTGGGTTTCCAGTATGCAACAAAAATGTTGGGTCCTGTTTATGTAACCAGTCTGTTACTCTATGTCTTTTTATTGGGGAATTGAGTCCATTAATATTAAGAGATATTAAGGAAAAGTCACATTGTTTCCTGTTAATTTTGTTGTTTGAGTTGGAATTCTGTTCATGTTTGCTATCTTCTTTAGGTTTGTTGAGAGACTACTTTCTTGCTTTCTCTTTAGCTTAGTTTTCCTCTTTGTATTGGAGTTTTCCCTCTTGGTTTCTTCATCTATGGTAATTGAGAGTTTTGCTGGGCTGGCATTTGTGTTCTCTTAGGGTCTGTATGACATCTACCCAGGATCTTCTGGCTTTCATAGTCTCTGGGGAGAATTCAGGTGTAATAATGATAGGTCTGCCTTTATATGTTACTTGACCTTTTCCCCTTACTTCTTTTAATATTCTTTCTTTGTTTTGTGCATTTGGTGTTTTGATTATTATGTGACGATAGGAATTTCTTTTCTGGTCCAAACTATTTGGAGTTCTGTATGCTTCTTGCATGTTTATGGGCATTTCTTTCTTTAGGTTGGGGAAGTTTTCTTCTATAATTTTGTTGCAGATATTTACTGGCCATTTAAGCTGGAAATCTTTCTTCTTGTCTACACCTATTATCCTTAGGTTTGTTATTCTCATTGTGTCCTGGATTTCCTTGATGTTTTGGGTTAGTATCTTTTTGTATTTTGCATTTTCTTTGATTCTTGTGTCAATGTTTTCTATGGTATCTTCTGCACCTGAGATTCTCTGTTCTATCTCTTGTATTCTGTTAGTTATGCTTGCATCAATGGCTCCTGACTTGTTTTCTAGGTTTTCTATTTCCAGCGTGGTCTCCCTTTGTGATTTCTTTATTGTTTCTACTTTCATTTTTAGATCCTGGATGGTTTTGTTTCATTCTTTCACCTGTTTGGATGTGTTCTCCTGTATTTTTTAAGGAAGTTATCCATTTCCTTTTTATAGTCCTCCAACTTCATCATGAGAAGTTACTTTAGATCCACATCTTGCTTTTCTGGTGTGGTGGTGTATCCTGGACTTGCTATGGTGGGAGATTTTGGTTCTGATGATGCCAAGTAACTTTGGTTTCTGTTACTTCTGTTCTTACACTTGCCTCCTGCTAAGTGATTATTTCAAGTGCTTGCTGATCTCAATATACCTGATTGGAGACTGCCATTCCTGTAATCCTGTTTGATTCAGATCTCCTCAGAGTCCAGCTTTCTCTGTGATCCTGTGATTCTGGGATATTGTGAACCTGAGATTCTGGGTATGTCAGAGTTCTTGGCAATCAAGCTTCCTCTGAGACCCTGAGATCCTGGCGTGACCATGCTCCTGGGATACTGGGATCCTGGGATCCTGGGATCCTGGGATTCTGGAATCCTAATATTCTGGGCTCCTCGAATTGTTACCTCCTCTGGGGACCGTGGGGCTGTCCACTGTGTTAGAAACCAAGTGCTGACCAGAAGGAACCCCAGCTGCTGGTCAGGATGGGCTCCTGTGCCCCTGCTCCTGCTGGCACAGGCCCCTCATGATTGTTTTGGAATAGATGTTGTGTTTCACTCACCAGTGATCCTAAGATCCTGGGTTTGCTAGGAGTTCCTGGGGCGTGTAGAGTCCTCTGGGGACTGTGGGACCGTCCACTGAGTTCATGCCCAAGGCTGGCCCCAGGAACACTTCTATAATGGAATTCAAAATAATTTCATCCATTTATCCTAATTTTATACATGGAAAATTAAACATCAATATTTCAAGACATCTGTTTGTAACCTCTCCAGTTTATTTAAATAAAAACACAGACTGATACAGCTTCTACAGTCAATATTCCCAAACATTGTACTTGTTATTTTCATATCCATACTTATATACTTTCACTTAAAGATTGATTACAATTTTAATACATATGATTTTTCTCTTTAGTTTTGCTGAATTTTAAAATGCTACAAATAAAATTATAACAAAATCTCTTCTATCTGTGTAGCAGTCAATAATTTCTATCCACTCATTTTGTGATGTACAACTGTTTATGTCTGTGCACCTGAAGGGGTTGTTGTGAATGGCATACCTGTCCATGTAACTATGAGCACCATGTGATTTCATCGCACAGTGCTACTCTGCTTCCTAACACACATATTCACTGAAAAGTGAAGACCATCCATCTCTTGAGTATCAGCCTCTAATGTGGAATTTCATTTCAAGGCATAGACGCATAAAGTCATGATTTCAGAGTAGCCAAGGGTACCACTAAGAAGTGATAAGTTGCCAGAATTTAATATTGTGGATGTTGAAAGTGTTAATATGAAGTCACAGATTTAGTCATTCCTGGTGAGCCCTGACTTTCTCAGGAGACCAGCATGCAGGATATTGCTGCTCATGTAAGGGAAGAGTGAGCTGAACCCCCAGAGAGGGAGTCCTTTAGCTTTATTTACATCTTCAACCTTGATCTTTCATGTGGCAGAAACTGATGAGCAGAGATCTACACAGGTTCATTCACTTATTTGCCTCCCAGACATTCTTTAGGGATTGAGGATTTATTCCAAGTCTGAGAAAGAAAGCAAGACACTGAGTCGAAATTCATGCTTAGCCTGGAAGGCTTGTGATCACATCAGTGGTGCAGTTTAGTGTTTGACAGTATTCTATCACAGTTATATCTATGGCACATATGTAAAGGGGAAAGTATAGCAATCACATCCAAATATTTTTAGTACAATTGATGCTTTCTCTACTAAAATATTTCTCTTCTTTCGATATAAATTTTTACACCATATCAGTCCATTTGACTTGATTTCCACACTCTTGTTCAAGTTGTGACTACACTTGGGTTTAAGCCTTTTTGAAACTATTGTAGTTCTGCATGTTGAGGGGAGAAACTTCTAAGATGAACATTTCCATGTTATTGCTATTATTTAGGAAAATGACACACACACACACACACAAAAAACATACTTGTTGGAAGTGATATGGCTCAATACTTTTTTTTTCTCCAAAAAGGAAATCTTGTGCAAAGTGTTATTTCTATTTCCCAGGTAATACATTCCTATCAACTGCATGGCAGATGTGTCTGGCTCTAGTAAACACTATATTCTAGTATATCAACTGACATTTGTTTTTGTACCGTTTATGTTTATTTTTTCTGTGGTCTAGTTTTTCTTTTCTTAAATTTTTTATATTTATTATTTTCTTGGGTAAAGATTCTTCCCTCTGACTCTCCCCTATATACCTTGTTCCCTTTAAACCCATCTGTTTGCCATTGGTGTGAATCAAGTTTTAAGGGTGACATTTGAACTCTTCCTCATTAGTGAACTGAAACAATACTTGTAAGGCCAAAATAAGTTTGTGCTTACATGAACATATAAAACTTTCTATGCAGAGACTCACATATTTATTACTTTCTATGTATTTACTAGTCAACACCATATATGTAAAGCAATTTAACAGAATAAATTGCCTTATATGTCCATTTGATTTTTAAAGTTTCCACCAATTTACCAATAACTGTGTCAAATTATCCTTATTACTAATAACAATTAAAATTTTAGGAGTTAAATGTACAAAATGTTGGTAATTATTAGCAGAATGTTTTTAAAGGTTATCATATTAAAATGATCATTCATTAAGAGTTGCCTTTATTTCTCATAGATTTAACCATAGTCCCTCCAGCTTGAGTCACTATGCAGCTTGCGGTGTTGATCTTGGTGGTTCTCCCTCAAGAGCTTTGATATTAAATATCCTCCTTATAAGGTAGCTGAGCACAGATGTGATGGACTGTTGTTCTTGGAAAGATGTATTCTATAGAAGCAGACTTCTGAACAAAATTTTGTTCAATAGAGTTAACATCTGAATTGGAAGTAGTAGTTGTTGCCATAGCACTCTCTATTCACCCGTACTATGGGGGATCATTATTTTCAAAGGAGAGGCATGGTTGGGCACAGAGGATGTAACTGAAGTCCTAATATTCAAATATTAAACCCTAGCATCCATACTGTAGAATTTGGCCCTAAGAATTTGAGATGGTTGTGCAATTTAATATAACAAGGTCTACAGTATGGTAGAATATAGGTTTCTTTGTGTAACACTTTCTCACAGAGAATGAAATGATTTTGTAGTGATTTAACACATTCCTAGTTACACTAGAAGCATCAGGTATGCTATGGAATATTTTTTTATTCCTTATTCATCCATATATGCAAGGTTTATTATCCAGGGATTAGATTATGTGATTCTATTTGGAACAATGCTGTAAAAGAGGTGACTAGATTAAATTAAAGGGATATTCCTTAAACAGAGGAGCAGTGGATCTGGGAGAGAGAGGAGGTGTGAGGTGGGTGGGGTAGCTAGGAGAGGTGAAGGGTAGGTAGGCTGGTATTTGGGTGTATTGTAAGAGAGAAGATAAACATTTACTTGATAGAGTAATAATTTGGTAATTGATATATAATTACTTTTCTAGAAGATATCTCTATAACTGTTACATGTCACACACATTTTATGTGACATTACTATCAATCAAAATAATACTTTAGTTTCCATCTAAATTATCATCAGAGATAAATATGATTTCCTCAACTGTAATGTATACTCAAAGTAGTGATGAACTGAATAAGTACTCAAAGTTTTGGTATTTTAAATATCCATGGGGCAGACCTCTACTGTGCATCACTCCATGTTTCTGTTTCTGTGACCCTTCCAGGGTATCTTCTATGATATTCCTTGCCTTCACAACTATGAACATACCTGGGACCATATGGAACTATGTAAGACCAAAAGGGAGATAAAAAGAGAGAGGGGTGGTCCAGGAAAACTGAAGGATATAAAGGCAGGAGAGGTACTTAGGAGAAAGAGTGATGGCTGGAGTATGAGGCGGGTCAGGATAGTCTGGAGTGTGTGTCTAATCTAAGCACACTACAGACAAGTAGGATATTGTAAAAACAGAGTGAGTGATAATCATTCTAGATACCCACATCATAACACATTAGCCAAACACCAGAGCCTAAAACTGAGGAGACTCTTGAGACACTATTATACAGAACCCAGAGCCAATGCTCTCTATGCTGAAGTGGGAATGAATGTAATGTTGCCCAGGTCTGTGTTTAATATAGTGTAAATTATCACTGATGGGGTCATTAGGGTAGATGTCTATGCAGGTTAAGGCATGAGAGACTAGTGTACACAGCACTGTCACTGTAGTGAAAAGTTGAGTATTGAATTTCACTGCAGTGACTTTTAGAAGTTCATCCACAGAGCAGTAACAAAAAGAAACTGAGTTCTGATCTCAAGGTTTAATGCAAATTGCTTAAGGTAATTATGGGATAAATATAGCTTCAGAAGACATTTGGCTGAAGACTGGTCACTGTGATTGATTTAAAATCATTTTATATTTACAAGGAAGGGAAGAGTTGAGGAGAAATGAGGCCTATCTCCAGAGCAGGACACACAAGGAAACAAGAGGCAGAACAGCAAAGTGAGGAGCAGAATTGTGCTCCAGTGCCACATAGAGGTCAGCTGATTTTACAGGCAGCTCTGAAGCTTCTAAAAGGTTTTTAATTGAGAAGAAAAGGCCAGCCTTTTGTGCTTGCATCAAGCAGTCCCTGGAGGCAGGATAGTCCTGGGAAGGGACCATTTCAGTTAAAAAGATCATTATACTACAAGCTTTCCTCAAGCACAGGCTCAAATAAAAATGATTGTTTTCACAGTTCTCTACATTGCCTCTTGAGCCTTCTTTTGTTCTCATTTAAAGCCATTCACTGTTTGTGATCTGATGGCCATGCTATTGTGTCTTAGCCTCAGTGATGTTTCCTAAATAAAATAGAAAGAGCTAACATTATTAAAGTTTCTGTTTAAAGGCCACTTAAAATCTAGCCTTAGAGATCTCAGTATGCCTCCTCCACCCTATACTGTTAGTCAAAGTGTAGGGTAGGGACATCATAGTTCAAGAAAAGAAAAAAAATAGGTCTCATTTATTTTATTTTAGTAGAAACATTTTCATTGCAAAAGGTAGGGAGGATTTGTTTGTGGGGCTCTTTAGCCTTCTTTACAAATGATAGTTCAAGCTGTAAACAGTAAAGCAGCATATTGGGTTCAGGACACTTCTCAACAACAGACTCATTTGTGATTCACAGTCTACAGAGCTTGATGATGCTGACAATTGGTGTCTTGATTTTGAAGGAATGGAGGCATCAGAAAATGGAAGAAACATTAGACCATCACCATAGTGCTGACTTAATCATTTGACTATAGTTGGAGACTAGCAAGTGTCTGTCAGATGGAGAAAAATGTAAAGCATGCTATCATTGGATAAAAGCTTATATGCTTCTTTCTTGACATTGTTTTGGCATTAGAGTGGAGAACATATGGGAACAAATTCTTTGGGTATGAGACCAACAAAGACAGAAGAGACGATTGAATGTTACTGATTTCATTATTTTGCAGTACACATAAGATTATAGATGCCATAACTCAGTGAATTCCAAAATGCTGTTTGGCTGTTTAGATGAAGCATATAGTCAGGCCTTGTTTAGTCATACATATATCCACAAGTATTACTCTCAGAATTTTTAATTAATGTACTGGAAATCAAGAGCCTGGACACAGTTTATTCAATCTTATGATCATGGTCTTTATAGACATACCCATTGAGATATCATCTCAGCTTGAGCATGTAGTTTTTGAAGCTACCCAGGTTTTCAACAGAATTAAAATCCTTAATTTAACGGAGCTGGGTTCCTTAGGTCCTAGGTGCCAATTCTCTTTGCATAATTCTGGACATCGCTATTTCATTCTCTTTATTTAATCTAGATGTTGATGGTTGAAAATCTTCTAAGTGCTCCCCTAATTAGCTCAGGCTTCCAAGAGTCACTTCATTTTTAACAACTCAAATAAACTTATCAATAGTAGAATTAAAGGAGTCATACACAATGTAGGATTTGGATAACATGGGGCTAGACAATTTTATAATCCCGACTGTCAATGATGTAAGTCACAACCTTGAGTTACCACAAAGTTTCATTCAACCATTTGCTCTTGGTCAGCATGATGATAATAAACAAGTTGAACATAGTAATAATATCATTCTCAGTGTTTATGGTATAAATAAGAAATGTTAGCTCACATGCTTATGTTTAGAGTCTTCAGGTGGTAATCGTGTAAAAGAAGATGTCAGATTACTTGAGTCATAGGAGCCATTTGTTCACCAACTCAGCTTGATTTCTGGTGGGGGAGTTCCTAAGAGAGATTTGGTGGTCTCTGTCCCAGAATAGGGCCTATACCCTGTCTTCCAAGCATTTAGGTGGGTGTTGGGCACCCATGTTTACATCCCCATGCTTACAGGGCAAGCATTTTATCAACTGTGCTGTCACTCCAGACCTGCTCTGAATATTTCTTTAATATGTCCAATATGCATAGAAACTTAAATTTTATTATCTTCAAAGTCCATGTACGTATTGGAAGTAAAAACAAATTGTTTAAACGAATAGTCGTACAAACACTATTGTTGAAGACTTTCCAAGATGACCTGCTATGACAACTCCTCTCCTAGCCTGCCTGGAAACCTGGACTTAAGGCAGTATCTAATACTTGAAAAATAAAATTATTGTAAAACAAATTGAAACTATCAGAGGTGGTCTTTTTTTTTTTTAATCAGCTGATTACTAGCTAGTTGGCTATGTTAAGATCTGGATCAAAAAGCAAAATACATAAATAGGTTTCAATGTCACTTGGAGATTCTTTTCAGGATTTGAATACAACTGAGGCAAATCAATGCCAGTACTGGATTGTGGTATCTGACACTTGACCTAGGAAACATTCCTTTTCTACTTTTTCATCTAAGAAAACTGAATTAATGTGCCTCCATCTCAAAGAGAAAACTCATATTTACACTTCACATATCAAGATTGTAATGATCACTCACAGTCATCTGCTGCATTTTAATCAATTTGTTATCAAACAGCACACAACAATGATTTATATGCCTGAAGATAGTAAATGATCTGTTGAGAATAAGGGAAATGCACAGGAAATCATACTGGCATGCAAAGAAGAGGGTGAGGAGTAACCAAAATATTCATAGATTTTTCTAAACAGAAAATGCTTCAGGTTTTCACAGGTGTGGCCATGTCCAAGCCTTCCATTAAAAAAGAAGATGACTTGCTGGCCTGACATTGCCCATTGAAGAGGTAGAAGCACAACATTATTGGATGTTGCTGTATGATGTCATTGTGAGTGCTGTTTAAATTTACGTACTGGATTGACCATACACATTCCAGTTGTGAGTGAGGGTTGCATTAAGACATCCTTGAGCTGACTCCACAATATGGTAATCCAGATGCTCTTGAAAATTAGATGTCTAATAGCACTACATCTTTCATAATCCAGGTATCTGTAGGAAATAGGATTGCATGAATAAAAGCCCTCATGAGATACAGAACATAGAAATCATGTAAGATTTTTGAACATGGAAATTTGTGTTATCAGTAATTATGTTTCACTATTAAAGCAATATGTTGAAACTTTTGAACTGATAATGTTTGTTATTCTTCCATTGCACATCTCAAGCTATAATTAATCAAGAATATGTGTGTGTATATAGATAGATAGATACATAGATGATAGATATAGATATTAAAATGATATGAACATGATAGATGTTAGATAAATATATGATAGGTAGATAAAGATATAGAAATGATACATACATATGATTGATATAACAGATAGATAAATAGATGAAGAAGAGGTGTTGAGTCAGAAGACACAGATCTCTATGTTTTTTTCTGTCCTTTTCTGGCTTAAAGATTTACCATCTTTAGTTAATTGATGAGAAAGATAATATAGATTTTTATTTTGCATGTTCTACCATGACAAGAGAGCTCAATATTGCATTTGTCTCTGGACATATATTGTCCAGAAAAAAATTTAATAAGAGGTGCCATTTGAGTGAGAAACTTTGTTGGCTAACAATAAATGTGTGGAAGTCTCCAAAATTTATAACTATGGGGTTGATCAGCTGAATAGATCCTAGGCTAAATAGAGTCTTGCATGAACTTTCACAGAAGAAATTTAATTATCAATAACATGGTTAATAAGTGGGAAGAAAAACCAAACCAAACTCAGCCACAGAATGCAAATGTGGAATGATGACAGACTGGCAAACTTGGCTTTATATCATCTAAAGTAATTTGACTGTTAAATCTTCTGAGTGATCAAAACTATTAAACCAATGGTCACTGTGATCATGTGCTACATTAAATAATTAAATACTCTTGAGTTTAGGATTCAAATGAACATTGTAATTTGTTTAATTAATTGATCCCTGAGGTAGTTTCACACTATTAATATTTCTTGTTTTATGTCCATGAAATAATGAAGTTTGAAGATGGAGTCATGTGAACTAAGGTAACTGACCAAGAGTCATTTTGTTTGTCTTGTAAAAGAATATAGTTCAAGAGACCCACTGAAGGTCCCCACACACTTTCCAGATAACAATAGGTGAGGGAAAAACAAAAGCAAGTTCAGAGAGTTAAAGTTTAGAATGGCTGTTATGGCCCACCACAGCAGATTAACATTTTGAAAGGTAAAGACATATTCAATAACGAATGTTCAGAGGACAGGACAAATTCTAGGTCAAAATTTTATGAGTTGATTGGTGTCCTTATGTCTCCACTGGGGGTTTCTGCCTATAAAAGGGGGGTTCTTTATGTTCTGTGTCCCCACAGTTAGGCATCTTGGCTAAGGTCACTTACATTGACCACTATCCCAGGTCTCTGGTACTGAGACCATAAAAAGGACCATCCAGAGACTGCCCCACCCAGGATCCATCCCATATACAACCACCAAACCCAGACACTTTTGCATATGCCAGCAATATTTTGGTGACAGGACCCCGATATAGCTATCTCTTGTGAAGCTATTCCAGTGCCTGGCAAATACAGAAGTTGATGCTCACAGTCATCTATTGGATGGAATACAGGGCTTCTAATGAAGGAGCTAGAGAAAGTACCCAATATGCTAAAGGGGTCTGCAACCCTATAGGAGGATCAACAATATGAACTAGCCAGTACCTCTCAGAACTGTGTCTCTAGTTGCATATGTAGCAGAGGATGGCCTAGTCGGCCATCACTGGGAGGAGAGGCCCTTGGTCTTGAGAAGATCATATGCCCCAGTACAGGGGAATGCCAGGGCCAGGAAGCAGGAGTGGGTGGGTTGGGGAGCAGGGTGGGGGGAGGGTATAGGGGACTTTCAGGATAGCATTTGAAATGTAAATGAAGAAAATATCTAATAAAAAAAATAATGTGAAAAAAAAAAGATTCGCCCAACCCCCAATCCCCAACAGCCTCAGAATTGCATTCATTCTCTTTCCTCTGGCCCTCTCTCCTGTTTCTTCTTACACCTGCTCCTACACCCTTCCAACTCCCCTCAGAGGGGATCCTCTGCCACCCAGCTCCCTCCCTCCCTCTGACTCCTATGACTATTTATTTCCTATTCTAAGTGTGATTCAAGCATCCTTGCTTATGCCTTCCCTCTTGTTTAAGTTCTTTGTGTCTGTGGAAAATGTCATAGATATTCTCTACCTTATGGCTAATATCAGTGAGCACATACCATGCGTGTCCTTTTGGGTCTGGGTTACCTCACTCAGGATGATATTTTCTAGTTCCATCCATTTGCCTGAAAAATTCATGATGTCCTTGTTTTCCATAGCTGAAAAGTATTCCATTGTGTAAATGAACCACATTTTCTGTATCTATTCTTTGATTGAGGACATCTGGGTTGTTTCCAGTTTCTGGTTATTACAAATGAAGCTGCTATAAACATAGTGGAGCATATGCCTTTGTATTATGGTGGAGGATCTTTTGGGTATACACTCAGGAGAGGTACAGCTGAGTCTTCCGGTAGAACTCTTTCCAATTTTCTGTGAAGCTGCTAGATCGAAGAAATGCAGGGACAAAGATGAAACAGAGATTGAGGGAATGGCCAACTAAGAACTGGTCCAACTTGAGACCCATTCTATGAGGAAACTTCAATCCTTGACACTATTAATGATACTGCTATGCTTGCAAACAGAAGCCTAGCATAACTGTCTACCCAGCAGATGACTGAGACAGATGCAGAAACCCACAACCAAACGTTGGACGAAGGTTGGGAACGCATATGTAAAAGTTGCGAGAAGGATTGGAGGATGCTCTTAATCCTACAGAGATTTGACCTACCAGGGTAGGAGGATACAGGGGAGTGGGCACTCCCTTTCAGAGGTGAAGGAGAGCAGTAAAAAAAAAAAAAATCTGTGGAGGCAATATGAGGAGGGAAGCAGCATTTGGGATGTAAATAAATTAAATAAATAAATAAATAAATGAATAAATAGAGTTCAAAGGAAAATTAATGATGTGATCTAACTGAGACTATTATTTTATATATGATCGGTTAAGAAAACTACTGTAGACTGATTAAATATATATATATATATATATATATATATATATATATATATATATATAATGAGTCTTTGTTCAAAGCTCTTATATGAGTTATGCTAGGAGTAGTCTATACAATTACTGCAACGTTTTGTGTATTTTCATTTATTTATTTAAATTTATATTTTCATTCATTCATTCACATCCCAAATGCTGCTCCTTCTCCAGTTCCCTCTCGCAGAGTCCCTATCACATCCTCCCTGCACCTTGTCTCTGTCACACCAGGCACATCCTCTCCCACTCAGGCAGAGAAGACAGCTCTGTTGAGGAATGGATACCATAGTGAGGCTACAACTTTAGAGACTGCCTCATTCCAATTGTTGAGAGACCCAATGGAAACCAAGCTCCACGTGTGTGCTATGCACATTCCAGGGGCCTTGTTGTGTATGTTTTGAAGCAAAAACTTTATGGATGGCCTTAGTGCTTAGAGAATTGTCTGATTCAAGTAAGAACTGGGTAAATTATTTCACTATTTTTACTTTACATCGATGCATGTGAGAAATGTACTCTATTTATAAAAAGTATATACTTTGCCTATGTGATCATGACTTTAACACACTACAAATTTTAATTTACTGAATTCATTAGAACAGTTTAAATCACTCACAACAGTTTACTAATTAAACTACATCTTGTCCAATTTGGCTATGAAAGTTTTAAATGGCTTTTGAACAGATTACATGAAAAAACAGCTTTTGAATAATGAATAAAACTGTATTAACTAAGTCTTAAATGTGACTGGGAGTTTAGTCATTTTAGCAAGTGTTGGTACGATATTAATTAGGTTCTTCTAAGAAATTACCTAGAATTATAAATAGATTTCCATTATTTGATAATTGGAAAACAGGTTTTGACATTTATAGTCTTACAAATTAAGATGAATTTTAATTTGAGAACATACTACTAGTCTTTCTAGACACAAACTACTACCTGCATTATTATAAACACTAATTTTTAATAACTAATTAATATCCCAAGCAAAGAAAGAAATTCATGATTGGAACCTTTCAGCCCTCACAGTGCCACTGGCTGCATGTTTCATTTAGCCATGCTAACATGTTCTCTTGACAGCTAACCCAGTGCCTTTTTGCCTTATGCTCAGGAGGTGGCTGTTTCCATTAACTGATAGATTTACTTTTATACCTTCCTATGCATTGATCCTCCCACTTCTTAATCTGGATGTCACCTTTTATTCTGTGGTTCCTCTGTGCATTGCATTGAAATGGTCATCAAAGTCTTTGATGACATAGTATGGTTATTCTAATTTACTAGTTTCTGATATTTTGTAGATCTCTGTCTAGATTGATATCAATATTATAAGTGATAGGTCCTGGTCTCCCTGTTTTAAAACTATATTTCTCTGCTAAATACTAGGTTCTGATATATACACAGATAATATTAATTAAGCATTTTGAAGCCCCTTAGTTCCTTACCCTATATTACAATTCAATTTCTTACTTATGAAGCTGGAATCTTAGCCAGGGAAAAGAATACTGTCCTAGTTTCTAATATAAACATTAGCAGGCATTGTTAAATGATAAAATTTAATAAACTAGAAGATTAAACATTACCTAATGAAAGGAAAGGCCCACCCAGGTAATCAAGATATCAAATGAACAAACTCACTTTCTGTCAAACACCATAATGTTTAAAGTCTCTATAGGAAAATTAATGCTGAAAAATGTCAGATATGGAAAATCTCCTTCTTGTTTCATTTTGGCTTTGACCAATACACCTATAAATATGAAAAGTGTTATGAATTTATCTACAAAATATAATTAAATGTATTTTATTGTTATTTTAAAATAAGATTAAATATATTTTTTCTTCCATGAAAATCCTATCTTATTACTACATTGATGTTGCCATAGAAATATTCATAAAGTAACTGTGTCTTTGTACATTTTTGTAACTTCATTTATTGTTAAGCCAACAAAATCTCATCCTATAGAAATAAATTTCTGGAATAGGATGAAGTCATAAGCCATTTATATTTGACATTGATGATAAAATCTAAGAAAACATAAGCAAATAATTTAATATTAAATGTCTGTGTCTTGTCATTTCTTGTCTACTTAAAGCTTTATGTGAAATTTTCTAAAGTGATTTTACATTTTGTAATATAATTCATCATGGGATATTACTCCTTATTTCCTAACACGAACTAACCATTGCTCAAATATTTTATGATGAATATTACTTGCATTATGAAGATTAAATTATAAATGCCATACAGCACTTTCAAACACACATTTACTTAAATATAAATAAGAAAATGTTAGGAATTACTGGAATCATAGACTTCTTACATTTTTCCTCTCATAAATTTGAGAAACTTGAAAAAGGTCTAAAGTTGTAAAGTTGACTTCAACAACTCCAGGTAATTGCCTATGGTTAAAGGACACATTACGTCCTGAAAAACAACCCTGTCCCCTTCAAAGGATACCTTTTCCTCTACTTTCTGTCTGGTTAATCTTTTAGAGATTCTCCAAGTAAACCACAAACACTTTTCCATTTTGACTCAAGTTTTGCTGGGTATTTTTTTTTATTAATAGAAATATCTTTAACTTTATGAAGAATGTTACTTCAGCCACAAACAATCACATACTTTGTGGCCAAATTTCACAGATACACATTAAAGTCAGGACATGACACTGGGGATCAAAGCTCCTTTTCTATACCAATTACAGAATGCTCTTATTAATCAAAAATGTGACTGAAAAACAGGCATTAAAATTATTGAAAGAGGCACAATTGTGAATTAAAGATGGCGTCAGTGTTTCATGCAGGATGAAAAAATCTACAAACTATTTAGAATTAAAAGTTTAAGAAGTTTGTTTCAAGGAGAGAAATACATAAAAATGATTAGTTTTTGATTTAACAGTAATTGGATAATAGAAAGCATTATGTCAAATAAGTACCCATTAATGGGGCTAGAGAGATTACTTAGTGTTAAAAGTACTGGATGCTTTTCCAGAGGACCTGGATTCAATTCCCAGCACCCACATGGCAGTTCACAACTATCTGTGATTCCAGTTCCAGAGGACCCAACACACTCTCTGGCCTCCAAAGGCACTGCATGCATGTGGTACACAGATATAGACTCAGGCACACACAGATGCACATTAGATAATTAAGTTAACTGAGTAAGTAAATGTTTTTAAGGAAAAATTTAAAATACCCATTATGTATTACATTCAAATTTCCATGATGCCTTGGAGAAATAACCAAAAATATTACTTGATGCTTTTATGCAACAAAATTATAAAACTATTCATGTAAAAACTAATTTATGACTAAGAAAATTCAACATTATGAGCACATTCTATAAATTTACCTCAAATTTGACCAATAAATTCAACATAATTCCAATAAAAAAACTTAACAAATATTTTTCAGGTAATTTGATAAAAATTTTCAAAGTTCTTGACTATGAATACATAATATTCAAGACCAGGTAGGACAGGATTGGGAAAAGTTAATTTTCTGAATATTATTTTAAATGGACGAACATATTATCTCAAAGTGGTCATCATTAGAAGTGTGATATTTTAAAGGGTTAAAATATGCTAATTAGGTAGAGTTGAGAGATTAGAATTAGAAGCTAGGGTCCTTGGGAACTGGATTTGTGAGCGAGGTGGCCTCACATATCAGAACCTTTTGAAATAATTAGTCATCTGTATGGAAACAAAGATAATTAGAGATTCTTCTGTATGAAAATAAATTTCAGGTAAATTAAAGGCTTAAATCTAGTCAAAATAGTTTAGAAATACAAGGTAGGATGACAATTTTATGATTTCAACGACAAAAATAATTTAATTACATAGAATAAAAACATAAAAATAAAACCAGTGTACATTTACATTAAGGTTTAAAACACTTGCCTGACGAAGTTACAAACTATATAGAGAACATTTCTCCCCATGCCCAAACTGATGACTCTATTAATTACTTACTGTTTACCTCTATATGACTTAACAGTTTTGATTGGTTAGTATGTATGTACTCTCTGAATCACTATGATAAAGTTAAAAGATACCATTTTAATCTCCATTTTTTTCTTTTTCTTTTTTTTTAATTAGGTATTTTCCTCATTTACATTTCCAATGCTACCCCTAAAGTACACCATACCCTCCCCCCCAACCCTCTACCCACCCACTCCCACTTTTTGGCCCTGGCATTCCCCTGTACTGGGGCATATAAAGTTTGCAAGTCCAATGGGCCTCTCTTTCCAGTGATGGCCAACTAGGCCATCTTTTGATACAGATGCAGCTAGAGTCAAGAGCTCCGGGGTACTGGTTAGTTCATATTGTTGTTCCACCTATAGGTTGCAGATCCCTTTAGCTCCTTGGATATTTTCTCTAGCTCCTCCATTGGGGGCCCTGTGATCCATCCAATAGCTGACTGTGAGCTTCCACTTCTGTGTTTGCTAGGCCCGGCGTATCTCACTAGAGACAGCTATATCAGGGTCCTATCAGCACAATCTTGCTAGTGTATGCAATGGTGTCATCGTTTGGAGGCTGATTATGGGATGGATCCCTGGATATGGCAGTCTCTAGATGGTCCATCCTTTTGTCTCAGCTCCAAACTTTGTCTCTGTAACTCCTTCCATGGGTGTTTTGTTCCCAATTCTAAGAAGGGGCAAACTGTCCACACTTTGGTCTTCATTCTTCTTGAGTTTCATGTGTTTTGCAAATTGTAACTTATATCTTGGATATTCTAAGTTTCTGGGCTAATATCCACTTATCAGTGAATACATAGCATTTGAGTTCTTTTGTGATTGGGTTACCTCACTCAGAATGATGACCTCCAGGTCCAACCATTTGCCTAGGAATTTCATAAATTCATTCTTTTTAATAGCTGAGTAGTACTCCATTGTGTAAATATACCATATTTTTTGTATCCATTCCTCTGTTGAGGGGCATCTGGGTTCTTTCCAGCTTCTGGCTATTATAAATAAGGCTGCTATGAACATAGTGGAGCATGTTTCTTTCTTACTAGTTGGAACATCTTCTGGATATATGCCCAGGAGAGGTATTGCAGGATCCTCCTGTAGTACCATGTCCAATTTTCTGAGAAACCACCAGACTGATTTCCAGAGTGTTTTACAAGCTTGCAATCCCACCAACAGTGGAGGAGTGTTACTCTTTCTCCACATCCTCGCCAGCATCTGCTGTCACCTGAATTTGTTTATCTATGTATATAGAGCTCAAATTGATTTCAAATCTAGTTCGTGTTAAGTGTTTACTTTGTTCATGAGGGAAAAAAAATATCCACAAACTCATTGGCCTTCTCAAACTGACTTCATTTGTAAGTTCTTTTTTAACTTTTCCTTTAGATTTATTTATGTGCGTGCATGAGTGTTCTGTTGGCATTTGTGTGGGTGCACCACATGTATGTCTGCCACCCATGTAGGTCAAAAGAGGAGGCTGGGTCACAGGGAAGTGTAAGTGGTGGGTGTCAGCCACCACATTGGTGCTGGAAACTGAAATGCGTTCTTCTGTAACAACATCAAATGTGCTTAATTGTTCAAATGTCTATCTAGATCTCATACTTCTTAAAATACTTTAACCTGCATCCACATCTACCGAAGTCTACCAAAGTACAGAACAATCCTCGAAACTAAGGCTTGGAAACAAAATGAAGATAAATATGTGACACCCCCAGCCAAGCTTTAGAATTTTGTTTCATGTCTTAACATCTTACTGTGGTATGTTTTATTAGGAGAGGGTATGCAGAATACAATGGAAGGCAGGAGATACTAGTGTAAGATTAATCCAGAACAGTTTTATTCATGGCATTCTTACCCAGATAAATGAGACCCACATTTCAATTAAATACTCAGCAGGACAAACCAGGCATTTTATAAAATGACAACCTAAACCTAAATGACATTTGGGTCAAATTGCTTCTTTCAAAGGTTAATGTCAGAAAATAAAGTGAACTTTACAATACTCACAATCCCTGTGAACTTCCAGGCTGATGGAAGATTGCAGATATTTGAAATGAGTTTAAAATGTGTTCCTAAGGTCATTTTTTAAATGTTACGTTGTATGTATTTAATGTTTCATTTTACTTTTTTTCTTGCTTGAACTTTTTTCTGGCTATTTTCTGTGCTAGCTGTATTTACTTCTGATAAACGGAAAAGTCACAATGTCTTTTTGTGCATGTTAAGGTGCTTGTCTAAGCATGTCACATAAGCAAAGCAAAGACTTTATTCCTTGCTTGAGGTCTCAAGAGAGTTGGGCAATATGGCTTGCATTGAGTAGAGACACCTGATCCAACAGAGGTCAGCATAGCTTCCAGGTGAGCTAAAGGTAACAGAGATGATCTAGTTTCCCTGATGGCCAAAGGGGTAAGAAGGACAAGAGTTGGTCAGTCAAGAACAGGGAAGCCTGTGTATTTGGATACAGAAAGCTGTTTGTCTTCCTCTCTGTGATCATATTGGAAGCATGGACAAAATTAAAGACTTTTCAACTTCCATTAGGTCCTGGATATTTTGACTACCATGGAATCTATTGCTTTTTTCCTGTATTGCCATTAGGAATGTGGCTTTCTGTGAACCTGAGTCTTATTGCAGCAGCTGATTTCCTGGGTTGGTTCTGCATAAATGATTAGGCATTTGGCAGTGAGCAGCAGCAGGCTGTAAGCCAGGCTTCTGTTTTTATGTATATCAGGTCATTGTCTATGTTTTTGTCTTGTCTGAATAACTATCAGGAAACACAGGTCGGACAATAAATAATGTTCCATGTAAGGAATTCATTACAAATCTGAAATTTTAAAATGAAAAAGTTAACGTGTAAAAAAAAGTGATAATAATTCTGAATGTTTTTAAAATCTCAGTGTGTTTTCTAACTATGAAGAAAGACACAGATCCTTAAAACTATAATGAAAAATATCTGATTTACCTACATGAAATCTTCAAGACAAAGTAGCTTTACCAAAATAAAAAGTAAAAATAAAGTTAGAAAATAGAAGAGCATCCAGAACTTAACATTGAGAGCACACACACCAGACAAATGTTTAAAATTTCCATATGCAAAATTCTTATAAATTCAGAGCAATTGTACACTTAATCTAATTTAAATAATAATAATAATTCAAGGTAATAATAGATTTCACTCAGTAAACTTATGAAGATAAGCCTATGTTTCTGGCAGCAAGAAGCCAGAGCCTTTACAGCACTTTGGGCCTGTAGGTGCACACACAACAAGGAACCATCACTAAGTATTGGTGGAAATCACTAAGTACTGTTGAAAATATGGAAAACTTCAAAGGACAAATAAGTGCCATGGTCTATCAGTACCCCAGTATGGTGGCCAGTCTTATGTCCCAGTTCTTAAAACATATAAAACAATAAACTGTTAGTTTTTCTGAAAGATGATCCCTGTTTTACAAAACTGCTCATTATTATGTCACCAGAAACTAAAAAGTAAAAACTATCTAAACAGTACCAATGTTGAAATGCATAGGATGGCTGCTCCAATCCAATTGCGCAGGACCTGAGACTGCATTAGTTAGGGAAGCAGAAACCGGCCTGAGTAGGGCCACAGGCCTCATCCGGCCGGATCAGCACCGGGGTAGCAGGAGCACAGGGTTGCTTGACACCCGCCAGCTACCCACGACCCACGCCGCAGGATTTTGGGACTGCTGGGGAGTGGAACACAGCTTCTGCTCCAGTCCAATCACGCGGGACCTGAGACTGCTCTGGTTGGGGAGAGAGGAATCCGGCCTACATAGGGCCACAACCCTCTTCCTGTCAGAAAAGCACCAGGGCAGCTGGGGCGGGTGCAGGGTCTGCTGACACTCGCCAGCTACCCACAACACCCGCCACAGGATCTTAAGACTTCTGGTGAGTGGAGCACAGCTTCTGCTCCAATCCAAGTGCTCCGGACCTGAGACTGCATTAGTTAGGGAAGCAGAAACCGGCCTGAGTAGGGCCACAGGCCTCATCCAGCCGGATCAGCCCCAGGGTAGTGGGAGAGCAGGGTTGCCTGACACCCGCCAGCTACCCACGACCCCCGCCGCAGGATTTTGGGACTGCTGGTGAGTGGAACACAGCTTCTGCTCCAATCTTTAAACAGTGACAACGATAACAACTAACCCCAGAGATTACCAGATGGCGAAAGGTAAACGTAATAATCTTACTAACAGAAACCAAGACCACTCACCATCATCAGAACCCAGCACCCCCACTTCGCCCAGTCCAGGGCACCCCAACACACCGGAAAAGCTAGACACAGATTTAAAAGCATATCTCCTGATGATGATAGAGGACTTCAAGATGGACTTTAATAACACACTTAAAGAAATGCAGGAGAACACTGCTAAACAGGCAGAAAACAATAAAGAGGAAGCACAAAAATCCCTTAAAGAATTGCAGGAGAACACAGCTAAAGAGTTACAAATCCTTAAAGAAAAACAGGATAACATAATCAAACAGGTAGAAGTCCTTACAGAAAAACAGGAAAACACATCCAAACAGATGATGGAAATGAACAAAACCATACTAGACCTAAAAAGGGAAGTAGACACAATAAAGAAAACACAAAATGAGGCAAAGCTGGAGATAGAAACCCTAGGAAAGAAATCTGGAACCATAGATACGAGCATCAGCAACAGAATACAAGAGATGGAAGAGAGAATCTCAGGTGCAGAAGATTCCATAGAGAACATCGGCACAACAATCAAGGAAAATGTAAAATGCAAAAAGATCCTAACTCAAAACATCCAAGAAATACAGGACGCAATGAGAAGACCAAACCTACGGATAATAGGAGTGGATGAGAATGAAGATTTTCAACTCAAAGGACCAGCAAACATCTTCAAGAAAATTATAGAAGAAAACTTCCCAAATCTAAAGAAAGAGATGCCCATGAACATACAAGAAGCCTACAGAACTCCAAATAGACTGGACCAGAAAAGAAATACCTCCCGACACATTATAATCAGAACAACAAATGCTCTAAATAAAGATAGAATACTAAAAGCAGTAAGAGAAAAAGGCCAAGTAACATATAAAGGCAAGCCTATCAGAATTACACCAGATTTTTCACCAGAGACTATGAAAGCCAGAAGATCCTGGACGGATGTTATACAGACACTAAAAGAACACAAATTCCAGCCCAGGCTACTATACCCAGCCAAACTCTCAATTAACATAGATGGAGAAACCAAAGTATTCCACGACAAAACCAAATTCACACATTATCTCTCCACGAATCCAGCCCTTCAAAGGATAATAACAGAAAAAAACCAATACAAGGACAGGAACCACGCCCTAGAAACAACAAGAAGGTAATCCCTCAACAAACCTAAAAGAAGACAGCCACAAGAACAAAATGCCAACTTTAACAACAAAAATAACAGGAAACAACAATTATTTTTCCTTAATATCTCTTAATATCAATGGACTCAACTCCCCGATAAAAAGACATAGACTAACAAACTGGCTACACAAACAAGACCCAACATTTTGCTGCTTACAGGAAACTCATCTCAGAGAAAAGGATAGACACTACCTCAGAATGAAAGGCTGGAAAACAATTTTCCAAGCAAATGGCATGAAGAAACAAGCTGGAGTAGCCATTCTAATATCTGATAAGATTGACTTCCAACCCAAAGTCATTAAAAAAGACAGGGAGGGACACTTCATACTCATCAAAGGTAAAATCCTCCAAGAGGAACTATCAATCCTGAATATCTATGCTCCAAATACAAAGGCAGCCACATTCATTAAAGAAACTTTAGTAAATCTCAAAGCACACATTGCACCTCATACAATAATAGTGGGAGACTTCAACACACCACTTTCACCAATGGATAGATCATGGAAACAGAAACTAAACAGGGACACAGTGAAACTAAGAGAAATTATGAATCAAATGGTTCTGGCAGATATCTACAGAACATTCTATCCTAAAACAAAAGGATATACCTTCTTCTCAGCACCTCATGGTACCTTCTCCAAAATTGACCACATAATTGGTCACAAAGCAGGCCTCAGCAGATACAAAAATATTGAAATTGTCCCATGTATCCTATCAGATCACCATGGACTAAGGCTGATCTTCAATAACAAAATAAATAATAGAAAGCCAACATTCACGTGGAAACTGAACAACACTCTTCTCAATGATACCTTGGTCAAGGAAGGAATAAAGAAAGAAATTAAGGACTTTTTAGAGTTCAATGAAAATGAAGCCACAACATACCCAAACTTATGGGACGCAATGAAAGCATTTCTAAGAGGAAAACTCATAGCTCTGAGTGCCTCCAAAAGGAAACTAGAGAGAGCACACATTAGCACCTTGACAACACACCTAAAAGCACTAGAACAAAAGGAAGCAAATTCACCCAAGAGGAGTAGACGGCAGGAAATAATCAAACTCAGGGGTGAAATCAACCAAGTGGAAACAAGAAAAACTATTCAAAGAATCAACCAAACAAGGAGCTGGTTCTTTGAGAAAATCAACAAGATAGATAAACCCTTAGCCAGACTCACTAGAGGGCACAGGGAAAGCATCCTAATTAACAAAATCAGAAATGAAAAAGGAGACATAACAACAGATCCTGAAGACATCCAAAACACCATCAGATCCTTCTACCAAAGGCTATACTCAACAAAACTGGAGAACCTGGATGAAATGGACAAGTTCCTAGACAGATACCAGGTACCAAAGTTGAATCAAGATCAGGTTAATGATCTAAACAGCCCTATATCCCCCAAAGAAATAGAAGCAGTCATTAATAGTCTCCCAACTAAAAAAAGCCCAGGACCAGATGGGTTTAGTGCAGAGTTCTATCAGACCTTCAAAGAAGATCTAATCCCAGTTCTTCACAAACTATTCCACAAAATAGAAACAGAAGGTACTCTACCCAACTCATTCTATGAAGCCACAATTACTCTGATACCTAAACCACAAAAAGACCCAACAAAGATAGAAAACTTCAGACCAATATCCCTTATGAATATTGATGCAAAAATCCTCAATAAAGTTCTTGCTAACCGAATCCAAGAACACATCAAAACAATCATCCATCCTGACCAAGTAGGTTTCATCCCAGGGATGCAGGGATGGTTCAATATACGGAAATCCATCAACGTAATCCAGTATATAAACAAACTCAAAGACAAAAACCACATGGTCATCTCGTTAGATGCGGAAAAAGCATTTGACATGATCCAACACCCATTCATGATAAAAGTCTTGGAAAGATCAGGAATTCAAGGCCCATACCTAAACATGATAAAAGCAATCTACAGCAAACCAGTAGCCAACATCAAAGTAAATGGTGAGAAGCTTGAAGCAATCCCTCTAAAATCAGGGACTAGACAAGGCTGTCCACTTTCTCCATACCTATTCAACATTGTACTTGAAGTCCTAGCCAGAGCAATTCGACAACAAAAGGAGATCAAAGGGATACA
The DNA here is from genome assembly GCF_978045245.1 of Mus caroli. Lineage (NCBI taxonomy): Eukaryota > Metazoa > Chordata > Mammalia > Rodentia > Muridae > Mus > Mus caroli. The sequence continues at coordinate 74,883,444 of NW_028227271.1, forward strand.
AATTGGAAAAGATGAAGTCAAAATATCACTTTTTGCAGATGATATGATAGTATATATAAGTGACCCTAAAAATTCCACCAGAGAACTCCTAAGCCTGATAAACAGCTTCGGTGAAATGGCTGAATATAAAATTAACTCAAACAAATCAATGGCCTTTCTCTACACAAAGAATAAACAGGCTGAGAAAGAAATTAGGGAAACAACACCCTTCTCAATAGTCACAAAGAATATAAAATATCTTGGCGTGATTCTAACTAAGGAAGGGAAAGATCTGTATAATAAAAACTTCAAGTCTCTGAAGAAAGAAATTCTAGAAGATCTCAGAAGATGGAAAGATCTCCCATGCTCATGGATTGGCAGGATCAACATTGTAAAGATGGCTATCTTGCCAAAAGCAATCTACAGATTCAATGCAATCCCCATCAAAATTCCAAATCAATTCTTCAACGAATTAGAAAGTGCAATCTGCAAATTCATCTGGAATAACAAAAAACCTAGGATAGCAAAAACTCTTCTCAAGGATAAAAGAACCTCTGGTGGAATCACCATGTCGGACCTAAAGCTCTACTACAGAGCAGTTGTGATAAAAACTGCATGGTACTGGTATAGTGACAGACAAATAGACCAATGGAATAGAATTGAAGACCCAGAAATGAACCCACACACCTACGGTCACTTGATCTTCGACAAGGGAGCTAAAAACATCCAGTGGAAGAAAGACAGCATTTTCAACAAATGGTGCTGGCACAACTGGTTGTTAACATGTAGAAGAATGCGAATCGATCCATTCCTATCTCCTTGTACTAAGGTCAAGTCTAAGTGGATCAAAGATCTTCACATAAAACCAGAGACACTGAAACTTATAGAGGAGAAAGTGGGGAAAAGCCTTGAAGATATGGGCACAGGGGAAAAATTCCTGAATAGAACAGTAATGGCTTGTGCTGTAGGATCGAGAATTGACAAGTGGGACCTCATGAAACTACAAAGCTTCTGCAAGGCTAAAGACACCATCAATAAGACAAAAAAACCATTAACAGATTGGGAAAGGATCTTCACCTATCCTAAATCAGATAAGGGACTAATATCCAATATATATAAAGAACTCAAGAAGGTGGACTCCAGAAAGTCAAATAACCCCATTAAAAAATGGGGCTCAGAACTGAACAAAGAATTCTCACCTGAGGAATACCGAATGGCAGAGAAACACCTGAAAAAATGTTCAGCGTCCTTAATCATCAGGGAAATGCAAATCAAAACAACCCTGAGATTCCACCTCACACCAGTCAGAATGGCTAAGATCAAAAATTCAGGTGACAGCAGATGCTGGCGAGGATGTGGAGAGAGAGGAACACTCCTCCATTGTTGGGGGGATTGCAAGCTTGTACAACCACTCTGGAAATCAGTCTGGCGGTTCCTCAGAAAATTGGACATATTACTACCGGAGGATCCAGCAATACCTCTCCTGGGCATATATCCAGAAGGTGTCCCAACCGGTAAAAAGGACACGTGCTCCACTATGTTCATAGCAGCCCTATTTATAATAGCCAGAAGCTGGAAAGAACCCAGATGTCCCTCAACAGAGGAATGGATACAGAAATTATGGTGCATTTACACAATGGAGTACTACTCAGCTATTAAAAAGAATGAATTTATGAAATTCCTAGCCAAATGGATGGACCTGGAGGGCATCATCTTGATTGAAGTAACACAATCACAAAAGAACTCACACAATATGTATTCACTGATAAGTGGATATTAGCCCAAAACTTAGGATACCCAAGATATAAGATACAATTTGATAAACGCATGAAACTCAAGAAGAATGAAGACCAAAGTGTGGACACTGTGCACCTTCTTAGAATTGGGAACAAAACACCCAGGGAGGGAGTTACAGAGACAAAGTTCGTAGCTGTGATGAAAGGATGGACCATTTAGAGACTGCTGTATCCAGGGATCCATCCCATAATCAGCTTCTAAACGCTGACACCATTGCATACACTAGCAATATTTTGCTGAGGAGACCCAAATATAGCTGTCTCTTGTGAGATGATGCCGGGGCCTGGCAAACACAGGAGTGGATGTTCACAGTCAGCTATTGGATGTATCACAGGGCTCCCAATGGAGAAGCTAGAGAGAGTAACCAAGGGGCTGAGGGGATCTGCAGCCCTATGTTGGAACAACATGATGTACTAGCCAGAACCCCGGAGCTCTTGTCTCTAGCGGCATATGTATGGAAAGATGGCCTGGTCGGCCATCGGTGGAAGGAGAGGCCCATTGGACTTGCAAACTTTATATGCCCCAATATAGGGGAATGCCAGGGCCAAAAGAATGGGAATGGGTGGGTAGGGAAGTGGGGGGCGCTATGGGGGACTTTTGGGATAGCATTGGAAATGTAATTGGGGAAAATATGTAATAAAAATATTAAAAATTAAAAAAAAAGAATGAAAAAAAATAAGAAATGCATAGGATGTACACATATATTAACATGTTATATAGTACTATAATAACACATTATGCTATATAACAAATGCCTGTTTATCAAATATTTATATATAATTTAAATATATATATATAGTATTTAGATATAACTTACAGGCCATATTTACATATGACATACCATATCAAAACTCCTTAATAATTAATCAAGAAGAGAGTATGTATTATATTGTCATGGCTTCAAGGTTTTGGAACAGTTCTTGGAATACACTAATTATTGAGTCAGTAAAAAAAAAAATAGGTAATCTATCTTAAACTTATCTTATTATTCACATTAAATGCAATCATATATTATTTCAAAAGCAATATTCATTATAATATTATAGTCCCTAGCCAGTTAATAACCTACAGTATGGGAGAATTTAGCAAATATTCCACCTAAGCCAAAAACAGATATTCATGGCTAAATGTTTAGTGACATTAGGAACAAAATCTATTTTATAATATTATAATACCTTCTAACATATCAGGTTATATAAGACCAGAAAATAAATAAAGAATAGTTAATAAGTATACATTATCAATTAGTCTAAAAGTGAGTAAACAAATGATTTTGTTTGATATTTTCTTTTCAAAAAATAAAAGTGTTAAAGACAATTAAGGAAGATCCATGAGGTTCAGCTGAGTAACCCCTGTGGGGATTAATGTTAAAACCACAGACTGGCAAGTGCCTCTTCATATTCTTCATCATTCTATGAAAGAGTAATAGATCAAGAAAATATTGTATATAAGACAAATGAAATATTATTCATCCTTTTGGGTAAATGAAACTATTGCTTTCAGGAAAACACCTAGATTTTTGAGTTAAATATGTCAGCCATAGGAAGATAAATACTTCTGTGTCCTGCTCATTTGATGAGTCTGAAAATGATCGCACTTACAGAAGAAGAAAAGAGAGCAAGGCATCGATGGATCAAGAGAGGGGAAAAGCAAGAGGTGATTGTCATTGTGCTGAATGCTACACTTATATAGACAGAAAAGTTGTAGAGTTGGGCTCACAGCAAAGAGATGGTGGTTGTTTTATACTAGTGAGTATCATAAATTATTGCCAATTTTAGTTATCATTTTTTTAAATTTGGATATCAGAAAATCAAGTTACAACAAGCACAGGAGGACAGAAGGGAACCTTGGGAGTATATGGATATGTTCCCTACCTTAACTGCAGTGACCATGAATGTGTCCTTATGCTTAACCTAATCTAATATCATGAGATACCAATATCCCTTTTAAATCAATTATAAGTCAATATGCCTGCAAGGGGCATAATCACAAACCATTTCTCAGCTAAAACTCATCTTTGGAATATTTATCAATTTCAGTTTGCAGTGGTCAAATTGTTTGAATGATGTCCTTGAGCACGCCACTTACACGTATGAAAGGATAGTCATGCTAATGTGTGTGTCGGGGAGGCACAGAGGTTCCCGTGCTCACAGATAAGCACTGGGGGAACAGGAATGGAAAACACCAAGGTTGTTCCTTCAGTGGAAGGGATATCTAGCCTGATGTTTTGGCTAGAAGGCTGGGAGCAGAGGATATATAGTCTGGTGACCTTAGACCTATCTGTATAGACAAGAACACACTGGATTCTCCTCAAGACCCTAACTGGGCTCTTGCCAAGCTATGGAGTCTATTTTCACTGAAGATGTGATACGTACTTTATAAAGAATCATTATGTAGCCATGTCTTAAACTTTATTGTGCACAGAGGATTGTGCAATGAAAACATGGAAGTTTTCATCTATTTGTGCTGTGCTTAAATTCCTAAAATAAGCTATTAGGGGTCAGACTCCTGACATCATCACTGAATACTAATCATGTTGAATGGAATTATTGTGGGAAATTGTAGGCTGGTCTCCAGTTGAGCTGAGGTCTGAACCCTGGAAATGGTGATAATTCACCTACATGACAAAGTAGGTGTTCCCTTATGCTCCCGGACCTCTGGCCCCTGCCTAAGTTACCACCCCCACAGTCCCCACAAAAGAAGCATAGCTAGAAGTCATGTAGGCAATGGCCCAGGCTTCTGATCTTCAAGCTAAACTCCTCCCCAGTTACCTACAACAGTAAAGACCATAAAAGTGGCTGTTAGACCCCCACCTTGCTCTCTTACTTCTTACTTTCTTACTTTTCTTCCTCTTACCCCTTCCTCTCACCCCATCTCTCCTCTCTCTTTGTCTTCTTCTCTCCTCTCCTCTCTCCCTCTTACTCTCTTTCTCTCTAGCCCTCTCTCTCTCTCTCTCTCTCTCTCTCTCTCTCTCTCTCTCTCTCTCTCTCTCTCCCTCTCTCTTCTCTTTCCCCATGCATTTCTATAATAAAGCTCTAAAACCATAGAGAGTCTCTGCTCATCAAGGCTGCTCTCACTCTCCTTAGTGTTGGGAACCTCTTCCCTCATCCCTCTGGTGGCTTTAGCAAAGTAGTTCCAGGAATCCCAGGTAGGATCAGAGGAGATGCTCACCCGGGGATGAGTAGAAGGTAGATAGCAGCCCTCCTACACCTGACAGACCAGAGAATAGGTAAAACTCTGGCAGGGTGTAGGTCTTCTCCTTCCCCCTCTTCCCCAGGGTCCCCCTTTTTAGTTCCCAACAGACTACCTTCTTACATTCTATGGATTATTAATCTGTTGACCATGATGGTCACAGAGACCTCTGCATGTGAGTTTAAGTTGCTTCTGAAGTTGGGCCTAGAGTGAACATGTGGGGATGAGTTAGGTCACCTCTTTGTGTCTTGGGACCCACATTCATGGTTATCTATCTATCTATCTATCTATCTATCTATCTATCTATCTATCATCAATCTACTATCTATTTATCATCAATCAATCATCTATCTTTCATCTATGTGCCTTTCTGTCCTCCTCCCCTCCTTTTATCTTTTCTATTCAATCGGAGGTTTACTCAGCATAGTGGTTATGAGAGTTTGTGGTTCTTCCAGAGGACAACTTTCTATTCACATACCCCTGAAATTCCGCTCTTGAATCCCAGCTCTTTTGGCATTAGTAGACTGTGCATATGCATAAAATTGTACAGAAAGACACTCATAGACAACTGAGTATAAACTTAGAGTTTGAAAATTATAAAATTGACAGTAGTTGAGTGTGAACAGTGTGTTGGGTACTGCTGCTTCCCCTTGGTACGTTTGCTTAAAGAAAAAACCAAATCTTAGTATTAAGTTTGACAGATAGTAGCTGTATGCATGTATGTATGTACATACGTATGTATGTATATATTTATGTGGCACAATGTGAATGTCTAGTATATTAAAACACTGTATAGCATAAATTATACCTAACTAGCATGCATTGTGTTTTACTTGAAAATAATCATGAAAACAAGACTATCCTAGAGCTCTGTGATTCCTTGTTTTCTTTTTCAAAGTTAGTCTCATGCCATAGTCCATTCTGTCTTGGAATTCACTGCATAGTCTAGTGTGCTCCTGAAATCATGACAGTCATCCTGGTTCAGCCTCCCACATGTTGGATGTGAGGGCATAGAGCATTATGCTGACACGTGGTATTTCACAGACTTTGTTTTCACTGCCTACACTTAGCATAATCTTGCTTGATCATTTATTCTGACAAGTTCCTTTTCTCATTTATGCTCTTCTTGAAGGCTAGCAACAGCATGCATTTCCTATTGAAGGGGATGGATTCCAAAGTCCATGCAAGTGTTTGAATACGTGCCTCCTTCTGAATTATGGTCACATAAACACCTCTCTGAGCACTTCTTTTCTTTGGGGACAGATTCTGTGATAGATAATCAATGGTCTGCAGTCAGTATCTTTAATCCCATGTGCTAGGTCACACTAGGCTGCATTTGTCTTATCCACAGTCCATTATTTATGCCCTTTACTGGAAGGAGTAAAAGGCATTGGAATTTTTCCTCTTCCCTTCCTTTTCCCTTAAAGAGCAGCAATCTTTTGCTCTCAAGCTTGAAGGCCTGCTTCAGGAAAATATAAACAAACCTCAATGGTTTCTCAATGCTCTTTTCTGGAGAGAATATTTTCTTTTGTTTTCTGTGGTCTTTCTAGGATACCTGGAAGTTTAACACTGTGAGTAATGTTCAAAGTGAGTAGGTCAAAAGAGAGACAAGTTAACAGAAAAAAAGTAAGATGGAACATTAAATTACAAACCTGTATGTTCATTCTCTTAATAATCTGCAGTCTTGTCATGTTCCTCTTGTAACAAACTGACCTGCCAAATGGATGTACTTCAATCTTTGCTCCGTGCTTAAGTGAAATAACTTATATTCTGTCTATGAATATTGTTAAGCAGTAATGTCCTCTAATTGAAAGCTTGATGAAATTGCACACATAAATTAGTTATGCAAAATAGAGCATCAGCTTTAATTATTATCTTTGTTCCTAAAGTGTCTCCTGTTCTAAGTAGGGATCAATATTGATCAAATCAATAGCAATGTCTCTGCTTCCACCACCTAGGAAGACATCCCTGAGATTATCGTCAAAGACTACAGCTCAACTCTTATGTGTTACTTTGCGTTTCTCCTTAGCTTTTGATATGTTATTCTTAAAATTAAATTATGTATTTTTAGTTTCTTATATAGATACAGTAGAGTCTAAAAATGCCAAATTAATTTCCATTTAAAGAATTGAATTCCTAGCCAAATGGATGGAACTGGAGAGCATCATCTTGAGTGAGGTAACACAATCACAAAGGAACTCACACAATATCACTGGTAAGTGGATATTAGCCCAAAACTTAGGATACCCAAGATATAAGATACAATTTGCTAAACGCATGAAACTCAAGAAGAACGAAGACCAAAGTGTGGACACTGTGCCCCTTCTTATAATTGGGAACAAAACACCCATGGAAGGAGTTACAGAGACAAAGTTTGGAGCTGTGATGAAAGGATGGACCATCTAGAGACTGCCATATCCAGGGATCCATCCCATAATCAGCTTCCAAACGCTGACACCATTGCATACACTAGCAAGATTTTGCTGAAAGGACCCAGATATAGCTCTCTCTTGTGAAACTATGCCGGGGCCAAACAAACACAGAAGTGGATGCTCACAGGGATGGATCACAGGGCTCCCAATGGAGAAGCTAGAGAAAGTACCCAAGGAGCTAAAGGGATCTGCAACCCTATAGTTGGAACAACATGATGAACTAACCAGTACCCCGGAGCTCTTGTCTCTAGCTGCATATGTATCGAAATATGGCCTAGTCGGCCATCACTGGAAAGAGAGGCCCATTGGACTTGCAAACTTTATATGCCCCAATACAGGGGAATGCCAGGGCCAAAAGAATGGGAATGGGTGGGTAGGGAAGTGGGGGGGGGGGTATGGGGGACTTATGTGATAGCATTGGAAATGTAATTGAGGAAAATACATAATTAAAAAAAAAGAATTGACAGACACTAATACATGTTAGTGAATTTGCTGAAATATTTTTAACAAAAAAAACCTGTTGGTTGTTATTATTTTCTTAATCATACATAAAAAATGCCCTTGTATAAAAAATAGAAAAGATGAAACATCAGCAGACTATGTTACTAGTTAAAATACTTCTGAAACTGTATCAGTAAAACACACCTGTTTAAAAATAAGCATGCGATCATGCTATCTTAGGGCCATAGCTCCAGGTCCAAAGTTCCCTTTTCCATGTCATTCCCTGTGGGAAATAGCACATACAGAACATGACACTGGTTCTTAGTTCTGTTGGTTGAGATCTATTTCCTCGCACTTGACAGTTGTGATTAACCTTTGGAGTAGAATGTGAATACTTGCAGGTTTGCAGCTATATGTACCACTTCAAAAATCACCTCGATGCTCAAAGAAAATGTGTATATCACTCACACACCTACAGATTGCAACTTCTTTGCCAAAAAAAAATGGCAAAAAAGAATGCATTTCCTCTTTTATTTTTGTATCATAAATTGTTCTATAAGTTATGTGTTCAGAGAATAGGGGAATTTATGACCTGGCTTTGCTTTGCAACTGTGGAACCTTGAGAACTCACTGAGTTTCGACATTGATTTTCATTTCTTATGGGCATAGTTCAAATTTTCAAACTTATCAAATCGCTTAAAAAAAAACTGTCCAGCCATCTTCTTATTGTAACTAAAGCTTGAGAGTGTTGCATTAGTTCAGAGAAAAATTGAAAAAAAAAAAAAACAAACAAAAAAGGAGAGAAAGAGAAAAAGATCAAGTGAAAAGGACTATGGTGACAAGAAGACACTAGCAGGCTGTTTCACTGAATGGAGATGGACCTTACTTTGAGTAGAAGCATTTCCCATTGTTATTTTAAAATAGCCTCAGCAGTTTATAATTCCAAACAAGTACTGACAAAGGGGAGATTTTCTTAAAAGCCCAACCTAGAATGGAAAAGACACATTTAATGGATATGGTGAATTAAAATCTGATATATCAGAAACACAAATAACTTTAAAAATTTGAGAATGTACCCAAGTACAGAACCATAATAGAAGTGTTTCTCTCAATGCCAAATAGGAAAGCAATCCGTCTCATAGACCATCCAATCTTGCTCTTTATGGGGCTTGTCCTGAAGCTTAGACAAGCACAATAGAGAATCCCTTTCTCAGAGCTCCTGTACAGCCAGCATTAATATAGAACACAAAGAGACAAATCTGCAGCTTAGAAAGCACACCCTCCTCTACTACAAAGGGCAAGGACTCTGTTATTTGGGATCCAAACACAGAGGATAAAAGTTGCTTTAATCCCCACAGAAGACAGTCCGAGGACTGAAATTGTCAATTTCCCACTCTCAGATCTGAATCTAGTTTCCTTTTAAAGCTTGTGCATGTCAGTGTGGTTAGAAAAGCAGAACACTGAGCTTCTGGGCTGCTGGAGAGCAGACTAGGATTTAGCAAATGCAAGTTTAAGGTGAGTGATGACTTTGCAAAAGTGCATTCCCACATACACAGTCAGATCTGCAGGAAGGAAGCATACACCGGAAGTCTTTGTGTTTACCCAAAACTGATCCTCCCAAACTAACATGGTCTGCATACATTCTTCCCTCAAATGTCTTCATCATGCTGTCACCAGAAAATGGCAATTCTGCAGCCAAGCTCAGAGATCATGCAGAATGGTATCTATGTGGCTAAACCGGCACTCCTGGAAGCTGTTCTACTCTTGGCTCTTGATTGTATTTTGTTGATTTTTATTTTTATTTTTAAGATGCAGCATATTTTCCTCCAGTATTGTGGCATTGAAACAAGGGATAGGGAAATGTAAGGGACCTGTCTGGCAGGCATGAACTTATTCTAAAGAAACACATGTGCTCCATCTATTCTGTGACTATCAGGCTACTGAAAGAATAGACCCAAAGAAATTAGAATTTCCCCAGGAATCCCTGGTGGGGTTTCCAGAAGAACAACTGGTTTCCAGGAGAAATATTTACAAGTTGCTCAGAGGGGCTTACAGGAGAGAGTTGGAAACAGATGACTGTTGTGCGTATCTTTGACTTGTATTTAACTCACTTACCCTCATGGTAAGACCCCCGAAGAATGACTTGGCAGAATCTCTTTCTCCCTTTCCTCAGTTTGGCTCATTTGAACACATTTCTTTTTATGCTTTACTATTAAAAACAAAATGGTCATTCATCTTTTACTGTCACATTATCCAGCTCTGCTACCCTGAATGTGACTGGTTTTGATTTTTACAGTATGTGAGACTACAGATAGGATTGGTTCTTCTAGGCAGGGTAGGAAGTTTTCACTTCATGTGGGGTTCATCTTTCTTGTTGCAAGTGAAAGATGCCACTTCCTTAGATGTGGATGGGTGGAAGCAGGTGTGCGGGAGGGTACATGTGTCTTATTGGATTCTTCATTATGTGTGGTCACATATGTACATGTGAGTGCATGCATGTTCAGCAAGGAGACTTATATTATCCCAGACTCTACATGGCTCATTGCCATTCAGCGATGAGCCTTAAGATTCTGCTTCTCTCTAGATCTCCAAACCCTCAGCCTGGGGCCAGCAGTATGTGCGCGCACGCGCGCGTGTGTGTGTGTGTGTGTGTGTGTGTGTGATTTGTGTGCATTTATTCACCAGTCTGCATGTTTGTATAGGTTTCTGTGTGTGCATGCACATCTGTACATATTCATTTATTTATACATGCTCCCATGTGTACAATGAATGTGTATGTGTTTATGCATGTCTGTGTGCTTATAACGATCCTGTGTGTGTGTGTGTGTGTGTGTATGTATGATTGCAGGAACACATTTGTAAGTATTGTGTGAAGAGTGACTTGCGTATCCTCTTCAGACTCTGTTTTGAGACAGGGCCTCTTGCCAAGCTCAGGGTCCAGGATTTAGCTAGAATGACTTACTAGCAAATCGAAGGATCCTTTTGTCCCATATCTCAAGGTATAGGCTTGCGAGAGAACATCATCTCCAATTTGCGTTAGGTTATTACTGAAGAAAAGGATTTTCACCGACTCCACAGATGGACTATTTAATATAATTGGCAAACAAGTTATAACTGAACATAGTTATCTGAAAGAAGTAGAAATTCTTCCCTACACCCAGTGTATAGCTTTCATATTACAGAAACAACAACGTTTAAGCAAACAGAGACATTATAAGTATACGGCATTCAAAACGACATAGCTATCTAACTAGTTTTTGATTTTGTTGTTGAAATGAATGTCGTTTTCTCATCTAACAATCACCAAATAAAAATTTCATTTTTTTTAACAACAGGACAAGGAAGGTTTATTCTGAGTCTCTCTTATTAAGACTTGGGATTTACAGACATTTTAATTGTCCAGTGAATTAGACGAAACTTTCTGGGGACTGTAAATAAGAGGCAAATATAAAGCTATAACTCAGTGGTGTGAGTTCCTCAGGGTGCAGATACTGCTTTCTGTGATTCTTCTGCCTTTCTGAGTAGGAGTCATGGAAAGCAAACACTAGTGTACCTCAGGGACCAGGACACAGTCAGATATCCTCATAACCTTCTGCATTTGTCAAGTGGGGTTGGGGGTAGGGAGTGGGGGCATCTACCTGAAGACAGGGGAGGGTGGGAAGGAGGTGTGGGACATGGTGTAACAGTCAGAGGGTGGATGGGGGTCAGGGAATTGGATATGGGGTGTAAAACTGAATTTAAAATAAAATAAAATAAAATAAAATAAAATAAAAATTGTTCTGAGATCCTTGGTGGTAGAATTTGAAAATAGAAATAAGCTTTTAAGGATATTTATATTCAAATGGATTAGAGAGAGAGAACTTGCAATTATAAATTTTCTTATCTGGAACTTGTAAGGAAAGCAAGGTCAGTGACTACTCAGTGAGATAATAACCCATCTAAACTTGGTCAAGAGGAGGAGAACACTAAGGCCATTCTGGTCAAGTCTTCCAAACCCCAAGTTAATTTTCAAAGGCTCCAATTTGTTACATTCATTTCAAGTGCTCCAATAGCTCATTCAAAATTCAAAATTCGTGTCTCCTTGAAAATGCACTGTATCTAAATCTGTGGTTACATCACACCTTTAAATAAAATGCTATTCATTTTTCTGAATTATAGCTCTAATCATATTATTTATTATTATTTACAGATATAATAAGTTAGTTTATTGTAAAATCTAGATTCTAGTGACCAGATAGGAGCAAAAACATGAACATTTTGCCTTTCAATATGCTAATTTTTAGTATGCTAATTAAATAATAATAATTATTATTAAACATATAATTGTGAAAATATTTTATAACAATGAGTTAGTGAATTAACTTACTAACATGGTGCTTAACCTTTGGTATCTGTTGCAGTGGTAGAATGTATTAACCAGCGCTGTCACATCAGTCTTAGCTATGAAAGACTTGATATCTTACTATCCTTTCCCATTGCTGTGACGAAATATCTTGACAAAGCCACTAAAGGGTTGGTTCCACTCACAGTTAGTGCTAGGTTAAAGGCGATAATAGCTAGGGAGTCTTTGAGGAGCTTGCAGGAGCTAGTCACATCCTATGCATTATCTGAAACAGAGAACTATAATTTCCTGCGTGGCAGTGATGTTTCATCTCCTCACTGTCAATACAATCCAATATTCCTGCCTAAGGAATAGTGCCTCCCTGCCCCCAGTTGAGGGATAGGGCCACCCCCTATCTCAAAACTGTTAACCTAGAATTGCTCCTGTCTAAAGGAAATGCAAGCACAAAGAGTGGAGCAGCGACTGAAGGAAAAGCCATCTAGAGACTGCCCCACCTAGGGATCCATCCCATATGCAGCCACCAAACCCAGACTTATTGCTGATGCCAAGAAGCGCTTGCTGATATGAGCCTGGTATGGCTGTCCCTTGAGAGGCTCTGCCAGAGCCTGACCAACACAGGAGTGATGCGGATGATGGCAACCAAACATAGGACTGAGCATGGAGACCCCAATGGAGGACTTAGGGGAAGGATTGACGGAGCTGAAGGGGTTTGCAACCTATAGGAAGAACAACAATATCAAAAAAAAAAAAAAAAAAAAAAACAGATCCCAGATCAACCAATCAACTCCCAGGGACTAAACCATCAACCAAAGAGTACACATGGAGTGACCCATAGCTCCATTTGTATATGTAGCACAGGATGACCTTGTCGAGCATCAATAGGAAGAAAGGCCATTGGTCCTGTGGAGGCTCGATGCCCCAACATAGGGGAATGTTAGGGCAGAGAGGTGGGAGTGGTTGTTTGGGTGGGGGAGCAACCTCATAGAAGCAAGGGGATGGGGGATTGGATAGGAGGCTTGCAGAGGGGAAATAGGGAAGAGGGATGACATATGAAATGTAGATAAATAAAATAACCAATAATAAAAAAGAGAGTTCCTCTAAAGGTAGGCAGGAGATTCCATCTCTATAAACCTAATCAACATAATCCTACAAAAAATACAGTCAGATCCTTATCACTCTGAGGATTGTAGATATTTGTCAACTTAGCAATCAACCCACACTGTCATAAAAGAAAACTGAAACAATCTTTGTAGCCAGGAAGTTGTTGAATGAAAAGCATTAAATCAACATAGATTATTCATTATTGAAGTGTATTTGCCCAACTGAAACCCGTTAGCTTAATTCAATATTTTCATGCTTATGTAACATATTTGTCAAGATACATACGCTTTTGGTTATGTTTGTCCTTGTGTTGAGTCCAGTGATATGTGAATATTATTCCTACATATCTAGATCAGAATAGTTTTTGTTTTATTTTATATAATTAAATGCAACTTGTATTGATTTTTAAATTTAACATGCAAGGTAATTTGTTTTATTATGACATTTTCCTGAAATTTTTGTTACTGCTCTTCTTGTTTCAGTGCCTCCCAATCTGTTTATACCCCTTTCTTCCTTCTCCGCCACTAATTCATTTTTTACTTCACTTCACATTTTTCCTATTAAGCTCTTGTCTTTTTCTGTGATGATTCCCTTACACACACACACACACACACACACACACACACACACACACACACACACACACTTAAATGTAGGCTCTGCACATGAGTATAACCACAATATCTGTATTGGCTGGTTTTGTGTGTCAAGTTGACTGGAGTCATCAGAGGAAAAGGCCACAGTTGATGAAATGTCTCCATGAGATCCAGCTGTAAGCCACTTCTCAGTTAGAGATTGATGGTGTGGGTGGTGCCATCCAGGCTAACCAAAGCCAGGAAAAGCAAAGCAGTAAGTAGCACCCCTCTATGTCATCTGCATCAGTTCCTGCCTCCAGGATCCTGCCTTGCTTGAATTTCTGCCCTGACTTCCTTTGGTCATTAACAGCATTCCTTTACTCTTCAACTTGATTATTGGTCATGGTATCTTGTTATAGCAATAGAAACCCCAACTAAGACAATATCAGGCTTTCTGAATGGGTCTGAATACTTTTCACTACAGCATAGGCAATACAGACAGCAGCATCTGAGGTAAATCACTAGGGTGCCAGTATTCACTAAGAAGTGTGCATGTGTCATTGCTTAGAACTCTGCACTAAGCCAGTATGTCATTCTTGCTAATATGTAAATGGAAAAGAACTAAATTCTTTTACAAGTTGTGTTTCCAATAGTATGAGAACCATTAACTTCTGAATGGTGTTGAACTTTATGGAAAGATATTGTGTACATTTGGTTTTGTCACGGAATATCTTGATTTCTCCATCTGTGTTAATTGAGTGTTTTGCTGTCTATAGTAGCCTGGGCTGGCATTTGTGTTCTCTTAGGGTCTGTATGACACATGTTCATGGGTGTTGAACTTTAAATGCCCAGGACTTCAAGTGCTCTGAAGACAAAGAAACAAGATGTGTTTACTCTAGATATGTACAGATCATCTGCCCCACTAATAAACAGGCACTCTGTGCTGCAAATGGACTTTACTGATCAGGAACAAAGTGCTTCTCTTTGTATGTTTGTTTTTAATTTCATAACCCCAAAATGCAATACAATGAGCAAACAAAATTGTTTAAAATTATCATCTTTTTCAGATTATGACTCAGTTGAATATTAAAAGCATTCTGTGACTGCTGCTGAGCTTATTGTGTGGAACTGGTTATAATTTTCTTTTTATTTTGCTTCATGTACTTGCTTGATATTTTTCAGAGAGATGAAACATCACAATATGCAGCTTATATACATCTAAAATTGAGAGGAATAAACTTAGAAGAAGAGATAATTTAGGTATGTATATGGGAATCCCAGCATTTTCTTGTTTTGGAAGGTCCTTAGATACAATGTGTTAATAGTCATGATTCTTTTAAAGTCAAAAGTTCTTACAGTTTCACTAAATAATCAACAGAAATAACAGGGATTTTCAGTAATAAAGGCATACATAATACCAATATCTTTTATATAAATGAAGCAATGTAATAATAACAATCAAGATAACCCAAGAATTTTTCTAACTAGTGATAATATATCTTGCATGTATCTCTTTGCTTGTATTAATAAAGCAAAGCTGATTATATATTTGAAGATTTTAGTTTTCTTTTTAAAATTATATGTAGACAGTCTACCTGTGTTTGTATTTATGTGTATGAATGCACATAAATGTAACCCACAGACATTACAAGGTGAAATTACCTGACATTGGTGCTTGAAACTGAACTCACGTCCTCTGGAAGAGCAGGAAACCCTCATGACCAGCTACAGAAACATCTCTGTTGCCACTAAACCTGAATCCTAAAATCTTAACATTTCAAGTCAAAATAACAGAGCTACAGGGAACAGTTTCCAAACTATTCTCTATGAAATATGTAAATGTTTAGAATTTGTAAAACACTAATTACAACACCTATTATCTAAGATTCTAGGGGAAGCATCTTTTTGGTAGTGAGATGGAAGAACCCTAGCACTTGCACAGAGGGAAAGGAAGCATGAGGTAAATGAATGGCTGTATATTACACATGGCAGAGTTCCTGCAGCTCTTCTCTGGAAAGTTGGACCCAACAGTGTGATTTGGAGCAGTCAAAAGGGTCACCAAATTCAAAGCATTCATTTCAGCTGCTGTTAGGGCTCTGCCTCTGGCTTCACTCACCAGGACCCTGAACAGAGAGGTATTGCTGTGTCTACTAACAATGGTTTCTCATCACTTGTCAGGTTAGTCCTGGTATTTAAAGTAGTACCCTAGCAAAATCAACCTATGAGGATTTCAGGCTAGCTCCAAAACTAATATCCAGTAAGTGAGCATCATTTTAGACTTCTTCAAAATAGTTGGTAGTCACGAACAGTTTTCATTTAAAGCTTTACCTGTGGTTTCTGTCAACCATCAGGGAAAGCTCAGGTATGTTATTTTTCTTATCATTAAGAATGTTTTATTGGTCAGATACATTCTCAAAAGGACCTAGAAACCCAACCCCTACAAAAGTAGGGGCTTTGACACTCACTTTTAAATGAACAAAGGAAGCTGCCTTCAATGCCTTTTTATGTGGCTATGGTATTAATTTCTTACCAATGATATCATTCCTGATAACAGGATGAATTGTTGTTTTGTCCTTTGCTGCCCAAGGTCAGTGATGATGCAAATATCTGTATCAGTTGTAACAAATGCCATGGTACCTACAAAATACCTTCCAACATCTATATTAACTTGTGTTGCTGTTAAATAATAAGGATGAATTTTTTTGCGATAGCAAAACTATGTATGTAAAAGTATACATAAGTGACACTAAAATATAGCACTGAAATAACAGATAAAACCACCACAGATTTGAAGAGGGGGGTTCTGAAAAGAAGAAAGAAAAAAAAAGTTAATACAACTGAATAAAATGTTGACAATCTTGGCCATCAGAGGAATGAAAATTATGAGTACAGCTAGGAAGAGTCACTAATATGAAAATGATATTTTTAAAATGAGATAAGATTTCTTTGGGATAAACATAAATTTCTTATTACACCCACTCCAAAAGTCTAACTTGGTGCTTTGTCAAAGTATCCTTTGGGAATCCACAGTGTGCTCAAGAAAGCCTGTCTCTATTGCAGATAGGTTTTAGATCATGTTTTTTTGTAAATAAGGAATAGATTTGGAAAAAAATGTAAATGAAATGCTAATAAGATAATCACCAGAAAATGGATGATATTTTAATGAGTTTTCTAATAGCTAAATACATATTAATACATGTTAAATAATTTTAGAAACTATATTCCAGATAGTATATAAATGCTGTCAGACTGGGTAATTGACTGAACAAATGAGATTTCTCTCCATATGTTTAAGATGCATTTTAGCAAAAGAGTAAAAATATTACCTACTGGTTTTATTACCATAATCAAGTCTGAAAACTATAGCTGCTATTTCAACACTTGCTGTCTAAATACCGTGTGTGCTTGTGTGTGTGTGTATGCACACACACACACACACACACACACATTTTTCAGTTTCCTAGAAAAAAAATAACAAAATATTAAATAAAATTGATAAATAGACAATTTAAAATAATTACTGGCACTTGGTACACAATGTGAGATGTTTTCCCACTTTTTGTTACCCATTAAAATAGCTATCAAATAAGCAGTAAGCCTTATACTATGCATTTGATATAAGATATATGAAGATTATATTTTTCCTATGAGGCTGTTAAATTATAGCAAGGCACACATTGTGACCAACGAACACAGAACAGGTGTTATTTTTCCCATGTGTGCACAAAATGTGTGAATTCACTGAAAATTGAAATAAAGTTTATTTTATGAAACTGTGCTGAAGTTGCAATCATTGCATGAAATGTGACAGGAAATGGGGAAATGTAATTCAAATAGAGCGAATCAAATGCACACAAGGCTAATTTGTGAGATTTTAGAGAAATGAGCAAACATCTTGTATGAACAAAGCCTAGGTAATAATGAAGCATCCACCATGTTCTTACAGAGATGCATGTGATTAAGGGAGAAGAAGGTGAAGTGGCAGAAAAAGTGGTTGGGAGTTGAAAGGAAAGAGGTTTCAATTTCTTCTTTCCTCCCTCTCTCCTTCCCTTCCTTTCATTTCTTTCCTTTCTTCCGTTCTTTTTTTTTTCTTCTTTCCCTTTTGAAATTGAAAGTGATATCATCAAATCCGAAGCTTCACCCATCCTTGAGAATGCCTATAACACACACACAAGCACGGGTCTCAAATTGCCAATGGAGTAGGAAATGAGTCTTAGAGCAGGCTTTGGACAAAGGGAAAATTCTACAAAGCACAGTTTTATTCATGATGTCCATGAAACCTTCTTAAGTTGCACCATAGTTTTGTTTGTAGTGCTACATGATGTTTTCATAATTATGTCTGCATAATTCTGTATGTTGCTCATTAAAGACTGAAGTATAAGAAAAACACTCTGAGGCATAATTTCAGAGTTAGCTCTGGTTCATTGATAATAAAGCAAAATGTCCAGAGAGGGGAATCTCTTGAAATTATTTCTGCTTTTCCCAACTATGGAAGCCTGTGTGACACTTGATATATGCAAATTTTTGCAAACATAGGTACCTATTCTTTATTCTGTATTTACTGGACTATTTGGATCGCTTTGTATAAATCCACTTCTGATGGAGAGAAACAGACAGAAACATAGAGAGACACAGAGACACAGAGTCACAGAGAGATAGAGAGACAGAGAGTCAGAGATAGACAAGACAGAGAGAAAAAATAACACTTTTATGAAAAAAACCTTTGGAAATCACTTGTTCCTCAATAAAGTACATAATTTCAAGGAAATGAACTTGCTAGATTTATTATGTAGAACCAAGAAACAGGTGAATCATCTTGGAAAGTTTGAAGGCACAAAACGTAGTTGAGAATGTATTCATTGAGCTGAAAGCCTGCAGACCTGCTGAGGAGTTATTGCTGGTTTGATGACAGGAGACAGTCCCACCAGTAAAGCTTTCCCCAGGCATGTCAAGACAAACTTGAGAACATTCATTTTCCACTTAGAGCTACTTCCATATATACTCTCTTCATTGTATTAGACTAGGAACGAATTTACAGACATTCTTGTATGTAACTAATTTTACACGTTATTATGATTTTGTACAACACTAAAACAATGCTTTCTAATGTATTTACAATACAATGGATGGCATTCTGTTGAATTCTAAATAGTTCTTATAACCTCATCTGACTACCCATTAACCATTCGAGTATGAGGAAAATGAAGCAGTAAAGAAAAATAGAATTAGAAAATCAAATTTCTCAGAGTTCAATAAAGCTTTGGCAAACCACCATTCAGTCATTTTAGACAAGCTATATCTATGTTCTTTATGAAAAAAAAGTATAGCATAGTAGTATGTATTCTCTTGGAGGAAAAACAATATAGGTGTAGTCTGTAAGAGAAACATGAAGTAATCATTAACACTTCATATCACTCCATCAATTATTATGTACCGAGCCTCTGACGATTTTAAACAAGTGATGTAATTAAGGCTGCCTCTCTGAGAGGTGATACTTGAAGCTGTACAGAAACAAAGCAAAAAGATAGTGGCTCAGAAAAAGTGAGATTGCCTCTGTTGCTTCACAGGAGGGGACATGGAGAAATATTCTGGGACCTTACGATGAATGGGGCAAACATGGCATATACTTAAGATACAAAAGGTTTTGCTAGCCTTTTGGAGTCTTTCTGTTTTGTCCTTGTATGGTGTGTGTGTGTGTGTGTAATTAAAAATTATACCACTCAAACTTAACATAAAATAATATGAAACCTCAGGATATAGCTTTATGGTGGTGGTCAAGGGCTCTTGATGCTTTTGCAGAGGACTCTCGTTGAAACCCCAGCAACCATACGATGGTTCATAACAGCCTACTACTCCAGTTCTAGGTGATCTAAATTCTCTGTTCTCCATGGACATTTGCAAACATGTACATGTGCATGTATGTGCATACATGCATACTCACATGTGTATGTTTTTAAAGATAAAGTATATCTTAAATAGGAGTTGAAAATGAGTGAAAGAAAAGATGAAAGAATGGAAGAAGGGAGGGAATGATGGAAGAAGGGAGAGAGGAAGGAGGGACAAATGTCTCAAAATAGAAAGAGGTAACCTACAATAAAGAGAGAGAGAGAGGGAGAGAGAGAGAGAGAGACAGAGAGAGAGAGAGACAGAGAGAGACAGAGAGAGAGAGAGACAGAGAGAGAGAGAGAGAGATTGTAGTAGTGAAAAGTATTGTTTTTACAACTGAAACTGAATTCTCAGACCAAGGGAACTAGAAAGCACAAACCATGGGTATAAATGTGACTTAGAGATAACAGTGAAAGACTGTCTTCTGCTTGTGTAATTTTAGTGGACATTAATCATTCAAAGACTGGGTTTGATTGAGCATTTTCATTTATGCATGCGATACCTTTGATCATATTTTTCCCTCTCACCCTTTGTTACTCTCCTCCCTCTCTTTCTCCCTTCTGTCACCTAATAGTCTTCCATTTAAGTCTTTTTGTAAATGGCATGAATATGATTGTTTTACTCTATGAGGTTGTATTATTCAGGCTTTGAAGGATAATCTTCCTTATTCCATATAAACAAAACAAAAGAAGTTTAGTTAAGCTCAGACTCACAGAGTTCAGTGCACAGATACTTGACAGTAATTTTTGATTCTGGATATATGACTCAGTAGAATATTGTGGTGGTGGGTACTGGTTGTTCAGGCTACTCACCTCTTGGCCAATAAGAACCAGAAAATGAATCAAGGAACAAACTGTAGCCCCACAGGAAACACTCAGAAAACTACTTCTGCCGATTAGACTCTACTTTCTACTATTCTCTGTCTTCATAATAATGTCCCCATTTGTGAATCTATCAAGGAATCAATACATTGATTAAGATTGAGCTCTTGCTTGGGGTTTCTCACTTCCAAAAAGCCTGTTACCTGGGAACTCAGGCCCAGTGCATCAGCCTACAGGAGACCTATAACTTTCAGAGTATTCTATCAATGCCTTCTAATATCTATGTCCAGCTCATGAATAAAAATGTGTTTACCACATCACAAATAACCACTATACGCATAACAGTTCCCACATTTCTCTAAAAATCTAATTTCAACAGAACTTCTAAAATTCAATGAAGGCCAGGAAAAAAAAACGTGTTCCTACACATCACTAAAAAGAGCAAAGAATCTAATCTAAAAGTAGGAAATGTCTTTCCATCTTCTGAGATCTTCTTTAATTTCTTTCTTCAGAGACTTGAAGTTTTTATCTTACAGATCTTTCACTTCCTTAGTTAGAGTCACGCCAAGATATTTCATATTATTTGTGACTATTGAGAAGGGTGTTGTTTCCCTAATTTCTTTCTCAGCCTGTTTATTCTTGGTGTAGAGAAAGGCCATTGACTTGTTTGAGTTAATTTTATATCCAGCTACTTCACTGAAGCTGTTTATCAGGTTTACTAGTTCTCTGGTGGAATTTTTAGGGTCACTTATATATACTATCATATCATCTGCAAAAAGTGATATTTTGATTTCATCTTTTCCAATTTGTATCCCCTTGATCTCCTTTTGTTGTCAAATTGCTCTGGCTAGGACTTCAAGTACTATGTTGAATAGGTATGGAGAGAGTGGACAGCCTTGTCTAGTCCCTGATTTTAGTGGGATTGCTTCAAGCTTCTCACCATTTACTTTGATGTTGGCTACTGGTTTGCTGTAGATTGCTTTTATCATGTTTAGGTATGGGCCTTGAATTCCTGATCTTTCCAAGACTTTTATCATGAATGGGTGTTGGATCTTGTCGAATGCGTTTTCTGCATCTAAGGAGATGATAATGTGGTTTTTGTCTTTGAGTTTGTTTATATAATGGATTACGTTGATGGATTTCCATATATTAAAACATCCCTGCATCCCTGGAATGAAACCTACTTGGTCAGGATGGATGATTGCTTTAATGTGTTCTTGGATTCGGTTAGCGAGAATTTTATTGAGGATTTTTGCATCTATATTCATAAGGGAAATTGGTCTGAAGTTCTCTGGATTAACATTGTAAAAATGGCTATCTTGCCAAAAGCAATCTACAGATTCAATGCAATCCCCATCAAAATTCCAACTCAATTCTTCAACGAATTAGAAAGAGCAATTTGCAAATTCATCTGGAATAACAAAAAACCTAGGATATCAAAAACTCTTCTCAAGGATAAAAGAACCTCTGGTGGAATCACCATGCCTGACCTAAAGCTTTACTACAGAGCAATTTGATAAAAACTGCATGGACTGGTATGGTGACAGACAAGTAGACCAATGGAATAGAATTGAAGACCCAGAAATGAACCCACACACCTATGGTCACTTGATCTTCGACAAGGGAGCTAAAACCATGCATTGGAAGAAAGACAGCATTTACAACAAATGGTGATGGCACAACTGGTTGTGATCATGTAGAAGATTGTGAATTGATCCATTCCTATCTCCTTTTACTAAGGTCAAATCTAAGTGGATCAAGGAACTTCACATAAAACCAGAGACAGTGAAACTTATAGAGGAGAAAGTGGGGAAAAGCCTTGAAGATATGGGCACAGGGGAAAAATTCTTGAATAGAACAGCAATGGCTTGTGCTGTAAGATCGAGAATTGACAAGTGGGACCTCATGAAACTGCAAAGCTTCTGCAAGGCAAAAGACACCGTCAATAAGACAAAAAGACCACCAACAGATTGGGAAAGGATCTTTACCTATCCTAAATTAGATAGGAGACTAATATCCAATATATATAAAGAACTCAAGAAGGTGGACTCCAGAAAATCAAATAACCCCATTAAAAAATAGGGCTCAGAACTGAACAAAGAATTCTCACCTGAGGAATACCGAATGGCAGAGAAACACCTGAAAAAATGTTCAACATCGTTAATCATCAGGGAAACGCAAATCAAAACAACCCTGAGATTCCACCTCACACCAGTCAGAATGGCTAAGATCAAAAACTCAGGTGACAGCAGATGCTGGCGAGGATGTGGAGAAAGAGGAACACTCCTCCATTGTTGGTGGGATTGCAAGCTTGTACAACCACTCTGGAAATCAGTCTGGTGGTTCCTCAGAAAATTGGACATACTACTACCGGAGGATCCAGCAATACCTCTCCTGGGCATATATCCAGAAGATGTCCCAACCGGTAAGAAGGTCACATGCTCCACTATGTTCATAGCAGCCTTTTTTATAATAGCCAGAAGCTGGAAAGAACCCAGATGCCCCTCAACAGAGGAATGGATACAGAAAATGTGGTACATTTACACAATGAAGTACTACTCAGCTATTAAAAAGAATGAATTTATGAAATTCATAGCCAAATGGATGGACCTGGAGGGCATCATCCTGAGTGAGGTAACACAATCACAAAGGAACTCACACAATATGTACTCACTGATAAGTAGATATTAGCCCAGAAACTTAGGATACCCAAGATATAAGATACAATTTGCTAAATGCATGAAACTCATGAAGAATGAAGACCAAAGTGGGGACACTGTGCCCCTTCTTAGAATTGGGAACAAAACACCCATGGTAGGAGTTTCAGAGAGAAAGTTTGGAGCTGTGATGAAAGAATGGACCATCTAGAGACTGCCATATTCAGGGATCCACCCCATAATCAGCTTCCAAACACTGACTCCATTGTATACACTAGCAAGATTTTGCTGAAAGGACCCAGATATAGCTGTCTCTTGTGAGACTATGCTGGGGCCTAGCAAACACAGAAGTGGATGCTCACAGTCAGCTATTGGATGGATCACAGGGCTCCCAATTGAGGAGCTAGAGAAAGTATCCAAGGATCCAACATTCTGAACTGACCAGTACCCAGCAGCTCTTGACTATAGCTGCATATGTATCAAAAGATGGCCTATTTGGCCATCACTGGAAAGAGAGGCCCATTGGACACATAAACTTTATATGCCCCAGTACAGGGGAATGCCAGGGCCAAAAATGGGAATGGGTGGGTAGGGAAGTGGGGGGGGGGTATGGGGGACTTTTGGAAGAGCATTGGAAATGTAATTGAGGAAAATACATAATAAAAAAAATAAAAGTAGGAAATGAAGGTGTAGAATTGAGACTGAGGGCTAGAACTCAAACAAGAAAAAATTTAACACAGAAATCTTCCAAGTCATTAACTACAAAATCAGCTTCAGTCTGCCTTGGCTGTGTAAGGGACAGTATGACATGGTTTCTGCCCCTGGAACAGAGACAGCAGGGCATGGGCCTCTATGAGTGTTGATGGTGTCTGTGGTTGTAATGATTGCTTGTATAATAATGTACATATTTTTATGTTTTTCCTTTGAGGAATGTCCTCTGCCAAGGCTAATGATTCTATGATAATCAGAGACAGCCCAAGTTCAGAAGGCAGGGTGTGTTTCATGTCTCAGCAAAATGGTAAACATGGGAGACCTTTAGATCTGCCTTTAAGGCTGTATGAAAGTACTCGGAAAGCATGAGTTCAAGAATATATAATTACTCAACTATGCAAAATATAAGGATGCAATAGAAACTGTATAAGGAGCTTTGTAGATGTACAAGAACAGAGGAAACTGCACTATCAGTCATCTTGTCAGAAAAATAAAAAGGCAGGCAGACAAAAATGGCAGGCCGATTCCATTGTCTTGTAACCAAGGTCCTGGAATATGTAGGGATGAGGACATTTCATTTTAAACTGTAGAAACGGTATCAGCAGTTCCATACTTTTTCTAGTGAACAAAACCACTACACTTTTTTTTATTGATGAGAGTGTTTCCATTATTTATTTATATACAACTTTTCTTTCTTCCTTTTACCATGCACACACACACACATGCACCCACACATGCACACACACACACATGCACACCAGATACACATATATCATATATATATGATGTATATATCATATACATATATATATATACGCACACACACACACACAGGGGGGAGAGAGAGAGAGAGAGAGAGAGAGAGAGAGAGAGAGAGAGAGAATTAAAAGATAAATTTACTTTTAAGAAAATGCCTATATTAGAACCATAGCCTTGGAACACACTTTACCTGCCCCATCCTTCTTGTTTTGATTTATTTTGTTTTGTTTTTGTTTTGTTTTTGTTTTTCGAGACAGGGTTTCTCTGTGTAGCCCTGGCTGTCCTGGAACTCACTCTGTAGACCAGACTGTCCTCAAACTCAGAAATCCACCTGCCTCTGTCTCCCAAGTGCTGGGATTAAAGGCATGTTCCACCACTGCCCGGCTGCTCCATCCTTTTTGACAAACCTGACCTTGTGTGGGTCTTGCTCAGGGTACCAGTGTGTGTACATGCACAGCAGTAATTGGAATTGGGGATGAACAATAATATATAATGGTTGATAGTGATAAGATGTTATGACATTGAAAGACAGGTTATTTGGTGGGTCTTTGTACATTGTAGGATGCTAGTAGAGAGAGGTATATAATATCAAAACATGTGTAATTTTTAAAGAAAAAAATTTAAAAATATTTTATTTTGGGAAGTAGTTGACAAGAGAGAGCATTAGCAATGGGGAGGGGTACCAAAACCACTGTTTCTGTCCTAACCAGCCATTTTTCATGTTCCACAGGAAGATACATGAATGAACTTCAAAAATTCTTTTTCTGTGTCTGCTCACATCGCACACTAATAATACTAGTGTATTTCACAAAGAAAATAAAAATTCCACACAACCTCTGCATTTCTTACCAAAGTGACAAATCACTATATTGCCTGTCTTTTCATCCTTTCTGACTCATTTTAAAATGCAGGAATCAATACTCACATTTGTCTTTTACCTTACTGAAGCCCACATTGTCCAGGAGTTCTGTTGCCTTACAGCTCCATCTTCTCTGAATCATTAATGTCTCTTTTTTTCATTTGAGGCATAGGTAGATAAATAGATGATAGATATATAGATGGTAAATATGTGATAGATAGATAGATAGATAGATAGATAGATAGATAGATAGATGATACATAGATAGATATAATAGATAGGTGATGGATAAATAGATGATAGATAATAGAGAGATGGGTAATAGATGATAAATAAATAGATGGTAGATACATGATAGATAGATAGATAGATAGATAGATAGATAGATAGATAGATAGATAGATGATAGGCAGATGGTAGATAGACAGATGATAGGTGTAAAAGTAGATGTAGTCATATAGCTATAGATGTAAACACAGCACAGGCATAGGCATAGATATAGATAGGTACAGACTGATAGATTTCACTCATGCATACTCACGTGGTTAGATTTTATGCTAATTGTTATCAATTTACCTCACCCTGAACAGGGGAATATAATGTGATCTCTGGATGTGGTTAAGTCTCTCAAACTCAGGACCTCTAATCATAGCACTGAATTATGCTACTATTCTCTAATCTTGTTGTCCATGTACTCTCTTTTACCCTTTTTACGTGTTTCTCCCTCAGCATCATATTTGCTCCCTTCACAGTTGGATACATTAGGTCCCATCAGCTTACCACTGTCTGACTTAGAAGAAATTGCAATTTACTAGAACTGCAGACCTCTGGGGTGGGGGAGGGCAGTCAAGGGAAGGCTTCTGATGCTCAGTGATTTTCTTCCTAATATTTGACCACCCACAGGACTTAGAGCAGGGGGCTCGAAATGCATCAGTGAATGATTTCCAGCTATGAAATACAAACCTTTATGTATCTAAAGTTACTTTTCTATCTAAAAAGTAGGACTAGATGCTAATACAATCATATTCAAGTTGTATAACTGCTAACTCTTAGGGACATTTTTTTTTGCCTATGAATCTATTTTTCTTATCTATTTTGTGCATATATCATCTCTTTGGAAAACATTTTCTCCATGTTGTTTCTGCTTTAAGTTTGGCTAACTCTTTCATAACACTTTTAAACTCAGATCCCCACAAATATTTCTTTCATTTGCTATTAGCAGAAAAAACTATCCTTCACAGAATTGATACTCCCTGATATGTGCTATGTACTACAGCTTTCTTAAGTGTAAGGTAAAGTTTCAGTAAGTGTTTAAGGACATAAAAGCCCATCTTAATCTGCATACTCTTTATATTGAAAGTATATATGGAAAAAAGATATTGACATGCACAGGTTTTTAAAAATGTACTTGAGTTTTTTTCTTTTAAGTGTACATCAGAAGAGATTCTGAGCTTTATTGTAACTGTATTTAACTATTTGAGGACTATCTCAAATGTATTAAAAACAAACTCAATTTATATTTGTATTTGGATGTATAATGTAATATAATATCTCTCATTTTAATTTATATCAAATGTTATAGAATCCAATTTTCTATAGTGGTTTTAGTCATCTTATATGACCACCCTCCATATGTGCATACTTGCCACATATAGTGTGTTGTTATGGTTCCTATGTTTATAGATTGATGACTGAAGATATCATTCATCAGGATAAGTTTTGCTGAAAATTTGTGCATAAGTCAGATATTTTCTAAATTGTTGTGTATTTATGTTTTTTATTATTGAGTCTTAAAGAGTTTCTATACATGCTAGTTACCAATTTCTAATTGACTATGTTTTACAAATATTAATTTTCTTTCTGTTGGCCCATAGTTGTCCTTTATTTTCTTAAAATTTTAATTAAATGATAATTGTATCACTTCCCCTTTTAGCACTTCCTGCTTCTACCCCATGAAGCCTCTTTCCTTTAATTATTGTAGCCACCTACATGTCTGCCTGTACATATGTATGTATGTGTGCATGAATGTATATAAACTAATATATAAGAACACATTGCTGAGTGCAGTTTTGTTGTTTGAGTGTATATGGTATCATGGCTGACCACTCTGCATTGGACAACCAATACAGGAGTGGCTTATCCTTGGGAGAATCTAATTCTCTTTCTCTAGGCAGCCATTATTTGCCTGTAGTTGTTTATCTACAGGTGGGGCCTCACAAAACTTTTGTCTTTTTCACATTAACATGTTCTATTGTTATTTTGTTTATGCAGCCATTTCTAGGAGCAACTGTTTCACAACTCATTTCCAGGTATTTAGTTCTTAAAATCTTACTTCCCATGTTCCATGACACTCCCTGAGTCACAACTGCAAATCAGCATACATGTATCTTTTGTGGTTTTCTGTGGTTGTTGCCTTTTACTATAAATAGAGGCTTCTTTGATAAGGGTGGTGGCTACACTTACCTTTACTTGTAGCTTAGCATACTATACTGCTAATTGTTGTGGTTCAGAGGTGTTGTTTCTGGGTAGAACTATTTCATTGTGCTCTCATTTTTTGGCGACTTACGCGGTAATTTCTTGAACCAAGGAAGCTAAACCACAGAAAAGTGACTTTCAGGTCAGATCCAGCCACAGTCATCTGAGTCCTGTGTCTTAAATGTGTGGTGTCTTAAATAGTAAGGGCCCAATTCCAACCATTGATAGACATTAGATAGTCTATTTTGTTTTGGGAATCTAGTGGATTACTCTGATTAGACATTTGAAAGGAGATTTCTCACTGGGACTTTTGTTATTCTGATAAAGAACATTGCTAGCCTAAATGACTTAAAATTTAGAGAGAGAGAGAGAGAGAGAGAGAGAGAGAGTTAGTTGTGGATAGCCCTGGGGCTAATTATACTTGATGTTAATTCTTTCTCCTGTGAGTGGTTGAGAACAAGGAATGAGTTAGCACTCAGGTGATTTCCTGTAAACCTGCCTCCCACCTTAATTTGTAAAATAAAGGAGAGCTGATGATTGGGCAGATAAAAAGGAGGTGGAGTGAAAGGTGAGGAGAGGGAAGAAGGAGAAAATGGAAGAGGGAGAGGACACAGAGGAGGAGGAAGAAAAGTGGAGCAGAAGCACATGGCCTGGAGAAAGTGCAAGTTGTAAGGGGTCTCATAGATGTGGAAGATGGTAGTGTAGCTGTAGATCTGCCCAATCTAGGCGCACAGCATGTAATCATATTAACTATGCTGTGTTTTCATTGCCTGGCCATATTTGGGAGGAGATTTATCACAGTGTGTGTGTGTGTGTGTGTGTGTGTGTGTGTGATTTTTAAATATTTTCATTATTTTGTGTATGCTAACAGTTGTGCCTACAATATCTGTTGAAAATATATACCCTTTTCTTCACCAATGTCTAACATGTCACCTGCCAAAATATAGATGAATGTAGACAGGCATGTTCCTTTCTTATCCTAGTGTTACAAATGTATCTACACTCCAGTATTTCATGGTTTTAATCATTCTGCTTCTTTTCAAGCTCTGTTTTGGAAGGCATGAGGCTTAAAACTTCATGCTTCATTATTAAGGTTAATTTGAACGTTCTGGCTCCCTTGTACTTCCATGTGTACTCACGTTGCTGACTTCTGCAAAGTAGGTGAGATTTTAAAAAGGGGTGGTTTGAATGTGTGAATCAGACTTTTCATGACATTGCTATCTTACATATGTTAGGTGTTCATGTCAATGAACATGGTGTATTTTTCCGACTTGGTTTTTATTATTCTAATTTTTGAGACTGTATTATAATTACATCATTTCTTTCTTCTTATTCCTCATTCTAAAGCAGTGCTTCTCAGCCTTCCTAAGGCTGAGACCCCTTCATGCAGTTGCACATATTGTGGTGACCCACGACCATCAAATTGTTTTTGTTATTACCTTGTAACTATAATGCTGCTGCTGTTATGAATCATAATGGAAGTAAATATCTGTGTTTTCTGATGGCCTTAGGTGAACTCTGTGAAAGGGTCTTTTACCCCTCAAAGAAGATGTGGTGTGCAAGTTGAGAGCTACTTTTCTATGCCCTCTCCTATATCACTCTTTTCTCTCTTTCAAATTTATGGCCTCTTTGTTCATTAATTGATGTAACACCCCACTATGTATATTGACACATATTTGAATTGTTTTAGTTTTCAATAATATTTCATGATTTATACTGTGTCTTGAGCTCTTGGTAAATTTATTTTCTTTTATTCCTAATAACACGTGGTTGCAATTTCATTCTGATGGGTTATTGAGTGTTAATGATATTCAAAAGATGTCCTAAATGCTAAGATATTATAAACCTCATATGTTGGATTCATTAGATGCAGCTGGTTTACTTGAAGGCAGACTTGACAAGGCATGCATGCTTAGAGGAGCCTGTAATCTGATAAAATATATAATTCACTTATGTCTGAATCTGTGTGTCCCTTAGTGCACTTTGCAGCCTAGCTGCTATCATGAAAATGTCATCTGTGATGCTGAATAGTCTAGATATTTTCTCTTCGGGATCTAGTCTCTGTAGAAGAGAACACTCAGGATTTACCATCAAGCAAGATGTCATCTGTGAGTTTGTAGTTGCTTTTTAAAGAGTTTTTACATTCATATGTAAATATGTAAATTTCCCCCTTTTGACACAATTTCCATAATTATTTCTAACACTAGGGATTTTTAGGGTTAGTTTCCTTATATTATTTCTTGGACCTGCTCTTGAAAGTCAGGGTCAGACCTATTAGAGAATGTGGAACTTCTCCTAGAGATGGCAGCTGAAATAATTGAGGACAAGATGCCCGAGTAAATAGCTCATTGTGTTTCTTAAGCAGGCACACTCATATTTTATTAGTACAATTAGAATTTTGTTTCCATTTGGGTAGGCACTATGCCAATGACAAAAATGTGCACAATCTCCACACATAGGATAAGAACAGATGATAATAAAACTCTGCTGCCAGGTGGATTGTTTTATATTTGAAAACATGCTGCTTGTGTGAAATGTAAATTTTATTACAAAAATTTGATATTTCTCCCAGAAATAAAATTTATTCTCCTCCCTTTTCCATATTCATCTTATTCTCTACCTTTTGGAGAATATTTTAATGCTGTGTTTTCTATCTGTTCTTACTTCTATTTCATTGTTTAATATCATAATCCACTTTGGTTATTTATGTAAATAGCAACAAGTAACAGCTCTGAGCACTTGAAATGATTTTAACTCATTCACATGCATCCCATTTAAGTTCAGTTTTCATGGCTTATTTTCCATAGTTGACCTGCTATGCCATTATTCTTGACTAGTTTGACTTCAACATACTGACTAGAGACTCCAACTGGAGTCTGTCTATTGGCTGTGAGCCAATGCCTGTGTGCTGAAGGCTTAATTCTTCCCATGATATTGGAAGGTAATGAAATAGAACTTTGAGGGAAAGTCCTCCGATTACAGGAACTTGTTCTAGAAGGCTTTCTCTTTTGTTCATTGTGGCCACTTTGCTTCTACACTGTTGAGGAATTTTAATTCAGCAACATGACTGTTCTAGCAAGGAATTACATCCAAAGATCTTGTAGGTATGTATGATCAGGCTGAAATATACATCAGCCTTTAATCCCAGAAGACGGAGGCAAGCAGATTTCTGAGTTCAAGGCCAGCATCATATAGAGCAAGTTTCATGTAAAGAAAAGATTAGGTTCAGGCTTTTAATCCCTGCACTCAAGAGACAGAGTCATGCCAATCTCTGAGTTCTAGTCAGTTTGTTTCATTCAGTTGAGTTCAGTGCAACTGAGCCTGTCTGTCATTGAGCCTGTCAGTTGGGTTGAGTCAGTGATTTGAGAGGGAGTTCAGTGGAGTGGAGTTTGTCCCAGTTCAGTTCATTGAGTTTAGAAGCAGTTTTTTTTTAACATTTTTTTATTATGTATTTTCCTCAATTACATTTCCAATGGTATCCCAAAAGTCCCCCATACCCTCCCCCCTACTTCCCTACCCACCCATTCCCATTTTTTGGCCCTAGCGTTCCCCTGTATTGGGGCATATAAAGTTTGCATGTCCAATGGGCCTCTCTTTCTAGTGATGGCCGAATAGGCCATCTTTTGATACATATGCAGCTAGGGACAGTTTTACAGAGACTGGTTGCAGAGAGAACAAGCTACACACAGGTGAAAACAGAATGAGCCAGAGAATGAGAAGCAACCAGAAGATTAGAACAGATTGCCAAGAGAAGACTCAGATTGAATCAGTCAGCTTGGAGTGTAGTTTCAGCCAGAACAGCTGAATTGAATCAGCTAGTGTTCAGAAGGAACTAGAAAGGGTGAGCTTCTTTAGCAGTAAGCCTCCCAGATGACAATTACATCAGGGGAATAAAAGTTGCTCTTACACTACACATACTTTCAGAGTTACAGGCCACCATTTTCTGTCCATAACAGAATTGAGACAATTTATGTGGCTGCATTATGTCTCTCTAAATCTGATTCTAAATAAATATTTCCCTGCCTATGACATTTTTGCACACAGAGGGTAGGGTTTACAGGTATAATTAACACATTGCTCTTGCCCTCCAAAGAGGAGCTGTTGTTTGCGAGGATGGCTCTTTTTTAATACAAGGGAAAATAATTAATTGAACATGCAATATTTGTATATTTATTTTATATACAAGAATACTAGAACATGGTTCTGTTGTGATTAACACCCTGTACATGAAAGAAGCAAAGGGTCTATTTTCTCTATTTAAGCTACTGAAGTACCTCTGGTAACTGTAGTGCCATAGACTGCCTTTTCATTCACAGTTTTACTCAAATTTACATGTATCCATAACAAAATGTTCTGCCTTGCTTTTAGCCTACAGCCCTTAATTTTATCTCTTATTTAACAATGTCGAGGCTTTGAAAATATTTTGGGTTGATAATTACCAAAATTCTGATACTTTAAAGAAAGCATTAAGTCCTATGTAATATGTTTGATATTGAAATCTGTTTATAAGTGCTTATTTTGGTTTAAATGAAAGTGGTAGATTCTGTCAAGTCCTTCTTTTACAAATTATGTATGATTGAGTTTTGTTTTCAAAATATTTAATCTTTGCTGTGGCAGAGTGTGTAGTATTAGCAGTTCTGGTCCATTCTGCCTGTGTGTGGCTAATTCATCATGATTTCAACCACGGATTGTACTTTTTTGACTCAAGATTATACCAAGTTAATAGAGGAGCCAGTACTTGATCAAGTTCGTGGTATGTTGAGTAGTTTTAATGTCTTACATATCCATACATATGTGCTATATGTGCATTTTTTATTATTTGAATGATTTTTGAACCTCGAAGCAAAGAGTTCTATGAATATTTGATAGTTGAAATTAGAAGCAAAATATTTATTAATATTTACATTAAATATTGTAAAATATTATGTCTCAGCTATTACAAAAATAAATGAAAAGGAAATGGAAGAGGAACTCTGGGATGGACAGCAAGCAATCAGTTATTCATGAATCCTGAAGAGTTCATAAAAGTACTTAATTAACCATTAAGTAGAAGAGACAATTGTAATGATACTTAAAGTCAAAATTTCATTCAGTGCCAAACATTATCAAAGAGGTGAAATAGATACAGAACTGTCACTGAAATTTCAGTTAAAGCTAAATGCAATTCAAATAGTGCCTAGATATTCATACCCAACATTAAAGAGAAAAACCGAAGTGAATGGATTAGAAGAGTTTCCTCACTGATGTATCATAGTAGCAATTGTGCCTGTAACCAGCCTTTCTTCCCTGTGGAGGAAGACTTATTACTATAGAGAAATTTTAATCCAGCAACATGACTGCCCCAAACATATCCAGAGACCTTCTAGGTCAGTGTGATCTGGCTGAAATGAAGACATATCCATAGTACACAATTTTAATTCCTCTGGCTGGAACCCTTTAGTACCTGCCTTCAACTCCAAACATTGCATTCACTTGAAGGGAAGACAAAACTGATGAATCAGAGAAAGATTTGAGAGAATTATTAAGAGAGGGAACATAGCCAACTCTCAGGAGAAAAGGTATTTAAAAGCAGCACAGGAAGGGGGGGGGCTCAGTTCAGTCAGTTCAGTCGAGTGGGGTTGGGTAACTCAGTGAGTTAGGAGTTGAGTCAATGGTGAGTTCTTACAGGAAGTCAAGTACAGTAGAGTTGAGTTTGTTCATGAGTTGTTCAGTTTAATGCAGGTCAGCAGAGGCAGTTGAAGCCAGAGAATAAGAAGGAGGACAAAAGTTAGAACAAATTGCCAGTTAGTTTGAGGCCAAGCAGAGCAATTCAGTGAAAAGGTCGATTGAATCAGTCAGCTTTGTAGAGTTTTGAGCCAGTACAGCTGAGTTGAACCAGCTAATCAGAGCTCAGAAAGAAAAGATGAGATGAATATGTAGTAAGTCTTAGAGGTTGAAAACTTTTTAGGTCTAGACTAGATTGTATGGAGGCTAGAACCTTCCAAAGCTAAGCAGGTTAGTAAACTTGGGCAACAAGTCTTTGAGATGACAATTATATAAGGTCAATAAAAGTCACTTTTACATATTAGGTTATGGGAAATTCTCTGACTCATTAGCTTTCTACACATAGCTGAGCAAGGTAACCACACAGTGAGTATGGTTTGTGACTAGACTACATACATTTGAAGCAATTCCCTATGACCTCTTGGAAGGACTTCCATCTGCATAGACATATATTCCCTTTTCACACTCTGATTTCAAGGTCCAAGATACATAAGGAAATACATGTCACTCTCGGTATGGGCTTTAAGACCCTCAAAATTGCCATTACCTTTCAGCTCCTCCTACCCCATCCCTTCCTGAATGCAGCCCTGCTCCCTGCCTTGGTGATAATGGATTGAACCTCTGAACCTGTAAGCCAGACCAAATTAATGTCCTTATAAGAGTTGCTTTGTTCATGGTGTCTGTTTACAGCAGTAAAACCCTAAGAGAAGACATGAATATATATGAATATATATATATACATATATGCATACGCATATACATATATATATATATAATATATAGGCATGTATGTATAACATATGTGTGTGTGTGTGTGTGTGTGTGTGTGTGTGTGTGTGTGTGTGTAAAACTAACATCTTTAAAATAATATCAATTGTCTTCAACTGATTATAGGAGGCGGGATCTGTGAGAACAAACTTAGTTTACAAGTGAAATTGAAAATCTTTATTAATGATCAAAGAGTTCAATTTTACTTTATGTGCAGTAGTTTATAAATGTAAAGAATTTTACTGTTTTTCTTTCTGTCCTTATAGGATATAATGACTGCTAAGCTCCATGTAGAAAAAAAAAATGAACCCAGATGAGAATGGAGAACACTTTCTTAATAGTGAAAAAAGCTACACATTGGAACCTTCATACTCTATTATCTCCCTTTGTTCAGTAGAATAAAGCTGATATCACAGAAGCAGTAGTGGGGGAAATAAAGGGAGAGGATAAAGAGAGAGACAAGAGGAGCCAAACTATAGTTAGAGACAAGAAGTAAGTTTTGGGATCCTATTGAACAGAAAGGTAATCATGCATTAACATATTATGCTATACATTTGAGAACAACTACAAAGGAGGGCTTTGAATAGGTTCAAAAATAATAACAATGATAAATATTTAATGTGATATCAATGACTGATACCCAGTTGTGATCAGTTGACAAAGATGTAAGTCAAGATAAAATCAAATAGCAAATATGTGTTTTCCAACTCAGAGAAATCGATCCTTAAAACATCACAGGAGTAAAATGTTCAACCATTTTCTCTACTAGTATTTAGCACACTAGCAGAGATGACTGAGTTTAAATAGTTGCTTCACAAACATAATGGTATATTAACATAAGTATAATTTTATATTTGATTCTTAATTGTTCTGTCTTCTATTTCAGAAAACCTTAATTAGGCTATTAAATCAAGTTAATCTTCATGTTGTCTTATCCCACTTACAGACATCATGTATATCATTGCATATCAACTATAATTATAGTATATATATATATATATATACATATATATATATATATATATATATATATATATAGAGAGAGAGAGAGAGAGAGAGAGAGAGAGAAAATAGTTTTCTTTCCTGCTTCTGGAAAGTGAAAAAGGTCTTAAAATATAATATCTAAGTGTTCGGCAACTTAGCATTATTCTAAGTATCTTAAAAATTATATATTGTATCCTTTCATATGCTCAGGTTTTTATAAATTCTCTAGAGTAATGCTGAGATGGAATTAGTTAACCGTACTTTAGAACACTTTATTGAATTTAATTATTGTATGAAAGTTCAATAATTCTATAAATGTCAGACTACAGAATTATAGAGCAAAACATGTTTCCCATACCCAACTTAGATCATCAACATTATTTAGTGTATACACACATACACACATGCACACATGCATACATACACGTGCACAAATTGAGGCGATATATGATCCTTGAATATGACCACTTTCTAACTGTTATATATTATGAATTGAAACATGAACAATGAACAACCACAAATTATAGCTGACAGTACTTTGGAGGATAAGTCAGCCCACATTCTCATTTAGTGTGTTGTTTGTCTTCTTAGCCATTTATTCCTTAGGATTGTCGTTAGTTTGATTTAGGGATGATTCTAAGTACACTGGAAGTAAGTACATGCAGATGTGGAAGAAGAAGCTGATTCTAACAAGCTACACTGGGAAAACTGTTATATAGGAGACAGGTGACCTAAGTTATCATAAACTGTGGAAAAATAACCAAGATAGGAACTTGGTTGAACATATTTCACTGCTGTCCACAGCACTGCCCACTTTGCATTTGAATATTGATTCCTTTGTAATGTGATTTAAAGCTAAAATTAGAAAAAGGCATTTTAATCAATTATGTTTTTATAAGTAGTGACTACCTGCAGTAGAGTTATATAACTTTGTCATTACTTTGTAACTGTAGTTATAATTTTTATTATATTAGATGATATGACTTCAAAGATAAAATGTGGATTGTTTTATAATCCTGAAACCTCTCTGGATATGACTTTGAAATATCAATATATGAAATATTATAATTTTCAAATGTTTAATAGTTTAATATGAACTACTAGTGATACGTATCTGTTTTTTGTTTACTTACTTATTTTGACACAGGAAATTTTGTACAATCTAATGTTGATTTGAATTTACATTCTCCCTGTTTCAGCTTTCAAGTTTTGAGATCACAGTCAATTGTGAGACACAATCTTTACCTACTCTGTAGCTTGAACATAGTAGCATAATAATGCATATGAAGAATAAGTAAGAAACAAGCATGTTTTTGAATAACATATTAATATTTTTGTAGATTTTTTAATATTCTAATTTTTTAATGGCTCAAAATAGAGTTTAATAGTATATTGAAACAGTCTTTCCTAATCACTTATACTGTGTCCATTACTCAAAGTTGTTAGAAAGAAATTAGTTTGAGCAAATTATCTTTGAACAGGAATATTTATATCATGTAATTATAGAATTTTTTCTCTTAATGAACTTGCAGATAAATGTAAGTATTAAATGTTCAATCTTATGTTATTTATTATTTTTTACATTAATGTAAATATTTGCATTTACAGTTAATTTACAGTATACCTAATGTAAAATTGAAAGTGAAGTCCATATTAATTCAATTAATTAGATAAATAATTATTAAAGAACATAGTGTGAAATACAACTGGTACATACTTCTCTCTGAGACATTTATTCTTTATTGGGGCTTAATTGTTTTTTTTTTTCACTTTAAAATAAATTATGAATACTAATAGTTAGTTTGTGATAAGTTCCTATTTGGTACTATAATCCATCACATTGTATCATAAAATTAATAATTACTCACAGAAACACTCAGAGATGTGAGAGCGGTAATTATAGCATCTGTAAAGGACATGATTGAATGCAAAATGTCAAGTGGAAAGCTGCTCTGTGAGACACAGAGAAGGTGCTGAGGGAATGGTTGTTGGTAAAAAGCTTGCTGTTTAAGCTTGCAGATTGGATTGGACGCTTAGAATTCATAGCCACACAGAAAACAGGGACAAGGGTGTGTACCTGTAATTCCAATGCTGAGGACATGCAAATTAGAGGCTTTATGCACTTGTCAGCCAGGATCCTAGCTAGTCAGTGAGCTTCCAGTTCAATGAGAGAAATTGCATCAAAAAGTTTAGCAACAACAAGAATGCTTATGGTGGATTAAGGTGGGTGGCTTTAGAAAAGTTAAAGAGCATCCACTTCAGGGCCCCCAATGGAGGAGCTAGAGAAAGTACCCAAGGAGCTAAAGGGATCTGCAACCCTATAGGTGGAACAACATTATGAAATAACCAGTACCCCCAGAGCTCCTGTCTCTAGCTGCATATGTAGCAGAAGATGGCCTAGTTGGCCATCATTGGGAAGAGAGGCGCATTGGTCTTGCAAACTTTATATGCCCCAGTACAGGGGAATGCCAGGGCGAAGAAGTGGGAGTGGGTGAGTAAGGGAGCAGAGGAGGGGAGGTGGCAGGGGAGGGGAGTATAGGGAACTTTCAGGATAGCATTTGAAATGTAAATAAAGAAAATATCTAATTAAAAAAAAAGAATTTGAAGGTCACTTTTTTCACTTTATGTTTCCTGAAATATTTGGCTGCTACTTCAAATAATTTATTCTAATGTTAAGTCACCAAAAAAATGATACAAAAAAAAAACAACAACAGGAAATTATATCCACGTTAAAACTGCACAACTAAAACTTCCCAAATCTAAAGAAAGAGATGCCCATGAATATACAAGAAGCCTACAGAACTCCAAATAGACTGGACCAGAAAAGAAATACCTCCTGACACATAATAATCAGAACAACAAATGCACTAAATAAAGATAGAATACTAAAAGCAGTAAGAGAAAAAGGCCAAGTAACATATAAAGGCAAGCCTATCAGAATTACACCAGATTGTTCACCAGAGACTATGAAAGCCAGAAGATCCTGGACAGATGTTATACAGACACTAAAAGAACACAAATTCCAGCCAGGCTACTATACCCAGCCAAACTCTCAATTAACATAGATGTAGAAACCAAAGTATTCCACGACAAAACCAAATTCACACATTATCTCTCCACGAATCCAGCCCTTCAAAGGATAATAACAGAAAAAAAAAACAGTACAAGGACAGGAACCACGCCCTAGAAAAAACAAGAAGGTAATCCCTCAACAAACCTAAAAGAAGACAGCTACAAGAACAGAATGCCAACTTTAACAACAAAAATAACAGGAAGCAACAATTACTTTTCCTTAATATCTCTTAATATCAATGGACTCAACTCCCCAATAAAAAGACATAGACTAACAAACTGGCTACACAAACAAGACCCAACATTTTGCTGCTTACAGGAAACTCATCTCAGAGAAAAAGATAGACACTACCTCAGAATGAAAGGCTGGAAAACAATTTTCCAAGCAAATGGTATGAAGAAACAAGCTGGAGTAGCCATTCTAATATCTGATAAGATTGACTTCCAACCCAAAGTCATCAAAAAAGACAGGGAGGGGCACTTCATATTCATCAAAGGTAAAATCCTCCAAGAGGAACTATCAATCCTGAATATCTATGCTCCAAATACAAAGGCAGCCACATTCATTAAAGAAACTTCAGTAAAGCTCAAAGCACACATTGCACCTCACACAATAATAGTGGGAGACTTCAAAAAACCACTTTCACCAATGGACAGATCATGGAAACAGAAACTAAACAGGGACACAGTGAAACTAACAGAAGTTATGAATCAAATGGATCTGGCAGATATCTACAGAACATTCTATCCTAAAACAAAAGGATATATGTTCTTCTCAGCACC
This sequence comes from Mus caroli, assembly GCF_978045245.1. NCBI lineage: Eukaryota > Metazoa > Chordata > Mammalia > Rodentia > Muridae > Mus > Mus caroli. Next base: position 74,922,841 of record NW_028227271.1, read on the forward strand.
TCATGGTACCTTCTCCAAAATTGACCACATAATTGGTCACAAAACAGGCCTCAACAGATACAAAAATACTGAAATTGTCCCATGCATCCTATCAGATCACCATGGACTAAGGCTGATCTTCAATACCAAAATAAATAATAGAAAGCCAACATTCACGTGGAAACTGAACAACACTCTTCTCAATGATAACTTGGTCAAGGAAGGAATAAAGAAAGAAATTAAGGACTTTTTAGAGTTCAATGAAAAGGAAGCCACAACATACCCAAACTTATGGGACACATTGAAAGCATTTCTAAGAGGAAAACTCATAGCTCTGAGTACCTCCAAAAAGAAACTAGAGAGTACACATTAGCAGCTTGACAACACACCTAAAAGCAATAGAACAAAAGGAAGCAAATTCACCCAAGAGGAGTAGACAGCAGGAAATAATCAAACTCGGGGGCGAAATCAACCAAGTGGAAACAAGAAGAACTATTCAAAGAATCAACCAATCAAGGAGCTGGTTCTTTGAGAAAATCAACAAGATAGATAAACCCTTAGACAGACTCACTAGAGGGCACAGGGAAAGCATTCTAATTAACAAAATCAGAAATGAAAAAGGAGGCATAACAACAGATCCTGAAGACATCCAAAACACCATCAAATCCTTCTACAAAAGGCTATACTCAACAAAACTGGAGACCTGGATGAAATGGAGAAGTTTCTAGAGAGATACCAGGTACCAAAGTTGAATCAAGATCAGGTTAATGATCTAAACAGCCCTATATCCCCCAAAGAAATAGAAGCAGTCATTAATAGTTTCCCAACCAAAAAAAGCCCAGGACCAGATGGGTTTAGTGCAGAGTTCTATCAGACCTTCAAAGAAGATCTAATCCCAGTTCTTCACAAACTATTCCACAAAATAGAAACAGAAGGTACTCTACCCAACTCATTCTATGAAGCCACAATTACTCTGATACCTAAACCACAAAAAGACCCAACAAAGATAGAAAACTTCAGACCAATATCCCTTATAAATATTGATGCAAAAATCCTCAATAAAGTTCTTGCTAACCGAATCCAAGAACACATCAAAGCAATCATCAATCCTGACCAAGTAGGTTTCATCCCAGGGATGCAGGGATGGTTCAATATACGGAAATCCATCAATGTAATCCAGTATATAAACAAACTCAAAGACAAAAACCACATGACCATCTCGTTAGATGGGGAAAAAGCATTTGACAAGATCCAACACCCATTCATGATAAAAGTCTTGGAAAGATCAGGAATTCAAGACCCAATCCTAAACATGATAAAAGCAATCTACAGCAAACCAGTAGCCAACATCAAAGTAAATGGTGAGAAGCTTGAAGCAATCCCTCTAAAATCAGGGACTAGACAAGGCTGTCTCCTTTCTCCATGCCTATTCAACATCGTACTTGAAGTCCTAGCCATAGCAATTCCACAACAAAAGGAGATCAAAGGGATACAAATTGGAAAAGATGAAGTCAAAATATCACTTTCTGTAGATGATATGATAGTATATATAAGTGACCCTAAAAATTCCAACAGAGAACTCCTAAACCTGATAAACAGCTTCGTTGAAGTAGCTGGATATAAAATTAACTCAAACAAATCAATGGCCTTTCTCTACACAAGAATAAACAGGCTGAGAAAGAAATTAGGGAAACAACACCCTTCTCAATAGTCACAAATAATATAAAATATCTTGGCATGACTCTAACTAAGGAAGTGAAAGATCTGTATAATAAAAACTTCAAGTCTCTGAAGAAAGAAATTATAGAAGATCTCAGAAGATGGAAAGATCTCCCATGCTCATGGATTGGCAGGATCAACATTGTAAAAATGGCTATCTTGCCAAAAGCAATCTACAGATTCAATGCAATCCCCATCAAAATTCCAACTCAATTCTTCAACGAATTAGAAAGTGCAATCTGCAAATTCATCTGGAATAACAAAAAACCTAGGATACCAAAAACTCTTCTCAAGGATAAAAGAACCTCTGGTGGAATCATCATGCCGGACCTAAAGCTTTACTACAGAGCAATTGTGATAAAAACTGCGTGGTACTGGTATAGTGACAGACAAGTAGACCAATGGAATAGAATTGAAGACCCAGAAATGAACCCACACACTTAAGGTCACTTGATCTTTGACAAGGGAGCTAAAAGCATCCAGTGGAAGAAAGACAGCATTTTCAACAAATGGTGCTGGCACAACTGGTTGTTATCATATAGAAGAATTTGAATCAATCCATTCCTATCTCCTTCTACTAAGGTCAAGTCTAAGTGGATCAAGGAACTTCACATAAAGCCAGAGACAGTGAAACTTATAGAGGAGAAAGTGGGGAAAGCCTTGAAGATATGGGCACAGGGGAAAAATTCTTGAATAGAACAGTAATGGCTTGTGCTGTAAGATCGAGAATTGACAAGTGGGACCTCATGAAACTGTAAAGCTTCTGCAAGGCAAAAGACACCATCAATAAGACAAAAAAAACACCAACATATTGGGAAAGGATCTTTACCTATCCTAAATCAGATAAGGGACTAATATCCAATATATATAAAGAACTCAAGAAGGTAGACTCCAGAAAATCAAATAACCCCATTAAAAAATGGGGCTCAGAACTGAACAAAGAATTCTCACCTGAGGAATACCTAATGGCAGAGAAGCACCTGAAAAAATATTCAACATCCTTAATCATCAGGGAAATGCAAATCAAAACAACCCTGAGATTCCACCTCACACCAGTCAGAATGGCTAAGATCAAAAATTCAGGTGACAGCAGATGCTGGCAAGAATGTGGAGAAAGAGGAACACTCCTCCATTGTTGGTGGGATTGCAAGCTTGTACAACCACTCTGGAAATCAGTCTGGTGGTTCCTCAGAAAATTGGACATAGTACTACCAGAGGATCCAGCAATACCTCTCCTGGGCATATATCCAGCAGATGTCCCAACCGGTAAGAAGGACACATGCTCCACTATGTTCATAGCAGCCTTTTTTATAATAGCCAGAAGCTGGAAAGAACCCAGAAGCGCCTCGACAGAGGAATGGATACAGAAATTATGGTACATTTACACAATGGAGTACTACTCAGGTATTAAAAAGAATGAATTTATGAAATTCCTAGGCAAATGGATGGACCTGGAGGGCATCATCTTGAGTGAGGTAACACAATCACAAAGGAACTCACACAATATGTACTCACTTATAAGTGGATATTAGCCCAAAACTTAGGATACCCAAGATAAGATACAATTTGCTAAATGCATGAAACTCAAGAAGAATGAAGACCAAAGTGTGGACACTATGCCCCTTCTTAGAATTGGGAACAAAACACCCATGGAAGGAGTTACATAGACAAAGTTTGGAGCTGTGATGAAAGGATGGACCATCTAGAGACTGCCATATCCAGGGATCCATCCCATAATCAGCTTCCAAACGCTGACACCACTGCATACACTAGCAAGATTTTGCTGAAAGGACCCAGATATAGCTATCTCTTGTGAGACTATGCCGGGGCCTAGCAAACACAGAAGTGGATGCTCACAGTCAGCTATTGGATGGATCACAGGGCTCCCAATGGAGAAGCTAGAGAAAGTACCCAAGGAGTTAAAGGGATATGGGACCCTATAGGGAGAGCATCATGATGAACTAACCAGTACCCCGGAGCTCTTGTCTCTAGCTGCATATGTATCGAAATATGGCCTAGTTGGCCTTCACTGGAAAGAGAGGCCCATTGGACTTGCAAACTTTATATGCCCCAATACAGGGGAATGCCAGGGCCAAAAGAATGGGAATGGGTGGGTAGGGAAGTGTGGGGGGGTATGGGGGACTTTTGGGATAGCATTGGAAATGTAATTGAGGAAAATATGTAATAAAAAATATTAAAAATTAAAAAAAACTGCACAACTATAACTGAACAGCATAGTAAATAGATACCCTTTGGCGGGGGGGGGGGCGTGGGTGAAGAAAAGTTAAAGAAAGATACTTGATAGTAGCCAAAGTTCTCCCTATATGTAAGTACATACATATAGATACACCACACGCATGCGTGCAAGTGCGCGCGCGCGCGCGTGCGTGCACACACACACACACAAACACACAGGTTTTATTTCCTTGTGGTAAACATCACAAGGTACAGATAGAACACAAAATTAGAAATGAAGACTACTGCAAAGACACTTTAGCAAGTCCTACTGCTGGCCCATGGAAAGAAGAGAAATGCAGTGCACTCTAAATTATGTAAGTTGTGACATTTGAATAGTAGGTGGTAGAAAGTGTTATATACTGCTACATAGTGTCCAGATTAGGAAGAAGAACTTTAAGAATAGATCAGCATTGTGGAAGGTCTTAGAGATTCATCTGACCATTCTAAAGTGTGTATTTAAACTGGTGTAGATTTTAATATTATACCTTATTTTGAAATGTAGTTTCTTAAGAGAAGAAAGGAATGTTAGATGTGGCCCCTAACTTGGTTCCTGTATGCTTGTAGTTTCCACAGTGTCTGGGACCCTTCAAGAATGTCTTGTCTACAGCAGATTGAAGATGATGTGACCTGTTCTACTCATTTTCATGTTGGAAATCAACCTGTTTGGTTAAGTTAGAGTTTTCTATCCTGAATTGAATCTGAACAATTCATCTAGCGCCCCCCCCCCTTTTTTTTAACCTTCCTTACATTCATCTCATTTCAAAAATCCCATTTTGTACATGAAGTCACAGCAAGACTAAGCTCATCCTCTCTCACTGAGGGCATCCATGCGGAGAAGGAGAAAGAGGAGTAGGGGAGGGGTGTGGGGATGGGATGGGAAGACAGGATGGAGAAGGGCTGGGACCAGATTGTATAGTGAATAAACAAACCTGTCTTTGAGGGGTAACAGACCCTCAATTTGTTTACCAAAACCATGAAAACTTTTAAATCCTCAAAGAATAAAAAAAGTGATTGCTTTTATTTTCAAGAAGACATATGTATTTGATCAATGAGATATCTAATTATGTAATTATTTTAAACAGTCCTCAGAGGGCCTGTTTTCCCTGGAAAAGTGTGATTTCATCAGTTCCAGTGAATGGCACTGATGACTGACATCCCTACCCCTCCTGATTTAGTGTGTTTTATTTGCTTTAAGTGTAATTTGTGTCACTTACATCTTTTCATAAGTAATTGATAAATTCTATTATACCTGGTACTGAAATCCTAGCTTTAGAGCTGATGCTTTTTTAAACTAATTTAAATAGAATTAAGTCAAATTTCCCCTTCTCATTCCTGCTTGTAACTCCTCCTAGTCCTTCCCTAACACACTTCCTCTTCCCTCATGTCCCCCTGCTCTCAATCTTCTCCTATGATTATTGTTGCTGTTGTTAGTGGCTCTCTCTCTCTCTCTCTCTCTGTCTCTCTCTCTGTCTCTCTTAGGTGTGTGTGTGTTTTACAATGGCAATATTAACAGGCATACTAAATATGAAGAGGGATTTGATGGACTCCCACCCAGGAAAACGTTTACAAGCAAATGGGTAGTGCTGGGACCCATTTAATTAGCCTCTCCCAAGGAAAAGTCTTTCACCTTTTCCTCTCACTACTGTCTCTTGCTTTTACTTTTGCTCAGTTGATTCTGTAGAAAAATGATCTAAGTAAACACAGGCATTTATGAAACATTTGAACCGAACAAATGAGAATAAAAGCAACCATCTTCTAAATGTCTGTGTTTAGCTTGAAAACCAGCAATACCATGTTGAATGTACTATATATGTATAATTATATGAAAACATCTTTGTTATTATTATAAATGTATCATAAAACTTTTTATTATGTTTTGTCATATATTTAACTATCCTATCTATGCTTATATACATATTAATAGATATATAAATAAAAACTCTAATTCTCAAAATGACTTATTTCTGGAAAAGATCTGATACAAAAATAGATGTTACTAAATACTTCTTGCTTGGGGCTTTTATTTTTAAATCCTTGCATTGGCAAGCTTTAGGAAGTTTTAGGAAAATGAGAGATCACATTTCAGTGTTTATATTCATTAAAAATAATTCAGTTATCTGGACTTATGTAATTGATAATGTCTGATATTAATATGCAGCCAAGTTTGTGACTCCAGGGTAAATGTGTAATTAATGAAAACAAACTTTTGATGACCATCACAAAGCTAAGAAATACATGTGAAGTCCAGACACTAAGACTTGTAGATTTTCCTATACCCTTTGTTTTAATCCTATCTCTAAATTCATTCCTTCTACACATTCTATGTTACTCTTTTCTTCCCTTCTGCATAGAATATTTGTTCTGATTCTGACAAATATCCTTTGACAAATTTTGTAAAGTCTTGCATAGCTCCCTCTTGTCTGTACTACCTAGGAATTTCCCTAGTCACAATTAGAATTATTTAATCATAATTGCTAACAGGCAGAGAAATTTAACTTCAAAGTTCAGTGTTATTTATTATCAGAATACTTTTGGATGGACATGCAAAGCACATGACTGTGGATATTAGAAAATAGTTCATATTTACAAACAGGGTGAGGAGTTTATATTCTGTTGAAAGATAGCACACATATATTTATTTATCATTTGTTATCTTGGAGATATAGGTGACAAAAAATACATCATGCAATCTGTCACCACTGTACTAATTCTGAGACAGGAATGTCATATCCATCTATAAAAACAAATATTAGTATTTGACAATGCAAAATATACCACAGTAACATGTGACATTATTCATTATAGATCTCAGGCAAGTGAAGTAGGCATATCATCAAAGATGTGCTGTCACCCTAGGCCACATAGTTCCAGGCTGTGTTGGACTCCAGAGATAAACCTTGTGACAAAATGAAGAATCTGAAGGAAACAAAAACCAAGCCCAAACAAACAAATAGTCCATGACTGAGGGAAGACAGTTACACAAAGACTGAAATCTGATGTGCTTCTCTTTGTTATCAATGAGAAATGCGTGACAGTTAGGGTACTTGTTATTACTGAAATAACAATGTATGTTTTAAAAACCTAACAACACAGAAAGCTCTATTATTCTGTTTATCATGTATACTCTGATAAAGACAAAAGTATAAAGCAATTCCTGTCTAAAGTGTTAATTTCAACAATTTCTTTATATAAAATAAATTGACAAGGAAAATTTAAAATTTTTTGAGTAATTTAGAAAATTAGTATAATTGGCAACTATCCTGAGCAGGTTTTCCTGAACATTCTCTTTCTGTAATATAACAGGTACCTCATGGTTTATATAATTCCACCTTAAATATGAACTGTAAATTTTTTTCCAGTATAACAGATAGCATTAAATTTGGCATGGCCAAAAAGTACAGGTCATTTGGGTAAGGCATTGATCTTCCTAAAGGCAATTTAATTGAAACAAAACTTGTCTCTTTGTGCACATTGGTGGCATCCTGTCTCCAAAAGAATGAAATATCTGACATTGGGTAGGATTTTCACTAAAACAGTTTATTAATTTCATCCTCAGCATTTCCCAAAAATAGCATTGATACGACAACTAAGATCCTTCCTAGAATGGGTGACTGGTTCATTGTTAGTGCTCTCCCCAGTACTAGTAAAGCAAGGTTTTGATTATTTAGAGGAGATGAAAAGATATTTCTCATAGGAATTCTTTAGAGGCAATGAAAACCAAGCCAAGAATTTTTTAATACTAAAGAGCTGGCAAAATAAGAAACATAATTCCTCAGGGCAATATATCATACATAGTAGAAGGTGACACAAAATCAATGAGCAGTAGATGAATGTAAATTTCCTGTGGGACCCAGAACATTATGTTAAAATTTCTGTATATATCATCACAGATATGTTAAATAATGGCTAGTACTCTCACTTAACTTTTAACATCTTTTAATAAGATTGAGTCAACATTGGTTTTAGTTCAGATGCTTGCAATGCTATGAAGACATAGTTGACATAAGACCTAAAATTAGTAATTTTGACAAACTAGATAGTGCGAAGTCACATGACAATTTGAGTGATGAATAACTGTTTAAATGAAGAGAGGAACAGATATGCAAATGTCCACAGAAACCTTCCCCACCTGACAGCTTCATTTGATGAAATGACTCCTGGTGAGTGCACTACAGCTGACCCCATCCCCAGTGTGATGAAATGCCATCAGAGGATACATTTTCAGCAGTTAATTAGAAATTAAGATAGCTTCCTTATCTACAAAACATGCAATAGCTGCTAAAATTTAATACTTGAGGCTCTTGGTTAAAATACATAATCTTGACCCCAGACTATGCAAGAGATGGCAATAATAACCAAATGAAACACGTTCTCCTCTTAGGATTCAGCACTGAGAGTATCCTGATATGTCCTCTCAGCTTCAATGATATCTATGTACAGTGATATTTTAATTAGGTATTTTCTTCATTTACATTTCCAATGCTATCCCAAAAGTCTCCCATACCCTCCCCCCATTCACTCCCCTACCCACTCACTTCCACTTCTTTGCCCTGGCGTTCCCCTGTACTGAAAAAATGTTCAGCATCCTTAATCATCAGGGAAACGCAAATCAAAACAACCCTGAGATTTCACCTCACACCAGTCAGAATGGCTAAGATCAAAAATTCAGGTGACAGAGATGCTGGCGAGGATGTGGAGAAAGAGGAACATTCCTCCATTGATGGTGGGATTGCAAGCTTGTACAACCACTCTGGAAATCAGTCTGGTGGTTCCTCAGAAAATTGGACATAGTAATACCGGAGGATCCCGCAATACCTCTCCTGGGCATATATCCAGAAGATTTCCCAACCGGTAAGAAGGACACATGCTCCACTATGTTCATAGCAGCCTTATTTATAATAGCCAGAAGCTGGAAAGAACCCAGATGGCCCTCAACAGAGGAATGGATACAGAAAATGTGGTACATTTACACAATGGAGTACTACTCAGCTATTAAAAAGAATGAGTTCGTGAAATTCCTAGGCAAATGGATGGACCTGGAGGGCATCATCCTGAGTGAGGTAACCCAATCACAAAAGAACTCACATGATATGTATAAGTGGATATTAATCCAGAAACTTAGAATACCCAAGATACAAGATACAATTTGCGAAACACATGAAACTGAAGAAGAACGAAGACCAAAAAAGTGTGGACACTTTGCCTCTTTTTAGAATTGGGAACAAAACACCCATGAGAGGTGTTACAGAGACAAAGTTTGGAGCTGAGACGAAAGGATGGACCATCTAGAGACTACCATACCCGGGGATCCATCCCATAATCAGCCTCCAAACGCTGACACCATTGCATACACTAGCAAGATTTTGCAGAAAGGACCCTGATATAGCTGTCTCTTGTGAGGCTATTCTTGGGCCTAGCAAACACAGAAGTGGATGCTCACAGCTATTGGATGGATCACAGGGCCCCCAATGGAGGAGCTAGGGTAAGTACCCAAGGAGCTAAAGGGATCTGCAACCCTGTAGGTGGAACAACAATATGAACTAACCAATACCCCCTGGAGCTCGTGTCTCTAGCTGCATGTGTATCAGAAGATGGCCTAGTGGCCATCATTGAAAAGAGAGGCCCATTGGTCTTGCAAACTTTATGTTCCTCAGTATGTACAGTGATTTTAAGATACAATATAATACACTTTAACTATACCACGGATTTTAACAACAGCAAAAAGTACACATGTCTAATGAGGCAGACAATTGAATTGATGAAGTTTGTAACAGTGTATGTAATGGCAAATGAGAACAAATTTTATCAATGAGTTGATTAAATTACTCCTTTCCTAACACCAAAACCTTTTCACCAAGGTAAATATATTTCAGTTATGGAGAGTGTTACCATTTAAACCTATTTACTATCTCAGCAAGCACTTATACATAGATTTGTATACATCTTTACCCCTTTAAATTAGTTAGGCATGATGTTTGTGGTAGTGGTGATGATGATGATGATGATGATGTGTGTGTGTATGTGTGTGTGTTTGTGTGTGTGTGTTTGTGTGTGTGTGTATGTCTGTCTGTCTGTCTGTCTGTCTGTGTATTAACCTTAATCTAGATTACATGGTAGGTAGAATGCTAGTAAAGATAAGATGATTTGTCTTTCAAGGAGAGAAAATTTTTTTAGAAAATTAGGACACAGAGGAAAGTGAAAAGATAGCCATAATACACCCCTGCACAAAATTCATGTGAGGAAATACATGTCAGGAAACAGTGTCAGGCACCACAGTTGTATTTTGCATGGTAGCAGTTTGGCCAGTGACTGACACACTTACAACTCTAGGCATGTAAGAATTTGGTGGAGCTGAAAAGTCCCTAACACATGGTCCCAGCATTCCCTTCTAATATATTGTGAAGGCATTATGTCATGTATCTGTGAGAATGCTGGTATAAGTCTACCTGCAATGTTGCTACTTATATAAAATAAAGCAGTTGACAACCTGGAAAGCACAAGTGAATCGACACTTACAATAAGCACTATGCAAACATATAGAAGGAAAGGTGATCAGAGGAGCTCATATCACCTTGCTCCTTATTTCCTGAAGAGTTTCTAGCAGGATATAATTTGAAAGCAAAAGACATCGATGTTGATTTTTCTGTGCTCTGGTAAAGCCAGTCTAATTCATATCTTTGAGTCTCAATGTCTTCCAAAAATACTTCAAATTAAATGTAGTAAAATTTTTATAGAATGAAGATAAAAATATATTTATGTAGTGATATAATATCTTATCACTTTAAGATAAGTTTAATAAAGTAGTAAACAGGGTGACAAAGCTTATAATGTCAAAATGCTTACATTAGGATGCCGACATGTTATTAAAGATTCTAAATTACCTTTTAAATTTGTGTTGCCTCTTTAGAGTTATTTTGATTTTTTAAAATATTTTTAAGGTTTAGAGTAGGATGTTTTTAGCTGAATATATATCATTTTCCTTGCAATATATTCTGATCATAGCTTCCTTTCCCTGACTTTTCCCATGTGCTCTCAACTCCCTATCACTCAAATCCACATCTTTTCTCTTTAGAAATCAAACAGGCAAATAATCAGAAAAAAAAAAGAGGACAAGAAAGATAAAGCATGAGAAACACATACAGACAGAGACATACACACTCTACAAAGAAATACCATAACAACAACTACAACAACAATGGAAATCATATATAAGCAAAAGATCTGCAGGAAATTAAAATGGCCAAAGCATTGTAAGCCAAAAACTTTTCAAAAGTACCACTGAGTATATTTGCTTTTGGCTATCTGCTTTTGGGCATGGGACCTAATTGCAGTTTGTATACCTAGAAACTCTCCTTTGTAGAAAACTGATTTTTCCTTAGCTAGTGTATGTCAGTTAGATGTAGCTTCTGTAGGGATGGGTCTTCTGTCCACTTCCCCTCTCAGTGTTGGAACTTTATCTGACTTGGAACTGTGCAGGCCATGAGCATGTTGCCATAGTTTTGTTCAGTTCATTTCTGTGTCTTGAATAACAAAGGACCATCATCTTTCTGCCTCCCTTTTCACACAGCTCTCTGAGCACCTATGGGAGGGATTAGATGAAGATTTCCAGCTTATGACTGAGCAATCAAAGATCTCTCATCTCAGCACACTTCCCAGTTGAGGGTCTCTGCTTTTATTTATTTATTTTTCATTTCCTGCAAGATAAAGCTTCCTTGATGATGAGCAAACAAGACAAAGAACTATGAGTATGGTAAAATGGCTTAAGGAGTCATTATATCAATGTCTTCCTTCAGCATAACAATGGTATTTGGTTTTACCATAGGTGTATGTCTTATCTAGTCTCAGATTCTTGGCTACAAGCAGTGTTATGCATGGGTTCCATCTCATAAAGTGGGCTATAAACCCAATCATATGGTAGTTGGTTGTCTGTGCCACCATTTCGGCTTTTAATCCAGCTTTTAATTCACATCTACACTATTGAAACTCCATAATTCACACACAACTATAAGAAATTCAGTACTGTCTAAATGATCTTTAGTGTGTCTGTAATACCAAAATTTTTTAAAATGTGATTTAGCTAAAGACTTGTTGGCTCGTAGTTTTAGCATAGGTAAAATTAGGCTCAAGTGGTATTCCTCATATGAATCCCCTAACTCCCAACCATTTTAAACTGGAAGTTCGAGATATTTTCTTCTTTAAGCCTTAAAGAAAATGATTTATGTTCACCTTGTTGGCAGACAGTTTCTCAGTTTTATTAAATCCAAACTAAAGTTGAACCAAAGATTTCATTTTTATGAAAAATGGGAGATTCAAGAGACTGTGAACAGAGCAAATTCTTAAAATAAATGAGAGAACAATCTAGCTGAAATTCTTGTCCGTTAGAATGTGCTGTGTAAATGATCGCAGGGATGCCCCTGTCTTTCTATCTCTTTCAGCTTTCAAATAAGTAGTGTTGAGATGGTTACATGATCAAGAATTAACCCACACAGTCAAGAAGTCTTCATTTTTAATTTTGATAGTCTTGCAATAAAAGACTTTAATTAGAATAATATATTTAAGTATATCTTAGAAGAATGTTAGTAGAACAATTACTTAATTATATAATATAAACTACCTCCACATAAAATATATTGTGAAATAAAGTGTTAAAACACATATTCTGATAAATGACAAGATTATGCCCATATCATGTGCTATGCCTTCATTTTTCAATCAGTGTATTGTGTGTATAATGACATATAAATGATAATTTCACATTTAGTCTGCACTAGAAATAAGGAAATTAAACTTGGTAAGTAAAGATCATTTAAGTTAAAATCTAACTCATTTTCACTATGGTCATTCGAATAAAAGATTCTCCTATCGACTTGTGGGTAAAAATACGTGGTCATCCATTTGTGGCAACTGCCAAGGATTCCCTCTTTGGTTATCTTTCTCAGCCTCTGTGTTAATTGCAATTAATGTGAGAAATAGTGAAAAATCAATTACTCTTGAGATATCTTTTATTTATTTGTATAATGAGGATTTAATGTAGTAGGAAGAAAATCTGTGAGGAATTTAAATTAAATTCATATGTATATCTTACTTATTCCACATGAACTTTTATACGTTGGATGTTTTTAAAGTATGAAATTACATATTTAAGTGATACTTCTGCAAATCTAATGCATTATATATTCAAATATATGATTTGCCCAGAATCTTGAGATACAAATTTCTTATTTAAAAATTTTAATGATTAAAATGGTGTTTATTGTTGAAATATTTAAATGGTGTTTATTGTTAAACAAAATGGAGTTTTTTCCCTTTAAAACTAAGTCTTGAATCATAAATATAGAAATGTAAAAATATTGGGAGATAATCAAAATGGATGAAAAACAGAAGAGAGAAGGAAAATGTTCCACTTTCCAAAACTGCGAAGATGATATAACAATATTAGTGAAGATAACATAATGTGATCATACCACAGAGTCTAAAATTGAAAAGTATGGTAGTATTTTATAATTTTGACCATAAAATTGACAATTTTAATGACATCAATGAACTTCTTGAAAGGAATAAACAACTTTCACTTCAAAATAAGGAGATAATCCAAATATTTCTGAATCTATTAAGAAAATTCTACTAGAAATTAAAAGTTCTGCCAAAAAAATGAAAATTTCAGGTCCTGGCATTTTTATAAGTTAAATTCTATGGAATATTTTATGGCAAAAACATTATATATTTTCTTCTCTCCTCTCTTTTTCTTCCTTTTCGATTATCTATCTGGAAACATTTTTTCAACCATTTTAAACTTTTGTAATAATTTTTTATCTCCTACTATGTTTACATTCCTATATTTATGATTCTCAGTATTTAATTAATTTTATATGTCTATTTTACTTTTAATTTAATTTTATTTGTAATTCATTTTTTACACTCATTATTCCATTCCCCTCCCACCCTCCAACTGCTCCACATTCCACATCTCCTCCCCACCACACCCAGTCTCCACATGGATGCCACCACCCTTCACCCCACCTGACCTCTAAACTCCCTGGGGCCTCCAGTCTCTTGAGGGTTAGGTGCATCATCTCTGAATGAACACAGACCTAGAAGTCATCTACTATTAATTACCTTTTCATTTTTTGAGATTTAACTTTTCATTTTCCTAGTTCATTATTTTAGAAAATTTATTTGCAACCCACATTTAGTGTCATGAAAAATAATACATTCCTTCCTTAAATGTTTTAGTGACCTGGTAGTCAACGTCCAAATATTCTTTTTAACTATATCTCAGTAAATGTATCTGGTTAAACTTGAAAAATAAACTAAATCTAAAAGAACATGTATGAGGGTTTTGTCTGCATGTACATATAATGTATATTCATGCCAGATGCCTATAAGTATCAGAAAAGTGTATCATATCTTGTGAAACTGTAGGCAGAGATGTTTATGTACCACCATGTGAATGATAGGTACTGAGGTTGGGTCCTCTGCTAGAGTGACGTGTACTTAACTGCTCACTACACACTATAGTGAGTGTTTTTTGTTGTTGTTTTTTATTTTAATTGGTTATTATGGTTACATGGTCCCATGCTCACATCTTCTGAAAGCATACTGTAGCTGTTCTATCAGAGAACTGACATACATAGTGAATTTATAAATTATGCTGATGTCATCATATAGATGAAATTGTGAGTTGTCAACACGTGTTATAACCTTTCCATTCACAGCAAATGACGAATGTATATGAGAAGACTTTGGGGATCTTAAAGCCTCGGCTCCATAGTCACTAGAACCATGAGTATCAGTTAGTATATAACACATTTTCAGAATCCTGAAGTTATAACTCAGTCGAAGACATGGTCTGTTGGAACACGGCCAAAGATTTAACCTTTGTAAGAGAAGGGGAGCAAAAAAATAGATGTACAAATTCTACTGATGAATATGCTGTTTAGGTTCTGGAAGTTATCTGAAGTTGTCAGAAAATGCCTTGTATAGTGACAATTCTTATTCACTATGATTTAACCAGAATTTCACAGAAAAGAATAACTTGAACTAATATCTTCTTACAAATATGGGTCATGATGTAGATTAAGATAGATATCTAGAATTAGAGGTGACAGGATGATAGATAGATAGAGAGATAGATAGATAGATAGATAGATAGATAGATAGATAGATAGACAGATAGGTGGTAGATTTATAAACAGGATAGATGGTAGGTAGGTAGGTAGATAGATCGACAGATATGTACAAATAGATGATAGATATAGATTAGTAGATAGACTAGATATATAGATGAAAAATAGATGATACATAGATCATAGATAGATATAGATACATGATTGATAGATATTGATTAGTTGATAGATGATAGATACATAGGTAGATGGTAGATTAATAGATAAATAGATAGATTTAATTAGATAGATGATAGGTATAAGCACCAACAGAGAGAGAGAGAGAGAGAAAGTGAGAGAATAGATTTACATAATTGCCACTTCTGTCACATAGTTGCTGTGGCTCAGAAATCCCTGGATTTGCTGGTGGCTAGTCACTTATGAGCTGGACTTGCAGGGAAGTGCAGCAGTGAGTGTCAATGTGATATTTAAGGCCTCAGAAGCTGGGGAGCTGATGATGTAAATCTCAATTTGGGGGCATAAAATAAGGGAAGATGATGAGAGGAGATGAGGGCAGATGAGATCATGAGATGAGGGAAAGTGATATGAGAAGATAAGAGAGGTAAACTATGAAGACTGTATTGATGCCTCAGCTCACTACACAGAAAGCAAACAAAGAAGGGGGATGCTTTCTCTTTCCTTTATAAAAATTCAGATCCTTAATGAACTGGAAAATTTCTATAGTATTTGTGAGGGTAGCCTATTAAATCGACAGATTTTGATTCTAATTCTAACCACAGATATCCTCACAAAGACAGACTCTATTGAAACTGTCTCCTATAACCTACTCAAGCTGAAGCTGAGCAACACGCTCTACTTGGAATTGCTAGCTGCTGCTGATCAAGGGATTTCTTCACACTCCTGCTATCTGTGTCTCTATCCTGAAAGAAACTGTGCTCGGTGTTTTATATTTTATTTATGTCTTCCTTTTTGCAATGTGTACTCCATGAATTTACAGTTGTAGCATTTTTAAATCTTACATAATATGCTGTTATTGTTTTGCATTTGCTTATATTTGACATCTTATGAATTTTGCATGTAGCTCTTACTTATGATTTCTTCAAAATTGTGTAGAAGTCGTGAAATCCCAAGAACTAGAAAAATATGCTTCTTATTTTTACATTTTAGAATATTTGCATACATATAAGGGGATATTTTGGTAATTCACTCAAGTCTAAACAGCAACAACAAAAAATCCCATCATGTTTTCATGTAGACTTTATACATACAAATTGAAGGTTATATGCACCATTCTTCAGTTCAAGTGAGCTTGACTGTGAAGTCACGGACGGTATGATCTGCCTTCCATGTGGAGGAGCAGGCAGTGCGACAAAGTTTCAGATATGGTAAACTTTTGGACTTTATTTTTTACAACAGGAAAATGTGACACACACACACACACACACACACAGAGAAATTTTTATACAAAATGACAGAGAGAAAAAATATAAATCTCATCAGATAAATAGATGAGAAAGATTTTCTCATCTTTCATAAACTATTTTTTCACTTCATTGGTAGTTTTAGTAGGTTTACTTTTAAAATTTATTACAGAACATCTAAGCAATAATTCTAAATCATCTTTCTTATTATAAAATTCAAGCCATTTTGATGTTTTGTTTTTTTGTTTCTTTTTTCTTATCTTATCTTATCTTTTTATTTTTTAAAAATTTCTCTTTCAGTTTGCCCTATTGTCTTCCAGTTTCTGCATCTTAGAGTTCTTTCTTGAGACCTCATTCATAATTCTTTTCAGTACACAACCTTTCATAAGTTCAATTGTTACAATGTAGTTCACTCTTGATACATTTAATAATAAAAAAAAAACACTTATCAACTCCTGTCATTATCAATCAAAAAAATTTAGCTGAGATTTTAAGATGAAAACAAAGGCCAGGCACACATTACTAGCAAGTGTGTGTGTATGTGTGTGTATGTTTTTAATATATTGATTTTTTCTGCTATATTACGACCAACCATCATTTTCTTTATTTTCTATTACTATTTTATTATGAATAATTTATGATGAGTAGTGGAAATAGTCTGACAGAGAATCTTACTTGGAGCAACATAATAAAGTATAAATAGATTCTACTAACTCTTTTAAAGACTTCAGTTCCTTTACTAGTCTCATAATACTTTCCAATCGCAACATGTGAATTCTTAAGACTTGTTGAATTTTTACCATTTACATTTTATTTATGTGAATACCTTCTTGTGACCTAGTAAAATCAATATGCAATGGTTAAAATGAGAGAGATCTGCCTTATTCACTAAGGAGGCAATGAGCAAAAGAATGGCAAAGGTTGGTTTGAAAACGCCTTGTGTTCCATGGGATCACTGGTAAATATCTATAAGATGCTGGGGATGCTTTTACCATGACTTGTTATGACCTGGACATGAAGTACTGCACATGCTCATTTGTTGAATGTTTTGTTTTCAGAAGGTGATTGTCTTAGTCAGGGTTTCTATTCCTGCACAAACATCATGACCAAGAAGCAAGTTGGGGAGGAAAGGGTTTATTCGGCTTACACTTCCATGCTGCTGTTCATCACCAAAGGAAGTCAGGACTGGAACTCAAACAGGTCAGGGAGCAGGAGCTGATGCAGAGGCCATGGAGGGATGTTCTTTACTGGCTTGCCTCCCCTGGCTTGCTCAGCCTACTCTCTTATAGAACCCAAGACTACCAGCCCAGGGATGGTCCCACCCACAAGGGGCCTTTCCCCCTTGATCACTAATTGAGAAAATGCCTTACAGTTGGATGTCATAGAGGCATTTCCTCAACTGAAGCTCCTTTCTCTGTGATAACTCCAGCTGTGTCAAGTTGACACAAAAATAGCCAGTACAATTGACCCCTTGTCAACTTGACACACAAACACATCACAAGTAAGCCTCAACCCTTACATTCTTATTCATCCCCAAGATCTAAATAACTTTAAAAATCCCACAGTCTTTACATATTCTTAAAATTTCAATCTCTTTAAAATATAAAATCCAAAGTCTTTTTACAATTAAAAGTCTCTTAACTGTGGGCTCCACTAAAACAGTTTCTTCCTTCAAGAGGGAAAATATCAGGGCACAGTCACAATCAAAGCAAAAATCATTCTCCAACCGTCCAACGTCTGGGATCCAACTCACAATCTTCTGGGCTTCTCCAAGGGCTTGGGTCACTTCTCCAGCCATGCCCTTTGTAGCACACACGTCGTTCTCTGGGCTCCAGATGCCTGTACTCCACTGCTGCTGCTGCTCTTGGTGGTCATCTCATGGTACTGACATCTCCAAAAAACTGCATGACCCCTTCAGTCCTGGGCCTTCAATTACAACTGAGGCTGCACCTTCACCAATGGCCTTCCATGGCCTCTCACAGTGCCGAGCCTCAGCTGCTCTGCATGACCCCTTCATGCCTTCAAAACCAGTACCACCTGGGTGACCCTTACACATTACCAAGTCCCACTGCAGAAGGAGTACAACCTTGCCTATCTCTGGAACACAGCCTCTTTGTGCTTTCAGAAAACACTTCCCAGAAGATGTCACCTCAACGATGCTGGTCTCTTCTTAATCACCGCTAATTTCTTAGCTCCAGCTAACCAGCATCAATAGTCCCAGTAATGCAAAGTTTTTGCTTTAGTAGTTCTGGTATCTTGTTAATCACAGCTGATTCTTCAGCCCCAGCTAACCAGAACTACAAAATCTTCACAATCAAAACAGCAATGGCCCTGAAAAGAGTCTTTAATTTTCCCTCTGAAATTTCACAAACCAGACCTCCATCTTCTGCACTGTTCTCAACATTATCTTCCAAGCTCCTACACAACATCTGACAGAGCTCTTAACAACAAATGGATCTTCAAGCCCAAAGTTCCAAAGTCCTTCCACAGTCCTCCCCAAAACATGGTCAGGTTGTCACAGGAATACCCCACTCTGCTGGTACCAATTTGTCTTAGTCAGGGTTTCTATTCCTGCACAAACATCATGACCAAGAAGCAAGTTGGGGAGGAAAGGGTTTATTCGGCTTACACTTCCATGCTGCTGTTCATCACCAAAGGAAGTCAGGACTGGAACTCAAACAGGTCAGGGAGCAGGAGCTGATGCAGAGGCCATGGAGGGATGTTCTTTACTGGCTTGCCTCCCCTGGCTTGCTCAGCCTACTCTCTTATAGAACCCAAGACTACCAGCCCAGGGATGGTCCCACCCACAAGGGGCCTTTCCCCCTTGATCACTAATTGAGAAAATGCCTTACAGTTGGATGTCATAGAGGCATTTCCTCAACTGAAGCTCCTTTCTCTGTGATAACTCCAGCTGTGTCAAGTTGACACAAAAATAGCCAGTACAGTGATGCTAATTTGGAAGTTTTAGATAAGGTTTCTAGGTTGTGACCTGCTGATGCATGCAGCTCATGTGACCTTGGCCTTGGCCTGTATTTTGCCTCAGCTGTTTCCTCCTTATTTGTGTAATTGCCTATTTATGTTTGCAGGATGCTGTGACCCGAGCTGTTCTGTCTGGCCTTTTATTTCTACTGAGAACGACTAACGGCTAAACCACTGCAAGCCAGACAGATGCTTTCTGCATTTGGGTTTCAGCTTGTGGATTGTTTGCTTTAGTACAAAGGTGATATTGTGGACTAAAGCTCTGCTTAGAGGAAAGTGAAGAAAATGCTCCTGGAAACGTGAATCAGGGATGTGAGAGTTGATCTTGATTGTTATTGATAAGTTACCAAGCTCCATGGGAATACAGCTCAAAGTGTGCTTCTTGACACACGTATCCTGTGAGAATTGCAGAGTTATAGTTTCATAACACTTCACGATGCTTACTCACTGCTAAAAGCCCCTGGAAGGTTTTACTAGAGATGAAGAAAAAAGAAACAATATGATGATGATACTATGATTAATTTCATTAAACTTAAAGCATTGTGTGGAATCATAATCTACGTTGCTACAGTATTCTGCTTATCCTTTGATAGTTTTAAGAAGTAAGTACCCAAGTTCTCTGTTAGATACAAACAAAATCACACTGCAGAAAGTCAAGGCCAGCCTCTGAACTACAGCAAGGGGGAAAATGAGGGCCTCAAATCTGTAGCTGACAATCCTTTTCCAAAGTCTGCTGATATCCTAGCCTCCAAAATGATAAAGTCAGGAACAAGTCACAATATAGGGACACACTGAGTGTGATTAATGTTGCCCTCAGTGAGCCTTTTCCTCGTCTATCCTATGAGAATGCAGCAGAAAGATTCAGTCTACAAACTAGAATGAGAATACCCTACAGACAGCATCTCCATTAGCAGCTTTCAAAGGACACTTGTGAAAACAAACCTGTGTTGTTTTTTAACCAACTGAGTTTGTAGTATTTGGTTATGAATTCTCAAATAAACTAAGTCAATGTCCCAGGGAAAACAAATTTTCTCACAAGCAACACAATTTGGAAGATGTCTCCTTACCGAGCTAAGCTTCATATCAAAATGCAGGCCCTAAGAGACTTGAAACAGAGTGACTACATAGCCATGGGAAGATGTCTAGCCTACAGGGTTACTAGAAGATGGATGGATACCTGATTGTAGTTTCTATGTAGGTGGCAATGGACTTTTGTCTTTAGGAAACAATGGTGAATTATATAAATTGTAGAATGATTGCATAAAGCCATTCTGGGTACCTCACATTGGATGATTATCACTAAATATTGTTTATTAATGAGAGTGTGCACATGTCTTACTTTTTGAGATGAAGGCACTCTGCCTGCAAGTTTTATGCAGCATTTACTGTGTTCTGATTTTTTTTTCTTTTTTAGAAAACAGCTAACAATTATCTTGGGTATTCTAAGTTTCTGGGCTAATATCAACTTATCAGTGAGTACATATCATTTGAGTTCTTTTGTGATTGTGTTACCTCACTCAGGATGATGCCCTCCAGGTCCAACCATTTGCCTAGGAATTTCATAAATTCATTCTTTTTAATAGCTGAGTAGTACTCCATTGTGTAAATGTACCACATTTTCTGTATCCATTCCTCTGTTGAGGGCCATCTGGGTTCTTTCCAGCTTCTGGCTATTATAAATAAGGCTGCTATGAACATAGTGGAGCATGTTTCTTTCTGGATATATGCCCAGGAGAGGTATTGCAGGATCCTCTGGTAGTACTATGTCCAATTTTCTGAGAAACCACCAGACTGATTTCCAGAGTGGCTGTACAAGCTTGCAATCCCACCAACACCAACAGTGGAGGAGTGTTCCTCTTTCTCCACATCCTTGCCAGCATCTGCTGTCACCTGAATTTTTGATCTTAGCCATTCTGACTGGTGTGAGATAGAATCTCAGGGTTGTTTTGATTTGCATTTCCCTGATGATTAAGGATGCTGAACATTTTTTCAGGTGCTTCTCAGCCATTTGGTATTCCTCAGGTGAGAATTCTTTGTTTAGCTCTGAGCCCCGTTTTTTAATGGGGTTATTTGATTTCCTGGAGTCCACCTTCTTGAGTTCTTTATATATATATATTGGATATTAGTCCTCTATCTGATTTAGGATAGGTAAAGATCCTTTTCCCAATCTGTTGGTGGCCTTGTTGTCTTATTGACAGTGTCATTTGCCTTGCAGAAGCTTTGCAGTTTCATGAGGTCCCATTTGTCAATTCTCAATCTTACAGCACAAGCCATTGCTGTTCTATTCAGGAATTTTTCCCCTGTGCCAATATCTTCGAGGCTTTTCCCCACTTTCTCCTCTATAAGTTTCAGTGTCTCTGGTTTAATGTGGAGCTCTTAGAATACCCAAGATATAAGTTACAATTTGCAAAACACATGAAAATGAAGAAGAACAAAGACCAAAGTATGGACACTTTGCCCCGTAGAATTGGGAACAAAACACACATGGAAGGAGTTACAGAGAAAAAGTTTGGAGCTGAGACAAAAGGATGGACCATCTAGAGATTGCCATATCCAGGGATCCATCCCATAATTAGCCTCCAAATGCTGACACCATTGCATACACTAGCAAGATTGTGCTGAAAGGACCCTGATATAGCTGTCTCTTGTGAGACTACGCTGGGGCCTAGCAAACACATAAGTGGATGCTCACAGTCAGTTAGTGGATGGCCCCCAATGGAGGAGCTAGAGAAAGTACCCAAGGAGCTAAAGGGATCTGCAACCCTATAGGTGGAACAACATTATGTATCCCGGAGCTCTTGACTCTAGCTGCATATGTATCAAAAGATGGCCTAGTCGGCCATCACTGGAAAGAGAGGCCCATTGGACTTGCAAACTTTATATGCCCCAGTACAGAGGAATGCCAGGGCCAAAAAGTGGGAGTGGGTGGGTAGGGTGTGGGGGGGGGGGAGGGTATGGGGGACGGTTGGGATAGCATTTGGAACTGTAAATGTGAAAAATACCTAATAAAAAACATATAAAAAGAAAGAAAGAAAACAGCTAACATGCATTCGCTGCACTCAGTCACATATTTTGTGAAAATTCTTATCCAATGGCCACTTTAAAATTAAAAAATGACGAAACATTAGCCAAAAGCCACAGGGTTATGGACTTTTGTAACTTTTCTCTACATATGCATAAAGTACACACTTAATATGTTACTTTATGTGGTATGTTTCTCATGTTTTTTTTTTCATAATTTTAGCTATTTTTGCCAAGCATTCTAAACCATAAATTGAGGAAAAATGAGTCACCACCTTTAACTTTAAGTCTGTGAATGTCTGAATATTTTAAAATAAAATAACAGGAAAAAAATGTTGGATGCTATATTATCATATCCAAATAAGACAGAAACCCGGAACAAGTAAAAAGCTGCTAATTGGTCATAATCATTCTAACTTATTATTCTGTGAGCTTTGCCAAAATTGATACAGATTATAAATTTACTCCTTATGAGAGTCATGAATTTTTAGTCATCCTTGGAATACATTTGAAATATATATTCTAGCTTTTATTATATTATTCATTTATTTGGATACAAAAAAAACACAGTAAATTAGCAAAATGTTATAGGAATTGTATATCAAGCTCTTCTTCAAAGAATAACTTTAGTATGGGAAAGTAGTTCAGCCAAGAAAGTACATGCTACACAAAAAAATAAGGACTTCAGTTCAATAACGTGAGCACATACAGACACAGATAGAAAGACAGACATAGACACACACAGGCACACACACATTACAGAAACTTGAGGACCTCAGTTTAATCACAGATGTCCACACACAGACACACAGACACACAGACATGCACACACTAACATGCCCTTCCTCTCTCCTCCCTCTCCCTCACTCTCTCTCACACACTTACACTAACATACATTCTCATGTATGTGCATGCACACATGTAAATGCCTGTGTGTATACACACGTTTTAGAAGCCAATGATCTTAGAGTAAATGTGGTGATTAGGAAAGGATAGAACAAACTGAGATTGGATAAAGAACCCAGAAAGCATCAGCATGCTGAGTGTGAATATTAGATTATTACTGAGAGGTATCTCTGTGGCAGGAGGTCACAAGGAGGTTCATCGCTCCTCTGAAATTTTGTAAGTGCCCTGAGAGAAAACACAAGCCCATGCACATAAAGTCACACACTGGCATGCTTCAGAAAATTCCTACAATGGAAATGTTAATTTAGCTCTTTTAGATTGTCTATATTTTTATTTGTGTCCACTTTGAAACCCTTGCCTTAATTCCATATATATATATATATATATATATATATATATATATATCATGTCTACTTTAGAATTCAATTGTGGAGTTTGCTTATATTTTTCTAAGAATCCTTCAGCTATATGGTCTAATGATGTCTTTGCAACTGAAATTGATAATCTTGGTACACAGGTTTTTATTATTTTATAATGTAATGCCAATGTCTAAAGTAACTGTGAAAGATAACAGTCATCAGTTAACAAGTGACTTTTTTTGCACTTAAGCAAAAACAAATGAAAAAAATAAACAATAAAGAACATGGATTGAACCAAATGGAACAGATATATCATTCTACAAACATTTTGTTATATTAAGAGATAGATTTCAGATCATTTCTATATCTATTTCCTTCATTAACATGACATTTAGTTTCCATTAGTATGTATGATATTCCTTTTGCCTGTGGATTTAAAGTGCCTAGAGAACAAAGAACCTAATTATTGGCTTTTAAATATTTTTTCACTTATATTTTAACACTGTAGAGTGTTCCTTTATAATACACATTTTGTTGTATTTTGTTTTGGGATGCATGATTGTGCTTTTAAACTTGGACTGACCTGGTATTTCCTCTTTACCATATTTTAACCTCAAGTCCCATATTAGCATCCCAAGAACTGAGAACTTAGGAAGTTACCAACATAATAGGCTGAAAGTGCATTTTATTTTATTAAAATTTTCAGTACCACCTTTTCCAGAAATTTGAAATTTTTCTTTTTTTTTCTTTATTTTTATTAGATATTTTCTTTATATACATTTCAAATGCTATCCCGAAAGTTCCCTATACCCTCCCTCTGCCCTGCTCCCCTACCCACCAACTCCCACTTCTTGGCCCTGGCATTCCCCTGTATTGGGGTGTATAAAGTTTGCAATACCAAGGGGCCTCTCTTCCCAGTGATGGCTGACTAGGCCATCTTCTGCTACATATGCAGCTTGAGACACGAGCTCTGGGGGTACTGTTTAGTTCATATAGTTGTTCCACATATAAGGTTGCAGACCTCTTTAGCTCCTTGGGTACTTTCTCTAGCTTCTCCATTGGAGGCCCAACTTGTTCTATCTATTCTTATACTACATTGAAACTATTATATTTTAATTATTTTAATTAACTTTTTAGACTCTCATTAAAACCTGGTGATGCAGCAACCATTTTAAAAGTCACTAAGAAATTTGCCATTTTCTTAGCTCTGTGGTCAGGCTTGTGTTTATTGGGGTTTGTCAATCCTGCCCTGGAAGAATAGCCTCAGGAACATGGAGCTTGAGCATCTCTGGTCGCACCTCTTCTTTTTCCTGTCATGGGGAACACTTCATCTCATAAAACATGACCTCAGATTAGAAAAATGTGAGCCCTTCTAAATTCTCCTATAAAGAAACTCACCAAAAAGCCACGTGGGCTTTCAACCCTGTCTGCTTGCCCTACAAGCCCAGCAGCCCTGCACTATACAGGACTCCATTACAAAGGTAGACATGGCATTCCCCCAACCTGAGAATTTTCATGCATCTTTGTCTAAATTTTGTTTAAATGCATGTTTTCCCCTAATAACTGGAATGACAAAAGTAGATTTTATTTGAAGCTTTGTTCTCCCTAATAATGGAAATAATTAAGGGATATTTTGTTCAACAGTTTATTCTTCCCTAATAATAAAAGAAGCTAAAAGAATGTTCATTCTTTTAACCCAAAATGGTTTTCTGAGCCTCTGCCATGATACAAAGATGTATGTTTACTGACTTTATGAATTCTTTTAAGCTTCAGAGAATCACTGTGAACCTACCTCACACAGGGCAAATGGACTACATTAAAAATATAGATTCAACATTGTCTCAAATAATGCTCATGTTAGTTTGATCAAATACTTTGGTTAATATGAAACTAACGTTTTAACATTTACTTTTTATTTTACCAATATATTTGTTGTGTTACTTCAATACAAAATCAATACAAAAATCAATTGGAGATACATTTTGCCATTATTTATTTTGCTTTTACTATATAGCCTTCAATTGATAAAAGATCATTTACTTAATCCAGTTTATTCTTCACAGACAAGTAATTAATGTCTATTCCGGATATACAGTGAGCATGGCATTTCCTTTCTCAGATACTTTAAGCAGGTGGGATAAATGATCCCCAGCCTTTAACACAATACAGGTGATTGACTGTTCCAGTCATCTACACTGCCCTTCTGCCTCTCTTCCAGGCCTACACCAATGGAACACCAATGTGCTCCCAATCAGACTGTTACTGGCTTAACTTGTGCATCACCACCCCTTAGTGTACAGGAAAGATAACTCTGTGCATTGATAATCCCTACCAGGGTTTGGTGCCCCTGTTGTGATGATTCCACAGGTTTATCTTCAAAAGGAGTAGGAGGACAAGGAGGAGGGCACTGCTACTCCGGACCACACTGAAATGAGAGATATTCTTTCCTTTACTAGAATGAATAGGACTCGCCATCTCGCTTGGATCCGCTGGGACCACAATAGCTGCCATCGTCCAGACACACCACCTGGCCATCAAATTCTGAGAAGAGACAAGTTTCATCAGGTGATGGCATCCACAGCTGACAGCCTTGAACCCCTCCAATGACAGATAAACTAATTCACTTGCTGGGGTTGTGCTCCAAAACCTGAGAGCTCTGGACTTAATAACTACTGAACATGGGGGCTTGTATAATATTGGGGAAGGATTGTTGTGTCTATGTAATTGAATCAAATGTGTCTTGAGACCAATGTTAAAACCCTTACAAAATCTGCACAGACTTACTCTTGAGATTTCAACCCACTAAGCAATTAAGTTGGTTCAATAATCCCTTGTTTCTTGGCTCCTACTCTTTATTAACTCTCTGATTATGTTGTGTTTTGTTTTGATGCTTGCTCTCTACCTTATATAATTTCTCCAATGACAGGTTACTACAATTTCCAGCATTACTACTAACTAGGGTTTGGTCCACTATCAGACACTGTACACCTCCTTTACAGCCCTTCCTGCCTGTAACTCACAAAAATCTCTGAGGAAAGTCACATATCCTATGGGCCATACTACAGGTTCAACTTCCTCTCTCCTTATAAGAATCTGCATAGCAGGTTTGTGGAATTCCTGGTCATATAATGAAGCAATACCACCCTAGCCAATAATACATTTCATGCTAGAATTACCTATTCCTACCCCAAATTTACATATTTCTTCTTCACCATGAACGAAGTTGAGCTGTCTAACTGAAGCTGATCCCAGATGTCAATCATTAGTACTCCAAGTGTCAAAGGACAACAACCTCTAGTGAAAAAGAAGGGTCACATACTTTGTTCATGTAGATCCACCAAAGTCCTTCTAGCTTCCTCCATAATTCACATAACAGTTATTCCTGCCAAGGTCAAGGTCTTATTTATTAATTTACCACTGAGTCTAATTTATGCTGCTCATGAATGAATGGATATATTATGGATAGAAATGTTTAATTTTAGTGAAATGTTATTGATAATACACAAACACAGAGGACAGGAGGTGAAGAATGGAGTGGAGAGAGAATGATTGGGGTAGGCAAGGAGAGAGAAGGGGGTTGTTGTAGAGATTGCCTCTTGCTTTCTCAGGTAATCGTGATTTCTGGAGAGTTGAACACATGGGCATTTCACACATCCAAATATAGTATAACTTAATATTCACCTTTCTGAAACTTCAAAGAAAATCATTTAAGTTTAGTGTTGTGTTCTCTGTCATCATTTCATTGGGAAAATTATAGTGATTCTGTGTTGGAAATTATAGGTTAGTAAATTACAGGCTAACAAGATCTGTTGGAAAATCTCAGTCTACCTCTTAGAATGTGTGGCTATGTGTTCATGTGCCTAAAAATGTTTATTGTTGGAGGAAGCAAGAGTCTGTTTTAAAGTAAAAATGTTCTCTTGGTTTGGTTTGTCTTGGTTTTTTGAGACAGAGAGTCTTTGTGTAAACCTGCTTGTCCTGGAACTTACTCTGTAGGTCAGGCTAGCCTTGAACTCAGAGATCTACTTGCCTTAATCTCACAAGTGCTGGGATTGAAAGGATGTGCCAAGATAGATAGATAGATAGATAGTTAGAAAGAAATGGCTGATTTAAAATGATAAAGACTAAATAATCCAAATATGTGTTTTGATTTGAATGTCAGCTTCTCCCTTATTTGTTTTACAAGCAGATTAAAATGTCATAGCATGAGCTGATTCACCTCTTGACACATCTTCTGAACTCTCTCACTATTTTCCAGGCCATATTCTCATTTGCTCCTGACCTACATTGCCTTTGCCAGTATTTATCCTATTCCTGTTTTAGAGTTTAATATATGTAGAATGTAAAGAACACATATATCCACATTTACAATTAAAATGACTTTGTGATATCCACTACTTCTAAGATTAATACAACCCTTGACATATGTCAGAATAACCATTGTCATTCCTTTATTAGGTGGCAATAAGAAGTCACTATGAGGATAGCCTGGATGAAGACCAGAAGTCCTGGTACTAGATCCATAGGAAAGGTCCAAGGAAAATGCAAAAGCAAATCAGAACCTTATTCTGGGGGATAGTATTTCAGAAATAATGAAATTGTTATATTCATCACCTTTCTTCATAAACCTTCTTTACTCTATGTCTCTTCATCCATGATGAACATACTAGCCACCATCACACCCAAAAACTGGATCCAAGACTCTGATTTGACCCAGAGGTCATGAAGTCAAATTCTTCTAGCTATCTTTCTTATCATAACCTCGTGGCTGTTACAAAAACAGTTGATGTTGGCTGTTGATTTGCAGTAAATTGCTCTTATAATGTTTAGGTATGGAACTTAAATTCCTGATCTCTCCAGTACTTTTAACATGAAGAGGTGTATTTTGTCAAATGCTTTTTCTGAATCTAAGGAGATGGTCTTGTGATTTTTTTTCCTTTGAGTTTGTTTATAAAGTGGATTACACTAATGGATTTTCACATATTGAACCAATCTTTCATCTCCGGGATGAAGCCTACTTGATCATGATGTGTTGCGGATAGCCCTGAGGCTAATTTTATTTGATGTTAATTCGGTTCTCCTGTGAGGAGTTGTGAACAAGGAGTGAGTCAGCATTCAGGTGATTTCCTGTAAACCTTCTTCCCACCTTAATTTATAAATAAAGGCTAGAGCTGGTGATTGGGCAGAGAAAGAGGGGAAGGTGGAGCTGAAGGTTTTGGGAGAGAAAGAGAGGAAAGAGGACTATGGAAGAACAAGAAGAGCACATGGCCTAGAGAAACCCCAAGTTCTAAGGGTGTCTCTTATATGGGGAAGATGGTAGTGTAGTGGTAGATCTGCCCAATCTAGACACACAGCATGTGTTCATATTAATTGAGTTGTGTTTTCATTGCCCAGGCTTATTTGGGTTGGAGATTTACAGCAACAGTTGTAAATGATGGTTTTGCTGTGTTCTTGGATTCGGTTTGCAAGAATTTTATTGAGTATTTTTTCATCGATATTCATAAGCAAGATTGGAATGAAGTTCTCTTTTTTGGTTGTGTCCTTGTGTTGTTTAGGTATCAGAGTAATTGTGGCTTCATAGAACAAGTTAGGTAGTGTTCCTTCTCTTTCTATTTTACTGAACAGTTTGAGGAAAATTGGTATCAGGTCTTCATTGAAGGTCTTGTAGAATTCTGCACTAAGTCCATCTGACCCTGGGCTTTTTTGGTTGGGGGTTGGGGGTTAATGACTTCTTCTGCTTCCTTGTGTGATATGGGCCTGTTTACCTGCTCTTGATTTAACTTTGGTATGTGGCATATGTCTAGAAAACCATCCATTTCATCTAGATTTTCCAGTTTTTTGAGTATAGTCTTTTATAGTAGGATCTGGTGATTTTTAAAAATTTCCTCCCTTTATGTTGTTATGTCTCCCTTTTCATTTCTGGTTCTGTTAATTTGGATACTGCCTCTTGGCCCTTTAGTTAGTTTGGCTAGGGGCTTATTTATCTTGTTGGTTCTCTCAAAGAACCAGCCTTTGAATTTGTTGATTCTTTCATACTCTGTCTCTTCAAGAGCTCAGTGGCAATGACAGACTCACTGGATAGGAAGGTATAGAATTTCTACACACATATGAAAAAAAAAAAAAAAACTGGGGCTTTGCTTAGGCTTTCACCAGCAATTAACATAAGTTCCCTCAAATATTTATGATTTATATTTTTTCAGTGGCCACAAAACATACAGATTTATAAATATCGAAACAGTGGTCATTTGTCTAAAATCAGATGTTTAATAATATGCATGATTGGCTTTGAAAGATACATAGGTGAAATTCTGCTCTATACAATGATCTGATATAGTCAAACCCTGTTATTAAATACCTGGTATGGATATTTATCTACACCTAATCTAAGTTATGGCTTTACACTAACACATTGGACTTTTTCATATTTATATTACATGACAAGGGAAGAACACGTTTTATTATCATTCCACAGTGATAGAGGATATTATTTAGAGGACAAACAAAATTAAATCTGGGGAGCAAATTATCTTGCTTTTTTTCCTCTAAAATACCTTTAATAGGTAACAAAAAAAATAGGAATTTAGTCCCTGGGAGCTCCGGGGGGTACTGGTTATTTCATATTATTGTTCCTTCTATGGGGCTGCAAACCCCTTCAGCTCCTTGGACCCTTTCTCTGGCTTCATCATTGGGGACCCTGTTCTAAGTCCAATGGTAGGCTGTGAAGATCCACCTCTGTATTTGTCAGGCACTGGTGGATCCTCTCTGGAGACAGCTATAACAGGCTTTTGTCAGTAAGCACTTGGCATCCACAAAAGTATCTGGATTTGGTGATTGTATATGGGATGGATCCCCAAGAAGGGCAGTCTCTGGATGGTCATTCCTTCAGACTCTGTTCCACACTTTGTCTCTGTAACTCCTTCCATGAGTATTTTATTCCCTCTTCTAAGAAGGATTGAAGTATCCACACTTTGGTCTTCATTCTTCTTGAGTTTCATGTGGTTTGTGAATTGTATTTTAGCTATTTGAGCTTCTAGGCCAAAGAGTACATATGGTAGGACTCATGGCTTCAGTTGCATATGTAGCAGATGATGGCCTAGTCGGTGATCAATGGGAGGAGAAGCCCTTGGTCCTATAAATGCTCTAAGCCTTAGTGTGGGAGAATGCCAGGACCAGGAAGTGGGTGTGGGTGGGTTGGTGAGCAGGGGGAGCAGGGAGGAGATAGGGGGTTTCAGAGGGGAAACCAGGAAAGGGGACAACATTTGAAATGCAAAGTAAGTAAATATCTAATTAAAAAAAAGAAAAAAGAATAGGAATTTAGTTCATGTACAAAATGGCTTACTTTTAATATTTCACATTAAGTGCTGGAAGCACGGAGAATAACAACTACATTTGTTAAATAGTTGCCTTTTGCTCATGCTTTGTTTTACGTGCTTAAGAATTTGACAAGTTTATTTAAACTGAAAATACAGAATTGTCTCAGGAAATCAAAAAGCATATATTTGATGAAAACCTGGAGTAATCCTTTGTAGTGTGATCTGTATGACTCCCTGAGACAAGAACAGCCTGCTATTTGAGTTAACCTTCTCAATGGGATATGACAGGAGTTCAATAGAAATAAAATATCTTTTCTTAGGCAGGTCTCTGTGAGTTAGGAGATGTAATGGCCCCTGAGGCTCTTGAAGAAAAACAAATATCTATGATTGAGTAAAAACTATTTTTTAAATCCTTCGAGCAAAGCCAATAGGAGTGTCAGTCACATCAGAGACCCTGTCAGATACTGTTTATGAGATGGCTGAGCATCCTCTGCTCTTGGGCAGAGGGAAGATGCTCTTTTCCTTATCAGAGTGTGTCATCCTGTGTTATAAATTTATTTCATTTTATACATTTAGTTATAAAAATATAGTCACTGATTACTTATTTTCACTGAACTGGGCTACTGTACTGCATTATAAACAATAAAGGATCAACAGGTGCTATTATGGACACAAACAGCCTGAGGAATTTACAGCATTGTCTAGGCTCCTAGAAATGAAGCATTCAAGCACTGTGCATATAGTGATGGGAGCTTGTGAAAACAAAGGGTCCCTACATACTTTCAAACACAACACTTTATAGACTAACTAGGCAGACAGCAAAGGAAGCTCACAGCATCAGAGGGTCTCAGATTATGATGTAATGAGAGAAGACTGAAGCTGGTTTTAGTCAAATCCATAGAGTTTCAACATAACAAAAGGTTAAAATGCAAGTACGAAATCATTGTTAGTGTTGAGTGGGTGAGAGACTATATTGACATCAATTATGAGGAGTTTTAATGTGCCTCCTCTCATGTGGAATGTGAACAGGTTTGTTTGAGGTACAATTTGACTTTGTTATGATCTCATGGTTGCTTGGAAGAGAAGGATCAAGTAATCCAGAAAAACAATGTTTCCTACAAAATTTTAAGAGCACTGTGGTGGTTTCAACATGCATGGCTTGGGGAGTGGCACAATTTGAAGGTGTGGCCTTGTTCGAGTAAATGTGTCACTGTGGGCATAGGCTATAAGACCCTCATCCTAGCTACCTAGAAGCCAGTCTTCTCCTGTCTGTCTTTGGATAAAGATGTAGAACTCTCAGCAACTTCAGCCCCATGTCAGCCTAGATGCTGCCATGTTCCTGCCTTGATGATAATGAACTGAACCTTTGAACCTGTAAGCCAGCCCCAGTTAAATGTTGTCCTTTATAAGAGTTGCCTTGGTTATGGTGTCTGTTCACAGCAGTAAACCCTAATTAAGACAGACATTTATTTCATCTTACATGTATTTTTTTACATAGAAAGATTTTATAAAATATATTTAATTACAGTTACTCCTCCCAAAAGGCCATTCAGACCCTCCCCCTTTCCCAATCAGACATACCCATACTGTTTATTTCTTTCCTTCATTAGAATACAAACAGGCATCTAAAAATAATATGGTTCTGTAACATGACAAGGAAATTAAAAAGTAATATGTAATAATACAGAGAAGGAAACTCAAAACTTTGGTCACTGTTAACATACTTATAGATTACTGAATCATATGCAAATTTTTGAAATTTATAAGCCAGGAATGAAGAGGAAAATGGTATCGATAGTAACTAATGCTGACAAAAAGGCCTTGGCAGGAGAGAATAGAGAACTGAATAGGATGAGTGCGGGGGTTAAGAATATTCAACATTAATGTCATCTAGAAATGGGCAATTTAACCATTAATAGTAGAAGAGATGTCCTCTTAATAAACAGGAAATATTTAACAAGAAAGAGGAAAAGAAGAACGTTTTACAAAGACAGTAGGGGATCTTACAAATTTTGTTACATTCTTAAATTATTGATTATATTGTTTATTCCTTAATAATAGTATTTGAACATTAATAATAGTATATATATATATATATATATATATATGGGGAATTGCAGGCTGGTCTCCAGTCGAGCTGAGGTCTGAACCCCAATGGTCATAATTCACCTACATGATATGGTAAGCCTTCTTTCATGCTCTTGGAACTCTGGCCCCTGCCTAAGGTATCACCTCCCACAGCCACAAGAGAAGCATGGTCAGTAGTCACTTAAGCAATGGCCCAAGCTTCCAACCTTCAGGCTAAACTACTCCCTAGTTACCTAGCAACAGTGATGACCCTCGCTCTCTTACTCTTACTCTCACTCCTTTGTTCTCTACCTCTCTCTTCGCTCTCCTATTCCCTTTCTCTTTGTTGTCTTCTTTCCTCTCTTCTCCCTTCTCCCTCCCTCTCTCTCTCTCTCTCTCTCTCTCTCTCTCTCTCTCTCTCTCTCTCTCTTTCTCTCCCTTCTCTCTTTTCCCCTGCATTTCTATAATAAAGCTCTTAAACCATAAAGAGTCTCTGCTCCTTCTAGATCCGCTGCACCACTCTTGCCAGTGTTGGGAACCTCTTCCCTTATCCCTCTCTCCTATAACCCTGGTGGCTTTAGCAAAGTATCTCTGGGGTCCCCAGGCAGGGCTGCTCCTTGGCCACCCCCTGAAGAGTGGGATAGAGGAATGCCCACCCAGGGATGAGTGGATAGGATAGGTAGCAGCCCTCCCACACCTGACTGACCAGAGAATAGGGAAACTCTGGAGGGGCGTGGGCCTCTTTTCCCTTCCCCCAATTCCTTTGGGCCCCCCGGCACCCCATCCCCGGCCGCCCTTTCTTTTGTTCCATATATATATTTGGTTTTTCAAGACAGGGTTTTTCTGTGTAGCCCTGGCTGTCCTGGAAATCACCCTGTAAAACAGCTGGCCTTGAACTCAGAAATTGAACTGCCTCTGCCTCCTAAGTGCTGGGATTAGAGGCATGTGCCACCACTCCCTGGCCAAAATATATTGATAGGAATACACATCAATATTGATGTTTGGTATGTTGCTATGTATTGTAATGACAAATTCTATACCCTAAGGTGTAGGCCTACCAGTGAGTTCTTATATTTACAAGCTTTTGTTGTGTAAACCTTGTTCCTTGTTTTAATACAATTGGTTAAATAAAATTGGCTACAGCCAATTACTGGAGAGATCAGAGGTAGGTGGGTTTGGAGTGACCTGGTTGAGGGAGGAGAGATGAGCAAGAAGGCTGAAGATAAAGGAAGAGAAAGGATGCCATTATGAAGGGAGAGGAGCCATGATCACATGGTCAGGAGAAATATCAAGGATATGGGTTAGATCAGGGCTGAACCCCTCAGTAATTGTCAAAGCCAAATAAAATAACCATAGTCTAAGTCTCATTTGTTTGCAATCTAGTTGAGGATAAGCCTAAATTGGTTGTGTAAGTTACACATAAAGAAGTAATTATATTAAAGTAACATGATAACATGTAATTGCTAAATATGTAGAAATGTTTGTGTTCAGGGGATTAAAATGTTGTAGAACTTTTCCCAATCTGTAGGTTGCCATTTTGTCCTATTAACAGTTTACTCTGCCTTGCAGAAGCTTTTCAATTTCATAAGGTACAATTTGTCAGTTGTTGATCTTAGAGCCTGAGCCATTGGTGTTCTATATAGGAAAAATTTCCCCTGTACCAATGCTTACAACCCTTTTCCCCACTTTGTGTTCTATTAGATTCAGCTGCTTGTTGGGTCTTTCAGAAGGCAGTCATGCTAGGTCCCTTTTTGTGAGCTCTCCATAGCCTCAGTAATAGTGTCAGTCCTTGGGGCCTCCCCTTGAGCTGCATATCTCTTTGGGCCTGTCGCTGGACCTTCTTTTCCTCAGGCTCCTCTCCATTTCCATCCCTGCAGTTCTTTCAGACAGGAACAATCATGAGTCAGAGTTATGACTGTAGGATGACCCCATCCCTCACGTGATGTCATGTCTTTCTGCTGGAGGTGGGCTCTATAAGTTCCCTCTACTTTTTTTGGGGGGGGGTGGGTTTGTTTGTTTGTTTGTCTGTTTTTCAAGACAGGGTTTCTCTGTATAGCCCTGGCTGTCCTTGAACTCACTTTGTAGACTAGGCTGGCCTTGAACTCAGAAATCCACCTGCCTCTGCTGGGATAAAAGGTGTGTGCCACCAAGCCCGGCGTTCCCTCTCCTTTTAATCATTGCAACTCCCATTAAAATTTTACCTTATCTTGTATATTAGAACTAATACTGGTATTTTCTTATCAATTACGTTGACTAACTTTGTAAATTGAATCATTCTATATGCTTTAAAAGTTGTGATACTGGACATTTTAATTCCAGGACAATCTTGGTAGAGCTAAAGTTTGGATTTGAGGTAAGTCTGGTTTAGATAGAGAGTTCCAGGACTACAGTGTGAGTATATATTTCTAAAAAGGTAAAATAAACACAGTAACAAAGATATTAAAACTTCATTGAATGTGTTTACAGCTAATTAAAATACACTTCTAAGCACCTTCATTGTTTGACATATGATTAATGTACCATTGTGTGTACTTATTAAAATGGCTAGATTTCGTAAGAGATTTTAATCCTATAGTTTTCTATTGTCCTTGAATACATATATACACTGTTGGGATATCAGTTCCTACTTAACAATTTTCTAGATGAATAAATAATGAACTGAGATAGGGTCGAAGTAACAGCTCCTCCCATGTGCATTTTATACCCTTAGGTTGATAGAAAATAATTATTTATTTAGTCTGTGTTTTCCTTTAGTCTTATGGAGTATAGGTTTTACTCAATAAAATAAAAAATAAAGTGTAGAATCTCAGTAATATTTTCATCTTTCCTAAAGAAGCACCATTCATCAGAGGTACCAGCACTCTTTCAAGCACACAAGCAGAACTTTGAACAACAAACAGATGAAAAATGTCGGGAAATGATTTGCAAGTGCACTCTATTAAAATGCTCAGTGTTCTTGCATACTAAGAACCTTTTGACTGTAATCAGTACCAAGAGTCACTAAACTGAATGGAATTTATTTTGCATACTTTGTCTTGGAGTGTTAAATATTATGTTTGGTTTGGATGTGTGTTTTATCCTTGATACTGAGGTATAATATCAGGCATCAAATATCCACTTTAGCTGCTCTCCCTCATTTTGGGTATCTATCTCTATATTATTATATATTTTATAATATGTTTATAATATGTTATATTCATATAAGTATATACATTATATACTATAAATATATTTTATTTATTATATTTTAAATTTATTTATGTATTTA
This sequence comes from Mus caroli, assembly GCF_978045245.1. Taxonomy (NCBI): domain Eukaryota; kingdom Metazoa; phylum Chordata; class Mammalia; order Rodentia; family Muridae; genus Mus; species Mus caroli. The sequence continues at coordinate 74,959,234 of NW_028227271.1, forward strand.
CATCCCAACTGCTACCTCTTCCCATTTCCTGCTCCTGTTTCCTCCTTCCAGGGTTCTGTCCCCTGTCCCTACTTCCTTTTTCATTTGAGTGCGTGGCCCCCCTCTAGGTATCTCCCAACTCTAGAACATCAGATCTCTGCAGGATTAGGCACATCCTCTCCCACTGAGGACAGACAAAGCAGCCCTCTGCTGCATATGTCCTGGGGGCCTCAGAGCAGGACATGTATGCTCTTTGGTTGGTGACTCAGTTCTAGGAGCTCCCAGGGGTCCAGGATAGTTGACATTGTTGGTCTTCTTGTTGGGTTACTGTCACCTTCAGGGCCTTCAATCCTTCTGTCAACACTTCACAGGAGTCCCTGACCTTCATCTGATGGATGGCTGTGAATACCTGCATCTGTTTCAGTCAGCTGCTGGGTAGAGCCTCTCAAAGGGCTGCTATGCTAGGCTCCTGTCTTCTTTGGGTTTGTGGGCTGTTACCTGGTCATTCTGTACTTTTTCTCTAATATCCATTTATCCAGCTTCACCTTGTGAATTAGTGCAGAATCTAAGCTAATTGTCTTCTGAACTGAGAATTAAATCCATTTTCTTTATGTACTCTTGACATCCTTATAGCACAAGATCACAGGCAAATGTAGTATGTGAATAAACATTTTAAAACACACAAAGATAATAAAGTAATGACAGGTAGAAAGAACTAGGTTGTGTGTTTCAAAAAATAAAGTGAAGACAGTCATCTTGGAAAAGCCAGGAATACAAAACCATGTAAGTACAAGTTTAAATGATAAGTAGATAGAATGAGGATTAAAGGCAACTGCATGGATTAAGTGACCTTTACTACATCGAAACTATTAAGTGTTGAAGTCTTCTACACTGGAAAAGATGAGATTAAAAAAAAAAACAGAAAGACGGAATTGTTCACAGAATGCTGAACGAATAGAGCTCAACTATCACTTTAAAAATATGTAAACTCATAAAAATTGAAAGATATTTTGACAGTTTGAAGAATGTAAATGTAACTTTTATTTGCCTGATGCAATTATCATCTCAGGGGCTTACTGCCTCCCCTTCTTAACCTAGGTCTGGTCCTGGAAGCTCCTAGCCTCTGTACTGTACAATCTTATCTAGGCCGTGAATGTTTTCAGCCTCTGAGACTTAATGCGGAATAAGCTCACCCTTTATTGATTTTTGGGTTTTTTTTGTTTTGTCGTTCTTTGTTTGCTTGTTTTGTTTTTTCCTAAACTCTGACTGGGTGTTTCAATTCAGCTGTTATGGTTCAATGTCCTCTCCAAGATGACTAATTCAATATGACCTCTCTGGGCTTCTCCTGTATTTCTCTACTTGGCATCTGATTAACTCTACCAATCTGTTCTAGTCTTCTTAACACTTCTCTTTCTGTGGCTTGTTCTGTTTTCTTATGTCAACCTGTCTCTGTGAAACTCTCCCAGTAATACTGCCATCTCTCACTTTCCTTTTTCTCTCTCTTTCTTATGTAGCTTCCCTTATCATTAGACTTGGGCACATCCTATTTTTCAAATCTTTCTCTGATTGATCATTTTGTCTGCCACTCAAGTAGACATCACTTTCAAACATGGGTGCTTTCTTCTATAAACTATCATTAATTTCATTGTTTGGGGTTAAATATATGTATTAATGATTGTGTCTGTATTACAGCTAGAAGGATTAAATGCGTGTGCTAAGGGTGAGCCACACGACAACCAGAAACTGATTTTTCCAGTAAACAACACAATCTCACTTGTTCACTGTGTGATCAAATATCCTACAACAGAGGAAAACATCTAATAGGTTCCTATGAATAAAACATAAAAATATATTAAAATGATGAAAAGCAAAATTATAAAAACTATTAGTAGAAAAGTGGGTTGTGAAATTACAAATTCTAAGAAAAAGGAAATGAAATAAAACAAAAAAAAATACATGTCTGGATTAGTATGGAATATTATAGAACATTAAAGAGATGCTCACTGAATCTAAGAAAATAGTATATTCTCAAAGAAAGAAAAAGCTTGCAGAAGGTAGGAAAAGGAGGATGGAATAAAGGAAAACTGCAGAAGGAAAGACAGATAAAAATAAAGGAGAAAGGACACAAGACTAGAATCCAGATTGTAGTCTGTAGATTATAACCAAAAGAGAAAAGGAAACGGCTGTCTTCCACATCCCTATTCAGCTGAATCCCCTTCAACACTAAAACATAAGCAGAATCAGTCTGAACCTTCATTCAAATTATATACATGACTTCATTTTTATCAAATACATTCACACACACCCACACATAAAGCAATAATTGTTTTAGAAAATAGCATTAACATTACTATTAATAAATTATAATAATGCATAGTATTATGAACCATATATTTAGGGGTATTGACTTAAGTTCATATTCTTTTAGTTTATATAATTGTACATATTGAATTTAGCTCTTAGTTTCTAAAAATAAAAGTACTCTGAGGTGACAAAGGAATATAATAATAAAACATGCATATGCATAGATACCTGGTATGGTTTTTATTGTTTTAATGAATTAGATATCCATTCTAAAAATTTAAATAAAATATATTTGTTTTAAGTTAATAAATTAATATTCAATTATATTTAGAATAATATTCACAAAAATAGGCAAAGAACTAAATTGACCCTAATTCAGGAATGGTGACTTAAAATCTTGTTAAAATCTTGTAAAACAGATGAATTTTCTTTCAGATAAAACATCTATTGGGAGTAAAATGAATTTTTCCATTTTGTAACTTTGATAGTATTAGAAAAATATTTTTGTTGCACTGTTTCAATTTAGTGCATATTCTGAAATAACATTAATATAATCATCAAACAAAAAGTTGAAATGGCTAAGGGCATAGAAATTGCATTGTTTGTTCAAGATTGAAGATCAAACAACAGTTGGTACCAAGTAGATACTGAATTCCATTCCATCAGGTGTCAGCAACACCTTCTTCAAAGACTTGGGATATGTAAGCATATGATATATTCACATTACTACTTACAATCAAGGGGCTCATCTAACACCTACTTAAGTAAATACAGTGTTCTTAACACCAGAATTCTCAAGTGCTAAGGATGCACTGGTAAATAGGGAAATAAAATAGGAAAGGGCACTTTTTTTCCTCAGATTAACCTGTGAAACTTACGCACACATGTAGAATTTCACAGTTATTAACAGATCAACCCTAAAAGTTTCATAGTTCAGGGGCAAACATTAATGCAAGATTAAAGAAAATGCTCTATGGAGTATTTGTTTTGAAATAATAACAAAGCAATCTATAAATCTACACTGGAGAGAAATCTTTACTACAGAATGGATGAACAAAAAATATGCTGAAGACAATAGTAATTATGCAAGAAAGAAATGATAAACTAGATCATAATATCTACGTATTTGATAACACCATGAAATAGAATGACCAGAAGGACTTTCCAAGTAATGAAACTTATTCAACTGCTTATCATATAAGAATGACAAGATTCAATCATAGCCTGTGTCCTTAAGATGCAGCTGCAGAAGTTTTATTTTTCATTTAATTTTTTTTTATTTTTTGCTTATAAAAATCAGTAGTTTTATCAGTAATCAAATTCCAAAGTCCATGCCTTTAGCTTTATAATATTTTCTATTTTATGATACTTTTAAATAGCAACTGTGGAAAAAATAGCTCAAAGCATAGGCAGAGGAAAATGGAACGTGCCATCTGTTATATTAATACATTCAAGGAGAATGGTACAGAAATGGTACAGTGAAGGATTCTCAGGAGCCAGGGGAGAGGGTTTGTATTTGTCAATCAAGACAGGCATTGCATGGAACCAGCAGTGGGGATCATGAAAAGATACAACTTCAGAGTGACCACCTCCCTGAGTGAGATGTACTTACTAGAGATTGTCACCAAGTCAGAGACACAGGGAGACATAGCATGATTTCCCTAGCCTAACATTGTCTTATGGTTCCTGTTTTGTGGCAGAAATAAGGCTTCTTGGTCTTGGCTGGAAGACAGGAAATGATTGTAAGAATTGACTTCCTGCAAAGCAAAATAGAGCCAAAGAAAGGTGGTTATGAATGGGAAAACACACACACACACACACACACACACACACACACACAAATGCCAAGTTTTAGCTAATGTGTGGTGGTAAGAACACTGCATGTTTATTGGTAAATGATAAAAGAGAAAACGCATTTTCATTAAATGAACTCAATGTAGCATTTTTTAAAGGGCCAAGTTCCATTGAGAGTCTTGCTTCTTTCTAAAGAGACATGGAGGAACAGTGAATGGATCTGGGGACAGGGGAGGGAGAGGGGTCACTGGGAGGAGAGTAGGGGAGGAGGGTAGGATGTATTCTAACAGAGAAAAACAAACAAACAAACAAATAAGTGTCTATTTGGAGTATTTGTTGAGAATTACATTAAAAATGGACTTTAACATTTTAATCACCCTTTGTTGGCATTTTAACTTATATGTGTATGCATTATGCTTTAAACTAAAAAGCGAACCTATGAGCCTCCGGGGTGGTTAACAAATGCTAATTCATTCTATGTGATCGTCTAAACCTTAAGAGTTCAATCTAATGCACTTAATAATTCCATAGAAGTAAACTATATGTTCTGTTCTATGTAATTTAGCAAATAAAAAAATAATTAAACTTTAGTTCATTTTAGCAAATGTTTTCATTAACATTTAAGAATCACTCACTGTTCTGAAAAAAAATTCTCATTTGCTAAAATGGGGCAATTAAATAGTGCAATTTAAAATTCATAAAATTCAGAACATTGGCAAGAGGATAGCACACACCTGTGATTGCTGAGTTGCTCTGAAAGTTTCATTTCCTGATATAAAATTCTAAAGCTCTTGGCTTTTTTTCAGGCACCATCCAAACAGCAACAGAAGCCAGCTTTCACATAAATAGCATTTAGTTCCCCGGAGCCCCGCCAGACAACCCACACTTCCTTTTGAATTTTCTAGTTACATTAGTAATAAAAGTTTTAACTCCTTTGGTATATTACTCTTAAATGATTTTTCTTTCATTTATTTGTTTGTTTGTTTGTTTGTTTATAATGCTGGGCTCTGTTTGAACATATTAAATATAGGTCATTGCTTTTCAGGAATATTTATAAAAATCCATGAATATAACAATGTTTCTACAGTCTGTTATTCCTTTAACAGCTTCATTTGAATTTTCCTATGAATTCATTTATGATTTTTTTAAAAAAGTTATGATGAAGTAAAATAATCTCATTGTAAGACAAAGAAGGGATTTATGACTAGTTATTTTCACAATACATGGTCATTTAATTCATTTAATTCTCTGTGGTTAAATTGTTAATATTAAGAGACTAGAGACTGTGTACCTTTGTAATAGCACAAAACCCCAGCTTTATGATATTTCTCTGTTTCTCTCTACCCAATACTTACCTATTTACTGTGCTATATTAAAGTTACATGTCAATGCCTTATAAGGAAAATTTAAACTAATTGGCAAGTGTTGAATTAATATCAAGTAGAATATATATATATATTACTTGAATATATATAATATATTATATATACTACTTGAATATATATATATATATGTATATATATATATACTATTTTCTCTTTATGTTCTCTTTATAGCACATTCTGGAAAGCACTAATGAACGTAGTAAGGTTGCATGATTGTAGTAATAAGAACTCATGATCTCCACTCCATAGTACAAATCGATGTAGCATATTGTATTACTAATTGAAAATCTTTGCCCATATTTGTTTCTGTTGTCAGGTTGAGGAGAATTGAAATGGAAGGCCGGTTAGTAACCACAACCGTGTGAACTGTCATATAACCTCAAAGCTTTGCGATATCATTTGTACTGATGGTTAAGCTTCACTGTCAACATGAAAGGATTTAGTGTTACTTAGGAGACTGAAGCAGACATCTTGGTGTGCCAGTAAGAGCATTTAGAGAGAGGATTACCTGAGAGGTCAAGACCCAACCTGAATGTGGGTTGCATCATCACAGAGGATGGAGACGTGATGGAGTAAAGTTATAAATCGTAGGAAGCCAACTAAGAAAATTCCTCTTCCTGCTTCCTGTCCTCCCTGATGAGAAGCACTTTAGCCACCCAATTTTACACCCTTGCACTAAAGTTCTTAGTCATGTTCCTGGCTTGGACAACTAAAGCCTCTGAAAAACTTGCCCAATATAAAGTTTACTTTCCAGGTCTCTTTTAGATAATTATTCACCTTGCCAAACTTAGTGCATCTGTGGTCTTAAACTCAACATCTAAAGGTCTGTCCTGTATCTAATCTTGCTCCCTCTACTGATGGTGGCCATTAAAATCATTTCAGATCAAGGAATATAAAAGAATACATGTCCTTCACCAGCCTATTTTCAAATTGCCACACATTACAATTAATATCAACAACATATTTTCTTAAAACTAAATCTTTGCCAGCAAATAAACTATAAATTATTTACAATGAATTCCTTGGTAGTTTGACTTAGACAATGGTTGAAAAATAAATAAATAATGCATAAATGTTTCTTACATCTATGTAAGTGTTTCTACAACCTCAGCTCTTAAACAAATTGGATACTTTAATAGAAATAAATTAAAACAAAATTTCTTCAATAAACTCAAAGTACTTTCCTTTAAAACTGTGATAATAATCCAAATGTTTGATTTGAATCCCCCCTTAGGGAACATGGATAGCTTTGTAATGATTTGTAGTAAGAAATTATATTTTATATTCCAAAGCTTTAAATAAGATATCATATTCTGATACTGACAATTAGATATTCTAACATACCACGTAGTTGGTTTATATATAAAATGGCTTTTCATCTGTTGGAGAAAAATTGATTCTAGAGAGTTACTCTATAAAAAAAAAAACTTGTATTCAGGAAATAAAGATTAATCCTACCTTATCAGACTATGAAATATTTATGAAGAAGGAAATCGATGCTTGTGGTTACTGATAGTGATTGATATGTCTTATCACACTGATTATGACAGAAAGTAGTATTTAAAATATATACAAATAAAAAGTATCATGCTCAGATCTGTTCAGAAATTTTTCATTCAATCTTTAGAAGATAATAGTTTACGCTTATTGGTATGATATTGAATAAAGATGAAATGAAGAAAGTAAGAACAGAGTGTTGAGAGTTAAATGCGGCCAAATGATTGTCAAAGTACCAGGAAGGTAAAGGAAGAAGATGTGCGGAAAACATGTGCACATTAAGGCCGAGTGCAGCGGTGTGCTTGGTCCTGGGTCTTCCATGGCTTTCACAGCAACATCGTCTTTTACTAGGCCAATGATCCTTTGACAAAAGCATAACCTACATGAAACACAGCTGCAAGTCTCATTTGATTGTTCAGAAATCTCGGCATTTTTCTGCTCATATATGATGATCTGTGTGAGTATAAATATAAGAGATATTTAAAATAATGATCCAGTAAAAGAATTTTGACAAAAATTATAATTTAGAAGAGTTCTGGAGTTCACAGGCATCAATAAAACTTTCAAGTGCTCACAAGCTGCACCAAAGAAGTAATATTATTTACAAACATCTTTAGTGACCATTATGCTGGTTTAAGAAAATCTATACTAGAAATTACATGTTATCATCTCTCTTTAAGATGAAAATGTATCATTTTTTGTTGGATATTTGTAATGTTAGTGACTAGAATGTACCATTACATAAAATTTCGGAAATATTTATCACCAAGAGTATTTTTCTGAAAGAATTTTAAAACCTGAAATTTATTTGTTTATCCATAAACTTCTCTGGAACTATAGAACTTAAAATGACATATATTAAAATTTTACTTTTTAAATTCTGAAATGTTATGCACAAACCTTAGAACAAAATAAACATTAGAATATATCCACATGAAATTTTTGTACTTCAAAGCTTCATGATTTGTTCTTTTTTTTTTCTCCTGCCTTTAGAAATATGTTTTATAGATTTGTTTTTATTTTAAGTGCCTGAGTGTTTTGTCTGAATGTGTGCATGTGTACCACATGCCTTCTTGGTGCCCAAAATGGTCAGACAAGGGTATCGGAGCACCAAGTAGCTGGAGTTAAATGTGGTTGTGAACTACTATGCGGGTCCTTAGAAACCGAATCCAGGTGCACTGTAACAGCCACCAGTGCTCATTTTGTTTTCTTTTGTTTTGTTTCTTCCTTTTATTAGATAATTTCTTTATTTACATTTTAAAATTTATCCCCTTTCCTCATTTCCCTTCTGAAAACTCCCCTTTCCCATCCCCCTTTCCTCTGCTCACTAACCCACCCTCACCCACTTCCCTATCCTGGTATTCCCCTACATTGGGGCATAGGGCCTTCACAAGGCCAAGGGCCTCTCCTCTCATTGATGTCCCACAAGGCCATCCTCTATTACATATGCAGCTGAATCCTTGAGTCCCTTCTTTTGTACTCTTTGGTTGGTGGTTTAGTCCCTGGGAGCTCTGGCGGTACTAGTTAGTTCATAATGTTGTTCCTCTATGGGGCTGCAAACCCCTTCAGCTCCTTGGGTCCTTTCTCTAGCTCCTCCATTGGGGACCCTGTGCTCAGTCTAATGAATGGCTGTGAGCCTCCACTTCTGTATTGGTCAGGCACTGGCAGAGCCTCTCAGGAGTCAGCTATATCAGGCTCCTGTCAGCAAGCACTTGTTGACATCCACAATAGTGTATTTGGTAACTGTATATGGGATGGATCCCCAGGTGGGACAGTCTCTGGATGGCCTTTCCTTTAGTCTCTGCTCCACACATTGTCTCTGTAACTCCTTCCATGGGTATTTTGTTCCCCATTCTAAGAAAGAACAAAGTATACACACTTTGGTCTTCCTTATTCTTGAGTTTCATGTGTTTTTCAAATTGTATCCTTGATATTCTAAGTTTCTGGGCTAATATCCACATATCAGTGAGTACATATCATGTGTGTTCTTTTGTGACTGGGTTACCTCACTCAGGATGATGCCCTCCAGATCCATCCATTTGCCTAAGAATTTCATAAATTGATTGTTTTTTAGAGCTGAATAGTACTCCATTGTGTAAATGTATCACATTTTCTGTATCCATTCCTCTGTTGAGGGACATCCGTGTTCTTTTCAGTTTCTAGCTATTATAAATAAGGCTGCTAGAACATAGTGGAGCATGTGTCCTTATTACATGTTGGAGTGTCTTCTGGTTATATGCTCAGGAGTGGTATAGCTGGGTCCATAATCTCCAAGCCAGCTTGACCTAAAATTCATCAGTTCTCTTACACTTCTCCTTTTTAAATATAATGCAGAGACTTTGTTTCCAAGGTACACTATAGGTCTCTTCTATCTTATTTAACATTGCCTCTTTAAAAACATTGTACCCTGTGTTTACTGCCTTCCTTACTTGCAGTGCTTATCACCCTAAACAAACATTTTATTAATGGTTAATATCACGATTTTATTGTTCATGTTCTCTCTGCCTATTGTTTATACCCTTAAATACATCGTAGATGGCTAGTTATGAGTTTTGTGGGATATTAGAGTTTGGCAGCAACATCAAAATTATTCATTCATTTAATTCTCCTTGAAATTTCCTATGTGAGTGGGCAAACATGAAAATTATATTTTTAAGATTTTATTTATTTTATGTATATAAGTACACTGCAGCTGTGTTCAGCCACACCAGAAGAGGGCATCAGATCCTGTTTTAGATCGTTATGAGCCACCATGTGGTTGCTGAGAATTGAACTCAGGACCTATGGAAGAGCAGTCAATGATCTTAACCTCTGAGTCATCTCTCCCAGCCCCCAAAATTATTTTTAATACTTAAATATTGACACCATCACTCTCTTAGTCTGGGTTTCTATTCCTGCACAAACATCATGACCAAGAAGCAAGTTGGGGAGGAAAGGGTTTATTCAGTTTACACTTTCCACACTGCTGTTAATCACCAAAGGGTGTCAGGACTGGAACTCAAGCAGGTCAGGAAGCAAGAGCTGATGTAGAGGCCATGGAGGGATGTTACTTGCTGGCTTGCTTCCCCTGGTTTGCTCAGCCTGCTCTCTTATAGAACCAAGACTACCAGCCCAGAGATGGCACCACCCACAAGGGGACCTTCCCCCTTGATCACTAATTGAGAAAATGCCTTCCAACTGGATCTCATGGATGCATTTCCCCAACTGAAGCTCCTTTCTGTGTGATAACACCAGCCTGTGTCAAGTTAACACAAAACTAGCCAGTACAGACACCTTTGCAGCTGATGTGAATCAATTCACAAAAGAAAATGAGCACTCAGAACTCAGAGCAATGCAGATACTTTTAAGATTAATTTTGATGATTTCCTATACAATATTGTGACATAGATCCAACTCTTAAAAATTCCTGCTTTGACATTTAAAAATAATTAAATATCTTCTATATGACTTTAGATAATCTTAGTCCAAAGTGATCTTCTCAATGTTTGATAAAAATGGAAGAAATCGACCTCAACCCAGGTAATACACAAAGTCATTTGGATCTCAAGGGCTACAAGAAAACAGAATATGCAGAGGTACCTCAGGTGCATCAGATTATGCCCTCCAGGTGTCTTCAGAGTACTTTAATCCGCTCATAAAAGAATAGCTGACACACTTCAGGATAACTCTGCCTGTTATTTTTAGCTTCCTCGAAACTGTGACTTCCAATGTTCTGTTGCTTCTCCCAGCATTTTGCAGCAAATGTATTTATAGTCAGTGGAATTGCAGAAGTATAAGTAAAATTATAAATGCCACACTTACAGTTCCATAACATGAATGCTTTAAGAAGTATACAGTATGAAGTTTATACAAAGAAGTTCTAATACATAACTCACATTTAGGTTTCAGTCTAATGGCCAGAATTGGCAGCATTTTACTGTTTTATTTCTACCCTTAAGTTTCAGCATCATTCTTATAGTTTAAGTTCTTGAGACACCCCTTTATTCTGTTGCATTTGTTGTCTAGCCAGGGTGCCCAAAGGATTCACTTTGTAGCTTCTGTCATTTTTTCACTACCACTTAAAACTCAGGTCTACCCTAATACTTGGTTCTAAACTGTATCCACATTCTTATGGTCACCATCTGAGTTGATCCACACTATCTACTGTGATTAATGACTTGAGTAAGAAACTTTCAGGCTTTCCTCTAAGCACATGGTTAAGAGAATGTGTCTATGAAAAGAAAAAGGAAGGAACCTCAAGAGTGAGTGAGAGGCAGGGAGGGGCACTTGCCAGGAAACTATGGGTTGTATGATTCAGGACACTTGTCAATCATTTATGTCTTACCCTCATCTCCTATCTTTCTTATCATGAGCTTGTGCATTGTAAACAGTATCTGTTTGTGATATGTAGCTTGGCAGGGGAGGGGAACATTTTTTCCAGTATCTCTCAGTGGACATTTTTTTTTTATGTTAGTCTTGATGCAACTTTCTACAGTCTCTATTTTACTCACACACCTTCAGTTTCTGAGACCAGTAACTTCCCTGCTTCATAGTCATTCAGTAACTTTAGTGGGACACTGCAGCATTTGAATGAAAACTGTCATCCATAGGACCATGCATTTGAACTGTTTATGAAACCTTAAGAAGATGGAGCTTTTGGTGGAAGAAATGCATCACTGGCATAAGCTTTGAGGTTTAGATAAAATCCCCACTATCCTGTTCTCTCTCTCTCTCTCTCTCTCTCTCTCTCTCTCTCTCTCTCTCTCTCCTCTTCTGTGTGGATGAACATCTCTCATTAGGAACCTTCCTGCTCCATCAGTGAGACATACCTTCACTGCCATGAATTCTATCCCACTGAAATAAATAAAAATAAATCCACACAAAATAAATTCTTTCTTTACTTGCTTTCCTTGAGAGTTTTATATCCCAACAGCAGAAAAAAAAACAAAAAACAAAAAACAAAATTTAAGACAGAAATGTTCTCCAGACCTTTCCTTGTTGGCTGTGATACTGCATCAGAGGGCCCCAGTGAGGCTGTGATACCTAGTTTATATTGAAGTCAGCAAAGACCTCGAGGTCTTGAAGGTGAACAGATGAGAGATCCTTTTAAGTCCTGCCACCTTTCCAAGTGACAGCATGGTTTCTGCTGAGCCTACTTGCACAAGGACTCAAGCTGCCTGCAGGTTCTCTTCCAAAACCTCCTTAGCAAGGGGAGTAAGAGCACAAGGTCAAACATGCATAGGCTTTGAAATCACTGAGGAAAGGTTAGCATAGGTTACGTTCACTCAAGTTCCCTTGGTCAAAGAAGTATTCATGTCCAGAATAAAGTTGAAGAGGAGAAATGAAATCATTTTTTACTTATGAAATAAAGTAATGGTAAGATTAGCAAAGCAGTGGGAACTGCAACACACACACACACACACACACACACACACACGAGTACAACTCAGGATGCTTACTTGGGGGAAGTAAATTATTAAATAAATCAGAACCTTGACTCTAATCAGACGCATGGTTTCCTCTCTACAAGCCAGACAATCATCATGCATTTCAATGGCTTCATTTCCTACATCCTGTTCACATGTAGCTTCCCCACCATCAATTACAGTCATAGCATTAGTTCACCTCTCATATTAGGCTGATGCAGCTCAGTATCACATAGACAGAACACAAGAATGTACACTGATTCTCTCATCTGGTAATACTTTGGTCATGAAGGCTTCATGCGATAGTGTCGGAATTTCACACAAGGTGTGTGACATGTCCCCACACTGCTCCCTTCTTCTTGCTATTTTGAATAACAAATATAGTCAAGTTAAAAATTCAGACATCCTCAGTAATATGACCTGTTGAGATGATTAGAGTCTGTCTTTAATTTCAGATATTCCTAAATTGCAAGAATGGTATATGCAATAACCGTGCTCCCTAAACTATCTTTTCTGCAACCTGCATAAAATGTGGTTGTCATAAATTATCCTTCTGCACAGCTCCTTCACCTCTAAATGACATGGTTTCAAATTTGGTCTCAATTATTAAGAATATTGAATTTGTCCACAGCAATTTATGCAGAAAACCCAGAATGTCAGGTGACTCTTCCACAATAATGGCAGGCATGCCATTATTGCAAAAAAACATTTATTACCAAGCCATTTGATAAAATGTCAAAAAGCTTTTGTAACTCTATTGTAGACTGACACTGTGCTCCCTCTCTTTTGCATAGCATCCTGTGATCATTTGCAAAAACCACAAATTGGCATCAGAACTTAACTGATTTCTAACATGATTGATGAGCAGATCATTTTAGACAAAATCAAAAGCTTTTTTAACAGTCAATTTCATTACTATGTATTGATTGTTCTCAGGAATATGGAGCGAGCTGGAATATATTCACAACTTAATGGATATTGCTTGCCATGAATAATGGAAATGCACCTTATGATTAATGATCTATTGGTCTGAAGTTGATGTTTGAATGTGTTCTCAAAGGGTAGACTGGATAATTCTTCTGGAATGTGGAATAAAATAAGAATATTATTTTCTTTGCTATTTAGTAAGCTGAAGTATGTCTGAAATTTAGAGTCAAAAACTTCATGATGACCAAAAGAACAATGTCTTATCTTAGTAATGGCCATGATTTTGGGAAACTGAAAACAGCATATGTAAAGTGAGAAAACATTTTCAATAAAAGGAAATATTGCTTATATATTATAACAAAACCTAAATAAAATAACACATATTATTACTAAGGCAGATGTGATAGAAACTTAATTTATCTGACCACATGATGCTTGAAAACCTTCATGACCTCCCTCAATTGAAATTTAAAGGCTGCATTTTGACTCACACATTTGTAAAATGGGGGATCAGTAAACTGTTTCAAGTATTTTATCACATCTGTTTCTTTGAGGCAAGTATTTTGTTATTATTGTTAGCTGATCAAGATGTTTATTATTTAATCCATGAAAAAAACTATTTCACCACTGAAGATTTATCTTGGATAAATGAGCAAAGAAAGACCTTGAGAGCCACTATTTTCATTGAACTGTGTCAAATAAGCACACATCATTTATTTAATCTAAAAAAAAGTCAGTTTGTGTTCAAAGATTTTATTTGTCTTCATTTAAGTGTTGCATATCATGACTTCACAGAATGCTGTAATTTTGCTAATCTAGTGTAAGTTGTAGTGTTTCTGAATTCATATACCTAACTGTCAAATTTCAAGGCACAAATGCTGTATCATTTAATTATTCCTGCCCATTTGTTTATTTTTTTTTAAACATAAGTTTTAAGCCAGCCCCAGTTAAATGTCCCTATAAGAGTTGTCTTGGTCATGGTGTCTTTTCACAACAGTAAAACCCTAACTAAGAGAATAGGTAAGAAATTTCTTCAGCAAATTCCAAATACAGGTTTCTTGTTCTCAACGGAATAAAGCCACTTTCTCTGGAATCTCTACTTTTGTAATCCTTAAGGAAATCTCACCATTTACACTTTCTCTCACACCCCTGTTTCATGAACCAAAACCCAAACAAACAAACAAAGAACAAGGCTCATTATCACCTTGTTCAAATTTTTGTGTCTAGAGCACAGGATAAAAGAGGAGAGAGACTTTGCCAGTGATATGGCCCTGATTCCCACAGCACAATGCTGCTCTGAATTGTCTCTCAGCTCACAAAGTAGGAATACATCAGCATGAATGGGGACCACTCCTAACCTTCTGTATTTTTGGTTACTGATAACAAAACCATCCTGCTGACTGTCAGGCACAAAGAAACAAACAGTCCATCCCTTTAGACACTGTATGTCAACACCTGACATGTGTTTCCTACCTTCTGATTACATCTATATAACATTTCCTTCAGTAAAATTTCAGCCATCTGTTTCCTGCTTAGGCATGACTGATTAAAACACACTGGCTATCCACACTGCATCAGCTGCACTACTAAGTGCAAACTCACTGCTAATGGCAGATGTTTGTAAAGGAAAGCCTGCATTATATTTGTTCAACCCACGAAGAACAAGAGGCAGAGTCTAAATGAGCAGATCAAATGTTAATTTACTCAAGTGAAAAAAATTATGCCCTATGCTAATTTTAAGTGGGGGAAGTTAGCTACTGCTGGATAGACTTCTCTTTACTTGACTTCAAGTTATGAGAGAATAAATAACGGTACTTATAATTTATCCTCTGCTTGAAATCTGCTTAATTTAACATTTATTAATTTCAAAGATAACATTTCTTACTTGTCATCTTATTCTGTGAGAAGCCTTGAAAATTTTATATTTATCTAATAAAAGTACAGGAATACATATTTATAAATTTGTTTGATTTCATATTGATTTAAGTTTTGTAGTTGAAGTTAATACTTCTAAGTCTGTTCTTACATTGCTGTCAGTTGACACCTCTAAGGCTAAGTATTAACAATAAAAATGATAAACATATTATCTTCATCAAATATTTTGTGACTATATTATCATAATGTAGTTGGAGTTTCTTATTTTAAAATGGAGTCTTGAAAATGTATCACTCTTCCATTTTTCTGAAAAATACTTGAAATTTTTGAGCAAAGCAGAAAATATGTCTTATTTTCAATAGAATTTACAAAACTATTCTATAATTATCGAACAATGTTTTTAGTGAGAGGTAATGTGTATGTAAGAATAAGGCAGAATGCCTAATTTATTACACTTGGACTAAATATAAAGTAAAATGCGGCAACGATTCTTCAATGGGCCTCAAATGTATTGAAGAATAATCAAAAATTGAGATCTGTGAGAATGGAATAAAGATTCTAGGAACTGAGAGGCTCAAAATCCCTAGAGTCTCAATAAAGAGTTTAAATTATTAATAATTTTTGGTACTGGAGAAATAAGTCTCCAAACTTTCCAAGCTCTTATTTAATGATGTGAGTTTTTGTCTGGGTGAATTTTTCATCATGTGTGATCCTCTGTGTGTGTATGTGTGTGTGTGTGTATGTGGGTGCGTAGCGTATGTGTGTGTAAAATATAAACTCTAGAATCCAGCATACTGACGCTCTTCTACCCCAGAGTATCACACTCTTCCATATATTATATATAAATATATGCCTTTGGATTTTAATATTTTATGCATATAATGCTAACATAGGTATACTATGCTTTGTTTTAAATATGAATGCATTATTTACGTATTAAATTTATCATCACTATATTAGTTTATTTTCTATTACTGTGATACAACTCACATTCAAGTAAATTTAAAAATGACATATACAACTGTAAATTGACTTTACAGATGAATGCCAGATCATTATACAATTGTATGGATCTAGGAAGTCCAACTATGGGTCAAATATCATTCATTCAGTCTCAGCTTTAGTAAGGAAAACTTTATCTGGAAAACATGTCTACTATAGTAAGAAAATAGTATATTCTTACAAGATATCACAGTTAAAAAATATCACAACTTAGTTGCTCCAGATCGCTAAAACTTAACAAAGTTAGCAAAGACATATGTTTTTAAGTCAGTGTCTGCTATTCTGAATAGACCATTATAAGAATAGTAATTTATGAACATTAACCAATTATGTGGTTCATAAATCTTATTGTTCATAAACCTTGTTCCTATTTTCATTCTCAGGTATTATTTTTTACTATTAGGACAAAAATCAACTTAAAAGAAATATATGTTTACCCCAAGTATCTTGGGCCTGGTGTGTTGCTTCCTTAGAACAGGGAAAATGAAATAAAACAAAGCAATTTAAAATATTTCTACTTTTTAAATAAGTGTTAAATCCAAATTATATGTAAATTATACTGTAGCAAGTTAAGATTACTTGGGTGGGTGGCTGCCCAGCTATGTGCTGCTTAATGTATATTTGAAAATATAAAGTGTGTTTGTGTGTGTGTGTGTGTGTGTGTGTGTCTTTCATCTGGGAACATAAATGGTCCAAGACAGGAAGAAACCCCATGCCAGGATTTTTTAAAATATTTTTTACAACACACCTACCTATAGTGGGTTGGCCTAATGCTTCTGGTATGCTAATTCTAATTTTCATCCCCCCAAAGTTTTTTGCCTGAAAGACAAGAGAGTCTGCACACAAGAGTCTGAGGGACCTTGCCCCCAGTTATTTCTGATTGGTAAATAAAGCTGACAGCAGCCAATAGCTGGGGAGATGAGACAAAGGCAGGGTTTAGGTTTCCCAGGCTAGAGGCCATGAAGAAAGAGCAGATAGACAGAGGGGTAACCATGGGAAAGAGAAGGAAGGAGAGTCACCATGGGCTAGAGGCCATGAGACTATGGCCCAGAGAGCTGCCTGGTTGGAGTTAAGAGCAGCCATGATGAAACGTAACTGGAGATATCAGTGGTTGGTAGATTCTAACAGCATGGAGGGTGGGTGGCTGCCCAGCTATGTGCTGCTTAATGTATATTTGAAAATATAAAGTGTGTTTGTGTGTGTGTGTGTGTGTGTGTGTGTGTGTGTGTCTTTCATCTGGGAACATAAATGGTCCAAGACAGGAAGAAACCCCATGCCAGGATTTTTTAAAATATTTTTTACAACACACCTACCTATACATCGTTTTAAGAACATATCAATACATCTTATTACAAGCTTTAAGATAACTTTTATTGTTAGAGAGTTTACAGATTTTCTAAACCACACCCTTGTGGTCTTACAAACCATGAAATAAAGAAAATTTACATTGTGGTAAAAACATTTTTCAAAGATATACATGACTTTGAATGGATGGAGTTTCTTCACCTATACTCCCAATGGTCTTACATATCGTGAGATAAAGTTTACATTTCAACAAAAAGTTTAAAGATATTAATAATCTTGAATGGTACAACATTTCAGCAAATAAAAATTAAAAAGTTGTAAGAGAATATTCAAAGAGTTAAACATTCGTAATTACATTGAGGTATTTTAATTTAAAGTTCTCTAGATTAAAAAAAAGTTAAGTACTATGTAATAAGCAACTATAAGCTCTATTGGAAACATATTAAATCTTAGCTTTTCTCGAGTGCATAGCCTATGTTCTTCAGATGTCTTGTTCTCCTGCCTATGCAGAGCCAAGGGCCAACATTCCCAGAACTGAGGCTTTAGGGGAGGCTTTTAAAACATGCCAGGGTCTCAAGTAGGTAGCCAGCTTTTCAGCAAAATAAAGCAGCATACGACACACCCCTGCAACATTTGTCATAATCTATGAGAACTTGGAAATCAAAATGTGCTATTTTCTGGCCACCGAGAATGGTTATCAAATTTGTGCTGATGCCATATTGCAGTAAAAATTAGGTGGTGCATATAATTGTATCCGAGTTTGAGGAGGAAAAGAGATTTGAAAAGGCAGGTGGGAAGAGGCAATAAGTAGCCCAGGGTTAGTCAGAGAGAAGACAGGAGTTGTCCTTGAAGAAAAGTTAACAGTAAAGAATATCCAAGAGCAGAAGAAAGAGAAGGTAGGACAGACTTTGGAAAGGGTCCTCCATATAGGAGTCCTACTAGAAGGGGGATTCCAATACCACAGGATTGGAGACACAGTGAGACAATGGTGGTGTGAGGAGTAAGCGCCACAGGACATAGTCTCATTCAAGGCACATCCCATGGGGTCGGTCCCAAGACCTCTCAGAGAAATGTCAAGGATTGCAGTGGAAAGAACTCCCTTCCCACTTGACGGGAAACTCTGGAGGGTGAGGAGAGGCTCCATGAAGAAGCAATATAACTTTCACTACACTAGTGATCAAGATGCAGGACAGGCTCCAAAGAGTGAGCAAGAGAGGCAGAACAAGCTTCAGTGAGCAAGAGATAGAGCAGCCAGCTCTCGCAGGACACTTAGCAGAGGAGGCAAGGGGGGGACCAGTGGGTAAAACAGGCAAGGGGGGGACCAGTGGGTAAAACAGTGGGTAAAAACTGGCTGAAGAGATGTACACTAGAATTGGTGTTGGATAGAGTGAGTGACAGAAGGCAGCATAGGCAAAAGATCCAGACCTCGGGAGGAGCAAACAGGCTGTTTGATCTGGTTAGAGGGACTAGGTTTTCAGAGGCCCGATTGTGCCTGTCAAGGGTTTTGTCACCAGTGAGGATACAGAGAAGCCACTGAACCGGACCTGTTCGTGGGTAGAAAGGAAAGTTTACTGAGTGAATAAACCACAGAACTGCTTCTGAAAATGGAAGGCAAAAGGGTTGGCTGGAAAGCAAGTGAAGATTTTTGGGGTCTTTGAGTCTATTATCTTATAGACTATTAAGATTAATTTGGAATTAGGTGATATCTTCCCAGGTAGTGGACATTTGGTATAGATAAGTGAGATAATATGTTTTTTGTTGTTGTTTGTTTTCTCTTGTTTTGGTAAACAGAACTCTGCCTTACCAGCTTTCTGAGGAATGCTGAATTTAGGCTTCCATTTAGCCAATAGCAATCCTTTTGTTTTACTGGTCCGATCCTTCTGTTTAGGGCACTGTCTGTTGCCAGCACTGAGGTTTTCCCGGGCATCTTTGGACTTAGCAATCCTCTCCCTCTAAAAGTGGTGAAGGACAAAGAGAGACTTAACTGCTTTTCCCTCCTTCCTCTGCAGATTTCCCGTGCAGCTGGTTCTCTGCAAAGGCAATTCTCTCTTATTTGAATTCAGGGTACTCTATCTTTATGTTCTCTTTGTTTTAGGATTTGCTGTGCCGGCTGTTTGTGTGTACATATTCACCAATTTATTTGACTATTTTCCTTGTGTGCCTGTATTTGTTATTTAAATTCCTCCTTCCCTGAAGGCTGCTATCTCACTCTGGTTTCTGACAGCTGGGCCATGCCTTCAGGTTCTGTGCTCTGGACCCCAGTGTGTCTTTCTCCTGGGCTGCTCTGCCTCTGTGATTTCCCACACGGTTTACATTAGCTTGGCTGTTGCTGAATTCTGTCTTCTGCTTGTTTGTTTTCAGGCTCCATTGACTGAATATTGTTTGCTTTTCATTTCAAGGAGATTTCACATTGTTTTCTCTTTTTCGTTGCTTTTTCTCTGTACCTGGTAACACTCATTTATTGATTCCAGATATTCATTCAGAGAAGTTTTCAAATATTTTGTATAGCTGTGCTAGGAAAGCTATGTCTTATAAAGTTTCTTTTGATATAGTTTGATGTCCTATTTATTTCCCACATACTCTAAATTAATTTAATTAGATTGGTCAACTAGGAAATGACTAGATTACCACAGTGCTTAAAACAAGAATGTGGTCAGCATCCAATTGCAAAGATTAAGAGTTTATACTCTTTGCCACTACTGTAAATTGAATATCACAAAGTATTTGTTCATAAAGAATACAGTCTGATTTATTGGGAAGCCCTGGATATTGAAAATCCGGAGACAACATTGACTCCTGTCTCTCACCTGCGGGCACTTCAGGATGCATCATGTCGAAACAGAAGGTGTCATGGAATGAGGCACAAGAAGTTTTGTAAGCTCAATTTCTCTCCCCTCCCCTTTCTTATGATCAATGCTACAATAGAGGCTCTGATCTTCTAACCCTAATTTATTTCTAAAGGCCCTGAATCCAAATAATACTGCATATGAATTCAAGAAAAGGTTTGGAGGTGATGTCCAAAGCATTGCTAGGAATAAAATCAATGACACACAAAAACAACATCAACAACAGAAAAAACTACTAGAGAGAGAAGAAAAATCTATGGCCTTAGAACTCCTGTGACCACTGTCTCTTAGAGAAACATCTTCACATCTGACAGGAAGGGGAGAGGGAGAGTGATGACAGATGTTTGAGAGGGAAAGAGATTTGTTCTAATAACACAACAAATAATTTATTTACTCAGGGAAGCAGATACTTATATGGAGGTGAAATATAAAGTGAGTGAAAAATTATCTGATTATCTTTAGGAGATGTGAACTGGCAGAGAGCAGGAAATCAAATCGGCCTATCAGAAGAGGGACAGAGTTTGGGGACTGTAAAATATAGGGAAAAAGTCCACAATATGAAAGATATATAGAGAAAATTTCAGCATTTTAAAAAATAAAGCTTTGCTTCATATATCAAGATACTGCTATGATTTTAACAATATCATAAATATTTATTGTATTTTGTTCTTATGTCTCACTGTTATCTTTTCCCCTCTTGAAACTAAACATCTGGTTAAATCACTGAAAATTCATAACAACTACACTGAAAAGGTCTGCAAATATTTAATTCATACACAAAGAGATGGTATATACTAAAAAAATCCTAAAACTGAGAAACTCTTGTAAGCATCATCTACTTAAAATTTGACTGACGTTTTATCAAAAATAAGAGAAAATACAGAAAACTGGAAGGAAATATTTAAACACAGAGAGGACATAGTGACACTCAAATGTTATGTAGGGCAAAGTAGTCATTCAAAATGAATACCAAGAACAACGCTCTCACACTGATTAAACTATAATACAGTTGTTTAATTGGTTATGCTGAAGAAATACTCAGGATTTTTTCAAATACAAAGTGAATAATGTAAGGTGGAAATACACATGAAATGGAAACTGCTAAGGATAATTATTTAAAAACACATGATAGTGTAAATGAATATGATTCTTCAGAGTAAGAAAATGATTCGAGAATGCAGCTGTAATCCTCAGGATCTACTATGAACCAGGTGTTTCAGAAGATGAATGTAATGAATTACATAAGCTGGTACTTTCTCTTATTTTTTTCTCCTTTTTTCAAAGCTAAAGATAAATATGAAGTAATTTTGGTATTTAGCTTGGTTTGCAAAATATAGATATATTATTTATTGTAATAAATCTACATAAAGGATCAGAAGAATATAACTATGGAAATTCTGTCTTCTAATTAAACCCTTCTGAGAATACATCTGACAAAACTCTCTAGTTGCAATACATCTAATATAGTTGCTGAAAGGATATCAGTGTATCATCAGTACCAATATCAGTAAGAAATTAGTACAAATAGTACTTCAGTTTTCCACTACTACAGTAGAAAATATTCAAGTGTGAAGAGCAGTAATGGAAGAACAGCAAAACAAAAACCATCATGACAGAATACAGAAAATATAAAACAAGGTAGCCTGTAAAATCTAACTGCAACAGTAGCATAAATATGACAGATAAAGCAATGGAACCTAAAAGCAGAAATTGTCGGAATACATAAGTAAACACAGTACAGCTTTATATTTGATAGGTTCTGAAACAAACATACACATCTGTAAACATTAAATGATTATAAAAGAAGTTGGAATTGAATAAGGTCATAAAATACAATAAAATTAGCAATAGAAAGATTTCATACAAACTCTGCAGTAAGCATGTTTGTTGATGAATTACACCTTATTCCAAATTACTAAATAATAATTAATAACTTCATTGGACATTATGAAATTCTGATTTGGAAAGTCACTTCATTTTATTATATTTTGCATCAGAAAACTATATACTATCAGCATAAGAAAATTATATACTATAAGTATTCAGAATAAAAATAAAGATTTTTACAGGAGTTTCAGGCACTTTGAACATTTGAATAGTCAACAAATAAAATCCATTGTTTCTATAGCATAAAAAAATCTTTTATATTTGTACTTCTTGATGGAGAAGATATTCATTTTAAGATCTGTGTATTATTAACATTCATTATGAGAAAATTAATATATAAACACTTTAAAATAGAGTGTAAACTGACCAACATTTAATAAAAGATACAAAAAATGCTAACTATATTAAATGTTCAAAACTACAGACCTCTGCAGTGCAACCCAAATCAGGGGAAAGCTTCTGTCCTCTGTGATTACTATTATTCAATGTTACCACAGGATAAAAGGAGATATATTTAGTTAAACTAAAAATAATATATATTAAAAACCATATACAGAAATCGAAACTTCTCTTATAATGAAATAAAACAGATACAAAAGTGTTGACATTTAGATATTATCAGTTTATAGTACTTAAATATCAATCATGCCAACTTGATATAGAGATTCAGTAAATACCAATAAAAATAGCAGAACATTTTTTATTAAAACTAAAAAGCCAACAACCACAAAAAAAACCAACCAACCAAACAAACAAAGAAAACCCAAGGGGTTAGCAACCCAACAGGAAGAACAATGATATTAACCAACCAGATCCCCAAAGCTTCCAAAGACTAAGCCACCAACCTAAGAGTATATGTGGAGGGACCCATGGATCCAGCTTTATATGTAGCAGAGGTTGGCTTTATCTGGCATCAATGGGAGAAGAGGACTTGGTCCTGTGGCAGACCAGTGTAGAGGAATGCTAGGACAGTGGGGTGGGAGTAAGTAGGTGGGGAGCACCCTCATAGAATCAGGGGTGGCAGGGGAGGGTTTAGGGATTTAACTGGGAAAGGGGATAAAATTTGAAATGTAAACAAATAAAATAATCCATTAAAAAAGATAAATAAACAAACCAAAAAAACAAGGCAGTGTTCACTTGAATGTGTGGCCAAGCTAGAAGAATCTATGCAGCAGCAAGGGACAAATAAAGTGACTGAAACTTCTGCAAATTCAGGGAACTGCAGAAGTGGGAATAACAAGGGTAGGCAGCTAAAGCAGAGCAGTAGAACAGAGAAGTGCCTAAGAATTCCCAGCACAACTGGAGTTGACATATCTTCAACAAAAGACTAACATCATTTATTCAAGAAAGAATGAAGCTTTCATCACAGTTGTTAGCAAAACATGGCTGAACTCTATCACCATCACCTTTCCTATTATGAGCATGTCACAAAACCCAAGACAGAATGGGTCTCTTCTATAAGTATGCAATGTTAAACTAGGTAGCTTTGGGAGAAGACTAATGAGAATATAAATTAATCTGAGTTTGAGTCCAGCTTTTTTAGATACAATACCTAAAGCAATGTAACTTAACCATCATTAGTTATTTGTAAAGCCATAAAGGAGTACTCTGTGACAGTCAGCGTAAAGGAGAAACTCCACTTAAGAGAAAATCTTTTCAAATCACAAATAAAGGAGAAAACATATAAAATAAGAAGGAGCCATTAAAGGACACCAAAATTCATACTAACAACATAATTAAAAATAGGCAACACATTGTATGAGAAACACTCCAAGTATCCGTAAATGCCCAACCTGATTGTGAAAAAGTTGACAGTTTTTTTTTTAAATCATTATTGAAAGAAAATTAAAAAAAAAAATACAATGTTTAGAAAACCTAAGAATGCATCAAATAAAATTCTCTGTTAAGGACAAATGTGGTTTCTGAATAAGACAAGCAAATTGTACATCCAAGTAAAAGGATGGCTTACAATTAATTATTCAGAAATTTAAACCACTCAGAAAATAGATACATTGTATTCAGTGAAAGAATGTATGCGTGTCAATGTATATTTTTCAAAATATATGCCCCTAAATAGGTCAAAAGTTCTGATAACTCCAATAATATGACCTGAAAAGACAAAAACTTGAAAATACTAAAATGCATTACTTGATTAGGGCTGAAGAGTAGGAACCTAGCATTGGAAGGTGACACACAACACAGCTGTGAAGTCATTGAAAATATTTTTATGTAAAATTATATTGTAAGATACACTGTGTCATATATCTTATTTCCCATTATAGTTTACACCACAGACAGTTAATTTTGATGAATTAATTAAAAATGAAATCATTTCGGAAATTGCAGCTTCCTATCAAAAACACAGTGTAAAACAATTAATTTGACATAATTAAGGGAATTATTTGCGCTGATGTTGGAAGAGCAAAGGTAGTAATAGCAAGAAACATGTAAAATAGTTAAAATTTTTAAATGTGAGAAGATGTATATAAAGCAATGTAAGTCAGATCATGGCATTATTTATGTTAGTAATAGAAATGATTTTGGTATGATGACATGCACGCATATATGTTAATGGAGTAGTTAATATATCAAGGACCAGCTTCTAATTTTAGGAACAACAGTGCACAGATGATGAGGGTGGAGGGCTGACAGGCTCTGTTATAGTTTCACATTAGGAGACACAATAAGAATTCATGGATAATATAATGTGGTTACTAGTATATATGTATCAATATTTAGTTGCTTTATCAACTATGAAACTTTAAATTTTAGGACTCTGATGGAGTATCATATCTGACATCTATATGCTGATTTGTAAAACTTTTCCTCCATAAAAGGAGCCATAAGTTCTTATAAATTTGGCTTATTCAAATATAGGACTAAAACATGTTAATGAGACTGAAATAACAATGACAAAAATTGATGAACATAGTGAAAATAACACAAAACTGTGAGAAAAATAAAAGTAAGGTTAGGCAGATGATTCAGGAATTAAGAGATAAAAATGGCCAAACAGCTCACCTTTGACTGTAACTCTAGCTGTAGGGTATCTGACAGGTCCTTGGCCTCCAAGAGTAATTCCACTCTTATGTACACATACATACACAATTAAAACACAGATGTACACAATTAAAAAGGATAATAAATATTTGTGATGGAAGTACTTGAAAGTCAAAAGAAAGACTTCCAGTGCCTCAACAGAAACGGATTTTGCCATTAAAATCACAAATTGGAGCCTCTTTGTCTGTCTATTAGTCTTGCCAAGCTGCTGAACCTGCCCCAAGAAAACCAGAGAGTTTGTCATGGAAGCTGCACCTGTAGGACAAAGCTTGGCAGATTCACTATCATCAGAGGGTCGGCTTCCTAGTTGATATGGCCCTGATCCTGCCATACCTCACTTGGAGGGACAGAGACTCCTTTATGACCATTCATTTTTATAAATGAATCATTTCCACAAAACCTCGCCTACTAATACTGTCACAATAACTGTTGTGTTCCAGGGAATGAAATCTGAGATGTTGTAAGCACTCAATATCTGTAGACTAGAATGCAAAGTGGAAGAGGAACTTTCATGAACCAACATGAATGATATTAATGTTTAAAAATATGAGTGAGTAAGTAAATATAATAAAGAACATCAAAGGACTAATGTAGAAAAAACTTAAGTCAAATATATACGCATTCCAGTCTTAAGGTGAGAAAGCATAGTCCTCAAATATCCACTAGTAGGATGTATCTGAGGACTTCCTTCTAAAAGGGAGAGAAAGGAAGTTGTAAAGAACAATTTCATAAATCTATCAAGCACTTCCTAAGCTTTTGGTGAAGGTTGACATTAGGAACCATAATTCATGGTGATATTGAACTGTGTTTATGAGTTTCAATGAAAATGGTATCTCACCTCTGTGCACTACTCTTCCAAAAGCCATAACCTCAATCTAATTATGATAAAAACAATAGATACATTCCAGGAGAAGGACAACCAATGAAATATATTGCTATCACTCTTCATAAATGTCACCCTGGAAAACTGTCACACTGAAGAGAGAGGCACCTCATGGGACATGATCAATTTGATGTTATCTGGTATTCTGAATGGTACCCTGAGACAGATGGAGGACATTCAGAAAAAATTAAAATCCACAAAGAGCATGTTTTTAAAATCATGTGACAATAACAGCTTATCACATATTAAATATATTACACATGGCTATTAGATTTGAAAAGAAAGAAACAAAAGTGACTTCTATTTATGTGCATCAATAATATGTTTTGTAAATCTATGTGTTCCAAAACTATTAAGTAATAAAATACTCTCATAGATGACTAATGTTTCTAAATACTCAAATTAATAAATTGAATTAAAATAATTATATGATTTAGATCTTATGATTAACAAATATCAGAAAGATAACAGTAGTTTCTTAGGGAATGGTTAATTTTGAGAAGTGGGATGTGTTAGGAAGTAAGACACTATTAAGGAAGTTGGATAAGAAAGCAAGCCAGGAAGAAAGCATTATACACAGGAATAAGACAGGGAGAGAATGAAGGATAGGAAGAAATGAAAAGGAAGAAAGAAAGAAAACAGGAAAGAGGAAGGAGCAGAAGTGCACAGGAGATGCAGGACAAAAGAGGAAAGGAAGGGAGTGTAAATGAGGAGGAAGGAGAGATTTGTATAGATATTTCACTCCTCATCCCCTCATTGACAGACATTTACAGATGCGATTCCTTACCAACCTACTATTTAATCAGAGAAGGTCACACCTCATTTGGAAGACCTTTAATTGTACCTGTTACAAATTTCTCATCAGTCACACCTAGTCATTAGCAGCCCCATGGAGTTGTTTCTGCAACATTCTAATCTTCAACTTAGTACAGTGTCAGTGCTATGTGAAGATCTGTATTCATCAGAAGTTGTAACATAATGATAATTCTAGTTTTCTTTAAATAAAACATACATAGGGGTTTTGAGTAAAGATCCCGAACCAGATGTTTTTTGCTATTGAACTGCACTGGGCTACAGTAAAGTTTGGTATGCTTTGGTAAAGATGCTATCTTCAGTGAAACCAGAGAGCATGATATATCATGCTTTCCTACATATTACTAATTTATATTTACAAATTACTAAACCGATACAATATATAATCAAGACTGTTGCATTATGGAATCGTATCTGTGCTAATACATGACAAATTTCATTCTCAAAGTGCTTAAGACCATGGGTTTTTTTTTTCCCATTTATACAGAAATCTCATGAGCCTGAATATTGAATAATAATTCCCTTGACTTTTTGACCAGTGTCACTAAGGATCCCACAGTATATGGATGCTTGCAGCCAACCATCAGACTGAGCATGGGGACTCCAATGGAGGAGTTAGGGAAAGGACTGAAGGAGCCGAAGGAATTTGCAATACCATAGGAAGAACAATAATATCAACCAACCAGATGCCCCAGAGCTCCCAAGGTCTAAACCATCAACCAAAGAGTGCACATGGAGGGACCAATGGCTCCAGCTGCATAAGTTGCAGAGGACAGCCTTGTTGGGCATCAATAGGAGGATAGGCCCTTGGTCCTGGGAAGGCTTAATGCCCCAGGGTAAGGGAGTGCTAGGGCAGTGGGGCAGGAGGGTGATGGGTGGGAGGGGGAGCACCCTTGTGGAAGCAGTGGGGAGAGGAAGGGGAGTTGGGGGGTCAGTTGTAGGGGAAACCAGGAAAGGGGATAACATGTGAAATATAAACAAAATAACCAATAAAATATTTAAAAAATAAAAACACTAAACTTTACAAATAAATCCCTTGACCATTAGTGATGAATTAAAGAAACATATTCATGCTTTTTTTAGTTTATTAACAAAATTTCAAATCATCCATTTCTTTTTTATTAGATATTTTCTTCATTTACATTTCAAATACTATCCCGAAAGTCCCCTATACCCTCCTCCTGCCCTGCTCCCCAACCCACACTCCCCTGCCTCCTGGCCCTGGCATTCCCCTGTACTGGGACATATAATCTTTGCAAGACCAAGGCCCTCTCCTCCCATTGATGGCTGAGTAGGACATCTTCTACTATATATGCAGCTAGAGACATGAGCTCTAGGGGGACTGGATAGTTCATATTGTTGTTCCTCCTCTAGGATTGCAGACCCCTTCAGCTCCTTGGGTAGTGTCATGGTTTGCACATCCTTGGACCAGGGAGTGGCACCATCTGAAGGTGTGACCTTGTTGGAATAGGTGTGACTTGGTTAGAATGGGTGTGTCACTGTGGGTGTGGGCATAAGATCCTCACCCTAGTTGCCTGGAAGTCAGTCTTCCACTAGCAGCCTATGGATAAAGACATAGAACTCTCAGCTCCTCCTGTGCCATGCCTGCCTGGACACTGCCATGCTCCCACCTTGATGATAATGGACTGAACCTCTGAACCTATAAACCAGCCTCAATTAAATGTTGTTTTTTTATAAGATTTGCCTTGGTCATGGTGTCTGTTCACAGCAGTAAAACCCTAACTAAGACAGGTAGTTTCTCAAGCTCCTCCATTGGGCGCCCTGTTTTCCATCCAATAGATGACTGTGAGCATCCACTTCTGTATTTGCCATGCACTGGCATAGCCTCAAAAGAGACAGCTAAATCAGGGTCCTGTCAGCAAAATCTTGCTGGCATATGCAATAGTGTCTGGATTTAGTGGCTGTTTATGGGATGGAACCCCAGGTAGGGCAGTCTCTGGATCTAATAATAGTAATTAAAAAAAAAAGAAGGAAGGAAGGAAAATCATCCATTTCATATTTTTTCCCTGTATCTTCATTTTGTGTGTATGTGTGTACCTATGTTCTTGATGTATATGGTCACTGTGATGGCTTGCATATGTTTGGCCCAGGGAGTGGCACTATTAGAAAGTGTGGCCTTGTAGGAGGATGTGTCACTGTGGGAGTGGGCTTTAAGACTCTCATCCTAGCTCCCTGGGAGCCAGTATTCTGAAAGCAGCCTTCAGATGAAGATTTAGAACTCTCAGCTCCTCCTGCACCATGTCTGCCTGGATGCTGCCATGCTCCCTGCCTTGATGATAATGGACTGAATCTCTGAATCTTGAAGCCAGTCCAATTAAATGTTGTCCTTTATAAGACTTGCCTTGGTTGTGGTATCTGTTCACAGAAGTAAAATCCTAAGACGGTCACATATATGCACAGATAGACAAGTATGTATTTGTGCATGTAGACACCCTGTGATCTTCCTCAGTTATTTTTACACCTTCTTCTTTGAGGCAGGGTCTCTCGATCAGACCTAGAGATCATGAGAGGACTGAGACAGCCTGACTACAGGACAGTTTACAAATTGGCAGTTCAGGAGACTAGGCCTAGATCTCTGTTTCTAAGAAAGGGGCAAGTCAGGAGCTCTGGGGGATACTGGTTATTGTTGTTCCACCTATAAGGTTGCAGATCCCTTTAGCTCCTTGGGTACTTTCTCTAGCTCCTCCATTGGGGGTCCTGTGATCCATCCAATAGCTGACTGTAAGCATCCACTTCTGTGTTTGCTAGGCCCCGGCATAGCCTCACAAGAGACAGCTATATCAGGGTCCTTTCAACAAAAACTTGCTAGTGTATGCAATGGTGACAGCGTTTGGAGGCTGATTATGGGATGGATCCCCAGGTATGGCAGTCTCTAGATGGTCCATTCTTTCCTCTCAGCTCCAACCTTTGTCTCTGTAACTCCTTCCATGGGTGTTTTGTTCCCAATTCTAAGAAGGGGCAAAGTGTCCACACTTTGGTCTTCTTTCTTCTTGAGTTTCATGTGTTTTGCAAATTGTATCTAGCTGCATATGTATCAGAAGATGGCCTAATCGGCCATCAGTGGAAAGAGGTCCATTGGTCTTGCAAACTTTATATGCCTCAGTATAGGGGAACTCTTGGGCCAAGAAGTGGAAATGGGTGGGTAGGGGAGTGGGGGGGGGAGGGGAGGGCATGGGGTACTTTTGGGATAGCATTGGAAATGTAAATGAAGAAAATACCTTGTAACCTCCCCACCCTCAGCCTGAAACCTATTAGCTCATGTTTCACTATTAGCAAGAAGAGAGCATGGGGTGGAGCCTGTGCCCTATTGTTCTGCCACTCCCACTGCTGCTACCTGCTACCTGCCCCCTTGCTGTTCTGGAGCCAACCAAGTAGTCACCTGCAACTGGACTCCAGGATTGTTTGGTGGGAATTAGCCTCTTCCCCCTCCTTCATAACTTGGTGCACGAAATAGTAAAATTGAGCTTTGATCAGAACCTAATTGTCTTAGCTCTGTTTTTTCTCCTGTCCGTCTAGTTCGTCGTTTTCTTTCAGTCTGCCATCTCAGCAGTACCTGTTCCTTGTGAGCCGCTGGATGGCCCACAACAATACCTAATTAAAATAATAATAAAAATAATAATAATAAAAAGTACAAATTAAAAAAAACAGTTGCTCTAAAGGACTGTACAATGCAGTGTTGGCAGAAGTATTCAATATCAATGTATTTATCCTTTGACTACATCTAATAGCCCACCTGGCTGACTGAACAATTGATAAAATTAAGGAAATTGAAGCTATATTCTGTAGTGTAATTTTAATAAAAATATTCATAGCAAAAAAAAAAAAAAGAAAGGGGCAAGTCCAGGAAAGTCAGTTACTGGAAAACCCCTAGACCTCAGGCAGGCCTTAAGGCAAAAACCCTTAAGAAAGTGCCCCACCATCAGAAGCTGCAGAGTCACCTGGCCTTAGACAAGGGCAATGCTTTGCTAGGCCTCAGGGTTTCAATTCAGCAATACTTTCCAGCCAACCATCTCCAAGCAATGGTTCTGGAATGTCCCTAGATCCAGAAGCAACCAAGTAAGATAAAGGTCACCTAGACCTTCCTTGAATTACTTTAATGTGCTTTAAATTGGGCCTGGGAGCTCACTTGGGTGTCTCCATCTTGGTAGATGGTACACCCCAGCAAGCTGGACTTCCACAGAGTAAAACAAACTTTGCATTTTGGGTACTACTTGAGTCCAGGTTATCATTCTTCAGTGAATCATGGACACTTACTTTCACAGGTCTGAGTAATATCAAAAGGAAATTTCTCTGGAGATTTGATCTTACCCTTCCCAAGCTGAAATTACAGGAGACATCAATACTCACTCAGAATTTAACGGCTACTGGGAAACCGTACTCTGTTTCTTATGATACTCTGCAAAGTCTGTATTCAATAGCACATTGTTTATGCCATGGTTTCCTTTTGAAACTTCAGCCCGTGTTAGTTTTATTTCATGACAACTCATTGCTATTTTCAACTGCTTCCTCACTCAAGAAAACATATAAGCTTTTCTCAAGAAAACATATAAGCTTTTATATTTATTAATTTCTAAGTGATTTCTATATGTATTTTGGGAAAATGGTTATTAAAAAATATCCCAGATAGATTACTATAAAGTGCTGTGTGTAAAACACAAAGAAAAATGAGGTTCGAAGATGAGCACCCTTGAGAAAACTAATATGTGAGGTACTGATTCCAGAGAAATAACTTTAGGGTTTGTAGATTGTCTACAAATATTTGATTTCAATTATTTGCTAATGGAAAAGTGAGCTTAAAAGAAGCTAAAAAATGTTAACAGATAAGAGGATTCTATGGTGTAAATTAAGACATCAATCAATATTTCTGTAATGAATGAATGCCTTTATATATTAGGTCCAGAAGAAAAATGGAAAACATACTTTAGATTCATCTAAGTCCTTTGACACCCACAAAGTATTTGCTATGCACTCTATTTTTCTCATTATACCACTGAACATTCCATTATTAATTTTACAGTGGCACAGGAGACTTTCACAGAGGAAAATAAATACCTAATTATCATAATTGAATATTACCTCATGCTTAAAAAGTTCACTTGCGAAAATAGTAATTTGATTTTACATTATTTTCCCTAAACAGAATTTACTGGGGGCTGGAGAAATGGCTCAGTCATTAAGAACACTTATTGCTCCCTCGGAGGACCAAGGTTGAGTTCCTAACACTCATGACAGGTGACTCACATCCATTTTTAAATCTATTTCCAGATATCTGAAACTTCCTTCTGGCTGCTACAGCACCCAATAACATGTGTTGAACACATACTCATGCAGATACATGTACATATATATAAATTAAAAACAAGCAATGACCAGATATCCCAGAATGAAGGCTATCCTAGACTATTGACAGGTAAGTAGAAACATGTCAAGATGAAAAACCTAATAGTTACTAAAGCATATTATGCAAGCAAATCTACAAACCTTTAATATATGGTTTATATATAAAAGGTATATATGTATATACATACACATACACACATATATGTGTGTATATATATTACATATTTATATAAAGATGTATATATAATCTTCCATATTATTTTTCAGTGGTTACCCTACCACACACCGAAAAATTACATCCATAAAAGAAATGTGAGTGTATTATGTGCAGTCAGTTTGATCTTCCTATTATTCTGTAAACAATACAGTATAACAACAATTTGAGCAACTTTTAAATGGCATTTAATATTTTAGGCAATACATAAAGAACTGGGATATATGCATAGGATTTATTGAATTACTGCATCATTGATCCTAAGAGATTAGACTAGTGATTCTCAACCTTTCTCATCCTGCTACCCTTTAATAAAATTCCTCATGTGGTAATACCCAACCATGAATTCTACATACACAGAGGATCATGTAATTAGTATTGAGTGCTGACTGTATTACATTCCCATATATATTTTTGTGTGCTTATTCCTTACTACATTGTTTACTCATGAAAAATTAATAACCTTATTATTTATTTCTGTTTTTAAATAATTAAATTTGTTGTTGGGTATGACAGTTTATTTTGATAATCCTGGCTCTCTGAGTCTGTGTTAAGTGTGTCCTGAATTTGAGGTCAGCCTAAGAAATAGAAACTTCCGGGCTGGCATGTGCTCTACAGTAGTTACATGTCTCGAAAGACTAACACAATCCAAGAAAAGACAGGAAAATAGACAACCACACCCCCCAATCCCATATCTGTATTTGTCGTCTCTGTTTTGAAATGCATATAGGCAATAGTGTCTTCATACTTTCTACAAAGCAGCAAGAAGCATATCATAGTTTATATTCAGTCCTCTCTCACTGCAAGCCAGACACAGTTGCCTTACAAGATTCATACCCCTTAGGGAAACAGTCTCTTCAGAGTTCCATGGTTCCTCTCCCTGCCATTACCATATGAATGATTAATATTGCACGTTAGCCATTATTTTTTAGAAAGGCAGTTTTTTGCTTGTTTGGTTGCTTGATGTGTTGGTTGATTTTTTTATTACATATTTTCTTTACTTACATTTCAAACGTTTTGCCCTTTCTTGGTTTCCCCTCTGAAAACTCCCTATCCCAGTTCCCCTCCCCCTGCTCACCAACCCACCTACTCCTGCTTCCCTGTCCTGGGATTCCCCTACACTGTGGCATCTAGCCTTTTCAGGACCAAGGGCCTCTTCTCCCACTGATGTTGAACAAGGACATCCTCTGCTACATATGCAGCTGGAGCCATGGGTCCCTCCATGTGTACTCTTTGGTTGGTGGTTTAGTCCCTGGGAGCTCTGGGGGTACTGGTTGGTTCATATTGTTGTTCCTATAGCACTGCAAAACCCTTCAGCTCCTTCAGTCCTTTCTCTACCTCCTTCATTGGGGACCGTGTGCTTAGTCCAATGGTTGGCTGAAAGCATCCACCTCTGTATTTGTCAGGCACTCACAAAGACTCTCAGAGGACAGCTATATCAGGTTCCTGTCAGCAAGCACTTGTTGACATCCACAATAGTGTCTGGGTTTGGTAACTGTATATGGGATGGATCCCCAGGTGGGGCAGTCTCTGGATGGTCTTTCCTTCAGTCTCTGCTTGACATTTTGTCTCTGTATCTCCTCCCATGGATATTTTGTTTTCCCTTCTAAGGAGGTCCAAAGTATCCTGACTTTGGTCTTCCTTCTGCTTGAGCTTCATATGGTCTGTGAATTTTATCTTGGGTATTCTGAGCTTCTGGGTTAATATCTACTTATCAGTGAGTTTATACCATGTGTGTTCTTTTGTGATTGGGTTACCTCATTCAGGATGGTATCCTCCAGATCCATCCATTTGCCTAAGAATTTTATAAATTCATTGTTTTTAATAGCTGAGTAGTACACCATTGTGCAAATGTACCACATTTTATGTATCCATTCCTCTGTTGAGGGACATCTGTATTCTTTCCAGCCTCTGTGTATCATAAAGGCTGCTATGAACATAGTGGAGAATGTGTTATTATTACAGGTTGGAACATCTTCTGAGTATATGTCCAGGAGTGATATAGTTGGGTCCTTCAATAGTACTGTGTCCAATTTTCTGAGGAACTGCCAAACTGATTTCCAGAGTGGTTGTGCCAGCTTGCAATCTTACGAGCAGTGGAGGAGTGTTCCTCTTTCTCCACATCCTCACCAGCATCTACTATCACCTGAATTTTTGATCTTAGCCATTCTGACTGTTGTGAGGTGGAATCTCAGGGTTGTTTGATTTGCATTTCCCTTATGACTAAGGATGTTAAACATTTCTTTAGGTGCTTATCAGCCACTTGGTATTCGTCAGTTGAGAATTCTTTGTTTAGCTCTGTAACCCATTTTTAATAGGGTTATTTGGTTCTCTGGAGTCTAACTTCTTGAGTTCTTTGTATATATTGGATATTAGCCCTCTATAGGATATAGGATTGGTTAAGATCTTTTCCCAATCTGTTGGTTGTCATTTTGTCCTATTGACAGTTTCCTTTGCCTTAGAGAAGCTTTGTAATTTTATGAGGTCTCACTTATCAGTTCTTGATCTCAGAGCATAAGTTATTGGTGTTCTGTTCAGGAAATTTTCCCCTGTGCCCATGAGTTCGAGGATCTTCCCCACTTTCTTTTCTATTAGTTTCAGTGTATCAGGTTTTATATGGACATCCTTGATCCACTTAGATTTGAGCTTTGTACAAGGAGATAAGAATGGATTAATTTGCATTCTTCTGCATGCTAACCTCCAGTTGAACCAGTACCATTTGTTAAAAATGCTGTCCTTTTTTCCACTGGATGACTTTAGCTCTTTTGTCAAAGATCAAGTGGCCATAGGTATGTGGGTTCATTTCTGGGCCTTCAATTCTAATGCATTGATCTACCTGTCTGTCACTGTACCAATACCATGCAATTCTTATCACTATTGTTTTGTAGTATAGCTTGAGGTCCAGGATGCTGACTCTCTCTGAAGTTCTTTTATTGTTGAGAAGAATTTTTGCTATCCTGGTTTTGTTTTTTGTTTGTTTTTGTTTTTGTTTTTTGCTTTTGTTTTTGTTATTCGAGATGGATTTGAGAACTGCTATTTCTAACTCTATGAAGAAATATGGTGAAATTTTGATGGGGACCACATTGAACCTGCATATTTCTTTCAGCAAGATGGCCATTTTTACTATATTAGCCGTAGCAATCCATGAGCATGGGAGATCTTTCCATCTTCTGAGGTCTTCTTCAATTTCTTTCTTCAGAGACTTGATGTTCTTGTCATATAGATCTTTCACTTGTTTGGTTAGATTCACACCAAGATACTTTATATTGTTTGTGACTATTGTGAAGTGTGTCATTTCCGTGATTTCTTTCTCAGCCTGTTTATCCTTTGAGTATAGGAAGGCTACTGATTTGCTTGAGTTAATTTTATATACAACCATATTGCTGAAGTTGTTTATTAGCTATAGCAGTTCTCTGGTGAAATTTTTGGAGTCACTAAAGTATACTGTCATATCATCTCTAAATAGTGATAGTTTGACTCCTTCCTTTCCAAGTTGTATCCATTTGACCTCCTTTTGTTGTCTAATTGCTCTAGCTAAAACTTCAAGTCCTATATTGAATAGATAGGGAGAGAAAGGGAAACCTTGTCTAGTCCTTGATTTTGTTGATTTTGGTTTTTAATTTTGCTTTTGGCCAAAAGGGCTGACTCCTTACACACTGTGGAGCCTGTAGCCTCTCCCATTGCATGCAGTGGTTTGGTGATGACAGGTTTTTGTCTAAGTAATTGCACTTATTTCTTTTAACACATGAATGAGATATTCAAAAGTGCCTCAACATCCTCCACTTTGCTTTCTAATGGGGCATGGTCCACTCCCCAGAGTTGTAGAAAAACATACATATTTGTCATTTTTTATATCCACATACATCCTGTTACTTAATAAAATTAGTTACAATATAATGAATGCTGCTTATGTGCCTGCATTTGTTTGGGTGAGAAGGGGGAGAGGGAGAGGGAGAGGGAGGGGGAGGGGGAGAGGGAGGGGGAGAGGGGGAGGGGGAGGGAGAGGGAGAGGGAGAGGAAGAGAGAGAGAATGAGAGAGATAACATATACTTTTCTATTAGAATACATGATTGATTCTTCCTTCTTTCAATTAATGAACCAATGTCAACTGGCCCAGCTTGTGCAGTGTTGGAAAAAACCTGCTTAAAAAGACATGCATGAACAAATGGATGACCTTGCTACATATGGAAATGTAGACCAGGGATATTAGGAAGAATTAATTCTTGTATGACTTGATAATTTACTTAAAATCTTCAACTACAATATTATGTTACCCATTTAATTTAGCCTTTGAATTAAAATTAGTTAGTGCATCTTATTATTTTGTGATATAACTTGTTAAATACAAATTCAAACGGGAATATATATTTAAATTTATAACAGAATACATTAATTTCTGAATCACTACAGTGTCCATCTCAGTTATTGAATCTGAAATGTAAAGCAGCTTTTCAGACATAATAATTATATGGGTAGAAGTTATTAGAGTAACCAGTTACTTCTGAAAAATTTATCAGATAATTCTATTTTAAAGAAATATCTATATTTTATATAGACATGTATATATGTGTTTATATGAATACATGTCACTAGAAAGAATGTATTAAATCTTTAGAAATATAAGAGATAAATACACATGCATGCATGTGTGTGTGTGTGTGTGTGTGTGTGTGTATGTTTGGTGCATGAGATTTTCTGTATACACAAATTAGTCTTTCTAAAACATGTTGTATTATATTGACTATGTCCAAATACAGGAGAACATGATGAGTTTGCACCAGAAAGAAGTCATATTCATAAGCATTTTTAAGCTGAAATGAGATCACATGTCTGTGAATTATATCTCTGGAATTAAGGAACAGAATATAATTCATTTGTACAGAAGTCTGAGATGAGCTGGGCCCAACAGGAGACACAGCAACTCATCAAGGAACGTTCATAAAGAAAGGCCGTCTTGCAAGAGTCATATATGCCATGAGCTGCTCTTGTGTCTTTGTGAGGAGTTTCCTGCATGAGCTCCTTTCCCCAAGGATGAGGCAAGATAGAAAGCTGTTTTAGCAAGTATTCAGCGGAGCATGTAGTGCTGAGCAACCTAGATTCCTCTAAAAATGTAGATTTTTGAACCAGAAAGCTTGATGCTCCCATTGAATGCAGCATCCACTTATCAAGATGTTAGGCAAGAAGCATGGAAGATAAGGAGGATATAATGGAGACAAGCAGAAATGCACACATGGCAAAGTTTCAATCAGGGGTTATATGAAGTTTGAATGAGAATTAGAAAGCTATAGAATAAATGGTTACATAAAGAGACAGAAATGTATAAAAGGGTACTACATATCTGTCCTTACTAAAATTTCATTAAAGAATACATTTCTTAAGTTAAAAACAGAAGAAAGTATAAAAGCTCTAGTAAGATATATTCATCAATGTATGTAAAAGCAACACATCACTGACTTTGATAACATAGAGATCATATTTCTGACATTTTATAAGTAAACAGACACTATTCCTTCTGTAAGATGGATGATGTGACACAGGGCTTCTCTGTTGTTGAAGTTGCCAAGACCTTTGTAAGCATGGTAAATGTAGAAATTAAAAAAAAAAAAGTTAAATCTGGAAAGTATACTACAATATAAAAATTTAAAACTATATGACAGTGTAGGAGTAAAAAATGTTTATAGCTTCTAAGCCAGCAGAAATTATACTTCAGGGTAGAAAATTGTAAAAAGAAAAAGTACCTTTGGTATGCATAGTAAAGTGAATAGAAATAACATGGATAATCTATTTTTCTGAGGGAAAGAAGAAAATAAAACACAAAACAACTATTATACTGTATCGCCCTCTGCACAAACAAACAAAAATATTCACCTCAATACACAGCGCTGGCAGGTCACTGAAGAGGAACCTCATAGCTCAAAGGATCCTTCAGCAAACAACATGCTATCTATAGAGGGAAAGTGAATAATTTACAATCTAGAAAACAAGTAAAACTTCAGTAGGTTGGTGATTATAAAATCACAACCTAAGCCAGCTGCAGTGACAAATGCCGTTAACTCCAGCACTGGGAAAAGAAAGACAGGTGAATCTATGCAAGTTCAAAGACAGGCTGGTCTAGGTAATAAGTTCTACAGCCTGTGTTACAGAGGGAAACCTAAAAAAATAAACTGAATAGTAACAATTATTAATACTTATAATAAATTAAATAAAATCCTAACCAGTATGGTTCATAGTTACGACCTAAGATCCAAAGTAAAGAAGTAGGAGCCAATTCTCTAAGGTTGCCCTAACATGCAAATAGCCTGAAACAAATAAAGAGGAATAATGAAACTAGTCTGAACAAGATTAAGACTGTGTAATAACAGCATCCTATAGATGTTAAGATCCATGCAAGAACAACATCCTGTCAATGCCGGCCAAGTAATTCCTACAAAAGCAAACAGCAATGAGCCACAAGCAGGGAAAGAGGGAGAAGGATGTAGGATAGATGGGTAGATGAGAGAGAGGGAGAGGGAGAGAGGGGGGGAGGGGGAGGGGGAGAGAGAGAGAGAGAGGGAGGGAGGGAAGGAGGGAGGGAGGGAGGGAGAGAGAGAGAGAGAGAGAGAGAGAGAGAGAGAGAGAGAGAGAGAGAGAGAGAGAGAGAGAGAGAGAGGCTGATTGTGAAATATTTGGTAGGGAAAATATATAAACAAGTGGTATTCTTGTAAATTTACTAAAACACATCAAATGAAAACATTCCTTAAGAAGGCCAAAGCAAGGGTTCTTGACTCTGTCTTAGAAGGAGGCCATAAGAGGCAGGGAGGGGGGAGGAGACTGGGAGGAAGAGGAAATGAGGAGGGTAAGGAGTGAGTTCAGAATCAGGTGTGGGCATGGACAGGAGAGATGCCCAGATGGCCATAATAATGAATGGAAATCTTGAACTGACAGGGGTGGGGAGGCAAGGAGCATCTCCAGGATGTGACAGAGACCTGGAATAAGGGAGGAACCCAAGAATCAATGGAGGTGAACCCCAGCTGTGTGTACTGGCTAGTTATGTGTCAACTTGACACAGAGGAGTTATCACAGAGAAAGGAGCTTCAGTTGAGGAAATGTCTCCATGAGATCCAGCTGTAAGGCGTTTTCTCAATTAGTGATCAAGGGGTGGAGGGGCCCCTTGTGGTTGGTACCATCTCTGGGCTTGTAGTCTTGGGTTCTATAGAGAGAAGGCTGAGCAAGCCAGGGGAAGCAAGCCAGTAAAGAGCATCCCTCCATGGCTTCTGCATCCGCTCCTGCTTCTTGACCTGCTTGAGTTCCAGTCCTAACTTCTTTCAGTGATGAACAGCAATGTGGAAATGTAAGCTGAATAAACCCTTTCCTCCCCAACTGTTTCTTGGTCATGATGTTTGTGCAGGAATAGAAACCCTGACTAAGACACTGTGACTCACAACTTTGGAGATATGGAAGCTAAGACGCCACCTCCTGTAGCCTGACTAGAAGCCCAAATAGAGATACCAACCCACTTACAAAACTTTCAACACAAAATTTATCCTGTCTACAAGAAATGCAGGCACACAGGATGGAGCAGAGATTAGGGAATGACCAACCAATAACCAGCATCACTTCAGACCCAACCCATGTGCAAACACTAATCCCTGACAACATTAATGATACTCTGTTACGCTTCAAGATAGGAGAATATTGTCCTCTGAGAGGCTCCACCCAGCAGCTGACTCAGACAGATACAGACACCCACAGTCAAACAATGGATAGAGCTTGGGGATTATTTTGGAAGAATAAGAGAAAGGATTGCAGCCCCCAAAGAGAATAGGAATTCCACAGGAAGACCAACAGAGTCAACTAGCTTGAACTCTTGGGAGTCTGAACAACCAACCAGAGTACACACAGGCTGGACCTAGGTGTCCCTGCAAATATGTAGCAGAGGTGCAGCTTGGTCATCATGTGGGTCTTGGACAACTGGGACAGGGGCTATCCCAAAAGCTGTTGCCTCTCTGTGGACTATGTTCTTGTACCCAAGCTGCCATGTCTGGTCTTTATGAAAGAGAAAGCACCTAGCCTCGCAATGACTTGAAGTGCCAGGGTCCTCGAGGGAATATGGGGAGTCATGAGAGGGGCATCTGCTCAGAGTAGAAGGGGATGGAGAGATGGAGAAAGATTGTGGGAGGATGTTGTGGATGGCCTTGGTGCTGTTTGTATTTTGATGCTAATCTTGCCCCTGAAGAAGAGCAGATCACATACTCAGGTGATTCCATGTGAACCTGCTCCCCATTTTAACTGGTCACATAAAGGCTAGAGTCTATGATTGGGCAATGGAAGAAAAAGGTTGGGCTGGAAGTTTCAGAGAAGGAATAGAGGAAGAAAGAAGTGAAAAAAAGACAAAGAGAAAGAGAGAGGGGAAGAATGAAGAAGAGGAGATGGAAGATGGAGCAGAACCCCGTGACCTGGAGGAGCAGCAAGTATCAAGGGATCTCATAGCTGAGGAATGGAGTATAGTGGGAGATCTGCCCAATCTAGGTGTGCAGCATATAAATATTATATCTGAGTTGTGTGTTCTTTGCAGGGGCATGTTTGGGTTGGACATTTACCAATACAAATATGGCTGTTATTAAATATTAAACCTGTCTTGTGTTTTCCATTTGTGACAATAACTTAAGTGGGTAAAAGAGAGGGTGAAACAGTGGAACAATCATTGGACAGGTTTGGTCAGATTTGTAAGCCATCCTTGGGAACCAGGCAGGGCCAGACAGCTGGTTTTTAGCATTGGGCAAGACGGAACAGGAAGTTACTGATTCTAGAGCCTAGCCAGAGCCAGTGTGGATTTTAAAAATTACAGGCAACAGGAGAGAGTGACCGGGAGGGGGCACTGTGCAGAATGTAAAGTAAGTATAAAAAAAAATTAAATTTTAAAAGATCCTTAAATACCAAAGTATTTAATATCACTGTAAAAGTAATTTTGGAAATTGATAAATAACAAATTTTGATTTATATATGTATGTATGCATGTGCATATGTACGTGTGAATGTATGTATGCATGTATGAACAATCTCATCACATCATTCTTTAGTCTATTGATTTACACTCAGGCTGAACTCATTACTCAAAATTGTAAATCGGGCTGTAAAGAACATGGTTGTGTAGGTTCCCTGTTATATGCAGTTATAGTTCTTTGAATATATTCTCAGAAAATTTACAATTAGATAAGAAAGTAATTTTGTTTATTTATTTTTGAAGAACTTCCCTACAGATTTCCATAGACAATAGACTAATTTACCTTCCCACTAGCAGTGTATAAGTGTTCCAACTCATTGTCTATTTGAGCTCTATGTATGTATGTCTCTGGTGGATGTGTATGTAAGCATAAGTGTGTGTGTGTGTGTGTGTGTGTGTGTGTGTGCTTACATACTGTGTACATGTTGGACCTCATCTATGTCCTTCTCTTTCACTTCAAACTTTTATTCAAGACAGGGACTTTCATGGATGCTGGAAGTAGGTTCATGGTCAGCAAGTCCCGCACCCAACCTGCCTCTTCCCAGGCCCCTTTGCTGTTGTTGTGGTTTTAAAATAGATTATTTTTCAGACCATTCATGCTGACTGTGGTCCCTCCTCCCTGTTTTTTAAATTTGTGGTCATTATGGCTAGGATGAGATAGAATATTAACATAGTTTTGATTTAGGTTTTGTAGATGCTACATTTGTTTTTATAGAAGATCATTTTTCTGCATCTTCTGAGGAATCTCTATGCATTTCATTCTTAATTTATTTAGTAAACATTTTTCCATTTTTAATTTCTTTTTATATTCTAGGTACTATTTGTCAATTGAATGTTTTCAAAAATCTTCCCTATATCTTAGGTTTCTATTGGTGTATATTTGTGGTACCATCTTTAGTATTTCTGAAATCCCATTTGATTTATCTTCTGAGCAATTTACTTGAATTCTTTTCAGAAAAGTCTTATCCATGACTATCTCTTCAAATATCCACCTTATATATTTTCTATACTATTTTATATTTTATGGTTTTTAAAAGACATATTTATTTATTTTATATATGAGTACACTGTTACTATCTTGAGACACAGGAGAAGAGAACATTGGATTCCCATTAGAGATGCTTGTGAGCTACCATGTGGTTGCTGTGAATTGAATTCAGGACCTCTGGAAAGGCAAGCGGTGCCCTTTACCACTGAGCCATGTCTTTACCCCCACTTTATGTTTTTATATTGACATATTTTGAACAATTTGGTTTTTTTTTATACAACAGGAGAGATGAAATATCTAGAACCATTCTTCTGCTTATGATTATTTATTTTCAAAATCATCATTTTATGAGTCTGTGTATTCTCAGATGTATGTTCTGGTATTATTTTAAAAGTGATGGATCTCTAGCTGTATGGGTTTTTTTGTTTGTTTGTTTATTCCATTTTTCTATGTGCATCCTATTTTGCAAATAGCATATTCACCTCATTACTCTGTATCCATAGTATAATTTTTAATCTGTTACTATGATGTTTTTACAACATTGTACTTTCTCTTATGGGTTGCTCTGCCCATGTTTATTTTTTCCTATGAGTTTTGGGATGCCCTTTGAGTTGTATACATAAAGCTATTGAAATGTTTATGGGATGGTATTGGATTGTGGATTAAGTAATTTATGTCCTCTAAATCAGGAATAACACTAAGGTCTCCACACACTCCAAGATTATTCACTTTAACAACAAAAGTGGAAAGTAGAGCAAGAAGACATAATAAATAAATAACAGGAAACAACGCAGAGTGAAATAAAATTTTCCTATTTGAAGAAAATGGGATTGTTTCAGAAATTCTAAAGATCTACAACTTTTTTAGAATTGATAAGCACTTAGTAGTCTATTATTTTCTGATTCTTAAAGATAAAACTGTAAGGATTGTTTTTCCTCTCACCTTCAGAATAAGAAAAATATCATAGAAAACTGTGAAATTAAAAAAAAATGAGAGAGGAGTTATTTTAATTATTTAAAAGCATTATTGTGCTTTATACTATAAAGTATGTTTTAGTTTATTTTCACTTTAAAACAGATTCTTCTCTCATCAAATATACCCAAACCACTGTTTTTCTTT
Organism: Mus caroli; assembly: GCF_978045245.1. Taxonomy (NCBI): domain Eukaryota; kingdom Metazoa; phylum Chordata; class Mammalia; order Rodentia; family Muridae; genus Mus; species Mus caroli. The sequence goes on from NW_028227271.1 coordinate 75,002,861, forward strand.
TATTCACTTCTCCCTTTTACCCAGCTCCTCCACTGCCCAGATCCAGTTCCCTTCCTTTTCCTTGCAAACAAGAGCAGGCTGCCAAGAAACAACAACCAAATCTGACATAAATAAATAAATAAATAAATAAATAAATAAATAAATAAATAAATAAATAAATAAGACACAGCAAGATCAGGCAAAAGCCCTTATATCAAAGCAGGACAGGGCAACTTCAATAGGTAGGAAAGAGTCCCACGATCAGGTAAAAGACTCAGAGACAAATTGTTCCCACTCTTGTGGGTACCACAAATCCACCAAGCTAACAGCCATAAAAATGTATGCAGAGGACCTGGTGCAGACCCATGCAGGTTCTGAGTTTGCCACTTCAGTTTCTGTGAGCTCCTATGAGCCCTGCTTAGGTGATTCAGTGGACCATGTTCTTGTGATGTCCTCTATTTCCTCTTACTCCCGCAACATTTCTTTCCTTTCTACTTCAGGATTCCATGAGGTCCAAGGAAGGGGTAGAGACCTTATAGAAACCTCCAATGTAGACTGTCTCTGCCTAGTGTCTGGGTTGGGTCTGTGTACCTGTTCCCATCTAAGGCCAGAGGAAGCCTCTTTGATGATGACTGGACAAAGCACTGATCTATGAGTATAGCAGAAAATCACTGGGAATCATTTCATTGATTTTTTTAAAATTTTACTTTATTTTTGCCCAGTTGTGTTTGTTTCTACCTAGGTCTCCAGTTTCTCGTCCTGCATGGGTCACAAGTTAAACCAGTCATAGTTTGGCCACTCCCACTAGTTCGGCTCCACCATTGCTCTAGCACATTCTAGACAGATTATAGGTCAAGGGTTTGGGGGCTCATTTGCTGTCCAAATTTCTCTTTTCATTGCTTGCAGAGTACCTTTCTGCACCAAAGAGACTAGGATGTTGCAGTGAAGGCTCCATGCAGGTACCAGCTCTACCTCTATATATTCAATGAGCTAAGTTGAAGTTGCCCTTCAAAATGGAGACCCACTGTTAGTTTTCAATGAATCTATGTCCTAGTATCAGCCTGATTTATTTAGAGTTCTCCACAGGACCACATCATCTAACAACTCAACCCATAGAAGTCCAGCCTCACCACTGAAAGCTTCGCCTGGCTATATAAGATGGCTAGTTCAGACTCCGTATCCTTGATTACTAGGAGTTCACACTCACAGATTCCAGAAAGTTTCCACTGCACTAGCTGTTCACAGTAACACCCCCATTTCTAGCTGTCTCTCCTTCCATTCCTTTCCCCACCATCTGATCTCTCCTGCTCCAGTACTCGCCAGCACCAACTCTACCTGAAGAATCTTTTCAATTTCCTTTCATCCTGGTAGATCCCTCCTCTTTAACTAACCTCTCAGGGTTTATGTGTTATAGTTTGATTACCATTTACTTAACAGCTAATATCCACTTATAAGTGAATAAGTACCACATTTATAACATCACCATTTTAATTTTTTGATAATAAAATTTTTGATTATTGGGTTATAAATGAAATAATCAACTACTTAATGTATCATCTGGAACAACTTCTCTAAGTCCTACTATGTTTATGAAAAAGTGTTAATTAACATTGACCTTTATGTAAGATCAAATAAAAGTCTGTTATGATATAGTTATACAGCTACTTTATAATCTAGACGCTGCACTTAAACACACAAACCTTTAATACAGTAAAATAAAAACATATTCCATTACTCTATAGCCTCAAAAAGGTATAAATCTCAGCAGGGTAATCTCAATGAACTTCAGATTCCCTACTTTTAAATTGAGATTGACTTATTTTATAGAATTAGAGATATAGAGGAATTTTAACCCAGCAACATGGCTTCTCTAGCAAGGGATCACATCCATAGATATGATCTGGCCAGAATGCAGACACCTCTTGGAATACAGTACTATCTGATTGACATACAAACATGTCCTTAGTACACAACTTTAATCCTTAACAATGAAGGTAAAGTTAGTTTATAGAAGGAAGCAGCCATGTTTGAAAGAAACATCTAATTTAGGGGCAGAAAAGGTGACAATCAAAGAAAGCTTGGACAGAATGGTCAGAGATAGGATACAGCCAACTCATACGAAACCAGCAGAGGAAGAGGGCTACTTAAGAACAGTGGGAGAGATAAAAAACATATGTGGTGGGTGGTGAGCAGTGTGTGCTGTGTGCTGAGTGTTGTGTGATGTATGGTGTGTGCTGTGTGCTGTGTAGTTTGTGATAGGTGGTGTGTGCTGAGTGGTATGTGTGTATGCCAGTTTTAGAGAGACAGCTTACAGATAGAACTAGACACAAGACAGACAGAACTGGCCAAAAAGGGGGAAGGGGCCAGAAGATTTGAACATACTGCCAAAGTCAGTCTGAGGCCAGGAAGACCAATTTGGTCTGAAGCTGAGAAAAGCCAGATTGTATCAGTCAGTTTACAAGACTGCATTTTACAGAGGCTAGAAGCTTCCAGGCCTAGATTTAGGGATAGTTATGGCACAGAAATGCTCTGGGCTCAGCACAAGTAGTCTATTTGCATAGCTGGGTATGGCTCTCATCTCATCACTTCATCTGAGAAAATAAAAATGACATTTACACAGAGACAGAGAACTTGATAGCAAATGTATAAAGTTTTCAGTAAGATGAATTATGAATGAGACATACGGTAAGAAACACTTCTACTCTTTTAATTCTAGGAATTAAAAATAAAAAAAATAAAAAAGCATTCTGTTCTTTCCTTCTGAATGGGTAATGAAGCTTCTTACATTCTTATGTAATAAGAATAAGTGGAGAATGAAATTATTCTGCGGCATTATTCTTATAAATATACCAAGCTTTTTTCTATACAGTGTCTATCTCTTTTATTTCTGTTTCACCCAATTCAAGTTGGATTGCAGATATATAGAAAACATTATGATTCCCAGGTCACAGAGTGACATTGAATTTTAAAACCCCCTTCATTTTCTATGTGGAAACATTTTGCATTTTAACTGACATAAATAGGGCAATTAAAATAAAGTAAAACATATTGTTTGATTCAAATACCAAAACCATTTAGAGTCATAAAGAATGGTCACTTCTAATTTTATATCTACTGTAAAATTGTGTTTTATTCTTAATGATGTCTGTCTTTAAACTCTTCCTAGCAGTCTTGAGGTCCATGTTTGGAAAACACTGTGGCATAAACGATCAAAGACTAGAAGAATGTCTACATAATAGCAACTGCACAAAGAACATTGACTAAGTGAATCTGTTTTTTTCAACTTAATAAATTTCCCCTCTCCTGTAGAGAACACAGTTAATTTATTAACCAGTACTTCCTTGGGTTCCTGATGAAGTTGTATTGCATGCAAAGAATTATAGTGAGAAAATAGGAGCCAGGGACCTGGCAGTTTAATTGAGAGAAAGATAGCTATCCAGCAGCTGGGAATATAGCTCAACCAGTCCACTGCTTTCCTCGGAAGCATGAGTCTTCATTTCTGAACCCATGGAGAAACACTGCATCAAGGTAAACTTGTAACTCTACTTACGGATGTGGGAGCTGAAATAGGATTCTTGGCATTTTCTGTACTTATATGAGAGGCAAATAGTGGGCTTCTGACTCAGCAAAAAATTAAGTGGGAAGTAATTGAAAAAGACACTGATAGCAACTTCTATGCACACAAATGTGTTTGTACCTGTTCAAATACACACACACACACACACACACACACGTGTACCTGCACATGCACACACCCACACACAAACATACACACACAGTACTATGTGCACACATAGGTAGAGACAGACAGAATCACAAAGGGATATAACCATTTAACTACAAAAGAACTCTTTTATAAGTGGTAAGGATTTTAAATGGAAAACAAACCTTAACAGTAGAGTTTGTGAGCCAGGGTTGGGGTTATGTATGTGGTAAGCTAGGAGGGAAGGGGTCTCCACTGAAGGAAACAATGGACTCTAAGAAGACTCAGAAAAATCTAGAACAATGTGAGGAAAATTAAGAAGAATATCATTAGAAATGGGAGGATATTAATAAATTATACTGAGGATATGGGCCCTTTACAGAAATTAAAAAAAAAAACAAAAAACATGAGGCTGAGAAGCAAAGATACAAGGTAGACAGCAGAATGGGTTGTAAGAAGTGTCTGGAAAGGAGTTGCAGAAAATGATAATGAGAGAAATTACAGACGGAACCAGTGACTGGAAATTTATATCGCATGGATGTCTGTATCAGATATGTGTATTTGAAGTAAGAGATTTAATAAGTGTGTTACAGTTTGATTAGCCAGTTGAACAGTCCTTCATTATTAAGAAGTCCTTCATGTGTTTGCTAGCACACACATGCATAAATACAAATATCTAAATACATATTGTATATGTGTTTGTGTACCTGTACACTAATTTAAACTGTGAGAATTTAATTGATTGTATATTTTGCATGGAATTTAACCAAGAGTGAGTCCAAAATGAAGCCCTTGTGGTCCTAAGACATATGCATAAAAGCAGAGAATAACCCTGAACTGAGAAAAGACTAGCTATTGCCCGAAGTTTCTCTAAGAAATTCAGGGAGGAATGGAATCAGTGGATTGATTTTACAAGCATTAAGTCAGGTAATTGATGTTGCTAAGCCGAACACATAATGAAAGTTAATTCAGTAGCCCTCCAGCTTTAATTATTGTTTAAGCCTTAAACTTTAAGGGCACATTTTCGTAATTATGTTTTATTAAAACAAAGCTTTATGCTTTTACCAATAACAAACTAATGTTCTTTAAATAACACTACAATATTTTTGGAAATCCACTTAAGGCCAGATAGTTATCATGTATTTCTCAGTTCCTCCTATCCATCCATATTCAGTCTAAAATATGTGAAGTTATAGTGATAAATTGGCCTTATAGTGTGATATAAAAAATAAAGTTTAATTTACCCTCTTTGAAATTGCACTATCACCAAGCTTCATCATAACTGCTCTCAAAGGATTTCCAAATGATATACTTTAATATTACATATTTTAGAGTAAATTAGATTATGTTTGTTTTAACCTATTGTTATTAAAATATTAAGGTATATTTATAAGTACTGTAAACAAAATAAGATCAAATTTTTATACATCTTTTCCTATTATTATTTATCTCTAAGGAAACATCAATCAAAAACACCATGCAAAAAGTACTCTCTCTGGGGATAACAAAATATGTCAGATCATAAGATGTTTACTGTGTATTTTTGAAAGCTGAAATACAAATGGACATGTGACACACACACCCTGTATTACCATATAATTTATCATGACAAAGTACAAAGGTCTGTAAGTAGAGATGAAGCAACTGAATGGCCTCTAAGAATATTCTTCAGGTTTGTCTTTTCTTCCTTCCTTCCTTCCTTCCTTCCTTCCTTCCTTCCTTCCTTCCTTCCTTCCTTCCTTCCTTCCTTCCTTCCTTCCTTCCTTCCTACCTTTTCTTCCTTCCTTCCTACCTTTTCTTTCTTTCTTTCTTTCTTTCTTTCTTTCTTTCTTTCTTTCTTTCTTTCTTTCTTTCTTTCTTTCCTTCTTTCTTTCTTTCTTTCTTAGAGATAAAATCTTTTATTATCATTGAAGATTATATTTAGTGAAAAAATAACAAGTGTCCAAGGTATTTATAGGATCTAAGTCTCTGCCTTATCTCTTTACTTCTTACCCATCAAGTCTCCCTGTATACTAGTATATATTCTAAGCTCTTAGCAACAATATGTCCTCATTATGCTAGCTTTGTTGAGGATTCTACTCAAAGCATCACAAAACTAAAATCCCTTATCATTAATGCAATTATAATTTTAAGCCTATTTTGATCTTTTTTCTTGTTCCTGCAAGATAAGTTCTGGATACCATAAGAGATACCCCTTGTTATTACAATGTGATACCATCCTAGAACCAAGAGCTCAATAAATATTTGTTGACTAAATGGGGTGGAGTGTTTTTATGTCTTGGGTTGTGTGGCCCATTGCTATCTTAGCCAGCAACAACCAAATAGCCTTTAAATAGGGTAAATTACACTTAAGTGCTCAGTCCTATGTGATGATGTAAAGGTGGTACGCCATTTTCATGTGGAGGTTAGTTTAGATACTATGTGTGACTTCTCTTTTTGAAGAAAAAAATGTGTTTCTCATCATAGGACCTACTTTTGTTGAGCCAGTCTGGAAGGTGACAGGTACTTATAGAGGCTGTAGTTCATGAATAGCAAATAACACCTCAAAATATAAAAGTGTCCACATTGACAAATTTGACAAACTGACAAAAGGAATGCTACATGATTTATGGTTGTATCATCACAATTTGGTGTCAACATGCAATCTCACCTGCATGGGCAGAAAATAATAGGAGAAAAACTATGAAAATCAGAATATATTGAATATATTTACTCAGAATTATTTCTATAATATCGAGTGTATAACTGCTTTACACTTGTATTGTTGTACTGCCCATTGATTAACAGCATTCGCTGAAGCATTAGAATTGTGCTTTTTCTGTACATTTTGACATTGGTTTTCATAGAGGGTATTTAGGACCAGGCTATTTTGTATCTGTTGGACTATCTTTTCCTTAATGTAAATGATAGGACATTATTTCAGATGGGAGTCTCAGGTTTAAACTGACTCATGCCCTGACCCGTGAACTTGTAAAGTATTTTGATAATGTGAAAGATGAATGTGTTTTCCCCATGGTGCCTCCTAATTTACTTACAAGGTTTGAGGATGTAGCTCAGTAGTAGAAGGCTCATATAGCATGCATGAGACCATGGAATTGAAAGAAAAGCAATTGATTTTTTTTTTAAATGTAGCATCAAGTCAGCTGATGGTGCTTTTATTATCAGTAAAGTTCCAAAGAATCTCAGGTATATTCATGAAGATCTCTGAACCCAATAAGCTACAAAGCAAATTAGACCTTCATAAAGAACCTTCAGCAAACTGTCATGAGGTTACAGAAATATAAAGTAGATATTGGCATGTATCTGATTAACAAGAGAATATAAAATCTTGGGATTCCCAGTGACTCTACTCACATTGCATAATCTCTTATTCCCTTGCATCTTTGGCTTGTGTTTGATACTGTTTTTTTGTTTTGTTTTTGTTTTTGTTTTTGTTTTTTTGATCCTGTCTTTTTTCTTCTCACTAGCTTGCTCTGCCAGGATTTTGATAGCTTCCTTCTGTTGGCCATGGGGAGGAAGACTTGAAATAAGATCACATTGCAATTCACTGAGCCAGTGTATAATAAATTTCAGAAGTCTTGTTCTATTCTAATAGAATAGCATTAAATGAATGTAAACGTGAGACTAGAAAATACTGACAAAATCATTGAGTGGGAAGATGGCTCAGTAGTACAGAATCCACGTCACAAGCATGAAGACCTAAAACTTCCTAACACCTATTTAAAAATCTAAGGATGGAGGTGCCCCTGTAACTCTAGCCCTATGGTTTCAAAGAGTGGGAAATCCCTGAGATGCACTGGCCAACCATCCTAGTGGAACTGAAGAACTTTGGGTTCAATGAGAGTACCTATCTAAAACCAAAATAAGCAAAGGCAGGCAGTGATAAAGGAAAAGATACCAAAGGTTAATTCTAGGCTCACACAAATGTGCCCACCTATGCAAAACCATCACACATAGTTACAGACATCCACAATAACAAGTATAACACAGAGACACACATCTGTGCACACACACAAGTGCACATACATTCACACACACCTGCACATACACAATTCACACACATAAACACACTCACCCATGCACACACAGAAAACCACAAACACACATACACATACATACAAATAACTATGTACATCATGTGAAAAGTGTAGCTCTGATAATTAAAAATTAATCCTTAAAGTATACATAATCTTTCTGAGCTTCAACTATTGTAGTAAACACAGTAACATATTCATTACGTGACTTATTTAGTTTCATTAATTTTTTTCTCCTAAACTTTTAAGTTCTTCATTTTTCTCTCCTTTTCCTCCTCTCCCTCCCTCCCTTCCTCCTTCCTTTTATCTCTTAGTTTTTCTCTTTCTTTGTTTTTCTGTCTCTGTCTTTCTTATTTCCCCTAGTCAGTCTTTTCATGAAGAATTTTCACAGAGTCCTGTTTATGCCAGATTCTTATATAGGTGCAGAATTCACTGATAATATTAATAATTGCATAACATTGTAAAGAATAACCCCTGCCTTGTGGAAATCATTTATGTTCTGATTGGCATGGCAGAAAAATTACAACGCAGACACTTAAATGAAATGATGTGACCGAGGTATGTAATGATGAAAGAGAAAAAATGAGTATTAGAGGTAGGTCTGTGGACCAGGTTGCAATGATCTGTCTTTCTGGTCATCAAAATAAACTTCCCTTTGGCAAACAAGATTAGAGAATACAAAAATGAAATCCACCAGCCATGCAAACAATTGGAGGAAACAATAATTAAGCATATCTTAGTAACCCCTTGCCTTCTGTGAAAAAGTACTTATATATTTAAGGTCCCGTGAGCAGGTTATCTTTCATTTTAGCCATGATTTATACAAATTTCACTGATATGCATCTACCTGTGACACATTCAGTGTATACAGCATTGTGGTCAAATCAAGCCTCCCCCTTTAAATGCAAGTCAGCATAATAGTGACACAAACACCAGCTTTGAATAAGATAATTCACCTCCATTGAACTGTAGTTTTTGGCATAGATCAACAAAATTATCACTTTCGTCTAGGACCATGACAACTAAATAGATATGGTCAAGCAGCCACAATTCCTGATTTGCAGTTAATGTGATACCACAGTACAGTGGCAAAGTTGAGCATGATCATTTCAGCACACCTAATTCTCAAACACACAGAGTCTAAGTTAGAATAGATGGCATTTCACCCTTGTTTCCTACATAATAATTACTTATCACAAATTGAGAGTTACCAGTTCATCTGTCACTTCCCTACGCAGCTCTTCTAGGTATCCCCAGGGTATTGCGTGCTGTTGCTATGATAGAATCAACTAAGTCATTTATTGGTTGAATTCCTTTTACAATATTCATCAGTCATGGCAATGCTGACTTTCTAGGTGGGGCATTTTCATACTAAAATTTCCAATGAGGAGTGTAATTTTATGAAAACCACTCGTATCAAGAGTTTACTTACATGTCATTGATGAAATTTTTCCTTGGCCTTGTTTAAGCCCGTTGTGCTCTGCACATCCATGGCCCACAGCATAAGTAAGATGAGTAGATTGAGGTTGTTTCGCATGAATCAAAACTTTGCGAATGCAATTATATTATACTCTTAATACTTTCTCAGTCAAGATCATGCCCATTAGATGTGTAGCATCTGATGTGGAGTTTCTGAGGGACAGTGAGCTCCTCTAGCAAGCCCTGAGGCTTGGGAGGTGACAACACACCCACAAAGTATGCATCATCTTCATTTGTGACATGGTGTGCAGTTATACCAAATGCAGAATTCATAGCAAGATCCTCTAATCCCTGTGCTTCTTTTAGTCAATTGGAATTAATTATAGGCAATGCTCGTGATGATAATTAGCCAACTTGCAGCTATCAAGAACCCTACACACCCTAGGGAGAGAGAATAATCCATCCATCATCTTAGTCATGATTTTTACATTATATTTTCTTTCATATCTTCATCTGTACATTGTAACAATAAAAGCCTTTCTTACACATCTGCACTCTGTGATACTCTTTGGTGACGTTCCTTGCAACCTTAGTAAGATTTTCTAAGCTTAATTTTTCCTTTCATTCTTTCTATAAGAATCATTACTCTTGCCTGGATGTGCAAAAAATAATTCAGTGCTTTCAGTTTGAAAAAAATGTGCTAAGATCTACATTAAACATGAATCAGAAAGTTCACTTCATACAAGATAAATTAAAAAGAATAATACTCACATTATATATATATGTATATATATATACACACACACATATATATTTCTACTCCAATTTCTTTAAGATTTTCTTGCGCGCGTCCGACTCGACCAGCAAGAACAACGCTGCAACAGGATCCTTTTGCACACGTTTATTGGGAGAGCTTGATTGTAGAGGCAAAGAGACCCCGAGCCCAGAACTGGTGCTGCTTATATAGGCCTAGGAGAGGCGTGTCTCACACCCGGATTGGTTATGCACTATACCTCATTTGCATGTTCCTCATCTGATTGGCTACTTTCTCTCAGTATCTCACAGTACCTCATTAACATACCTCATTTGCATGTCTTATATCTGATTGGTTATTCTCTCAGTACCTCATTATCATACCTCATTTGCATGTCTCACATCTGATTGGTTATTCTCTCAGTACTTTGCAGAGCCTCATTATCATGCCCAGGCCAGGCAGTGTTTTGGCAAAAAACTTTACTGCATAAGTAAGCATTGGTCGTTTGCCCAAACTTATGCATGGTGGCCACCAGAAGCCTGCGCCACTCTGCAACGGCACATGTGGCTTCCCACAAGATTTATTTATTTATTTTATGTATATGAGTACACCATAACTATCTTTAGACATTTACCACAAGAATGTATTGAATCCCATTACAGATGGTTGGGAGATACCAGTTGGTAGCTGGAAATTGAAATCAGGACCTCTGGAAGAGCCATCAGTGTGCTCTTACCTGCTGAGATAGCTCTCCAATCTCTCAAATTTGTTTAAAACAATAATTTTTTTCCACTTATTTAGGAAATAACTCTTAGAATGCTAAAGCATTACCAAAAATCCAGTTTAGCAAAAAATCCAGTTTCAAGTTGACCTTTGAGTCTTTGTTCTTTATTTTTGTACCTGCAATGCTGTATACGTGGCACATTTGTGGAGGAGTTTGTCTGAGATACTTTTCCAGAGTTGGTTCTTAATTTTTACCATGTGCATCCCAGCTATTTAATCAGGTTGTGAGTTTTGGTAGCAGTTTCTTTTACCCCCTGTGCCTTCTGATCAGCTCAATATAAGCCTGTTGTTTGTACTGGTTGTTTAATTACTGACACATTTGCTGTGGTTTGGATCTGAGATATATCCCACAGATATATGTGTTAAAAGATTAGCCTGGAGAATAACATATTTGAGAAGTGGTAACAACTTTAAAGATGAGGCTAAGCATTTTTTTCTAATCACTGGAGGCATATCCTCAGAATTATTATGGGACATTCATTCTTCTTCCCCTCACCTTATGAGTGTCTGGCTCTTGAGTGGTTCCTCTGTGTACTCACCACAGTACATTCCACCATGAACTCTGAGTAAATGGGGCAACTAGCCATGGTCTAATATCTCTGAGTCAGTCGGGCAAAATAAAACATTTTTAATAAGTACATTATCTCAAATAATTACGATAGTTATTGAAAACTAACTAAAACAGTGCCTCACAAATGATCATTTTACATATACCATTATTTCTAGAGTGATCAACTACTCACATCTATAGTCCTTATCTTATTCCAGGGAAACCTACAGCTACTAGCTAATACTCATTTTTGTAACTTACTATTTTAGGTCTTTCTATCTTTTATACATGTCTTAACATGAATATGAAATTACAACTCTAACGAAGCATTTACATTCAATTTGTCTAATTTTCCTACTACCTATTTTCAAGGAGTAGCTCAGCTTTAAGATGATCAGCTCTATGGTGTTTATATCAAATTTCCTAATCTAGAGTCCAAGTGCTTCATGATCTGACTCCTGTATAAAAGTACCAGCTTACCTTGAATTGTTTCTTACTGGTTCTATGCTAGGACCTTGTGTACAGCCTACTTAGCTGAATGATTTTTGGTGAAAGCTTTGCAAGAATTTTCATAACTTGGTACCCTTGATAATCTCAACGTGTTTGTTGTGTATAAAATCATTATTGTCAATATTGGTCTTCTGGTTTTTCAGATGTGATAGCTAATACCAGAGCACATAAGAAGTTTCTCAAAATTACCAAGTTTAAATCTATCAGGTGGCAGATCAAGCACACTGGCTTATAGAACTATCACACCCTAAGAAGCAAAAGAGTTCTTGAAAATACTGTGTCAAGAAACTTTTCTATTCATTGGGGAGATAATGTTTCTCCATGAATTGTTCTCTCTTACTGAATAAAAAAAATAGAAAATTGGTTTTCTTGGTTTAATTCCAAATTTAGCCTCTGTGCTTGCATATTAACTGTAAAATTCCATTTAATTCCTTTAAGTGCTTTTGAAGCTAAAATTATGTAGCTCACTCATAGTCTGACTTCATCAGGGAAAAAAGGTTTACTTAAATGCTGGTATGCTTGGTGAAAATATATTACACTGGATGTGTTTTGTTTATATTGAGAGAAATAATTACACATACACACACACACACACATGGAGAGAGAGAGAGAGAGAGAGAGAGAGAGAGAGAGAGAGAGAGAGAGAGAGAGAGAGGAGAGAGAGAGAGAGAGAGAGAGAGAGAGAGAGAGAGAGAGAGAGAGAGAGTCATAGTAATACCCCCAATTCACTGATTATCACAACTTTTAAACAGGACAGGTAGAATCATACAGCATAGAACTTCCATGTCTGGCTGCTATAATTCAATCCGTCCAGCACATAAGAAAGTTCTGAGTGGCCAGTTGGGTGATATGTCAGGAATCTTCCTGATTCAACACAGAAAGTTTACCATAGTTTAAGGGGTATGCAGGTTTTTAATTACACAGTTTGCATGCGCATCAATATCTGACACTTGGCCAAGGACCACAATCTGCACCTGTGATGCTGATCTTTTGTGGACAGCATGAATTTACACAGCTACACATTCCTTATAAGTCAGGCTGAGTCGCAGATTCACAATAACAATGCTAAGTAGATGAATTAAAGGAATGCACTATAAAAGAACTACCAGTACCATGACTCTTGAGATTCAGGTTCACGATTAAGTAAAATAAATCATTTGAATTGAATAAGACACTGAAATGGTCAGGAATTCATTCCCTTAACAAGATACTCATTATGTGACCAATGGGTATGGACTATATACAGCAGAAATGTGTGAAGAAAGGAGAGTATAAGTTAAAACCTTCACATATTTTTTATCTTGAACTTTCCCTTTAGTATTTTTCGATTTCAGTTGACTGTACTCAGTGAAAACAAGCGGAATGAAATGACTAGTAAGAGAAAAGCTGTTATTGTTACATTTTAACCAAATTAAATGTGGCAATTATATATTGCAAAACCAAACTTACAAAACAAGGACCTATTTCTCATACATATTCATTTATATACACCCAAGCACATGTTAAAACATTTATATCCAATGGAAATATACATTAAGTTTACTTGTAATCAGTGAGACATCTATGTTTTGAATCATACATTTGACCATTTTAACAGTTTTAATAGAGCAACATTATTGCTTGAGGCCAGCTCCAGCAACATGTTCAGAAATCCAAGGGAGGGATGTGGGTTGGCAGCAAAGTAAAGGAGGCACATATTTACACACACTTGGTGGATAAAGCAAGGCTCCAAGAACTTTAATTTCATCTTATCCCTTTGATATCACTTAAACAAAAATTCTCTATGTAAGACGAAAAGACTACCTCATGGTCACAAGTTACATATTCACCAGAAACAATCGCAAAACATATTAAAATCTTTAGTCAAAAGGAAATTACAACATGATTATTGATTATAGATTCTTGTCTTGAAAACCTAACTGGGCATTTCCTACTCTCTTTCTTTCTGCAAATTCACTCTAACCCAATTCAATAATTCTTCTGTCATTATTAAATTAACTAAGTGTAGGGAAGCCAAGTATATTATAGCTTGTGCTAGTTGACAACAGTTTGTATTTAAAAAGAAATAAATCATCTATCTTACATCTTATTTTTGAAACTTTTTAGCCAAATTGGCTATTCATCTATTTTCTATATTTATACTCATAATCAGATTATTTATTCTTTGCCCATACATTGCCTTTTCATGATGCATACCAAAACTGTGACAACATTGTTAGATCACAAGATCAAGGAACACAGACTCAGCCTAGAATCAATGTTTTCTTTGATCACTAACCTGTATCAAACCTATTTTTCTCTCCACAAGAACAACTATGTGCTTGTAACACATGAGAGTTCTCTGTGCTTCTTTTCTAGCCAATCTATCCCACACTATTATACACAGAAGTGCTCATTTTTTCTCTTGGATCTATATTTGTTATAATTTCCTGGTAAAACAACCTAAACTATCTCCTTAGTCTTCATTATCAACTATCCTAACATCCTAAAATAATTTAAATCAAATCAAGAATTTTATAAAATTATTAGTTCATCTAAACAATATTATTCTATGAATGTTCATCTTCATATTGTTCTGCAGGAAATGTGCCCAAGATTGTTTCTTGGGCTTTTTCTTAAAAAGCCATCACACCAGACTATATGTGGTAAGGGTTTCCCCACATCCATTGACACCATGCTAGATACAGAATGAATAGAGCGATTATGAAAATGAGAAGGCACAGCAGTAGCAAGAAGCAGTCTAGAGACAAACCCCCCTTGGGGCAAAGACATATCCATCGCAGCCCTACAAACCCACTCCAGGAAGCTCACTTGCCCACCACAGCTCCTTCTGCATGGCGTCTGCAACACTGTTATATATTTTCAGGTGAGATATGAATGCTTCTCTCAAAATTTAGAATTCTAATCAAGTCTCCTTCATGCAGGCATCAATTTACCTAATGTCAATTACTAAGATGCAATTATTTTGATTGCCTTAGCTGAATAGGCTTTTTCCAGTGTTACTTGTGCCTAATTATATTTTTTAAAAAAATGAATAAGCCACTGAACCAATTTCATTATGAGAAAAATCTGTCAAGAAATGAAATTCTACTTACTAGAGAGAATAGAATTTCATTCATGACCCACACTTGATGATTCTCTTTTTTTTTTTTTTAATGGTTTTGGGTTGACTCCAGGACCTAAGGCCTTGTCCTTGTTAGATTAGGTTTTGTAACAGAAACACGTCCCAGCCTCATAATTCCTCTCACAATATTAAGATCTCAGAAACAGTTATCTTATTTGTCTTTATTTTCTCAGAAGCACGCATTTTTCATTCCATGGAACAACTGTAATTACTTATTAATGACCTTTTGATTAGTGTAGGTGAGCAGATCATACTTTTATTAAAATGTTGTGAGAAGAGCTTAAGGGATTGAGAAATTAAAAAAGATTCATTATCACCTTGCACAATCAATCTAACAATTTAAGTTTCATATCTTCCCTGTGTGGGTAATGAGACAATATTGACTACAATTCAATTTATAAATATTGCTATCATCTTACTTGAGATGATATATAAAGTCTTGGACTTTAACAGTAAAAACTATAATGGGAAAAATACATCTAACCAACAACTAGAGACTAGGAAAAGGATATTAAGGTTTTTTTTTTTTTTTTTTTTTTTTTACAGAAAGCATGAGAAACTGTTAATTTTATATTGGCAACAAAGTTAGAGACATTTTATATTTGTTTCTGGTTTCCTTCACACCTGGGATTTTCATTTGATTTGTGTGAAATAAAGTTAAATATTACTCTAATTTTATTGGCAGCCTCCATTGTAGCACTTTTCAATCAATCCAAAATCAATTTAAGCTAACTTTTAAATAATGACTGATGTTAAAAGTAACATTGATACCTTGTGATGTAGCACACTGTTTGAACACTCTCCAAGCAGGCCTAAGGTCCTACATTCATCTCTACCCTCTCCAAATTTAATAACGTCAAGTATTATGATCTTAAATATTTTAAAAGTGGCTATAATTTATCTAAGTTATCTTAGGTCTTTTGCTTAGAAAAAGCCTTTCTTTTTAAAATATATCTAACTCTTTTTGTGAGACACGATTTTATTAGCCCTGGCTGGCCTGGAACATCCTTTGTAGATAAGTCTACAATCAAATTCATACATATCTGCCTCCTTCTGTCACCCAAATCACTATGTTTGTATTCTTTTATGCATTTTATTTAATAACCAATCGATAAAATTTTATTATTTTCTCTTTATATTACATTTTCATTATTTAAAATAATTTTTAAATTTCAATGTACTTTATAATATTCTTTCCCTCCTCTAGTTTTTTCATATCCTCTCCCTACTCTTTCAACTTTTAAGTTATTACTCAAAACATAATCAAAATTCCAATACAATAACATAACCTCCAAAACCAAAATAAATAAATAAATAAATAAATAAATAAATAAATAAAATTCATACTCTGCTCCAATCCCATCAAATTATAATCAAATGAAACTGCACACACACACACAAAGAACTACGGGGTCTGTTTCATGTTGGTCAGTTACTACTGAACATGAGGCCTGTTCTTCAGTGCTTGATATCCCAGAGTCACTCTATGAGAAAATGGATACCTTTTGTCTCCTGTCAGGTAAAACCGACAAGATAACACTGGTGTAAAACCAGAGATCAGAATGAGGTGATTAAATGGCTCCTTATGCTGCTCTGCTGAATTCATAGATCAGTGCCTTGTTAAGCTATCTTCCAGGAAGCTGCCTCCTGTAGCAGATGGGAACAAATGCAAAGACGCAGTCACACATTGCTCAGAGAGTGAGAGACCTCCAACAGTCAGTTCCAAGGGCTATCATCATCATCATCACCACCACCACCACCACCATCATCATCATCATCATCATCACTCTTTCTCCCTTCAGAGCACAGGAAACACAGAGGAAGATGAGGCAGAAGGACTGAAAAAGCCAAATGGAAAGGAGACCACCAAAAGAGCAAGGCTCTCTAAATCAACACAAGTAAAGCTCATATAAACTTGCAGAGTCTGGAGCATCATATACAGGGCATGCAAGATACTGTTCTTATGTGTGTGTGTGTGTGTGTGTGTGTGTGTGTGTGTGTGTATCACTTCCAGTTTAGTGTTTTATGAGAATCTTGAGTGAGCAAAAGTGTGGTTCTCTGATTATTGAGTCTTTTCTTGGGCTCTTCTTCTGTTGTTTTGTTTTATCCAACTTTGAAGTGGTAGTTTTACTTTATATTATTATATTTTATTTTTCTATATTAATAAAATTAGTGAATTAATGAAATTCAAGCCATTGTTAACAACTGAACTGTCAATATCTTATATCTCAGAATGAGCATATTATATAACAATCTTTAAAATATAAATTTTTAGGTTTTCTTTTATGTCCTTTATTGAAATTATTTTTGAGAGATTTCTTTCTCATTATATATCTTGATTATATTTTCCCTCCCTCTTTGTCACTCAGTTCCATCCCATCTCTACTCCCCTCCCCTCAAGATCCACTTCTTTTCTGTTCCTCATTAGAAAAGGATAGGCTTCTATGCTACAAAAACCAAACATGACCAAATAAAATATAATATGATAAAGCAAAAATCATATCAAAGTTAAACATAGCAACCTAACAGGATCCAAAAGTCTCAAGAACTGGCAAAAGTGTCAAAGACCCACTTATTACTATAGTCAGAAATTCCATAAAAATCCTAAGCTAATATCTTTATTTTACATAGAGAAGACATGGTGTAGACCTGTGTAGGCTCTGTGCTTGCTGTTTCAGTCTCTGTGAGCTCATATGTGTCTTGCTTAATTGATTAGAGGGCCTTGTTCTCCTGATGTCTTCCATCCCCTCTGAATCTTACAATATTTCCTCCTCCGTTTGCATAGGGCCCCCTATGCTCTGTGGGGTGGATGTGATGAAAACTTTCAAAGTAGACTCTTTTCACATGCCTGGCTTTGGGTTTCTAGATCTGTTCCCAACTACATCTGGAAGAAGCCTCTCTGATGATGTCTGCTCTCTGATGACTGGATGAGTTACTCATCTTCAAGTAGAGAGAAATATCATTAGGAATCTTTTTATTGATATTTAGGTTTTAGCCTAGGTCTCTGGACAATCTATTCTCTTGTTTTGGGCTACCCAAGCAGTTTCAGGTGTGGGTTCTTTGTCCTTGTGTGAATCAAATCAGACATTTGTTGGCTATTCCCACAAGTTCTATGCAGCTATTGCCTTAGCTTAGCTTAGTTAGGGATGATTGTAGGTCAAAGGTTTGTGACTGAGTTGGTTCCCATGTTTCTCTTTAGGTAACCTGCAGAATACCTTCTCTTTCAAAGAGACTAGACCATAGAGTGGAGTCTCCATCTAGGAACAAGCTCAAATTCTCAATGTTTAATGAGTTGCATGAATGTTCTCCTTAACAATGGTGTCCTATTGTCAGTTTGCATAGAGCAAACGTTGGTCTTCACAACAGCCTGAGTTGCTGGGGATTTCCATTGGATGCTCATGGCCAAGAACACAATTAAATGAAATCTAGTCCCACCACTGGAAGCTTTGCCTGGCTACAATAAATGCCCAATTGAGATTCAGTTTCTCCCCCCTTACTAGGAGTCCTCATTAGGACCACCTTCCTAGATTCCAGTTACTTTCCAGTTATCATCTCATGAATATATTATCCTTTAATTATTTGCAGAAAGAATACGTCAAAATGATGAAAAGTTTTTGAAAGCCAACATTTTTACATATTATTCACATAATCATTATTTACAATGTTATATGTTAAACATGTAAAAATAAATGTACTGAGATTTCTATTTCTTTCTTCAAGTTTATCTCACTAGAAATCCTCAGGTGTCCTTTGTGTGGTTTGTATCCAGGTGTTCTGGCTATGAGTAATTCAGAAGCTTAAAGAAATGCCACATATGTGTCAGGCGAAACTATGCATGTCCCTGTCATCCTTTCCACTTAATGTGACTTCATTGCTTTTAATATCAAGTAATGTTCAGAGAGATGGGGTGGCAGGGATGGCTAAGAAACTGAATGAGCCTCCTAATAGATTTTGAATGAGAGAAAATACTTTGGCACTACACTGCTTGCCTGAAAGAAAAACAACGTGAAACCTAAGTCTTCATCAAAATAGCTGGGAGTGAGTAGAGAAAGCAAAGAAAATTTTTTGAAAATGAAGACAATTAGCATATACAAAAATTGGATGCTTTGTGGGGCTATTTGATTGGTGAAATATTTTCTTTTATGACACTGAAATTCAAAACAGACATCTATTTGGTCCACAGTGTTTAGTGACATTAAGCACTGGGTACAATTTGAAAGCATTGGACTACGTAAGTTCTCTTAGAAATGGGGAATAAGTAACCCCAAGGAGAATTCCAAAAATAAAAGTTCTCCGTGATTAAAAGAGAAGACAATGTAAAATGAATTAGGCAGCTACTCTGGAGGGAATAACAAGAAAGTCTTCCAGTCTAGTACCATTTTAGTAAAGCACTGATGACAAGAGACAGATGATATTGCCATATCAAGTGACACATAATTCAAAGGTCAGTAAAGTAGTACTTTTTAAAAATTATGAAAGAGAGGCCCATTGGCCTTGCAAACTTTATATGCCCCAGTACAGGTGAAAGCCAGGGCCAAAAAGTGGGAGTGGATGGGTAGGGGAGTGGGGGGAGGGTATGGGGGACTTTTGGGATAGCATTGGAAATGTATATGAGGAAAATACCTAATAAAAAAAAAGGAAAAAAATTATGGGACTTTTAAAACTTATTTGTATTATGTTGATGTTAGCGTGAGGTCTCAGTGACAAGAAAAGGTTAGGGCTTAGCAGTCATATTTTTGTATGTGAGAAAATATAATAGGTATAAAAGATAAAAGTTTTGTTTGAGTCCAAGACTAAGTGAATATGAAATAACGAAAAACTACACATGCATTGTCCTAGTTTGGTTTCTTATTTCTGTGATGAAATGTCATGACCAAAGCAACATAGAATGAAATAACTTACTTCACTAATAGGTTAAAATCCATAAGAGGGAAACCAGGAATTCAAGGCAAGGACAAGGATGTAGGAACTATTTTAGTTAGGGATTTACTGCTGTGAACAGACACCATGACCAAGGCAACTCTTATAAGGTCAACAGGCAGCTAGGATGAGGGTCTTAAAGCCCACACACCACAGTGACACATCTCCAACAGGGCCACACCTTTTAATAGTGCCATCCCCTGAACTAAGCATATATAAACCGTGACTTTCCCTCCCTGGCCCCCATAAGTTTGTCCAAAATATATGTCTAAGGCAGTCATACCTAAACAAAGCATGATGCAAAATTCATTTAGTCCAACTTCAAAAATCCCCATAGTCTACAGCAGTCTCAACAATGTTAAAAGTCCAAAAACCAAAGTCTCTTCTGACATCCATCCAATCACTTAATTGTAATCTCCAAAGCAAGACAGGAAACCAGCTGAGCAAGCTCCAAACTCTGTGTCTCCATGTCCGATGTGAAAGCACTCTTTAGTTCTTCAACTCTTTTTTCATTTTGTTGATAACAACAAAGTTCTTTCTCTGGGGCTGGTTCCACTCCCTGTTATAAGCTTTCCTCAGCAGATATCTCATAGCTCTGATATCTTGAACATCTTGGGGCCTCCAAGTCAACTTCAAGGTTACAGCTTCTTGTTCTAATATCTGGGATTCATACATGATCTTTTTGGCCTGGTGTCATTTTTCCAGCTCTGCCCTCTATAGCATGCTAAGGCTCAGGTTGATCCACTCCATTGCTGCTGCTGTTCTTGGTGATCATCCCATAGTACTGGCATCTCTAATACACTTAGGTTTTTTCACTAACTGGGCTTCACCAATAGCCTCTCAGAGGCTCTCTTCATGGTGCCAAGCCTCAAATCCTTTGCATGACCCCTTTAGTCCTGGGACATCAACTACAACTGAGGCTGCACATTCACCAATGCCCTTCCATGGCCTCTTACAGTGCCAAGCTTAAGTTGTTCTTTGTGACTCCTATATGCCCTAAAACCCAGTAAAACCTGTGTGACTCTTACACATTACCAAGTACAGCTGCAGCACAAGGTACAACCTTGGCTATCTTTGGAACACAGCTTCATTGTGCTTTCAAAAACCATTTCCCAGAAGATTTCACCTCAGTGATGCTGGTCTCTTCTTAATCACTGATAATTTCTTAGCTCCAGCTAACTAGCATCAATTGACCCAGCAGTCCTTTCTATTCTTGACCCTAAAGTCAGATAGTCAAATGGCCTAAACTGCTGAGTTCTGCTGCTATCTGGGGCTGGAACATGACCCCCCTTTTTCTATTACTCTATCAATGCTGGGATTAAAGGTGTGTACCACCATGCCTGGATATAAATTTAGCTGGATAGGATCTTGTCTCAAAGTCCTGCTCCCTTCATCTGCTATTTCCTACATCGTAGGATTCAACTCCATTCTACCTCCTGATGCCCTTCTAATATTTAAACCATGTATTTTATATTTTTCCTTTCTAAGCTCTCTATGTTTGTTTAAAATGCCCTTCATGAGATTTTACCAGAGAACAAATCTATGGTGGATATTTCTAAGAGTTCCTTTGTCAATGCAATTTATAAATCTCTTTATCTTAGCGTTAGTAAACGCTTCAAACAGAGGCAAAAATCAGTCACATTCTTCACCAAAATATCACAAAGCAGTCTCTTGGCCACAAAATTCTTCTCTTCTGAAACCTATAGAGCCAGGCTCCCACAATTCAAATCACCCTAATCTACAAAGTCTTTTATGGTCCACTAACTCCACCTAAGGCATTCCACTGCTTTTCAAATCCAAAGTCACGAAATCCATATTCTACCAAACAATAACATACCCAGGCCTATCACAGCAGCTCCCCAGTTCCCAGTAACAACTTCTGTCTTAGTAAGTTTTATTGCTGTGAACAGACACCATGACCAAGGCAACGCTTATAAGGACAATATGTAATTGGGCCTGAAGTACAGGTTCAGAAGTTCAGTCTAGTACCATCATGGCGGAAGCATGGCAGTAACCAGATCAGCATGGTGCAGGCAGAGCTAAGAGGTCTACATCTTTATCTGCAGGCCTCTAAGAGAAGACTGACTTCCACGGAGCTAGGATGAGGGTATTAAGGCCCATACCCAGTGACATACCTACTCCATCAGGGCCACAACTTGTTATAGTACCACTCCCTGGGCAGAACATATACAAACCATAACAGGAATTGAAGCAGATACAAAGAGAGAACACACCACTGATACATTCACAGATTACTATGATTCAAAAACTGAAGTTACAGCACATGCTGGCAAGGATGTGGAGAGAGGGACACTTTTCCATTGCTGGTGGGACTGCAAACTGGTACAATCACTTTGGAAATCAATCTGAAAGTTCCTCAAAAATTTGGAAATAGTCCTACCTCAAGACCCTACTATACCATCCTGGGCATATACACAAAAGATTCCCCACATACTTCAAGGTTGAATGTTCCACTATGTTCATAGCAGCCTTATTTCTAATAGCCAGAAGCTGGAAACAACCCAGATATCCCCCAATGGAAGAATGGAAACAGAAAATGTGGTTCAATAGATACAATGGAATACTTTTCAGCTACTAAAAATGAGGACATCATGAATTTTGCAGGCAAATGGATGGAACTAGAAAATATCATCCTGAGTGACATAATCAAGATCCTAAAGGACATGCATTGATAAGTGGATATTAACAAAAATTACAGAATACCTGTGATACTACAACTCACAGACTTTATGAAGTTTAAAAGAAGGAAAGCCCAACACAACACGAGGATGTTTGAATCACACTTAGAAAGAGGTGCAAAATTATCATGGGAGGCAGAGGGAGGGAGTGGCCTGGATGAGAGAGGGGAAGGGAAGGAGAAAGGGGGCAGGCAGAATCAGGTATGTGTGGAGACAAGGAAGAAGCTCAGAGGGCCAGGAGAATAAATGGAAATATGCAGCTGTGGGAGATAGGGGCAGAGGGAACCTCTAGAAGGTCCCAGAGACCTGGGATGTGAAAGGCTCCCAGGATTCACTGGGGATAACCTTAGCCAAAATGTTCAACAGTGGGGAGATGGAACCTGAAGGGACCACCTCCAATAGATAGACATACCCTCCAGTGGAGAGACTGGGCCACCTATCCATATTCAAATACTTTGGCCCAGAATTATTCCTGTCTAAAGGAAATGCACAGACAAAAATGGGACAGAGACTGAAGGAAAGGCCATCCAGTGACCATCCCAATTTGGGGCTAATGTCATCCCTATTGAGTCCTGGTAGACTCTCACATTCTATGTCTCTGTGCCTTTCTAGAGGTTCCAGTTCCCACCTCCTCCCACCTTCACCTCTGCCCACTGCTGCATATTTTGATTGCTTCTCCTGGCTCTCTGAGCTTCCCTCCTGTTTCTCCCTATACCTGATCCTGTCCTTCTCCCTCTCCTCTCCCACACAGGTTCCTCCCTCCCTCCCTTTGCCTCCTATAATTACTTTGTTCCTCTTCTAAAAGGGTTTCGGGTATCCACACTTAGGCTTGCCTTCTTGTTAATCTTCCTAAAGTCTCTGGGTTGTATCATGGCTATTCTGAACTTTTTGGCTAATATCCATTATCAGTGAGTACATACATGCATATCTTTTTGGGTCTGGGTTGCCTCACTCAGGATGATATTTTCTACTTCCATCCATTTGCCAGCAAATTTCATGATGCCCTCATTTTAATAGCTGACTAGTACTTCAATATGTAAATGAACCACATTTTCTTTATCCACTCTTTAGTTAAAGGACATCTGGGTTGTTTCCAGCTTCTGGCTACTACAAATAAGGCTGCTATGACCATAGTGGAACATGCAACCTTGTGGTATGGTGGAGCATCTTTTGTGTATATGCCCAGAAGTGATATAGCTGGGTCTTGAGGTAGAACTATTTTTAGTTTTCTAAAGAAGTGTCAGATTGGTTTCCAGAGTGGTTGTGCCAGTTTGCAATCCCACCAGCAATGGAGGAGTGCTTCTCTTTCTCTACATCCTTGCCAGCCTGTGTTGCCACTTGAAGTTTTGATCTTAGCCATTCTCATTAGTGCAAGGCAGAATCTCAGGATTGTTTTGATTTGCATTTCACTGATGACTAAGGATGCTGTACATTTCTTTAAGTGCTTCTTGGCTACTCAGGATTCCTCAATTGAGAATTCTCTGTTTAGCTCTGTGCCCCATTATTTAATTGAGTTATTTGACATTTTAGATTCTAACTTCTTAAATTCTTTATATATTGGATATTGGCCCTCGACCTGGTGTAGGGTTAGAGAAGATCTTTTCCCAGTCTGTCCTATTTTGTCTTATTGACATCCTGTGTCTTACAGAAGCTTTTTAATTTCATGAGGTCCCATTAGTCAGTTGTTGATCTTAGAGTCTGAGCCATTGGTGTCCTTTTCAGGAAATCTCCCCTGTACCAATGGTTTAGAGGCTATTTCCAACTTTTCTTCTTTTAGATTCAGAATATGCGGTTTTATGTTGAAGCCCTTTATCCACTTAGACTTGAGCTTTGTACAAGGAGATAAGAATGAGTCAATTTGCATTCTTCAAAATGCTGACCTCCAGTTAGACCAGCACCATTTGTGGAAGATGCTTTCTTTTTTTTCCACTTTAGGATTTTGGCTTCTTTGTCAAAGATCAAGTGTCCACAATTGTGTGAGCTTTATTTCACTTCTATTCCACTGATCAATCTGACTGTTTCTCTACCAACACCTGGTGGTTTTTACCATTACCATGTAGTACAGCTTGAGGTCAGGGAGGGTGATTCCCCCAGTACTATTTATAACATTAAATTTAAAAAGTCAATTGTGTTTCTCCTCATGTTGCCTTTCAATGCTCAATTAACTAGTTGGAAAAAATCTTGGACAGCAGAAACCAGAGCTGGTGCCCTTATTCAGATGAAGAGCGTCTACAAAAACATTACTGCAAATACTTCAACAATTGGGGTAATTTGCTCTAATCTGCAAAATCACTATCTGCCTTGTGGGTAGGAGAATGTGTATCCTCTCTTGGAAAACAGCCACATGACCAACTAATATTTCTATATATTTGCCACTATGAACTATAGGAATTAAAATACAGAATAAATCATAAAAGGAAAATCATATCTTCATTCTTCTGTCTCACATATGAGCATCCGCTTAACCTGATGAGACCCTGAGAAGTGTGTTTTAGGCTTCCTGTGATAGCATGCACAGATAACTAAAGAAAAATGAGAGTGAAGACGAGAATTGTTTTCCAAGACAATTAATCAGAATACTTAGAGTAACTAATCAGGTCCTCTACCGGTAATGATATCTTCAACAGGAACTACAAGATACAGGCTGTATATGAGAAGCATCAAATCCCTATGAGAGCAGGAAGAAAGGAGAGTCCTCCAATGAGAAAATAAAATTCTTCAACCAATCACATGGTGGGTTCTGGTTATATTAATTCTCTCCCGATTTACCCTCATTGTTTCAAAAACTTCCGTTTAAAAGTAATCAAAGTCTTTAAGAAGACAACTGGTGGGAGTAATTAGGTTATTGAAATCTGTTGCAGTAAATGGCCAGAGAGGCATTCCTTCTCAAATCCCTATTCAAAGAGCTCCGCTGTAAGAGGAGTATATAGAAGGGAAAAAATAAAAATAAGTGGAGATAAAAAGTAGAAAATCCAGAAACTGTGCATGTCTTGCTCATCAATTCACTGGAAGGAACCTCAGAGCATATTGTACTGCTTGTATCTGGTTAACCAAAAACATGAGGGTCTCGTTTGCATAAATATGGAGGCTCATAGTGAAGAAAGCAAAACACAGGGAGGGGATCAAGAGACAGCTTCTTACAGCCTAGTCTCAACGTCTAGCCCTGCCATTCTGTGACTTAAGGGAAAAATGATAGAAATGGCCAGAGTAATAGCTTGCTGCATGTGAGGTGGTCCTGTAATGTATCCTCTAATATAGCACAATTTTGCAAATGAAAAGTATGTCCATAATGCTCTGCTTCCTTGAGCAAATGAACACTACATAAATGGGTGTATCTAATGCTCTAAACTTGCTTACTTTCTTTATGATATATGGCCGTTGAAAATAACATTAGTTAATTGTAGTTATTTACATGATGGTACATGACTCAGATCCTATTTGCCAAGAGCCAGAATCTTGGTGGCTTTTAACTTCAGGTTTCTGCATTTCTGGCACTATTAGAGATCTCCTAATAAGATACCCTGGTTTTCACACAGTGTCCATTCCATTTGACTAATATGATATATTATATTATACTTTAGGGCAACCTGTCATTTAATTTTAAATTCAGTGTCATGGTGACATTGTGATGGCTATTAAACATGAAAATGAATTTATAGAACCATAGTGAGCTTAGAAAAATAAACATTGTACTTATTGGAATTAAATTGGCATAAGCAAGGAAAATGAAAATATTTGTATTTTAAAGAAGAGTGGTCTCAGCCACAGGAAGAGGAGAAACCATTCTTATCCTAACTCCTCATTTTCCTATTTCATATATTTTCTCTTTAGGAAAGTCATACTCTATTGTATAATGTGAATCGAAGCTTTTATCATAGTCTTAGGGCAGCAACTGAAATCTGTGTTCTGAACTGGTGTAGTAAAATGATCTATGCATCAGAAGGGCTGGTTTAGCAAGAGATTATGAGGTGAGGATTGTGGTGTCACTGCAGAAGTATGGATCCTCCACAGAATATACAGGAACTTAAAACTTAAAACACTGCAAACAACACTGATGGAAAAAAGAAAGAAGAAAAACTTAACAAACACATCCCAACTCCACAGTGCCGTATAACTTGCTTACCTGTGCTTAGACCATATATTTCACTATAGAAACAGTTGACGAGTCAGGACTTTCTGCAGCACACTGGACAGAGATTTGACTCTTCATAGGGTTTCCCCTGAGACTTACTAAAGCATAATACAATTAATAATGCACTAGGCCTAATCTGAAGGAGAAACCAGAGAAATATGTATGTGTATGTAACTTCAAAAGACATGACAAAAGACTCTATTGCTCTCAAGCAAACAGCTGTGAGATCCACTGTCTAACTCTTTTGAGTTCAGAAGACATACTCATTTTTCTAATGCATGTTCCATAAATTCTAGGAAGAACAGTCCCAGTAATAAATAACAATTATTACCAATTTCTTGAGACGTGTATATCCTTTGCATTATATCTCCTTTGTTGAGGTAGTGGGTAAAGCCTCCTAAATTCAAGACCCGGGATTGAATTCTCATCTATGATGGCATAATTGCTAAGAACCAAAAGCCATATTTATCTGCTATACTAAGTGACATGTCGTATAAAATCCCAAAATATTGTCTGATGAGAATTGAACAGAGCCATGCCTATATTGATGCTGTGTGATAAAAAGCCCAGAAAAAGCCATGAGATCTGTTAGTCCAGAGAAAGCAGGAAGCCAGCACTGCTGTGGAAAGGAACTGCCTATCAAGGGTGCAGACACAAGGAACAGACGAACTGCAGACTGCGGCTAAACCCTGTCACCTCACCTCACCGAGTGTCTACAGGAGATTTTCTCACCCTTAAAATACATCACATTTAGTTTCTTTGGTCCTCTATAGGTATTCTACATTAATTACATACAAAACAAATTTTACCCCAAATACACCCATGTAACTTATCTTTACCTGTTTTATTCTATACCCCCAGTCCTCATAGTACTTTCCTTCCAATTTATCAATGACTGCTGAACACTATTGAGCGGTCAACCTCTAAATATCGTGTCACTGTTCTTTATATAGAAAGTAGATACTTTTTCAAGTTTGCATCAATGATCACTTGAAAAGGAAGTCAGATATATCGTATTCCTTTGGCGGAGCCTGTCCCAGTCATTCCTATGACATTCAGTGAAACTCAGCTTGTAGCATAAAAGTTTTCAAAGCTCCCCTGGTAAACAGCTTGTCTCCTTTGTTTTGACTATCCCAGCTTCAGGAACTAGCATCCCCATATGGGGCTATAGCAGAACTCTGGATTGAGCTTAAAAACTGCCCGTGGAAAAGTTTTCTGTATGTTCAATGGCCAAAAATTAAGTCAAAATCAAACAAATAATGAATCTAAAGTCGTTTGGCAATGCATGTCAATGTTCCACTTTGTGATGTCACTGGAGCTTTGTTCTGAGCTTGTAGATTCTAAGCTGCACTTGCGGTCACCTGATGTAACACCAGGGAATACTACCCGAAACAACCCAGTATGGACATAAGAGTAATATACACTACAAATTACTTTTTTTATTGTGGAAACAAGGTATTTTCTTTTAAAAGAAACATAATGGCTTACATATGGAAAAGGCTTTCAATATTTTTCTATCAATATTTCTCAACATTTAAATTACATACACTTGGTATGCATTATGCTAGAGTATTTGACCTAGAAATTGCTATTTGACTTGCATTTCATTTAAAAATTATTAAATACGTTTTTACATTGGTTTAAGAAAGTAATATCAACAATTTCTCCTTAAAAGTTTCTAATAATTACTGCAAATTTATATTACACATGTGTATTTGCATATATGTGCATAGTTACTGAAAAATTCAAGGTATCTATTATGTGAATACTTATGTATAGTGTCATTTTCAAGATTGGCTAATTTAAAATGAAAATGTTGACCAACTTTGAAAATTATTGAATGATATATTTTGTATTATATTGAACAATTGCCATGGTTAACATTTTTATGTAAAATCAAATAGCACATCTAATTTGTGGCATGTTTTCCTTTGAATAAAAATAAAGTAACAGAGTATATGCTCAACTTTTTACATAAAATTACTTATTAGCAGAATTGATCGAATTTATATACACCTATTATATGTATCTATATAACTAGGTCATGTAAAAATTTCTCAAATCCATGTACTTCAAAGACCTCAATATAAAACTGGATGCATTATGTTTATTAGAAGAGAGAATGGGAGCTATCCTTGAATGATGGGTGGAGGAGACAACTTTCTGAAGAGAACACCCAATAACTCAGGCACTACAATCAATAATTAATAAATTGGGCCTCATGAAACTGAAAAGCTCTTGAAAGGCAAAGGACACCTCCAATAGGACAAAATAGCAGCCTGCAGAATGGGAAAGATCTTCACCAACGCTACATGTGACAGAAGGCTAATATCAAAATATATAAATAACTCAAGTTAGACACCAACAACCCAAAGAACCCAATTAAAATATGGGGTACAGAGCCAAACAGAATTATCAACAGAGGAATTTCTAATGGCTAAGAAACAATTAAAGAAATGTTCAATATCCTTAGTCACCAAGGAAATACAAATCAAGACAACTCTGGGATTCCACCTTACACCTACTGGAGTGACTAAGATAAAAAACAAACAAACAAACAAACAAACAAACAAACACCTCAAGGGACAGTCCATGCTGGTGAGGTTGTGTAGATAGGGGAACATTCCTCCATTGCTGGTAGGAGTGTAAACAAGCACAATCACTCTGGAACTCAACTTGTAGGTTTCTCAGAAAATTGGAAATAGTTCTACCTCAAGACCTAGCTATACCTCTCTGGGCATATACACAAAAGATGCTCCACAATCTCACTAGGGCAGTTGTTCAACTATTTTAATAGTAGCTTTATTCATATTAGCCAGAATTGAAAACAAGGACATCATGAATTTTGCAGGCAAATGGATGGAACTAGAAAATATCATCCTACATGATATAACCCAGACTCAAAAACATCAATAGTAAGTATGTAATCATTGATAAGTGGATATTAGCCATAATTCCAGGATATCCTCACTATTATCCATATATCCAAAGAATCTAAATAGCAAGGAGGGCTCATGGGAGGATGCTTAAATTTTACTCAGAAGGGGAAATAAAATAGTCATCAGAGGTAGATGGAGGAAGGGAACTCAGTGGGACACAGGAGATCAGGTGTTGGGAGAACCATGGAGAGAGTGCTAGGTTCATGCATGGAAATTGACAGCAGGCAGAGAGGAGATTATATCTAGGACATTTCAGAGACCTGGGCTAGTAGAGGCTCAAGGAAGGTTATGAGGGTGACTTCTAGCTATCATAAATAAGGTTGCTATAAACATATTTGAGCACACGTCTATCCAGATGACCACCCCACCTTGTGATTCATCCCATCAGCAGACACCAAGCCCTGACACTCTTGCTGATGCCAAGAAGTGCTTGCAGACAGGAGCCTAGTAGTGTTGCCCTCTGTGGTGCTCTGCTAGCACCTGTCTAAGACAGATGCAGATATTTATAGCCAACCATTGGACTGAGCCCAGGGACCCCAGTGGGAAAGTTAGGGAAGGACTGAAGGATCTGAAGGGGATTGAAACCCCGTAGGAAGAACAACAATATCAACTAACTAGACCCCTCAGAGCTCCCAGGCACTAAACCACCAACCAAAGAATATACATGAATGAGTCCATAACTGCCCCTACATATGTAGCAGAGAATTGCTTTATCTGGCATCAATGGGGGAGGGAGGAGGGTCTTGTTCCTGTTGAGGCTGGTTGCCCCAACAAAGGAGGAAGGTAGAGGAGTGAGGAGAGAGAGAGTGGATGAGTACTCTCTTAGAGGCAAAGGAGAAGAGGGATATAATGAGGTTTTACAGAGGGAAGACTGGGAAGTGGGACAACTTTTGAAATGTAATAAAATAAAATAATCAATAAAAAAGTTGCAGGAAGGATTGAGGAACCCCTAAGGGATAGAAACTCCAAAAGATTAACAGAGTTAAATAGCCTGGAACCTTGGGGGCTCCCAGAGACTGAACCACCATCCAAAGAGTCTACATGGGCTGGACTTGGGTCCCACAAACATATGTAGTTCTTTATGCCATATCCTAAAAAATCTGGAGGAGTTGTTTTCCCTGATTTTGTTGTTTGCCTATAGATCCTGTTCCCCTTAACTGGGCTGCCAGTCTCGCCTAAGTCCAAGAGGACTCTCCTAGTCCTGCAGTGAATTGATGTGTCAGGGTGGGTTGATATGAAGGGAGAGGCTGCCCCCCTTCTTAAGGGAGTTGGGAAAGGACATTGTGAGGGAGATTGGGAGGATAGGGAAGGGTTATAATATGAATAATGAGTAAAATAAACAAAGTAAAAATATCCTCAAATACATATTTTTATTATGAATGATTCTAGGTACATATGAGATGGTAGGCTTCCTTAAGGCTTAATTACATGTCTCGGTTTATCATTTGTCTCTCTTCCTACCCCTCTTCCTTTCTTTTCCTCAGTGGAGCTCTGTTGCAGTAAATCTCCAACCCAATTAAGCCCAGGCAATGAAAACACAACTCAATTAATATGAATACATGCTGTTTGCCTAGATTGGGCAGATCTACCACTACACTACCATCTTCCCTGTATATGAGGACCCCCCCCCCTCTTTTTTTTTTTTAAGACAGGGTTTCTCTGTGTAGTCCTGGCTGTCCTGGAACTCACTCTGTAGACCAGGCTGGCCTCCAACTCAGAAATCTGCCTGCCTCTGCCTCCCGAGTGCTGGGATTAAAAGCGTGAGCCACCATGCCCAGCTTATAACTTGTGGGGTTTTTTCCCCTCTTTTTAATAAAAAATACTAGGATTCTGTGTAAGTTATTTGGGAGCTAGAAAGGGCTACAGCAGGCATTGAACAGCCCTGCAGTTATTTGGGTAGAAAAGAGGGCAGAAGAAAATCCTTCCAAAATTACACTTATTGTACAGTATCTGTAGAGTTGTATCTAGAAACCACAGGTAAGAGAAAATGTGACATTCATATTTCTGGATCTTGGTCAATACCATCTTTTCTCGGTCCAACATGTGCATGCAAATATCCTAATTTCATTTTTCTTTGTTGCTGAATAGTATCGCACTGTGTATATGTATATGTACATTTTCATTATACATTCATCAGTTGAAGAACATATTACGTATATGTATTACATTTTCACTATTCACAGTAAACGTGGCTTAGACAGTAACTGTGGAATATGAAGTTAACTACAATGGGAATGTCAAGTGGAAATATCTGGTTTCTTTGGAGACTTGTGAGAAGATATTTTACTGAAACAGACCCTTGAGAGGGAAGGTCTGTGGTGTTAGGGAAGATAAGTAGTACCCTGCAGAGACTGAGCAGATGTTTTTGGATTGCTATGCCCTGCAATGCTTTGCTGGTTTATGCTGGTCTTTCCTTGCTATGAAGTGCATCACTGATCTTCACTTGCTATGACTTCATAGAGAAATAGGTGTCATAAACCTTCTCATGGGACTCTGCTTCTTGCTGCCTCTGCTGAGTAATGCCAGTTCATGCCAATCAGCTCAACCTTGCAGTTTGTGGGATCAAGCCACTGCTACTGATTCCTGTTAGGTGTTTGCTATTAGACTGGACAGCTGATATCCTAACAATGAAGATTAGAAATCTCTCAGAGAACTACTTCTAAACAGGTCCACAATCCCCTTGCCCTAATAACCATCTTTCTCCCTTACCTTTGGTGGGTGGGTTAGAAGGAAGTTAAAGAACCCTAATAAAATAGTCCTAAATAAAGTAGGCTTTGAAACAATATAAGCCTACAGGTATGTGACAAGGAATGGTATAACTGGGTCATAGGGTAGGTTTGTTTTCAGCTTCATGAGGATTTTCTGTACTGAGTTTGAGAGCAGCTGTAGCAGTTTCCAGTTGCATCAGCAGTAGATGAGGATCTCCCCTTTGCCCACAACCTCGCCAGCATTTACTGTCACTTGTTTATCTTAGCCTATCTGAATGAGGTGAATTGAAATCCAGAAGTTACTTTAATTTGCATTTCTGTAATTGCTGAGGATAATGAATCCGTTTTGAGGTACTTTTAGCCCCATCTTTTTTTTTTTAATTGAGAGCTCTCTAGATCGCTCATCCATTTAAAAAAATCTGAATATTTATCTATGTTGAGAATTATACCTGGCAAAATTTGTCTCCCACTCTGTTTAATCCCTCTTCACTTTATGGGTTGTTTCCTTGGCTGTACAGAAACTGTTTGATTTCAAAACATCTTACCTGTCAATTTTGTACTTAATTCCTTGGAAAACGGAATTCCTGTTCAGAAAGTACTTCTTTGTCTATCGCTTTCGTGCTCTTCTCATGTTTTCCTCTCATAGCTTTAACATTTCAGGTTCCAAATTGCAATCTTTAATGCAGATGGCTGGAATCTTTATGTAGTGTGGTAAACTTGGGTCCAATTCTATTCCTCTGAGTGTGGACATGCAGTTTTCTCAGCATAATTTCTTGAAGATTTTGTCCTTTCCTAAGTGTAGGTATTTATTTATTTGGCTTTTTTTTTTCAAAATCAGTTACCTGTAGTTATGAATATACATATCTTTATCTTCTACTTACTCAATTATTCTACATATCTGTTTTGTATCACTACCGATACCAGTAATATTACTATAGTTCTATAATGTATCTTAATGTCTGTAATGACAAATTGACTAGTATTCAGGTTTTTTTTGTTGTTGTTGTTTGTTTTGGTTTGGTTTTTTTAAAGGAATTCCTTGGAAATCCAGATCTCTTATTCCATATGAATATTTTCATTGTTTTTACAATTTCCGTGAAGAATATTTTGGGTATTTTGATTGAGATTGTATTATATACATAAATAAACTATACAAATCTACTAACAAACCTCCCAGTACCAAGCATTAGAAATACTTTTTAGAATGGTTGGTAGGGGTAATTTAAGTGATTGATTTCAAAACAATGTGAACTTCTGGTATTAACCTTGGTTGCCATACATACACTCCTATTGTTGACTACACCAACCACATAAGAAACAAGCTTAAGATTATTTGAGCTGTATTTAACTTGAAACACTCTTTCCTGTGTTCTATTTTCCACAGTACCACAAAACACTACGCAAGCTACCAAGGAATGGAAGAAGCTAATAGTGTCACCCATTTGTGATACTCACCAACCACAATGATAACCAGCATGCCAAGGTACCTGTAAGGTTGCAGTGATTGGCACACACGTGTTGTTGATAAACAACAGCTCTGTAATTGAACTTCAAGCTGCCCCTACAGGTGGGAAACCATGCCTGGTATTAGAAACCCAGCTCACTCCCCAGGAAAGCAAAGTCATGGACCTTAGAAGAGAAATGACTATTGCCACTTCACTAGAGGGTCATGGTTCCTAAGTACATTATAAAGCAAACTTCTCTTCTAAGTGCGGCTTTCCAGTTTTTCAATTTTATTTCAGATATCTCCTTGATATTTGAACCTCTGTTGCAGTATTTATAAGTAGGATCCATTCTGTCCTAGAATTCTTAACATTGTGTTTTGTGCATAAACTAGTATAACATGGCCTTGATCCAATTGATTCTGCTTATTGTCTCCATTCCCACAAAAAATGTAATTATTCAAAATCACTGAGGGAAAAACTGCTGTCTTAATTCCTCCAGTTATACTTACTAGAATTGTATCTGGGGGGAAAAAGAAAGAAAAGAAAGAAAAGAAAAGAAAAAAGAAAAGAAAAGAAAAGAAAAGAAAAGAAAAGAAAAGAAAAGAAAAGAAAAGAAAAGAAAAAGGATGCAGCACATTGATGAATTTTCTGAATGGGTGAATTAACTAGTGACAAAATATCATTCAGTAGAACTATCAGAGAAGCTCTTAGTTTCATTAAATATATATTCTAAGAATCTGTTGTGAACTTTCAACAGTGTCTTTTCCAGTTGTGAAATTTCGTGGTAATATAACAGCCTTATTTTTCTAAGAAGAAAGTGACTCATACTAGTGGTCTGAAATGATTTTTAGTTACTTAGAAATTATTTTTAACCTGTGGATATGGTCTCTACAGGTTCTCTCTCCTCTCTAGCATTTAAGTTAATCTCATTCCTCTTAGATCCTGGGAGCCTCTTGCTTTCCTGGCATCTGGGATTTGCTGGTGGCTACCCCCAGTTTTCCGTCTCCCATTGCTACACACCTCTGTTCAAATTCCTGAGCCACCAAACCAAGACACTATTGAGGATGCCAGAAAGTGCTTGTTGACAGGGGCCTGATATACCTGTCTCCTGAGAGTCCCTGCCAGTGCCTGATAAATACAGAAGTGGATGTTCACTGCCAACCATTGGACTGAGCACTGGGACCCCGATGGAGGAGTTAGAGAAAGGACTGAAGGAGCTTAAGGGGTTTGCAACCCCATAGGAAGAACAACAATATCAACCAATCAGATGCCCCAGAACTTCCAGGCACTAAACCACCAACCAAAGAGTACACATGGAAGGACCCACGGCTCCACCTGCATATGTAGCAGAGGATGGCCTCGTTGGGCATCAATGGGAGGAGAGCCTGTGGTCCTGGGAAAGCTCGATGCCCCAGTGTACAGGAATGCCAGAACAGGGAAGCAGGAGTGGGTGGGTGATTGGGGGAGCACTCTCACAGAAGTAGGACAAGGGGGGGATGGAATGGGGGATTCTGGAGAGGAAACCAGGAAAGGGGGAATATTTGAAATGTAAATACATAAAATATCCAATAAAAATAAGTTAAAAAGAGGGAAGTGAGAGCTACAAAAAAAGAAATTATTTTTATTGTTTTGTTTTTAAAATGACTCAGTAGTCTAGGTTTGAGAAAATAACATAAATAACCAACATGCATGTCTGTAAACACAACCATATGAGAGAAATTTAATAATAACCATCCTGAAGCATACTGGAAAAACACTGATTTTTGGGGGGTTTTAACACGCATTTAAAGTTGGGCTTTAAACTTTTGCAATGTATATTCTTGAACAATGCACTCATAATATAATTTTAATTTTTATTCATTGTACAATATAGTTTATGTTCTAAATTATATATTAATATGACTATGTATTTTAATATATTAATGTAATAGTACATTTTATTCGTATTGCAGACTTAATGCTGTATAAACTCACACTTTTGGTTCTTTCTGAACTCTGGCTAGCTGAGTCAACTCAGCTGTTCTGGCCAAAACTTCTCTCCAAGATGCTTGAATTCAATGTTTCTCCTCTCAGCTTCTCCCTGAATTGCATTGCTTGGCCTCAAACTAATGCTGACAAACTGTCCTAAGCTTTTGGCTCCTTCTTAAGCTCTGTCTTCAACAGCCTCTGCTGACCTCCATTGCACTGCATGAATTCATGAACAAACTCAATTCCACCCCACTGCAGTCACTGTATTGACTGACAACCGAGTGACTAACTGACCTCTCTCTCCCTGCTATGCTCTTAAATAACTTCTCTTTCCTGTGTTGTTTTCCTGAGAGTTGGGTATATCCTGTTCTCTGATTCCTCACTTTGTCTGCCCCTCAATTAGACATTACTTTCATATTTATGTCTGCATCCTTTTACAAACTAATTTTACCGTAAAGGTATGCACTTAAAGTGTGTCTGCATTACAGCCAGATCACACATATTTTGGCTGTAATCCCAATCCAGAACCACCTTGCTGATGGATTAAAATTCTTCTAAACATTAAAATGTAATTTTTCAGCATCATTAGTAACTGAAAGTAAGTAGTAACTATTGAACTTATATTAAATCATAGACCAGCAGAAGGAAATATCTAAAAAGGAATGAAACTATGTAAGTGTTTGTTTAAAATATACTGTGTTCTATTATATAGTTTTCTATTTGTGAGAGTTATAATAATAATTATGTGTTGTTTCAATTACATAATAATTTAAATTTAATTAAAATATTTTCATATAAATTATAAAATTTGTTTATGGTAATAATTAATAAGAATATTGAATTGATTTGTTCTAAGAATTAATGAATGTGCCAATAAAAAACACTTGAGAAGCTAATAGTTAATAACACATAGCAATTATTATTCTTATTTTCACAGAAAGACTACATGACGAGAGCTGTAGATTAGATTAGGATTAGTGCCCAGTACTTTTATACTCTTAGACATGATTTATATCTTAACATCTTAAAGTTATAAGATTTCTTAATAATACAAAGAAGAGTTCTCAACAAGACACAAATTTAAACCCTCACCAAGACACCTTTAAGTATCTAAAGGCTTGTTTGCCACATGGTGAGTGGACATTCTAAGAGGACCTACTGAGTTAGAAGGAAAAGTAGTGCATTATTAGAAAAATGAACTTTGTAACCAACATTTTCCTATTAAACAAACAAACAATCAATCAATCTCAAGCATTAAGGATGTGCTATTCTGTCGAACTGGTAAGGAAGATGCAGGCAATATTACTTAACTTATGGAACATCCAAAAGCTGAAGCAAGCCCATGAGAGAACGACAATCCTTGTGCTCACAGCTGCATGACAAGTGACTGCTCTGTGAAGGTCCCCTAAGGAAGGATACTGTTTAAATTCTGAAGATATTTTGCTATGGAATGAAAGCAGATGATGAGAGGTGTGTGGTGAGTCTATTTATAATAGTTTTAAATTTTCATTTTAATGTGGAATTTGAAGTTAACTTATTTGAGCTATATGTATTGTATTTTAGAGAAAGTCTAATTCTCTAGGGACATCGAACATAGTCACTTTGTCCTTAAAATGCTTAATCTTAATAGGATATCTTAATGCCATAGTAGCTGATAAAAAGAGATGACAGTCAATTTGATTTAATATGTCAAAAATGTAAAAAAGAGTTTTAACTTTTAATTTCTAGTTATTCTAGACCTGACATAGGGAGAGAGTGGTTTTGTAGAAGACAATGCCAATGCCAGAATTACCTGTGAAACTAAACCAAGAATACAACATCATTCTGAGGAAGAAACACAATCAGAACAGATGCAACTATGTTCTTTTGGAGAAGTCTACTAAGCCATGAAGGGAACATGCCTCTGAAGTATGTCAGAGGAGAGTCTAAGAGTAAAAGTTTGTTCTTCGTGACCCTATTGTTGGATGACACCTGCCCTCTTGCCAGGTTGTCTTATTTGAATGGAAAATTTAGCTCCTTCCCACATATTATCCTATTCATCCAGGACTCTGCAGACTGCATACAATAGTTTCCTATATTAGACCTTCACAAGCATAGAAAAATTCTGTAGCATAGCCTTCTGTAGCTTGTTGGGGCTAAAGTCTTCTCCATTCCATTTACGTTGGAAGCTTAATATCAGGCTTAGTAGAATTTTATCATAGGAAACAGTAGTGTGTAAAATCAAAGCTTTAAAAAATGTTCCTTAACTGTTTACTTCCTCTCAGAGAACTGGTAACCGGACAGTTATTGGCACACTCCTGAAGGTAGTTCCCACTGACATTGTATATTCTGTAGATACTCATGCTTACTTTTTGGGAAAAGAATATAGTATGACTTAGGTCCAGATGGTAAAGATATTCTCAGTTCCTTCTGTTTGCTTTTCTTGTGACAGTACAAGTGACTCCACAGGACCTTTTACAGTAGCTCCCATGAAATCTTTAATTAGTTTTCTTCATGTGAATATTATATATAATTCATTAATTATACCAGCAGCTTAATAAATTTTATTCTCATAAAGTTAAACTTAACACTTCACTATTCCTGAGGTAGGAACTTAAATAGGAAATATTATCTGTTCTAAAATATCATGAAAGCAGAGTTAATCTTTATGGCATTGATGTGCTCTTGGAGAATTGAAGTCTAAAAGAAGAGAAGACAAACATGTTGAAATTAAGTTGTGTTTAAAAAACATCTAGGTTTAATAGACAGGGAAAGCCCTGCAGTGTCATCTTTAATTTCTATAAATAAATTATCACTAGAATCCCCCTGCCTGGAATTAATATAGATATGTTACAACTTATTTTTCCATATGCCCTTTAGCTTATAACTACATCAAAGTTAGTTTTAGTCATTCAAAATACAGTAGTTCCCTTGAGCATGTGGGTGTGGGTTTGATATTTTTATGATGTTTCTGGATTATTTGAAAGACTACAGATTATATATTCTGATGGGAGCATTTCACCATTGACACTGGTTTTGAGTCTTCTCTATCCAGTTAACATGGTTTAGCTGGACTAAGTGTATTAATTACAGTTCAACTAAATATTCATAATATATATTCTATGAAAAGCTGTATAATAACAAAAAAATTTTGCCAGAAATTTTGTTCAAATATAAATATATCAAATATAATGTGATAATTTTTTATCATAAAAGATAAGTAGCCTCTCACATGTATTTGTGTGTTTTACTAATGCTTATATTAGTAACTTTTCTGTTGCTGTGATAAAATATCATAACCAAAACTAACATATAGAAGAAAGTTTATTTAGCTTATAGTCCTGGAACAGTAAGATTCCACTGTGGCAGCGAGCACTGCAACAAGAGGCAGACACATGTCAGAAGAAGGAGTGCAAGCATTATATCTTCAATGGCAGACATGAACTCACAGGGAGATGAACATTCAAATCTGGCCACAGTGACTTAGTTCAAACTAGAATCTACCTTCACAAACTGCTATTACCTCTCCTCACAGCAGACAGACATGCCAGTTTATCAGGGACATTTATCATGCCATAAAGCACAATGCTTTTCTCCTTGAAATATGTAAACTAAATTTTCTTTTTTTAAAAAAGGTTTATTTATTTATTTGTTTGTTTGTTTGTTTGTTTGTTTGTTTAATGTATGAGTATAATGTAGCTATCTTCAGACACACCAGAAGAGGGCATCAGATCACACTATTGATGTTTGTAATCCACCAGGTGGTTGCTGGGATTTGAACTCAGGACCTCTGGAATTGCAGTCAGTGCTCTTAACTGCTGAGCCTTCTCTCCAGCCCCGTAAATTAAATTTTCAATGAAAGAAGAGGAAATTTTTTTATGTTTTAGTTTTAACATAGTATAATTAAAAATAAAACATTAAATGAGCCAAATGTATATATCAAAAATAGAACTAGAGTTATTTTGTTCTGGTTGTTTTCATTCTTTCTCACTATTCTGATATTGAATATGTTATAACTTGTCTTAAAAGCCTCAGTTGTACCATTAGTTCCGTTTATTAACATGACATGTACACTTGGAGGATCAGACTGATGCTGTTTAGATTTGTCCTTGTACTTTTATCACACATTTTCCCCCAGCACACCTCTCTTGATATTTTCAAATAGATAGTTGTCATCACTCTTAGATGAATTCACAGGATGACAGAGATATAAAGAATAAATATCTCATTTAAAAGGTTGAAGCAGTACTTTAATTATCTTTGCTTTTGTTTGGGGAGGCAGTCTCATGTAGTTCAGGCTGGCTTCAAACTTTCCATGTAGCTGAGCCCAGCACTGAATTCCTGAACCTTCTGCTTGATTTCCTGAACACTGAAATTTCAGAAATGTTCTACCATTCATGGGATGGCAAATAATTTATAGATACAAAGTTCATATATCAACATTGATATAAATGTGATAAATATAACATTTGTATAACTCTTAATTACTGTTTACATTTTAATACTTCAAATATTTAATGTCTAGAATGAGAGAGATATTTTTAGTAACATTAAATTTAATTTTAATGCCTATGAAAAATACATTTTACATCTAAATTCATGTTTTTCATCATATGCTAATTCTTATTTACAGATGCCAAATAGTAACAAATAAATGTCCACAGAGATTTCATAAAAATTTCCCACGCTCTTCATGTTTTCATTTAATTTGCATTTTGGTGAGGATTTGAAAAATGCTTAAGAGCAAGCTATCCTATTAGAAGCTGATGTTCATTCATCTGTAAGAGGGAGCAGAGAGAAAAGTTTACTCTGTCCATGGTATGAATGAGAACTGCTATAATGTTGGCCTGGGTATGTGGCTCCATGGGCAAAGGGCACTGCGAGTTTGAGTGCATGAATTTAGACACCAGAACTCAAGTAGATCCTGTTATCTGATGACC
Source organism: Mus caroli (assembly GCF_978045245.1). Classification (NCBI taxonomy): domain Eukaryota; kingdom Metazoa; phylum Chordata; class Mammalia; order Rodentia; family Muridae; genus Mus; species Mus caroli. Next base: position 75,043,447 of record NW_028227271.1, read on the forward strand.
TCAGGGTAACCATTCAATATGGGAGCTAGAGACAGTACAATTCCAAGGAGTGCTAGTGCCAGATTGGCTGTACACAATGAGACAAGTGACAGGTGGCTCTGACTCATGTTAGCTGGCAGACAATCACTAATACCTGTGGTTATCTTCTGAATTCCACTCATGTCTCTTCATGTCATACATTTGACCATATATTTGCCTGTGTACACATACACACACACACACACACACACACACACTCATAAACACACACACACACACACACACACACACACATTATCTCTGATACATAGAACTAAAAATTATCTGAAAGGAAACCATAAAAAAATTAAAAAGCAAAATAAGTAGTAGGTAGGCTTTTTAAACTGGCCATGGTATATTATCTTGAGATAGAATTTATGTGTATCTTTAGGAATTACTAGAATAACTTACAGAAAATTAGGTAAAAGGCTCTCTGCAAGGACATTGGTGACTAAAGAGCCACCATACTAAGGAAAACCTTTCCCATCCTAGCATGAGTGATGACTCACAGTAGTTGTAGCCTTGTGGACATCTGCTTAGCTTCCAGAATGCTCCACCAAAGTGTCTCCCCTACAGCCATTATGTATCTGTTCATAGAACATGGAGTGGGCCCTACAAATCTAATAATAAATAAGATGCCCAAGGCTTATAAACTTTATGAGATTCCAGAGTGTGATTTTTGTTTTGTTTGTTTTTAATGACATCTCATTTTCTAAAACAAAGAAAAAGAGACCATGAAACAGAGAGAGAGAGAGAGAGAGAGAGAGAGAGAGAGAGAGAGAGAGAGAGAGAGAGAGAGAGAGAGCATTCTGGGTAGCACAGGAGCAGTATATAATTTTGATGCTCATGAGGATCCCTTGTATCTCCAGAAGTAACATTTTACTTCGGAAGAAATGGGTCCACAGTATACCCTACAGACAAGCAAAGCTTCACCCTGTTAGGAGCAAATCTCTATCTGTCCCCTAGCTGTAAAACTCCCTGAGCTAAGACAAAATTAGTGACCGCCTGTACAGAGGAAGTAAAGCAGTCAAAGCATGCCATCTTTGTTCCGTGGTTTTACAGTGAGCCATGATTAGACCACTCACTTCCCCTCAAACACACAGGGCAAGTGTAAAGATGCTAAAAATGATCTTAACTCAGAACCAGAAATAGGCAACTATGTGTGGAGTGCATTTGTTTTTACTGTGCTTTTGTAGAAAGTGTGAGTCACCAAGCATGACAAAGTGATATTAGTGATTCTGGTCTTTGTTAAAATGATCATTTCAGAGGTTTGATATATATATATATATATATATATATATATATATATATATATATGTATGTATATATGTGTGTGTGTGTGTGTGTATGTGTATATATATATATGTATATATAAAACAATACTTATTTCTAAATATGGACATTTAAATAAATCCCATTTATTATACGAGTATTAGAATATATAGTTATTGGAAATAATGACTATTTTATCCTCAAAAAACCTCTAAAGATCAGAATAAGAACATAAACAATAAGAGCCAGGGCAATATGGTACTACTAGAGCCCAGCTATTCAATAATGGAAGCTTAGAACATCTATTCTAACACAGTTAAAGCACAAGAAAACTGCTTTAAATCTCATTTTATGAAGATAATAGAGACATTTACAGTGGAAACATTAAATCTTTTAAGAAACAGAAGAAAATACAATCAAACAGGTGAAGACAATGAATAAACTGTTCAAGATCTGAAAATGAAAATAGAAGCAATATGGAAGGAGTTATAGAGACAAAGTGTGGAGTTAAGACAAAAGGATGAACCATCCAGAGACTACCCCACCCAGAGATCCCTCCCATAATTAGCCACCAAACTCAGACACTATTGCATATGCCAGCAAGATTTCGCTGAAAGGACCCTGATATAACTGTCTCATGTGAGGCTATGCCAGTGCCTGACCAATACAGAAATGGATGCTCACTATCATCTATTGGAAGGAACACAGGGCCCCCAATATAGGAGCTAGAGAAAGTACCCAAGGAGCTGAAGGGGTCTGCAGCCCTATAGGTGGAACAACAATAGGAACAATCCAGTCTCCCTAGAGCTCGTATCTCTAGTTGCATATGTAGCAGAAGATGGCCTAGTCGGCCATCATTGGGAAGAGAGGCCCCTAGGTCTTACAAATTTTATATGCCCCAGTATAGGGGAACACCAGGGCCAAGAAGTGGGAGTGGGTGGGTAAGGGAGCAGGGCTGGGGGAGGGTACAGGGAACTTTTGGAATAGCAGTTGAAATGTAAAAAAAGAAAATACCTAATAAATAAATGAATGAATGAATAAATAAACAAACAAACAAGTAAATAAATAAATAAATAAGTAAAAAACACAAACTAAGGGAATCCTGGATGTGGGAAATCTAGGTAAAAGAACATAAATTGCAAATGCAAACATTACCTATAAAATATAAGAAATTAGAAAAGTAATCTCAAGGCATAGAGGATAAGGTAGAAGAAATCAATTCATCAGTCAAAGAAAATATTAACTCTAAAAATGTTTATGATATCTGGAATATTTGGGACAATATAAAATGGCCAAAGTATAATAGAAATAGAAGGGGAAGCTTCCCTGCTCAAAGGCCCAGAAACTATTTTTTACAGTCATAAAAGAAAATGTTCCTAACTAAAAGTAGGAGAGTCCAATAAATATACAATGACCCTACAGAACACCAAAATGATTGCAAATAAAGGAAAAACTGCCAGGTCCAGCATGGTCACAAAAGAATTGTGCTATACAGTTCCTACCCTGGATCAAAGCCAGTATGAAGTGGGTCTTCTCCAGTGCTGATGGCTGCTGTAGGTATAAAGTTTATTTGCATGATAATGTACACATTTTATTTCATGTTCCTTCTTTAGAGAACGTTCTCTCTGTTAAGGTAAATTAACCTGTGATAATCAGGAACAGCATGATTCCAGGAAGTGAAAATGTGTCTAGTTGCAGTCAGAAATGTGGTAACACTGTGATCCTCAGGGCAGCCCTTAAGCCTGTGAGAAAGAACTTTAAAAACACGAGTTCAACAGATGTTCAAGAATACACAGATCAGTGTAAGAACTGTTCTTTATAAAATTTTTCAACTGTGCAAAATATAAGGATGCAATAGAAAATGTGTGAGGACTTCACTGATCTGAAAAAACAGAGACAACTGCACTAATGAGTGAGCTTAGTCCAAAAGATATTAAGAAAGGAGACATGATATGGTCAATAAAGGGAAAAAAACAAAACAAAACAACAACAACAAACTCATGGATAACCAAGGATAGCTTTTCTGGATAAAAGAAAGGAATAATTAAAAAAAAAGGCTCAGATAGACAGTTACATAGTATTAATGGTAAAATGGTGCTCTTCTCTGTGGAAGCCATCAACAACTAAATTTGATCCAGATATTCTATTCCCTAAAGGAGGTAGCTATATGTGTGATCAAGATAGAGGTTGGGGATGGACAAAAGTCCGGTATAGAGAGAAAGAGCAATAGCTTGATGATAATCTTACTTTCTGGCATCACTTAATACTTTCCAATAATGAGCTTTAGAGCTAGTGAGATAAAAAAGAAAAAAATCTAGCAATTAAAGAAATGTATTGAGGTAACTAAGAATTTTTAAAATGTGTTGCATTTCTGCTTGCATCGGTACAAACAAGACTTCACTAAATTGCACATATATATTTCTATTACATGTAAAGCTAACCTTCTCACATAAAAATGGCCTCTATGTCTAGACTTGGCAAACACAAGCACTGTGCCCAGCTAACCAGAAGAACTTGCTATGTTTAAAAACATATTCTTGCTGTCAGGTTCATTTGCCCCAAAAGCGTTTGTATCTCAGTTTCTAATTCTAAGAGTCAAGTGGCAAATGCTGATTCATGGACTGATCAAAAGGGAACCTAGGATAAATAATTAAACTCTTATGCAACTTCTAAGGAAGTAGTCTATGAAATTATAGTAAATAAAAGCCTGGGCTTTAGTCTGTGACAGTGAACTCTCTTGAGGAGATTACAGACCTGTCGGCTTGCACCAATCACTGACTCTGCATCATTCTTTCTCTTCTCCCATCCACAGCTTTCTCAGGAGCCTCTCAGGTGAAGGCTGAACCTTAGCAAAAATCCTCCTGCCTCAAAATAATCAAAACATTAAATGTACAGAACAAAGAAAGAATATTAAAGCCACAAGGGAAAAACAACACACAAAGGCAAATCTGTTTGAATTACACCCGACTGTTCAATAGAAAGTATAAAAGCATGAATAGGCTAGATAGATGTCTTCCAGTCTCTAAGATACCGCAGATGCCAGCCCATATTACTGTACATAGCAAAATTTTGAATCACCATAAATGGAGAAAATAAAATATTACACGATAAAACCAAATTTAATCAATATCTATTTTTGAATCCAGCCTTATACAGTCTATAAGAAGGAAAACTCTAACCCAAGGAAGTTAACTGCACCCAAGAAAACACAAGAAATAAGTTCACATAAGCAAAAACAAAAGATGACAGACCATCCACCATGGTCAAATAGGCTTCATCTCAGAGATTCAGATAAGGTTCAACATGGAAAAATCCATCAACAATAATCCACTATATAAATCAATTGAAAAAAAGAAAGAAAAACACATGATCATCTCATTAGATGTTAAAAAATAACATTGACAAAATTCAACACTCCTTCATGATAAAAGTCTTGGTGAGATCAAGGATACATTGGGCATACATAAACACAATAAAGACAATATAGAGAAAGACAAAAGCCAATATCAAAATAATTGGAGAGAAACTTAAAGCAATTCCACTATAATCAGGGTCAAGACAAGGCTGTCTATTCTTTTTTTTTTCTTTTTTTTATTTTAATATTTTTATTACATATTTTCCTCAATTACATTTCCAATACTACCCCAAAAGTCCCCCATAGCGCCCCCCACTTCCCTACCCACCCATTCCCATTCTTTTGGCCCTGGCATTCCCCTATATTGGGGCATATAAAGTTTGCAAGTCCAATGGGCCTCTCTTTCCATTGATGGCCGACTAGGCCATCTTTCGATACATATGCAGCTAGAGACAAGAGCTCCAGGGTTCTGGTTAGTACATCATGTTGTTCCAACAATAGGGTTGCAGATCCCTTTAGCTCCTTGGGTACTTTCTCTAGCTTCTCCATTGGGAGCCCTGTGATACATCCAATAGCTGACTGTGAACATCCACTCCTGTGTTTGCTAGGCCCCAGCATCATCTCACAAGAGACAGCTATATTTGGGTCCTTTCAGCAAAATCTTGCTAGTGTATGCAATGGTGTCAGCGTTTAGAAGCTGATTATGGGACGGATCCCTGGATACAGCAGTCTCTAAATGGTCCATCCTTTCATCACAGCTACGAACTTTGTCTCTGTAACTCCTTCCCTGGGTGTTTTGTTCCCAATTCTAAGAAGGTGCACAGTGTCCACACTTTGGTCTTCATTCTTCTTGAGTTTCATGCGTTTATCAAATTGTATCTTATATCTTGGGTATCCTAAGTTTTGGGCTAATATCCACTTATCAATGAATACATATTGTGTGAGTTCTTTTGTGATTGTGTTACTTCACTCAAGATGATGCCCTCCAGGTCCATCCATTTGGCTAGGAATTTCATAAATTCATTCTTTTTAATAGCTGAGTAGTACTCCATTGTGTAAATGTACCATAATTTCTGTATCCATTCCTCTGTTGAGGGACATCTGGGTTCTTTCCAGCTTCTGGCTATTATAAATAGGGCTGCTATGAACATAGTGGAGCATGTGTCCTTTTTACCGGTTGGGACATCTTCTGGATATATGCCCAGGAGAGGTATTGCTGGATCCTCCGGTAGTACTATTCTTTTATTTATTGATTATTACTTGAAGTTTTATCTCAAGTAAGATAATTGAAGGTGACAAAGGGGATACAAATTAGAAAGGAAGAGGTTAATGTAGTGCTATTTGCAGATGATATGATAATATAAATAAGTTACTCCAAAAAATATATCAGGAAACTTCTACAGCTAATAAACACCTCTGGCAAAGTGGCTGGATACAAAATTAACTATTAGTTGCTCCCTTTTATACAAATGATAAATGAACTGAAAAAGAAATTAAGGAAACTAAACTTTTCACGATAGCCACAGGTCATATCATATATCGTGGTGTAATTCTAGCCAAGCAAGTGAAAGGACTCTATGACAAGAACTCCAAGTTTTCTAAGAAGTTGAGGAAGATATCAGAATATGGAAAGATCTCCCATGCTTATGGATGAGTAGGATTAACATAGTAAAAATAGTCATCTTACCAAAAGAAATCTACAGAGTCAATGCAATTCCCATTTTAATTGCAACCCTAAAAGATCCATACTCACCTTCACATGGAAAACAAAAACCCAGGATAGCTAAAATATTCCTATACAATAAAAGAAATTCTGTAGGTATTACCATACTTGATTTTAAGTTGTACTATGGAGCAATAGTAATACAAAGCTGGTTGTTATTTGCATAAAAACTAACAGGTTGATCAACAGAATCAAACCAAAGACCCATTAGTAAATCCACACACCTAGGAACATCTGATTTTTGACAAAGAAGACAAAACTGTACAATGGAAAAAAGAAAATATCTTCAACTAATGTTGCTGGTCTAACTGGATATCCCCATGCAGAAAGCAAATAGATTCAAATCTATCTGGGTGCATAAAAGCAGGACCAAGTGCATTAGTGATTTCAACATAAAACCAGATACGTTGAATCTGATAGAAGAGAAAGTGGGGACTATCCTTGAACACATTGTTACAGAAAACAAGTTCCTGAACAGAACACCCACAGCTCAGACACTAAGAGCAACAAGTAAGAAATGACACATAATGAAACTGAAAAGCTTCTGTAAGGCAAATGACACCATTAAAAAAAAATTAAGGACAGAATGGCAGTCCACACAATGGGAAAACATTTTCACCAATTCCACATCTGACAGAAGGCTGATATGCAAAACATACAAAAAGGACTCAATAAACTAAACACCAACAAACCAAATAACTCAATTAAAAAAGGGGGTATGAATCTAAACAGAGAACTCAAGACAAAGTAATCTCTAGTGGCCAAGAAACACTCAAAGAAACGTTCAACATTTGTAACCATCAGGGTCACACAAATCAAAATGAGTCCGAGAGGCCATTTTACACCTGTTAGTATGAATAGGATAAAACAACTCAAGTGATAGCTTATGCTGGCAAGATGTGGATCAAGGGGAATACTCCTTCTTTGCTGGCTAGGGTACATACTTGTAAAACCGCTTTGGAAATAAACTCTTGCCTCTCAGAAAATTGAGAATAGCTCTAATTCAAGACCCAGCCATAACTCTCCTGGGCATATACACAAAAGATATTCCAACACAACAAATGGGTAAAAAATGTGGTTCACAATGCAGGACTATTTAGCCCTTAAAATCAATGATATTATAAAATGTGAAGGCAAGTGGATGGAACTGGAAAAGATCATCCTGAATAACATAACCCAGGCCCAGAAAGATAAACATGGTACATACTTACTTGTAAGTGGAAATTAGTTATGAAATCTAGGATAACCATCCGCAGACCCAAAGAAGCTAAGTATCAAGAAGGACTCAATGGTGGGATGAGTAAATTTCACTGAGAAGTGGAAATAGATTGTACATTGTGATTGGATAGTGGAACTGGTTAAGGTATGGATAGGGCTGGAAAGAGAAGGGATGAAGTGGGTGAAGAATGGAGGGGGATAGTACTTTGAGAAACAACTGGACTGAGGGGGCATTTCTGGGAAGAGCTAGGGACCAAGAACAATGGAAAATTCCATAAAACTATGAGGGAAACACTAGCATCATAGTTCCACCTCTCCCCTCTTCTTTACAGAAAAGGAGAAGCCTCCCATGGTTATTAACCAACCTTGGCGTAATGTAAATAAATACATAGAAGTTGGTCTTCATCTAGCTGTCAAAGCACCCCATGATTGAATTTTAAAAATGAAAGAAAATGCCTGACCAGTCTTTGAAGCACATTACTAAGCTATATAAACCAGAAACTGTCGTTGACATTACTGGAGGAAACACAAGACTCCTAGTAATGGGGGATATAGAGCCTAAACTGGCTATCTCCTGTTATAAGCAGGCAGACTTCCAATTGAGGGACTGGGACACCAACTCAACCACAAAATCTTAGAACCAAAATTTGTCTTGCCTACAAGGTGAGCAGGGGTAAAAGGTAGAGCAGAATTTGAGGGAAGGCCCATTCAATGATGGGCCCAGATTTAGTCTCATGCTTTGACAGGGAGCACACACATGAAACTATCAATGGTATTCTGCTATCATTTCAAACAGGAACCTACTATCCATAGCTCTCGTCATAGAGGCTCCACCCAGCAACAGATACAAACTCATACAGAGATCCACAGTCAAATATCAAATGAAGCTTGGCAAATCCTGTGGAAGAGGATGAGGAGGGGCAGAAGGAGCCAGTAATGCCAAGAACACCACAAGAAAATCTGGAGAACCATCCAACTTGGGCCTATATGTGTTCACAGAGACTGAACTGTCAACCGGAGAGTATGCATTGGATGGACCTAGGCCCTGTGTACATATGTGACAATTGCTGAGCTGTATCTTCATGTGGGACTCCTAAGCAGAATCAGAGCTGTCTCTGACTCTGCTGCCTGCCTTTGGAATCCTTTCCCTAAACAAAGCTACCTTCTCTAATGTGTCTCAATAGAAGAAGATGCCAATAGTCATACTGAAACTTGATACGCCAAGGTTGGTTAATAACCATGGGAGGCTTCTCCTTTTCTGTAAAGAAGAGGGGAGAGGTGGATGAAGGTGGAGGAGATGTAGAGGGAGAAACTGGGAGGAAAGAGTCCAAGAGAAGCTGTGATCAGTTTGTAGAGTAAATAAATAACTTCTTTAATAAAAAACATTTTAATTCAGTGGAATTAATATCAACTCTTCAATATTAATAGGAAAAGTAAAGACGTTGTAAATAAATACATATAAGTTGGTCTTCATCTAGCTGTCAAAGCACCCAGGATCAAGCCAAGTGAACTGCAAACTATTGACACTTGTTATGGAACACTGAGAGTACATGATGGTGTCATTCATCTTTATTAGAGTATCACTTTGTATCTTCACCATGCTATGTTGCTCAGGTTTTCTTCAGACTTGTGGCAATCCATCTGCCTCTGCCTCTAGCACACAGAGATGCATGTGTGATGATGCCCAGCTAATATTCCTCAACTGATTGAAAGGTGAGAAGTGTTTAATATTTCAGATCACAGGAAAATATGAACAAGAACTTATATATCCACTGAAGATAAAACTGTGGTCTATAAATTCAAAGAAATATAAAATAGCAGATATGGAAATACAACTTGAAGGCATTTTGCATCATGTTCTTACAATGGTTAATATTTATAGTCAACTTGACTGGATTTTAGAATCAGCTAGATGTTGTGATAGGTTGAAAGGGGCTGCCTTTCAAACTGCCCCTTTCAACTCTTTACTGCAAGATTGGACTTGGAATGCAGACTGTTGTAATATAGACTGTGAGAGATTCTGAGCCATTATTGTACAAGAATTAGAGATTCTGTGTACTGAATATTGTAAAATCTTATTTCTTGTTCAAAAAACATGTAAATGATCATGTGTCATCTATAAATAATATGAACAGACTGTTTTATATGTGCTCAATAGACCTTTTACTTACTCCACAAAAAACTGTGTATATTCATGTGATCTCTTTTTCAGTTGTTGGTCATATTTCCTGTGCACATAAGTTGAAGTGTACTTTATATTTTCCTCTACTGGTTTCAGGGTGTCAGGTCTTCTGTTGAAGCTCTTAATCCACTTGCAGTTTAGTTTTGTATAGGGTAAGAAGTAAGGATCTATTTCATTTCTCTGAAGGTTAACCCAGGTTTGCAAACACCTATTGATAAAGAAGTTGTCTTTCTCCAAACGTATTTTTGTTGTAGGTACTGAGGTCAAGTATTGCTGGAGTTATAGCTTGGTCATCATCACATATTACATATATCTCCCTCTCTCTGTCTGTCTCTGTCTTTGTCTCTATGTCTCCCTGTCTCTGTCTGTCTCTGTCTCTGTCTGTCTCTCTCTCTGTCTCTCTCCCTCCCTCCTGCCCTCCCTTCTGCCCTCTCTCTCTCTCTCTCTCTCTCTCTCTCTCTCTCTCTCTCTCTCTCTCTCTCTCTCTCTCTCTCTCTCTCTCTCTCTCTCTCTGCATGAATATGCCAATATGAACTTCACTGTGATTCCTTTCCTTAGTCTGTGTATAATTGGAAAAAGGAATTTGTAGTTGATTCTTCTAACACTCTCTTAATTCTGTCATAATCCGAATTTCTTTAGTTATTTTGTAAAATCATCATGCAACGTTCCAACAGAGAACTAGAAATACATTATATATCTTTATATAAACTACATATGGTTTGGGAGCACTTAGATTTCCATTTGTGTAATCAGCATGTAAAGACATCTGCTTTAAGGTGAATGCATTAGAGAGTCAATCTGAAATCCATTCTAATGAAAATCATGAAAACAATAATTGATAAAATTTGTACTCTGAGCTATACAAAGATTAGCTATTAAATAAAACAACAACAGAAGCCTTTTTAAAAGAGTAAAGCTAATGTTGTTTCTTACACTGTCGTTTGACTCGGGCCTGACACTGTTGTAAATGACAACCAAATGAGCTGAATGATGTACAGTTCAAATGAGAACAGGAGAAATCTAAGGGCATTTTTGCAAAATTATAGCCAGGGCACATGAAGGTTGAAGAGCCTACATTTTTGGTAAGAAGATGCAGATCTTTAAAGCAATCACAGGAATCCTTATAAATTGTACTGAAAAAAAAAGTTTGAGTCATTTATATTGAGTGTACAATAAATTTCCAGCTGCAATTTATGGAATTTCCAGAAAGCCATTTTACCCTCTTTTTTTTTCCTCTATGGGATTACATAGAGTCAGATTCTTTCTTTTTCTTTAAAAAGATATGCACTTACTTAAACCCAAGAATGAATAAGAATAACACTCTTATGTTTAACTATGTTACTCCCTAGCATAGCCACTATTTATTATATTATCCACTTAACTATACTCATTCACTGCAAGGTTCTTCAAAAGGAAAGATGTACAGATAATATATAGCAGGCTACGATGTCATAAGTGTTGCTTTTAAGTTTATGTAAAAGTAATGGTAATATCTGAATTTTATGTCAAATATTTCTGAAATTATAATTGATTCTCCTCAACGAGTTACTCCAGTTATACAGAAATGATGCATAAATGAATTTTGAAGTCACAAAGTAAGGCATAGCCTTGATATAAATAAAATTTTATTTGAATAAAATGTGAACCCAATTTCAAAGAAGACTAGTTTATTCTAAGCACTTATCCATGTAGCTTACTGGACAGACATAGGTAGGTGAAGTAATGTGTTTGTCTATGGACATCTGGTCAGTTCTGGAGGGACAGCATCCATGTTGGAAACCACAGTATGGGAATTATTCTTCAAAGTATTATAGGAATGAACCATGGTGGTGAGAGAGACAATAATATACCAGGTTAAGCTAATATTCTAAGCAAACTCAGGCATGGAAATAAATCATATCTCTTTAGTCCTAAGACTTACCACCTAGTCTTCCAGCATCACTCCATTACATCTGTGTTTTCAACATGCACACATGTAGTGTTAGTCTGAGTACAAGACATGCACATTAAGATACCATGCTTTAAGGATACACTCTTACTGTGTGGGGTCATGCAGATGAGCTCATATCCAGTCTGACTAGTCTTCTAAGGAAGGATGTCATGTGGTGTCATTAGAAAGCAGACACAAAGTAGGATGATATGAGGGCACAACCAGAGGGGTCCATCTGCCATCCAAGAAAGGAGGCCACAGTGGAGACTGACACTGCTGATATATGGTTCATCTACGACTAATCTCTAAAATCATTTTATGCCATTAAGACACTCAATCAGTGACATGTTGCTAAGGGAACCTGAAGAAACTAAAGAAAACATCTATATCTGAAATATAAAAATCATTTGGCCATATGAAAACATCAATGGATAGAAAAACTTTATCAGGACCCATTCTGGATAAGTATAGACCAGACTGTACCTGGAAGAAATGCTTAGAAGAAAAAAGTTATTAAGATTGTCATTAAGAATATCGTTAAGTCGTTCAACAACCTTCTCTGACAGAGGACAGAGGTCATTATTTTTATTGAAAAATACAGATGTTAGTAGGTGAATCTGTGTTTATGCAATTCCTGCTTTCAGGAGAAGAAAACCATAAGGATCATCACAAATTCAAAACCAGCCTGGTATACAATGTGAGTTACAGTACAGCTTGGTCTACATAGTAAAACAGTAGTTTTCGAAAAAGCCTATGTTAACTTGTGTCTCAAACCTTTGCTAGCCTTTATGGTTTGAGTGTTTGTTTTCATATATAGATTGTTACTTGAAAAACTATTTGCATTAATATTTTTAAAGATTCCTTATTATTATATTCACTATATATACAAATATTTGATAATAAAAATCATATATGTATACATATATACATATATATGAATGTCTCAATTCACAAGAAATAGCTACTTAATATCACTAAAATACTGAATACATATAATTTCTTTTGAATATAACCCATATCTTATATGTGATTAAAATATGGCACAATTGAAAAGGAATTTGATAGTGTAGTTTAATAGTTAACCGGCACTGTTTTTAATAGATCCTTGTTATGCTTTTGTTGGTCTTTTGCAAGTCTGCTGTTTTGGTGATACCTTTTCATCATTCAGGGAAGAATAATTAAAGCAAAAAACAAACAAAGGTCAGTAGTGCTTGGCTGGTTTGTTTGGTTTTCAAAAATTCCAAAAACAGACCTGATATAACAGAGCAAAAACCATCAATGATTTATTGTCCCTCCTAATATTTAGAAGTTCAGAAGTATAATCAAGAGATCTGTCCATTGGTTTATAATTTATAAGAGAACCAAAGGGCATGGCTCAAGCACAAAACATTTCCTCTATGTACATACCTCAAGTTCTACATTTTCCCCCATTTCACTTATTAATTTGTTATCTCCAAATAGGAAGCAAAGGAGTAAATTATTTGAAGCCTGTAGAAATGCTCATATTTTCAATTGTAATACAAGGAGAGTAATAAGAATAAAGAGAAATTTCCATCATAATGTACTGTAATTTCCTAATCTCAAGAGATTTGTTCTCTGAGTTATCAGAGACAGGAGTGACCATCTAGGTTGCTATGGTTCATGGGCATGGATGGTGATCATGAAGAGGTCAAGGTCCTCCTATTCTATCTGCCTAAGTTAAAGTAGACTTCGGATGCTGAGTACTGGGTTTGTTCATACTTGTTACCTCTATCTCTTTCTTAGAACAGTTATGAGAAAGATGTCATTCTCAACAAATTGAAAAGGTCCCATCAGCATCTTTGAAGCTATCTAAGTTCTCCCAAGCATACATGGATAAGTGAGGCACAGAAATACAAACCTTAACGTTTATCTCAGATCCTGAGTTCAATAACAATCACAGCTTCTAGAAAGATCCACACAAGACATATGTAGGCATCTTCTCTTCTGCAATATTTGAAAAGATCATACCCTGGTGATGAAAGTGGCTGTAGTATATGATTCTGCACATGTTGACCAAGCAAGGCATTTACACTGGAGAGGCTGAAGTTGTAGTTTACTATGCACCTGTATGAAAGTGCCATAATGAATACAAGGCAGGACTCCTTGAAGATCCTGATGAAGATGAGTTACAATGGTATTAGAGAGCGTGTTGAAATTGTGGATGTTGACCCTCTTTCAAAAGCTGCTTCATAATGCAGTTGGAGAGATGGCTCAGAGAGAGGTTTAGAGCACTTACTACTTTTGTTAACAATAAGTATTAAGTTCTAGTACCAACATGATGGTTCACAATAGTATGTATCTCTAGTTCTTAGCTTTAGGGATTCTCTTCTGACTTTGTAGAACAGGAAGCTTGTATGGCACGTACAGATATATCTAGACAAAACAATAACACACAAAAATGGATGGTATACAGACAGAGAGATAGATGACAAATAAACAAACACATATACACATACAAATACACTCACACACATGAAAACACACACATACAGTGACACACACATACACACTCACACATACACATGTGCATACTCACAAACACATGCAAAAAATAAGTAAATCTATTTTACAAAATAATGAGGTAACATTGATATCCAGAAGCATATTATAATGCTGCACAAGAAAAGCTTCACTTTAAGAAAAGATACTGCCCTGCCTGGGGATTCATCCCATATACAGCCACCAAACCCAGTCACTATTGCTGATGCCAAGAAGTACATGCTGACAGGAGCCTGATATAGCTGTCTCCGGGGAGGATCTGCCAGAGTTTAACAATACAGATGCGAAGGAATGTTTGCAGACAACCATCAGACTGAGCACAGGGACCCTAATGGAGGAGTTAGAAGAAGGACTGAAGAAGCTGAAGGGGTTTGCAACTCCATAGGAAGAACAACAATATCAACCAACCAGTACCCCACACACAGCTCCCAAGGACTAAACTACCAACCAAAGAGTACACATGGGACCCATGGCTCCAGCTGCATATGTAGCAGAGAATGACCTTGTCAGACATCAGTGAGAGGGGAGAGTCTAGGTCCTGTGAAGACTCCATGCCCCAGAGTAGGGGAATACCAGGGCAGGGAGGTGGAAGTGGGTGATTTGGGGGGAGGACTCTCATAGAAGCAGGGGAGGGGGTCTCTGTTGGAGGTTCACAGAGGAGAAAGCAAGAAAGGAGATAACATTTGAAATGTAAAAAAAAAATAACCAATTAATAATAATAATAACAATGAAGATCCTTGAACTGGAAGATTTTTATTGTTGTTGTTGTTGACACTGAATATATCATTAAAGGTAAATATTACTAAGCATCATTCTGTAAGTATCAGCAGTATCTTGACTATGTGATAGAATTCTGTAATGCCTTAGGAGAATTAGCTTGCCAACAACAACAAAAAAGCCAATGAGAGAAGGTTCTGATTTAGTGAGAGGAGCCTCATATACTTCTGTCACTCAAACAGTGGACATAAATACCCACTGCACACTGGAATGGCATTCAGTCACTGTAAGCAGATGATGGGGAAAGACTAGGGATGCAGGAAGGATACATGCCACGCGCCATGATTCTTTCTCATCTTTCATGTAAGGGAGGGAAGGAGCAAGAACTTGTTAAAATTTTCATATTATTGAGTAATTCTCAAATTATTGAATCTTTTTAAGGGGTACACTAATGAAAATTCTCACAGAGTGACTCAAAGAGGAACTCATAAAAGAAAGAATGAAAAGTAAGGTGGGCAAGTCAACAATCAGATGCCCCATTAACGAAATAAGTAGACATCTAGTTCAATTAATTACCCATTAAAATGTAAATCAGTAATGAACATGAATTAGATTTTATAGGCTTTTAGTTGAAACAAATTAATATAAATATGTTAATGACATTTAAATATATGCCAGTTAGCTAAAAGTATATAATGGTTTATAAAAGTAATTTGAAAAAAATCTGTATTTCTTCAAAATTGTGAAGATACATTCTAAAACTCGCATAAAAAACATTATATACATCCCACCGATGGCATCAATACAAATGTTAGAAATTTGAGTCAATTGATGTACTTGTTTTTCATGATCTTATTAGTGAATTCAAGTATCACTCTAATGAAGACCATAACATTTTTGAGTAAATAGCAAAATATAAGTCATTATTGCTAGAGTATAATGTGAATGTTTATTGTAACCTTATAAAAAATCAATAATGCCAATAAGTCAATGATAAAGCTCTTCTAATTTTTCAGAGTACCATAAAACTAATTATAATAGGATTTTGTTATTTGTGTTTTCTTATATGGGCATTTCAAGATAAAAATAATATATCTAAGATATCACTTACTTAAATATTTGGTGTTTACAATAAAAAAGATTTCTGTGAATGTGGATTGTGATACCTCATGGTATAATTCCTAGTGTAAAAACACTAACTAGCCTTACTTGGGCTATGGATTATAACACAGAAATGGTTCTTTTCTGGGAACAGAAAGTACCATGTATTCAGAGTCATTTTTATGGTTCTTCCTCTGTCAGTGACATGGCCATAAGTTAATTAACCACACAACACTACTTAGTATTCTACAAATCAATTGCTGGCATATTTTAAGCCATCTTATGATGGAAATGAATTGCAATTAAGAAATGAAGACTTTGAATAATGCCAAGTTTCACTCTTGTTAAGCTAAGTGGTTGCCAAAATTCATATTAAATTGATTTTCGTCAGGAATATCAAATCAATACATTAAATATGACTTAAACTAGAATTTGGCTGGCGATGTGCTAGACATGAAGGGGTTTGCTCAAGGCGCTTTTACATAGAAATTGAGGAGGTTGAAGAATGAAATGAAAGGAAAATATTCTCTTTTTTATTAGATATTTTCTTCATTTACAGTTTAAATGCTATCCCCTTTCCCAGAACCCTCTCCAAAAACCCTCCATCCCTTCCTCCCTCTCCTCTGCTCACTAAGTGATATGGTCTTCTCATTTATAAGAAAATAAGGTATTTCTCCTATTCCTTGTCTTCCTTGGTTGCCTACAGAGTTTCCTAAATGGGATATTTTATCCAGTCTCTTCTCCACAAGGATCAGGAATAATTATGGAAGAGGGGGTGAAAGATTATATGATGACTGTATCTTTTTGTTAACTGACATAAGCTCAGATCATCTGAGCAGAGGGAAGCTCAACTGAGAAAATGTCTCTGCAAGATTGGCCTGTAGTCAAGTCTGTTAGACATTTTCTTGTTTAATTCTTGATGTGGGAAAACTTAGCCCACTAAGAGTGGTAACAGTCTTGGGCAAGTTATGTGGAGTTTTATGAGAAGTCAGGCTAACCAACCCCTGGGGAGTAAGCCAGAATGCAGATTTCCCCAATATTGAATCTAGGTTCGTTCTGTAACCTAGATTCTGTAACCTTCTGTAATAGTGGTGTCTAATATGATGGGCTATAAACTGTGATCTGAAATAATCCTCTTAGTCTCCAAGTTGTTCTAGTCACAGTGTTTTATCATAGTAGTAGGAAAAAAAAAACCGAGACAAACTAAAAACCAGAGATTGCAATGGGGTTCAGTAAAAACATTTTTTAAGACATGACAGCAGTGTTTCACAGGCTGTATTTCACCCTGTATGGTTAAATTCTGACAGAACACTCTAATTTAGCAGAAGATAAACATGAGGGGGTCATCATAGATGCTAATAAACCTATGCCTCAGGTTCGAAGGGCTACCCCATACACAAGAAAATGCAGTGGATATTTTGCTCTGCCCTGAGTTAATCCCTCTATTTCCTGCAAAATATGCAAATGCATATTTCTTGCATCATATGCAAATTCTTATGCATATGATGTACTGAAACTGTTTTAAAAAGTGATTAAATGTTTCAACTATAGTTTTTGATCCATGTATAGACATTCTAGAGTTAAATTGCTCATTTGTTGCTAGTAAGAAGTTAAGTCAAAGTATACTGCATAATGTACTATAAGGAATTCAGAAGGTCTCTAGTGCAAACACCCCACGTCTGGGATAACTTTTAACATCACTGGACTTAACAGAAATAGAACAACACATCTCATTTTCTAGTTAAAAGATAGCCTATATCAATGATAAAATAACTTTAATTCAGGGAATGTCACAAAAAAGTTTTATGTATGAGTTTTTCTATGTTAAGGCATGTTAGTTTTCCAGGAATGAGAAGGATATAATACCAATAGAACACAGAAATTCTAAATTATATAAAATTTCATATGACACAAGAATTCAGGAATGAGAAATATGTCTGATATAACTGATTGGGTTGAATGAAGAAATAGAGATGAGGGATGTTGTAGCAGAATACAAACTGAGTGGTTTAAACAGTGGAAATGTATTGTCTCAAGCTTTCATTACCTAGAAGTTCTGATTTAATATTGGTGTCAAGTTTATTCATCAACAAGAACCAAAATATAATCAAAGTGATCTTGAGAAATTAAGTTATCTGCCTAAAAATGTATTCTGAATCTGGCAATGTAATCTGCATGTTATTTGTATAAAAACAAAACAAAACAGAACAAACAAACAAAACTGCAAGGGGACTCAAACCAAACAGGACTGGAATCCCTTATCTATAGTCAACTGATTTCCCACCAAAATGCTAAAACCCACATTGGAGTAAGAAAGTATGTTCAATGTTGATGAAAACATAGGTAACCACAAGCAAGAGAATAAAACAAGCTCATAATTCTTACTAGCCTAATAATCACAAAATGGATAAAGACTTATGTAAACCCAGATCTAGGAAACTAGCAGAAGAAAACAGCTAGTGAACATGGCAGAACATTTCCATAAACATAGTGGTATTTTAGGGCACAGGCCTCAAAAATCATAATAAACCAAAGTAAATATATATATGATAAAATTAAAAGGTATCTATATAGCAAAGAGATGTTGCGACTGTTTGAAGGACCTTTTACGCAGGCAACATGATAAAGGAGAAGTATTTGAGAAACTGCTAGAATCACAATTTCTGTATCATTTTTTTTTAATTTTTGAATTACTGTTCAATGAGTAAAATAGACAATTATAAGGCCAACATTAGTAAATGTTTATACCCAAGTAACCCATAAATATAAGTAGAATTATATTCAGTTGTCCTAACATTTATCTAGAGTCATCAGTGGTGTTGTGTAATGTATTGTGAGCCTCTGTGTGGTGAAACGAAGGGTCCATTTTTTAAAATATGTGTGACAGTCTTTTGTATGAAGGTGTCCCACTTACTGCCTACTCCTTTCTGTATTTCTGTGAATGTGGGGAAGGTGGAGGCAATTCTAGCTTAGTCACTATGAAATGTCTCTTCAAACATTTTCATGGGAATATATGTTTTTTCTTGTAAGGTATACCTGAGAGTACATGATGGGCAAGCTTATGTACAGCATGTTACACTAGATTTCTTATTGGATAAGCATATATGTAGCATGTTACATGAGAGTTCATGATAGGCAAGCATATGTGTAGCAATTAATGTTAAAGATCAAAGGTGTTTGTTTACTATATTATATAAGATGTTAAACTCCCACATGGGAAATTATATCTGCCTTGATTTCTCTTAAAACTTATTTTATCATTTAATTTCATAACCAAATATATCTAATAAAATAAAATATGTAATTTAACACAATATTATCTAAGTAGGAAAAATACAAATAGAATTGAAAAACATTTTTCATTACTCTAAAGGATGCTTACATATGTTTTAGAAATTTTACTTCTGTGTATATTGCAAGAGGCATTGAAAGAAAATTCTTATAGCCATTTGTTTCCAACAATATTTTATATAATAAGTAAAGGAAAAATCAGTGTGTATTGATGGACAAATGAAAAAAAACTGTATAGCAGATTGTACGGAGTGTGGAATATTGGATATTAGCCCTTTATCAGATGTAGAATTGATAAAGATCTTTTCCCAATCTGTTTGTTCCCAATGACAGTGTTTATCGCCTTACAGAAGCTGAGGTGGGCTTTGATGATGGAGATGTCACTGTATCATTTCTGCTCCTGTAAGTGACCTCTCACTCATACTCCTCTAAGTAAACCTAATGAAAATTATTGGTTGCCCAAGTTGGACTATGGTAGTGTTCATATTTTGGTATGTCGTGGGCTACCTATCTGGGGTGAGTAGATGTATATCTAGTGTCTCCCAAGGAAAAATTTGGTCACTCAACAAAAGACAATAGCAAAAGACTATATATGACTAACTCTTACTTAAGTGATAAAGAACAGTTTAGTGGTAAAGAGTGGATTCTGTCATTATTTCAGTTATAATATTTTTACCTCACATTTTAATCAAGCATTATTATTTCTAATAACAAAGTCAGTTTTTCACAAGACTATAAAAGTTATCAATTATTTTCCGGCATTCAGAATTATAGAAATTTTTTCCTCTTTCTTTAAAAGGGACTTTAAATTATCATTTGCATACATGTTTATTGCATTGTGAAATCATAAATAACACATTTAAAGTGCGTTTTCCCGAATATATTTAATCTTACATGCTCCACATTGTTTAATAATACTTTCCTGTATGCTTTATTAATATTTCATTTAATATATTATCAAAATTAAATTTCAATTTATGCATATTTTGTTATCATCATTCAAAAGATAAAACATTTTGAAAATTCGATTTTTAATACAAAAAGAACTAATAAATCAGTCTAAAATAAAAATGATACAATTACTACATTAACAGAAGAAGATTTATGTACTTTGGTAATATTTGTCCTAATCTACGCACTATAACTCATGGAAGCATAACTGTCAACAAATTCAGAGTTAGGATGTCAATTTACAGTATAATACAAATACCTAGCAAAATAGTTTGGATTTATTTACCAAACACTAAGGAAAAATATTTGAGGATTTAAATATGCTCACCATCATTTAAACACTGCACATTTATACACTTATGCAAACATCACAGAGTACTTGTTGAGTATACATACTACTGCCCCACTTGGGGTCCCATCCAATAATCAACCACCGAACCCAGACACTAGGCAGTTGCCAACAAAAGACTGCAGACAGGAGCCTGATAAAGCTGTCTCCTGTGAGGCTCTGCCAGTGCCTGACAAATACAGAATTGGATGCTCACAGTCATCCACTAGACAGAGCACAAGGTCCCCAATGAAGGAGCCAGAGAAATACCCAGGGAGCTGAAGGGGACTGAAGCCCCATAGGAGGAACATCAGTATGAACTAACCAGTACCCCCAGAGCTCCTTGGAACTATACCACCAATCAAAGAAAACACATGGTGGAACTTGTGGCTCTAGCTATATATGTAGCAGAGGATGACCTAGTTGGTCATTAATGGGAGGAGAGGCCCTTGGTCCTGTGAAGGTTCTATGCCCCAGTAAAGGGGAATGCCTGGGCCAGGTAGTGGGAGTGGATGGGTTGGGGAGCAGGGTGGGGGAGGGGGTAAGGGATTTTCAGAGGGAAAACTAGGAAAGGGGATAACATTAGAAATGTAAATAAAGAAAATATCTAATAAATATAAGAAAAAATAAATAAATAGAAAATAATTGTTAAAAACATAGGGAGTCCACAATGGTCAATGGTGTTTCCTGCAAAGCCTGAATACCTGAGTTTGAACATCAGAACAGAAATAATTTTATATGAAGTTTTGAATGATTACTGGAAGGAAATTATGACCTAGGTAGTTTTATATAAGTAACGTGAGTGTGATTTTTCTTATTCACCTTCCTTTTCTTTATCAGAAAATTAGCAGAGTGAATAGAATGGTATATTGCTCAAACTTCAAACACTGTGAAATTTTAAGTTACTGCTAAGCTTTATCTGACACTCCTCATAATTTATGTCGATGGTGGATTCGTATCACTTTTTTGGGTATTTAACGAGTGAATAATTAACCCAGTTCTGCGTGTCAACACACTTAAACTCTCCTTTTAGCATCACCTTGTGTGTCACCGTTGGCATCACTGGGGGATACTATATATTCAGGTCAGGTCTGTTGATGAACTGTGATGGGTCCATTGAGCTAGCACATGAGTCAGCTAGTTTGGCATTGACTTCCAGTTTATACACGTGAACTGTATATGGCAGATCTCATATCCTACTTCTAGATGGTTTGTCATTCTCTCCTCAGCCAGTGACTACCAGCTTTATGTCAGATTGTGAGTGTGTGTGTGTGTATGTGTGTGCCTGTGTCTGAGTGTGTGTGTGTGTAGGCCTCTGTGTGTGTGTGTGGTATGGTGTGTGTGTGTGTGTGTGTGCCTGCGTGTGTGTGCCTGTGTGTGTGTGTATGCCTCTGTGTGTGTGTGTGTGTGAGTGTGTGTGTATGCCTCTGTGTGTGTGTGTGTGAGTGTGTGTGTATGCCTCTGTGTGTGTGTGTGAGTGTGTGTGTATGCCTCTGTGTGTGTGTGTGTGAGTGTGTGTGTATGCCTCTGTGTGTGTGTGTGAGTGTGTGTGTGTGTGTGAGTGTGTGTGTATGCCTCTGTGTGTGTGTATGGCTGTGTGTGTGTGTTCCTGCATTGGATTGGTGTTTAACTAAACAGATAGGGAACTTTCTCCCACCTCTACGTCTCTCCATTGAGCTCCTTCCATGAAGATCTTTCCTTATCATTGAGTTATGGTTTCTAGTTGTTTCCAATCCCAAATATCTTAATCGTTATGACCAAGGCTGGTAATATTTCTCCACTTCCTTTATGGTTTTCTGCTGTTCTGTGCCATGAGCTTGGAAACAGTTTACAATCAGAGGCTGTCATGGGCCTCATCTTGTTTCTTTTTGTTGAGTTAAGAAAAACTGTCTGGAGTTGTAAGTTCATAAAATATTTAAATTTCTGTATATTTTATTGGGCTTTACTTATTTATGTTTGCAAGACATTTTTGCTTTGCCTACTTATTTTTTTTTGTTAGAATCTATATTAACCAGTTGAAGAACATTTTTTAATTTTATGTGTACTAGTGTTTTGATTGCAGGTACGTATGGGCACGGAAGATATGCGTGGTGCTTAGATCGCTGTGAGTCAACATTCAGGTGCTTGAAACTAAACTTGAGTCCTCTGTAATAGCATCAAGAGTGATTAACTACTAACCTATACTTCAGCCCATATCAACAAATTTTAAAGATCATGTCTTTTAAACATAAACACAGCTCATACAGTCAATATATACCTATTTAACTTAAAATATGAATTATTTACTTTTTCATCTGATATTAGCTAGAATTCTTGACATGAAGTATTTGTTCAATAGATATTAATTTACCAAATATAAGACAGATTTAAATATTTATGAATTAATATGTTGAAATCACCACTGGCATAATTCTTAATACAGAAGAGAAAGCGGGATAAAATCATTACAGAATCAAGAAGTAAAACCCAATCTCTGTCCCATTTAGTCACAGATGAAAACACTCATTTTCAATTTTTTATTATGATATTCCACTTGAAAGACTTATACTATTTTCTGGAATTAATTAAAAATGATAAGTCCTTTCTCCCTTTAAAAAACAAACTTTAGATTTTTTCTCTAGAGGAGGAACAATATTGTTTAAAATATAATCTTACAGGTTTCCACATTAAAGAAATCATATGCCTTCACAAAAAAAGGACTTACACACAAGAATTGTGGTTTTCTTTTTCCTTCTTTCCTTTGGAGAACATGACCTTCACTGTATCCCTAGGTCCCTGGAAATTCTAGTGGCTGGCTTAGAATCCTGGGGATCTCATGTCTTCAGCATTTAATAGTCTTAATATTGACAGCATCATAACTGTCTAAAACCAGGGATTTTTTAAAAAGATATCTCTGGAATATCCTTTGGTGAGTGAAAGTTGTACAAACTTGCTGCCATTATGTTTGCAGCTCTCTACTCCAGAAGTAATTACAATTCAGCCACGCCTACTACTGCTTTTCTTGGAAAGTTGCATTCAACATGGATGATAGGTTTAACAGCTCTGCTGTCTGCCTTACAGGTAGGAATTAGTAGGAACACCCGAGGAACCATCATACTGATTTCCAGAGTGGTTGTACCAGCTTTCAATCCTACCAGCAATGGAGGAGTGTTCCTTTCTCCACATCCTTGCCAGCATCTGCTGTCACCTGAGTTGTTGATCTTAGCCATTCTGACTGGTGTGAGGTGGAATCTCAGGGTTGTTTTGATTTGCATTTCCCTGATGAGTAAGGATGCCAAACATTTTTTTAGGTGCTTCTCAGCCATTCAGTATTCCTCAGTTGAGAATTCTTTGTTTAGCTCTGTACCCTATTTTTAATAGGGTTATTTGTTTCTCTGGAGTCCAACTTCTTGAGTTCTTGGTCTATTGGATATTAGCCCTCCGTCGGATGTAGGGTTGGTGAAGACTCTATGCCCCAGAGTAGGGGGATGCCAGGACAAGGAAGCAGGAGTGACTGGGTTAGTGAGCAGGGGGAGGATGTATAGGATAAGGTTTTTGGAGGGGAAATAAGGAAAGGGGATAAATTTTGAAATGTAAATAAAGAAAATGTCTAATAAAGAAAAAAGGAAAAAAGGTAGGAACACCCGGCTCAGTCTATGTTCAGAAGCCCTTTCCTAGAAAATGCACACTATTGAGATGTGAGAGAATGCATTTGTTGACGTATTTACTTTATTTAGAGCAAATGAAGTAAATCTGCACTTGCAGGTGATACTCAGTTTATAACTTCATTCCACTAAGACACAGAAAGTCAAGGACATCTCCAAGTTTCTCATTTCTGAGTTTGATTTCTATAGTTCAGTATCTGTATGCCTTTAACAACCTATGTCAGCTTGCACAAAATCTATGTATTTTGTTCTTTATAAAATTTTTTATGTGATTGGGTCAGTTTTTTTTTGTTTTTTTGTTTGTTTTTTGTTTTGGTTGGTTGGTTGGTTTTGTTGTTGTTGTTTTGAGAATGACGGGCAGAGTCAGGCTCACAGGAGTCCAGTTGTGGGTGACGGAGAGCCACCTGCTGGGCAGATGGTTCTATGACATAGGTCAGAGGGACATGAACCTGAGCAGAAACCGTGCAGTTCTGACTGACCCAGTCTAATGGTCATTTACAGCATCCTTCAGTCTGTGGTGTTAGAGGCGCCACTACTTGCTGGCAACTAATCGTGGGCTTTCTTTCACTTGTAGGTTTGAGTCATTTGTCAACATAATATAAATTAACCTTATTATTATTTTTGTTTTGAGGAGATACTTCTACTTGGGATTGTTATTTTATTACTTTGTGCTGAAAAGAGTAGAGAAATCTGGACTAATATTTTTAGTACAAACATTTCATGAGGAATTCCAATAAAAATGTAGGCAGGAAACACATCAAGATTTGCCTTTGGGAATGCCTCTGGTAATGAAAGTAGAGATAACAGCTGAGATGTAACTATCTTACTCGTGACATACACGTGGAATACGAGAGGTTAATTTAGGGCATCTGTGCGGTTCTTTATCACAGTGAGAAACTCAAGTGGTGGAGTCAACATTTCCTGATGAAACAGAGGCTCAGTGATGTTAGCCGAGCGACTGCCTCACTTTCAGAGAAGATGAAATATTCAGTGTTGTCACTGGGGTTTATCTGACATGTTCTGTCTGAAAAGGAAACTCAGGAGCTTTCAGAAGACTCAGGCTTCTGATGTGCCTGTTCTCAGAGTCCACTTCTCTTCCCAGCATTGCTGATCTACGCTGGATAAGATTTTTAAAATGCAAGTCATGTGTGTTGAGCTTATGGAGATGAATTCCAATTTTCTCCAGGATATGAACAGTAGAATAAAGTAGTGATAACAACATTTTTTAGGAACAGAGTGACTAACGTCTGAAAATAAATGAATGCCATAGTCTGCCTATATCCCTGTAAAAACAAGCATCAGGATCTATATTTTTATATCCCTGTAAAAACAAGCATCAGTATCTACATGTCTATTTCCCTCTAACAAACAGCATCAGTAATGCACGTGAAATTTTAAAAACATTTTTCAAATTTCACGGGCATTAATGATGCTGTGCTCTAGCTAGTAATTTTTACAGCTAAAGAATAAATATTTAACCTTCATCACAATCATAATAGTACCATACATATTTGTTTTTTACTATTTAGTTATAGGATTATTGTAAGGAGCCGTCCTCACATTCGCCATTATAAGATGGCACTGACACCTGTGTTCTAAGTAATAAACAAACCATCTGCACATGCACTGGGGTAGTTTCCCACCCCATGTGCTCTGCCTTTCCCGTGACGACAACTCTGGCTGATGGGCTGCAGCCAATCAGGGAGTGACACGTCTGAGGCGGAGGACAGTCCTCCATAAAAGGGAGGGGGCTCCGCCATCTCTCTCTCTCTCTCTGGCTCTCTTCTCCACTGGCTCCTGATGGGGTAAGCAATAAAGCTTGTGCCGCAGAAGATTCCGGTTGCCCTGAGTGTGTTCTTACCAGGGGGAACAAAAGCGGCGGGCAACAGATTATTCATTCATATCTTATTAGAAAGACGATATACACTCACAGATAACCTAAACATTCATAAAATTTAACAGAAATAATGAAAATAATATAAAGTTACCACAAAAGCTACTAGTCAGCCAAGTGGCAGCTTCTCTGTATAAATAAAATTTACTGGAGTTAAGGATGCCTGCATATGTATGCCCTTTCTGTAAGTATTTTCATGCTAGATTGGCAGACAGCAGCATTTGGTCTCAACACTTAAAACACTGACAGCCTTGCATTGTACCAAAAGATATAGCCAACTCCTGACCTATAGGATATTATTTTAATATTTATTTTATTTCTCTGTGTATTAAATTTATTTTCAATAACTGAGAAATTTAACATTTTAAAGCTATTAAATTTTTACATTTCAAAAATTTTGTGCACACTTAGCCTCTCTAGGGAAACAAAATTATAGGTATGTATTAAGAATGATTTTACTGGATAGATAGCTTAAGAGATGGCTCAGAGGTTAAGGAAATAGCACTGGCTGCTCTTCAGAGGTCCTGAATTCAATTCCCAGCAACTACATGGTAGCTCATAACCATCTACAATCAGATCTGGTGTCCTCTTCTGGCCTACAGTGATACACACAGGCAGAACAGTGTATACTTAATAAATAAATCTTTAAAAAATTGATTCAGTAGCTAGCAGCAAATTCTATTTAAAGCCAATAGAATAAAGCATAACCAAAACTGTAACTTATAAATTACAAAGACTTCATACTTCAGCATACCTACCTCCTTCAATTAAAAATCACTGCAGTGAAATTTACTTCTGTTTGTTATAGGTATTAGCTAGTAAACTTATAATTTGTCAAAGACTTTATAATCATCAAAATCTCTATGGGCAAAGAAATTCCAAGTATTCATAGAATAATACTTGTGAAATCCTTATCTAGATCTGGAAGGTAGATCATAGCATTATGAAGTTTTCTCGATAATGCACAGTCCTCATGACTGTGAAGTATCACTTACTGTGATTGCCCATACTGAGTCTGCACATCTCTGGTCCCATCAATAATCAGTCATGGTTGGAAGCAGGCCTCACAGGACTACACTTCTGTGCTAAACTATTGCCTTGTCATAGGTTCTGGGACAAGGGGAGTCTTTAATTGTGTACCCACCAGTCTCTAATGGGTAGTAGCTCTAAACCCAGAGTCATGTAGATGGTCCTAATTAAATTCAGTGGGTCAAAACAACAAGGCAAAATAAACAATGTAACTGTGGCTAAGGGATTTTCATTAAGAAGTGAGGATTGAATGGGGAAGGGGAAGAATAAGTAGAGGTGGATAGGATGAGAATTTGAATATATCCACTCTGAAGAGAAAGCTGGTTTTTAAAGTCTTAGTTAAAACGAATATTCACTTTCAAGTATAAAATGTATCTAGCTAAGACATTAAAATATGTCTCAAAATAAAAAAAATAATATAATTCTTTGATCTTAAGGAAAAATAATGTTGAAAGCTAGACATCTAAAAGATGCACATACTCATACACATGTGTACTTACATGTAAACATACACTGTGTACTTGTACACAAGAAATTTAAAAATTTATAAATATTCATACAATTCACATATGCAAACTACAGGGAAACTTGTGTTGTCTACTAGCTAAAAAATGTAGCATTAATAAAAGTAAAATGATTTTGAAATACGACAGCTTAGTATGTCTGCTATTACAGTTTGACTGCAAAGTATTCTACTCAGTCTCTTATTTTTTTATTTTTTAATATTTTTATTACCTATTTTTCTCAATTAATTTTCCAATGCTATCCCAAAAGTCCCCCATACCCCCCACTTCCTTGATATAACCTAGGTTCACTTGGAAAAGTGCTTGTGAGTATTTCTCTGAGGATCATCTGATTTGCCCATCTGATATGCTTTTGGGTTTCTGGACTAAATTGGAGAAAGTTAGAGATGAGCAGTGCACATATATTAATTCATTACTTATATGTTATCTATGGATATGATGTGACCAATTGTTTTCAGTTTTGCCAAAATAGATGTCCTTGCAATAATGGGCTATAGCCCTGGCATTATTAGCTAAGTAAAACTTTTCCAGTTAGCTATAATGTTAGGGTATTTTATCTGATAGCAGAAACAAAACTAAGACAGGAATATTCTGGACACTTTGAGGTGGAGTTTTTATTGCAGAATGGGGTCACTAGGGTATTTCTTTGCATTTGTGTCTAGTGCCCAGGTATTTTAAAAAGTTGTAAAGGTCTCTTTTCATGCTGCTATCCTAACCTAGAGTTTTGCCAAGAGTCAAGTAAGGATGGGCTAAAATGTTTGAAATCATGGATAAAAATAAATGTCTTGCCTACAAATCATGGCAATCGTTCAAATATACATGTGGTAGTGTTTAGATAATTGGAGACATCTCTTTGGTCTCTGGCTCCCTTTTTTTTTTTGCATTTATGGTATTAAGGTCTGTGTTGCTTTCTGTGACTATCAAAGCTTATTTATTTATTTCACATAAATAAAATGTTATAGCACATAATGAGATGGAGATGCTACAGAAGGTCACAAAAGAGGGAGAGCACTTCTGGGAGTACTGGGAAGTGATTATGATGCGAATCAAAAGATCAGCCCTGGAAACATATAAACAAATAACATTATATGGACTTAGTAGGCTATATTTAGGAATAAATGCATATATTATGTGTCAGTGTGTATATGTATAAGCAAAAACAATGAAAAAAAAAAAAAAGAAAACAAGGTTCAAGTTTGTCCATAAAATATAACAGTATGAAGAAGAGAAAAAAATCTGATTTTTAATATTAGCAATCATATTTGTGAACAGACATGTAAGTTTACATATATGAATCTTTTTAGAGTTTCAAGGTAATACGTGTCTGTTTTATCTAATGGTTGAAGAATCTGAGTCCAGTTCACAGAAATTTAAATGCATTTATTCATAAAATTAATAGGTATATTTTATAAACAATATAATATAATGTATATCTTATACCTCCTAATATGTTACCTATTCAGGATAATTAATTGTAATAAATTTATCTCAAGATTATTAAATTATAGTACATGCTCTATGTTTCATGTATACAATTCCTTATTTCCATAGCACATTATATGTCAGGAGTTCTCATTATTATTAATTTTAAGTATGCTTTTAAGATTTATGTGTTCCTAGGGTAACAACAACACCTCCAAAGGCAGGATGGAGGAAAAGCTAGATGCTGACCTACATGAAATCAGTTGCTGCTATGATGAGAAGAATGCATTTTCATACAGGATAAGACTCATGAAATGCTCACTAATTTTAAGTTGTCAGCCATAAACACATATGCCTGTGAGCAACAGTAAGTGGATACAGAAAATGTATTTATATATGTATGTTTATTTGTATCTACATAT
Organism: Mus caroli; assembly: GCF_978045245.1. Taxonomy (NCBI): domain Eukaryota; kingdom Metazoa; phylum Chordata; class Mammalia; order Rodentia; family Muridae; genus Mus; species Mus caroli. The sequence continues at coordinate 75,072,988 of NW_028227271.1, forward strand.
CTATCTGATATATATGCACATATATACATATATACCTGTATCATACACACACACACACATATATATATGTATGAATGAGTGTAGGAGTTACAGGGAAGTAGTAAGAAGGAGGAGGAGACATGACAATATTTATTGTTTGATTGTCAAAAATTAACTGAAAGAAAAATTACCTATTCAAATAATACAAACAGTGGACAGAAATTAAATAGTAAAATAAAATATCAAACCCAACAAAGTTATTATGAAGGGAATTTTTGACCCCATACAAATTTAGTACACTTGTGTTTCTCAGACTGGATTTCATCACAAATCCTAATTGAATCTCTATTTTTTTATTTTTATCATCTAGTGCAGAGATAGTCCAAGTCTTTTTATTATCATTTCTCTATGGTAATATTCTTTCCATAAGGTTAATGATTCTAACCATTAATAGCTCTCATGTCTGGTAACTGACACATTAGGATTCAAAAAGTGGTAAAGAGGACATGAAAATCTTGAGTGCTGAATTTTGGAGCAAAGTATAAAGCTAGGCATCATGGAGGAGAAACTAATGGTCCCGGATTTAGTGAAGGTAAGGAGTAAATGCAAAGAGACAAAGATAGTCTACAAGATGTCCATCAATGATGGACTGATCATAGAGTGACCATCCATCTGCCTTTTGCTGTCCATTGCCTGTAGAGTGTCAAAAGTGAGTGTGAAAAAGTACTTACATAAAAGGAAGTAATCAGACAAAAAGCTGCTATGGAATACCAAGCTAAAGCTCTTTGGGTATTTCAGTATGTTAATACTGGAAACTAGGAAGATTGCAAAAAGACACATAGCTCTTCTGAGATGACAGTCACAGGATAATACTCATTTACTGTGAGAGTTGTGTCGTAAGAGGTAAGGCTTTATGCTAGGAAACCTTTTAAGTTAGAGATGATGAAGTATATCAATAAATTATACATCACCAACATCAGCAGGACCAGATGGCAGTCATTCATACACCCTGCAGGGACTCTGAAATTAACTCACTAAGCTGAAAACTAAACTGAGCACAATTTATCATTGACAGCAGCTATCCTACTTGAAGACAAATCAGTCGCTGAAATTGGAAGAATGACTGCACTATCATAAAAGTAACCAGTAAAAGAGTCTCTAAAAGCTATGTCCAAATAGACCCTGTGTGTCACGCATCTCAGTTAAGGATTGGTACTAACTAATGTATATGAATAATAAAGCATAGAATGTAAGCATAGAAAGCATAGAAAATTTTGAAGTATAATTTGTCAGTGTTTTTTTGCAAAGTTGTATTGTTTCTTCCATGTAGCTGACTAGTACTTCATTGTGTAAATGTACCACATTTTCTGTATCCATTCCTCTGTTGAGGGACATCTGGGTTCTTTCCAGTTCCTGGCTATTATAAATAGGCTGCTATGAACATAGTGGAGCATGTGTCTTTATTACATGCTGGAGCATCTTCTGGGTATATACCTAGGAGTTTTATTGCTGGGTCCTCAGGTAGTACTATGTCCAATTTTCTGAGGAACTGCCAGACTGACTTCCAGAGTGGTTGTACAAACTTGCAATCCCACCAACAATGGGGAAGTCTTCCTATTTCTCCATATTCTTACCAACATCTGCTGTCACCTGAGTGTTTGATATTAGCCATTTTGACAGGTGTGAGGTAGAATCTCAGGGTTGCTTTGATTTGCATTTCCCTGATGATTAAGGATGTTGAACATTTCCTTAGCCATTAGATATTCCTCAGTTGACAATTCTTTGTTTAGCTCTATATCCCATTTAATAAGGATATTTGGTTCTCTGGAGTCTAACTTCTTGAGTTCTTTGCATATATTGGACATTAGCTCTCTATTGGATTTAGGTTTGGTAAAGATCTTTTCCCAATCTGTGGTTGCCATTTTGTCCTATTGACAATATCCTTTGCCTTACAGAAGTTTGCAACTTTATTACTTGTCAATTCTTGATCTTAGAGCATATAATTTTTTATTACTACTATAGCTCTGTAGCACAATTTAAAGTTGATCCTGATGATATCAGCAGTTATTTTTATTATTCAGGATTATTATTTTTTTTTTTTTTTTTTTTTTTTTTTTTTTTTTTTTTTTTTGGTTTTTCGAGACAGGGTTTCTCTGTGTAGCCCTGGCTGTCCTGGAACTCACTCTGTAGACCAGGCTGGCCTCGAACTCAGAAATCCACCTGCCTCTGCCTCCCAAGTGCTGGGATTAAAGGCGTGCGCCACCACGCCCGGCCAGGATTATTTTTTGTTCCTATATTTTTTGTGTGTTTCCATATAGAGCTGATTTTTTTCCTTTTATAGATAGGCAAAGAATATCTTTATTTTTGTTTTTGGAATGTTGATGGGAATCTCATAGAATTTGTAGACTGCTTTTGGTATAATGGTCATTTCTACTATATAATATTCCCATTCCATAAGCATGGGAGATCTTTCCATTCTCTGATATCTTCTTTAATATTGGTCTCCATTGACTTGGAAGTTTTAACATATAAGCCTTTCACTTGCTTGGAAAGAGTTATCCTTTTTTTTTTTTTTTTTTTTTTTTTTTTTTTTTTTTTTTTTTTTTTTTTCATACTATCTGAAGCGACTTTGAAAGGCTTTGTTCCCATGATTTTCCTCTCCGTATATTTGTCATTTGTATCTTGACGGACTGCTGATAGTTTGCAGATAATTTTGTATCCAGGTACTCTTCTGGAGGCTGTCTTCCTGCTCTAGCTAAAATTTCAGATGCTATATTAAATAGGCATGTAGAGAATGAAGTGCCTTTCCTTATCTCTCAGTTTTGTGGAATTGCGTGGAGCTTCTCTCTATTTCAGTTGATGTTGGCTTTGGGCTTGCTATACACTGCCTTTATTATGATTAAGGTGTGTCCATTTTATCCCTAATCTCTTAAGGACTTTATCATGAAGGGATGTTGGATTTAGCCAAAGGCCTTTACTGCATATAATGAGCTTAACTTACATTTTTTTCAGTCTGTTTATATGCTCAATTACATTTACTAATTTTTACATATTGAACTATTTCTGCATTTATATGATGAAGCCTATGTGCTCATTGTGGTAATCTTTTTGATGTGTTCTTGGATTCATGCATATATTTTTATTGAGGATATTTCTATCTGTACTCATAAGGGGAATTGATTTGTAATTCTCTTTCTTTGTTGGGTCATTGATTTGGTATCAGGGTAGGTATGGACTCAGAAAATAAATTGAACAATGTTCTTTTTGTTTCTATTTCATGCAATAATTTGAGGAGTATTGACATCAACTCTTCTTTGAAGGACTGGTGGAATTGTGCACTTAACCCACTTAGTCCTGGGCTTTCTTGCTTGTAGTTTTAATGACCACTTATGTTTTAGTAGGGATTATATGTCTGTTAAATTCCTTATCTGTCTTAGTCAGGGTTTCTATTCCTGCACAAACATCATGACCAAGAAGCAAGTTGGGGAGGAAAGGGTTTATTCGGCTTATACGTCCATACTGCTGTTCATCACCAAAGGAAGTCAGGACTGGAACTCAAGCAGGTCAGAAAGCAGGAGCTGGTGCAGAGGCCATGGAGGGATGTTCTTTACTGGCTTGCCTCCTCTGGCTTGCTCAGCCTACTCACTTATAGAACCGAAACTACCAGCCCAGGGATGGTCCCACCCACAAGGGGCCTTTCCCCCTTGATCACTAATTGAGAAAATGCCTTACAGCTAGATCTCATGGAGGCATCTCCTCAACTGAAGCTCCTTTCTCTGTGATAACTCCAGCTGTGTCAAGTTGACACAAAAATAGCCAGTACAATTGACCCCTTGTCAACTTGACACACAAACACATCACTAGTAAGCCTCAACCCTTACATTCTTATTCATCCCCAAGATCTAAATAACTTTAAAAGTCCCACAGTCTTTACATATTCTTAAAATTTCAATCTCTTTAAAATATCCATCTCTTTTAAAATCCAAAGTCTTTTTTACAATTAAAAGTCTCTTAACTGTGGGCTCCACTAAAACAGTTTCTTCCTTAAAGAGGGAAAATATCAGGGCACAGTCACAATCAAAGCAAAAATCAATCTCCAACTGTCCAACGTCTGGGATCCAACTCACGATCTTCTGGGCTCCTCCAAGGGCTTGGGGTCACTTCTCCAGCCATGCCCTTTGTAGCACACACGTCGTCCTCTGGGCTCCAGATGCCTGTACTCCACTGCTGCTGCTGCTCTTGGTGGTCATCTCATGGTACTGGCATCTCCAAAACACTGCGTGACCCCTTCAGTCCTGGGCCTTCAATTACAACTGGGGCTGCACCTTCACCAATGGCCTTCCATGGCCTCTCACAGTGCCGAGCCTGAGCTGCTGTGTGACCCCTTCATGCCTTCAAAACCAGTACCACCTGGGTGACCCTTACACATTACCAAGTCCCACTGCAGAAGGAGTACAACCTTGCCTATCTCTGGAACACAGCCTCTTTGTGCTTTCAGAAAACACTTCCCAGAAGATGTCACCTCAATGATGCTGGTCTCTTCTTAATCACCGCTAATTTCTTAGCTCCAGCTAACCAGCATCAATAGTCCCAGTAATGCAAAGTTTTTGCTTTAGTAGTTCTGGTATCTTGTTAATCACAGCTGATTCTTCAGCCCCAGCTAACCAGAACTACAAAATCTTCACAATAAAAACAGCAATGGCCCTGAAGAGAGTCTTTAATTTTCCCCCTGAAATTTCACAAACCAGGCCTCCATCTTCTGCACTGTTCTCAGCATTATCTTCCAAGCTCCTACACAACATCTGACAGAGCTCTTAACAACGAATGGACCTTCAAGCCCAAAGTTCCAAAGTCCTTCCACAGTCCTCCCCAAAACATGGTCAGGTTGTCACAGGAATACCCCACTCTGCTGGTACCAATTTGTCTTAGTCAGGGTTTCTATTCCTGCACAAACATCATGACCAAGAAGCAAGTTGGGGAGGAAAGGGTTTATTCAGCTTACACTTCCATGCTGCTGTTCATCACCAAAGGAAGTCAGGACTGGAACTCAGACAGGTCAGGGAGCAGGAGCTGATACAGAGGCCATGGAGGGATGTTCTTTACTGGCTTGCCTCCTCTGGCTTGCTCAGCCTACTCACTTATAGAACCAAAACTACCAGCCCAGGGATGGTCCCACCCACAAGGGGCCTTTCCCCCTTGATCACTAATTGAGAAAATGCCTTACAGCTAGATCTCATGGAGGCATCTCCTCAACTGAAGCTCCTTTCTCTGTGATAACTCCAGCTGTGTCAAGTTGACACAAAAATAGCCAGTACACTTATCTAATCTTGATTTAATTGTATAAGAAGTATATATCAAGCAAATAATCCATTTCTTTTAAATTTAGATTTTTTTCAATTTTTTATTAGATATTTTCTTCATTTACATTTCAAATGCTATCCTGAAAGTCCCCTATATCCTCCCCCTGCCCTGTTCCCCTACCCACCACTCCCACTTCTTGGCCCTGGCTTTCCCCTGTACTGGGGCATAAAAAGTTTGCAAGACCAAGGGACCTCTCTTCCCAATGATGGCCGACTAGGCCATCTTCTGCTACATATGCAGCTAGAGATATGAACTCTGGGGGTACTAGTTAGTTCATATTGTTGTTCCACTAGTAGGGTTGCAGACCACTCCAGGTCCTTGGGTACTCTCTCTAGCTTCTCTACTGGGGCCTCTGTGTTCCATCACATAAAACCAGAGACTCTGAAACGTATAGAGGAGAAAGTGGGGAAAAACCTTAAAGATATGGGCACAGGGGAAAAATTCCTGAACAGAACACCAATGGCTTGTGCTGTAAGATCAAGAATTGACAAATGGGACCTCATAAAATTGCAAAGTCTCTGTAAGGCAATAGATTTAAATTTTTTAGTTTGGTGGAGTACACATTTTTAAAATATGTCCTTATGATCCTCTGGATTTCATAAGTATCTGTTGCTATCTACTCTTCTCATCTCTAAATTTGTTAATTTGAATATTTCCCTTTCACCTTCATTAACTTGGGTAAGGGTTGGCAATTTTATTGATTTGTTTGAAAGACCCTAGGACTATGTTTCACTAAATATTTCTAATTTTTCTTTCAATTATATTAATTTCATGCATGAGTTTGTTTCTTGCTGTCTACTCTTTTGTGAATTCTTTTTTTTTTCTTTTTTATTCTAGAGCTTTAATGTGTGTTGTGAAGTTACTAGTATAGGGACTTTCCAATGTTTTCTTTATATAGGTACTTAGTTTGATAACCTTGTTTCCTCTAAGTTTGAGAATGGGTGTATTCATTTTTATTCAGTTATGGAGAGTCTTTATTTTTTTTTCTTTATTTCTGTCTTGTCCAATTTTTCATTCAGTAGAGAGTTGTGCAGTTTCCATGAGATTGTAAGCTTTCTGTTGTTTCTTTTGTTATTGCCATGAATCTTTAACCCATTGTGGCCTGATAGGTGATCAGAGAATAGTTATTTAATTTTTTTTTTTTTGTATCTTTTCTGAGCTGCCTTGTTTCCTAGTATGTGATCAGTTTTAGAGATCATTCTCTGAGCTGCTGAGAAAAGATTTGTTCTTTCCTGTTTTGGTGAAATGTCCTGTAAATATCTGTTAGATCCATTGGGTTTTTAATGTCAATCAGTTTCCTGACTTATCTGCTTAGTTTTTGTTGGATTACTGGTCTATTGTTGAGAGTGGTTGTATTGAAGTCTTCCACTATCAGTGTCTGTAGGTCAATATGGTATTTAGACTGTAGTATTGTTTTGTTTACAAACTCTGGTAATGTTGTGTTTTGATGCACTGATTTTGAGAATTATAATATTTGCTTGGAGGACTTTCCCTTGCTAGTTCTTTTAACCAGTTTTGGTTTATAGTCTCTTTCTTCAGATATTAAAATAGGTACACCAGCTTGCTGCTTAAGTCCATTTGCTTGAAATATATTTTCCATCCTTTTTACCCTGAATTGATGTATATCCTTGATATACATCAAGGTGTGTTTCTTGGATTCAGAAGATGGATGGATCTTGTTTTTGCATTTATTTTCTTATTCTGTATCTTTTTATTTGGGAATTGGGATCATTCATCTTAAACGTTATCAGTGAACAATGTCTGTTGTTCTTTTTATTGTTGTGGTTGTTGGTAGATGTGGTTGGGGTGTGTTTGTGTGTGGAGAGGTGTGTGGTGTGTGTCTTCTATTTGATTTGATAATCTGTGATTATTTATTCCAAGTGTTTTCTTTGGAGTTGTTAACCTCTTTAGCTTTCCATTTTTTTTTTCTAGCATCTTCCTCAGTACTTGATTTGTTTATAGATATGCTTACGTTTGGTTTTATTGGAATGAGTTATTTTTCCACATGTTTGATTTAATTTCTTCTGGCTATCATAGTCTAGACTAGGATATGCCATCTCAATACTTGTAAAACATCTCATCAGGTCTTTCTGAGTTTAGAGTCTCTACCGAGGTGTTAGGTGTTGTTCTAAAAGATCTGCCTATACATGTTGCTTCTCCTTTTTCTTTGACACTTTCAATATTCTTTCCTTGTGATTTACATTTGGTATTTTGACTATTATTTACTAAGAGAAATTTCTTTCCTGGTCCAGTGTATGTAGTAAGATTTTAACTTTCAAGTTTTGAACACATTTAAAATTGTTAAAACTTTAATGACTCTCACACATCATCTACATGTATTTGGCTTATTCATATGTCTGTGAGCTGCTGACAACTAAGGTTATGAGAAAGGATACATTTTAAAAGTTAAATATGTGTATGTCAAGTTGAAATAGGAAGCTTTTACACTTAGGATTCATTGTTAGACTGCCAAGAATCAACCAAGAGCCATGCCACTGGGTGAATCTTTGAGGAAGTTATAAGAGGTTTAAATAAGCAAGAAAGATCTACACTGAAGTATATGAGGCACTGTCCACTGATCTCAGGTCCTGAGCTGGAATAAAAAGGGAAAGGGACAAACCCATAAGGGCTTAATCATTCACTTTGCTCTGCTTCCTGAACTGCCTGCATGTAAGCAATCTTGTAAGGGAAGCAAGTAAGAAAAGCCCAGTGGTGGCATTCTTATTTCCTGCATTTCCTTCCAAATGAACCTGCATTTACCAGATATACATTTCCACAGGTGGTGTTTTACCCTCTGGGTACTTTTCTATTTCCTTAATGCAAACTTTCAGATGTCTTGATAATGACACAAATGTCTTTAGCAACTATAACTCCATGGTCACCACCTGCTCTTTCAGCTCTCTCTAAAACTTTAACTGTATTTATGTTTCTTTTTCGGCCAAGTGGCAGGTTTTCATATATTACTGTTTTGAATACTCATTTTAAACTTAAATAAACACAGTGAGCAATGATTATACAGAACTCTAAACAATATAGATTTGTTTTCTTCACAGACTGCTTTATTCTTCTACTTTTTAATTGAATTTCACCTGAATTTTCCGGGTGGAGACAGAACACAGTGCTGTAACTGTACTTTTTGGCTACTTTCTTGGGTTCACATATCTATTACCCTTCACCCCAATCACTGCCAACTCCCATCCCCAAAACATGGTGGGTGAAAGATCATTAGAGGTGAAATGGGTGTAGATATCTTTAGACAACTTCCTGCTGACCATCCAAGGTCACACACAAATGTCTTATTATGGTCTCCTTCAAGCATTAAGTCTCCTCTTGCCTGTAGCTCCGAACTCATCCAGATTCTTCCCAGAAAATGGTTTCAAAGTCCTATGAGCCACATCGTCAGCTGATTACAGAACTCAATGCTTTCTTTTGTATGTGATGTTTTTACTTTAACTCTGGACAAACATCTTCCACCAAGGAAGTTATGAGGAGGAAGATTTAGTTTGTCACATGTTTTGAGAGTAAAGTCCATTATATGGCCAAAGAGGATCAGGAGTGACTCAGCGAATATCAATCTCAAGTCAAAGGGAAGGGAATGTTGGGATGTTGGGTCTCATCAGCTCTTCCTCTTTTTGTTGTTGCTGATATTGTTTTTGTTTTGTTTTATTTATTTTTCTTTTCTAGTCTGAAAACTCAGTTCATGAGCTGCAACCACTCACATTTAGAGGCATCTTGTCACCTAAAGGAAATCGCTTGGGAAAATCTTTGCAAACCCAGTAAAATATATGTCATTAAAATGATGCTAAATCTAGTAAAGTTGGTAATGTATACAAATGTCATACTTAATCTTCAAGAATTCCAGAAAATGTATGTATGTATTAAGCAGGAACAATTACTTTTGATCCTACACAGGAAGCATAAATGAGAAATAAAAGTTTTAAATAAAGTTAATATATAAAGACAGGAAGAAGCAAACTCGTCTTCTAGCCATGAAGCCATTAAGAAGAATGGAGGGAGGGACACTTAAAAACTATAATAACATTTGATTTTCAAATGAGATGATTGTTTGTTAATCCCAGAACATCAGTAAAATTATTCTTCATAAATTACTCAGTAAATCATAAGGGAAGAAAGAGTTCTTTTCTGAAGAAATCTGGCAGGCATCCCCATATCAAGGTTACCAAGCATCAGTAATGGACAGAGCTGCCATCTGATGTGATACAATGAGGATGTTACACCTTCAAATATACTCTGTTTCTGCCAAAAATTCATTAACTGAACTTAGTTGTGATCAAATACGAGACAAACACAACTAAGCAACTAACTACAAAAGCCATGGTCTTTTATCCTTCAAAAATTTAGATTTTGGGAAAGGATGCAAAGTACTCCAGGATGAAAGGAATGCTATTGACACATTGGGCACAGAGAAACATTACACTCATGTACTAGGATGTATTGCTGTTCAAGAGATTATCAAAGCTACTGAATTTGAACATGGGTTGTGTCTGATTTAGAGACATTTCAACCTTGTCATATTTCTGAACTTGACAGTTGTGTTAAAGTTTCACAAAAGAATGGCTTTCCACTTTCATGGAATGCATATTAAATTATATATTGGGAGAGATAGTTATACAACAATCATTTCAGATATTTTAATGTAGAATAAAGACAAAAACATTAGATATAGACTGGAGGATATGTAAGAATAACTGGTGAAATGTGAGAAGTTTATGGATCCAAACAAGGTTAATCAATTTTATGCTGTAAATTTCCTTAGATTTGGTACCGAATTCAAAATGAAAATCAAAATACCCCTGTGCTTTTTAAATATGGCTTAATTGCTTTTAAAACAGGGTTATTTACATTCTCGATGAATTAATCACATAGTAATATAAATTGAATACAATAAACAGGAATTGAAGAAAGAGTAGGATCTATCTTGAGATGCCTATGAAAATATTGTTGTTGTATAAGAGGGAGTAATTAGAAGAGAGAATTTTGATAAATGTAATCAATAAAATTGAAAAAATGTTGAACAGTAAAGTTATCTACATAATCATCAGATTTACACTGAGACAAATTTTTATTTTAAATGCTAATCTTATCCCAAAACAATTAATTTACTTTGTTGAAAACTGAACTAGTGGCAGTCTTTTATGATTTGAATCTAAAATGTTCCCCAATGTTGAGATGTTAGTACTTGTTCCTAGCTCATTACCCTGTGAGCCTTTTACTAGGTGGAGCCTGGAAGGCAGAATTAGATCAGTAGGTAAGAGCCTCTGAAGAATGTTCCTGACCTGTGCCCAGCTGGTTCCCACTGCTTCTTGGTACACTTCATTTTAACAGCATTGGTGTGAATCTCATGTGGCACATAGATGTTTGATATTTCGCCTTCATCACAATGATGAACTGAAAACAAGCCAAAAAAAAAAAAAAAGCATTTCCTTTACTATTTGGCTTCTGTGAGTTATTTTGGTCATAAAAATAAAGATATAAGTAACAAAACTGCAGACAGTTCTGCTAAACTTTTTGAAGAACTCAAACTGTTATCCAAATAATGACACGCTGAGAACAGAGTGAAACAAAACACTGCATTATACCAATCTGATCATTTATGTTCATTTCTGCACTCGTTTTAATAGCTAATTTAGTGTAGGCATTCATAATATTATGAAAAGATTTAGGTTATATATTAACAGTATGTTTAGTGACATTGTGAAGTAAATACAGAAAAAGTTACAGCTTATTCATATTAGCCAATTACAGATTTTCATGCTAACATAAAATTTGGTCTATGACACACATGCACTAAAATATTCAAAAATTACTTTCAATATCAATCAAGGCACAGTGGAATACTAAAAAAGAGTATCAGAGCTAGATACATCCTAGTATTTTGAGTGTTTAGTTTTGACTAATGATGTCAATTGTGGCGTATCATTTCCTATTTATCATATCTATGTGCTTAAAAAAATACTTCTTTAAATGTTGCTTACAGAAATGATTGCCCCTCCTCTAGCTCATTTCTTTCTCAGAATACCACTTACCTTTAGGGTCTTTTTCTCCATGATGGTGATGCTATAAAGGGTTAAATCATAGTGCTATAGAGCATAAAGGCCTTAGCCTTGATGTACTCTCATCAATAGTAGCCTGTGCCTCCTATTCTCTCCCTCTACTCGTTTCCGTTTTTTTGTTTCTTTTACTTTCTCCATCATGGGTCCACACTAAGGTGGCAGTTCACTAAGACTAGATGGCTTTAATGGATGCTACTCTCATGTTTGCTGTATAGATGTGTTCTATCTGATCTATTGTTATACTTGTGGGATCCACTCACCAGGCATGCTCAACCAAATCCACATGGCAGCCTTCTGAAGTCAAGAATTGAACCTGTGAGTTGTCAGTTCTGCTTTTTTTTTTTTTTGCAAAAGCAAGCCCCATGGCTATGGTGGGCTCATAACGTGGTGAACACTAGGACTTGCTTGCAGGTTTGATTCAGGCAATATCTCTTTCCCAGTGCGTATCCTCACATAGCTTTCACCTGATCTCTTTTAGCTGATCCTGCACTGACCTGTTGTGACTCCTCTTCATTTATCTTCTTTGTGTCTAATCAGCCATTTATGATCTTTGCAGAACTCTGACTTTAAAATTTTAGGCTACTTGCATAGCCCAGACTTCTAGGAATATGTTTGCTTCTGGCTTCCTTACTCATAAAATTTATGATCAGATATTCTTGTCCAAGCTCTGTCCCCAGGAACATTTAAGGGACATTTGGAACAGGTGGCATTTTGCCCATTCCAGTTTTAGGAACATTGTAATCTGGTATATTTAAAATACAGAACATTTTGATACAAGTGTTTTTAGGGATGTTCTCATTTTATAATAGGTTTGACATAAAAGCAAACAAACAGACAAACAAACAATAACCACACAAAACAAAACAATAGTTCTTCTGAAGTTGCTTGTGAGTGAAGGCATTATGTGAAACTTACTAGAATTCTTAAGACCTTCTTGAACCAGAAACCTAGAGTCATTCTACATTATTATTAGACAACATTTCATACACTAAAATAAATAGTTACCATATGACTGTCTACCTTTTAGTATCTACAACCAACTACAGAATCTCTTAGATACTCTTATTTTTTCTGTGGAAAACATTCCAGGGCTATCACTTAGAACAGCAGGGATCACATGGAGTAGAATAATAATGGAGTGCCTCTATATGCAACATCCATAAATTCATCATCTATGGGAAACTTCTTTAAGATTTCTAATGCTTCTCTAAATACCTTGGTGAATAATCCAAGCATTTATTTATCACATAGAAAGTCTCAATATGGAGAAAAGGGGGACAGAGAGAGACAGAAAAAGATAGCAAAAGGGAGACAGCTAAAAGGATCTCTAGATATCCAGAAATCTATATCCTGTGTTGTTATATTAATTGCTGTACCTCTGAATAGATATTCTTACAATCTAGAAACATATAATATTTTTCAGTGTATCAAAGAGCCATCAACTTTTATTAGTTCACATTCTTGTCACTCTATGTTAAGTTTGGAAATTATTTTCATAAAATATTCTGGAGCAATGAAGCTATTTTCCCAGCTGATTCAACTAGTTTGTTCTTTCCCAGTTGTGAGCTACTTGAGATCAAGTTGAATCAGATTTTAATGATACAAAATATCAACTGGGAGGCATCCACTTTACCTGAGTTCCTCATAAGTGTATGAATCTACCATTCCTAGCCAGAGACAGAGGATTAGCCCAGGTGTGTACTTTGAAAACTGGCAAGATTACAAGAACATTAACACTAGAAAGGAGCAAGAGAAATTTCTTGTTTAGAACTAAAGTGTATGCATTTGCCTCAGGGTTAGCTTTCTAACATCGCTCAGCTTGAGAGGACCACATTCAGGGATTACACATTATTTTCTGGACAATTCTTATGTATAGTTAGCTACTGGCTCAAAGAGAACATTTTCGCAAAGATATGTTCTTATTTTTACACCAAAGTATGAGTTTTTGTTACTTAATATAAATATATCATTCACTCCCTTCAAAATGTTTTTGGCAGAAAATGCTACAAAAAATAGTTATTTTTATACTCCTCAAAATCTATTACATAAGACTCTTGATGATTCCAGCTGTATGTCCTATCAATTCCTGACGTATAATAGTCTTTAGAATTATATTGCTTATAAACATTTCAAGAATACCAAATCAACAAAGGGTCTCTGGCCACCACCTGATTAGTGTAACAGTTAATGCAAACATGAAGATTTTATTCCTTAGACAATATCTGTTGCTGTTTACCTTTGTAAGTTTCAATAAAAGAGCACCTGCAAACCTTTATGTTGAAATAAGGTAGAAAGACCAAATGAAAAAGCAACACTCTGTACGTTATTAATGTCTTTGTGAATAACTGGAGGTTTGTACAACTAAGGACATCTGAGAGACAGTATGGAAGTGCATGTAAAAAAGGCATCTGAGGGAACTATGAATGCATTGACTCTCTTTAGTAGATACTTGAGCACTCTTGGTTAGCACTTGGCGATAGTGGTCATTATTTCCTATGGTTAGCATGCTAAATGGTAACCAGTGTGAGTTCACAAATGTACATGTTGAGGCAATACCCTCTGTGCTGAATATATATGAAGATATGGGTTTTAAGCAGTAGCTTTAGTTGGATATATTAGGGGGAATGGAACCATAACAAAATGATTGCATACATACAAGAAGAGGAGGTATTTCATTTTATCCACAACATGACCATGCAGTAAGATGTCATCTACAAACCAGGAAGAGAGTTCTTCCCAGAAATAGACTCCTACTAGAAGATTTTAGCTCTTTACCTGTAATAACATAATTCTTTTGCTTAACTCTCTAAACCTATTTTATTAAAACAATCAGAAAAGACTAACAGGGAGGCCTGGTGGCATAAAAATATTTGACTGTTGTTGACAGATGTTTTTCAACTAAGGTTTGCAGATGTTAACTTTTGAAAATTCAGCAAGGTTGACAAGAATGTGAAGGTCAAATAAGTAGAAATCACAAGAAATGAGTGCATTGATGACAGCCATGACAATTAATTCATTGCAGAATAATTATGCATTCAGTGATATTTTATTCAAACCATAGACTTGAAAAAACCTTGAGGTCACTCACAAAATGTACATGTTTAGAAACTACGGATCCATTACTATGATGCTTTAACTATATACAGAAGTAATGTTAGGTTTAACAACATCTCAGTGCAACAGAGCACCTGGACATTGTAAGCAATTTGGAAACTAAAATAAATTGTTTTGAATATATTTTAATTTATAGTAGTATAATTAAGATAGACTATTGTAATGATCTCATCTATCAGCACAATTGCAAAATCAATTAATGTTTTTATTTGAACAGACAATATTTTCTTACTGAACAACAAGATTTATAATAGGCAAGAATCAAAATGTTGATTATGGATTTTTGTTATTGCAATCAATTAGTATGCAAGAAATTAAAAATGGACCTGTTTCATTATTTTTTCTGTTTAGAGCTTCTTTATTATGACAAAACCAAAAGTATTGTGTTCCTTTTTTAGTTATGACTTTACTACATATACAATTTTACAGATTGTAAATAAATATGGGGTACTTATAAGTTTACATTTTTTTATTTGAAAAAGCTTGTTCATATTCCGATTGTGCATGTATTACAGTTTATATATTAATTGCTATTTTATATTAACTACAATTTCAATAGTAAATCTTGTTATGTGATTTATGGAATATCAGTTAATCTCAGAAAATCAAAATGTTTCTCTTCTAAAACTTTCTATGCCAACTGATGTTTTCATAGGACATTTTCTTGATGCAGCAATTACAGGACCACACAAGAGAAGGTTTTAGGAGAAACATTAGAGATTTGTGTTTGTTCATAAACCTGATGAAGAAGAATTCCTCTCACCTACAATTGTTGATTTTTGATGATTTGGCTTTGGATCTGTGTGCTTATATCTACTACTTTAGTTGCAATGAAGAATAAAAGCAAGAGTACTTGTGATTACCTACAGCTGTGATAACTGCCTGACACTTCACACAGTAGATATCTGTGTTGGTTCTCATCTTGTCTATAAAACATTCAAAGCTATAGCAAAACTACCTAAAATATTTTGAAAACAATCTTCTAAGTTTATTTTCACTATAATTGATAGAATAAACAGAGAGAGAGAGAGAGAGAGAGAGAGAGAGAGAGAGAGAGAGAGAGAGAGGGAGAGAGACTATCGTCTTTCTGTAGGAGTAATCTATTCAGATAAACAAATTAATTGGTATTTCCCTCCTAATTGTGGAAAATTCTGAACATATATCTGCAAATGTGATAGTATTTTTGCCTAACATTATACTTAGCTATCTCTGTTACATCTACATCACTTAAAACAAATCATAGACATTATCCTTTTAAAACAAATCAGAAATTATCTTCTATACAGTAATTCCTTGGAGATTCAACTTGATGACAAAAACTTAAAATATAGACAGACATTTATATTGCCTAGCAACTAACAATGGTGAAAAATGTCTACCAATCCAATAATCAGTTAATAGTGTCATTTTCAAAATGACTCAAAGGTCACTTAGTATGTGGGGGATATATTATCTCTATGCATTCATGGTTCACATTTCCTTCATTTCCTAAGGCTGTTAAACTGACATTAGTAATGAATCTTTGTATGTTCGATAAACACCGAAGAATCTATAATGTGTTTCCATAGATACTGGCCGCTGTTTGTAAGTTACATATTATTCTAACTAGCATGGTGTTATGTTATATACCATCTATTTTTCCTATAATATGGGCATGGAGACCTGAGTTGGTTTCATTCCATTTGCAGTAGAAGTAATTTCCAAATGTAGATGTGTAACTTATACCAAACACATTCTGCTTACTGGTCTTTCTTTAATTCTTGACAGTCACTTAAACAATTCTTGCCTACATTCTTTATTTCATATAGTATGAAAAATGGTGCCAGCCATATTCACTCATCTCCTATTTCTTAATTAAAAAGAGGCTGAGGGAAAGGAGATTCAGTGACCTGTCCAACTTTGGATCCACCTCAAGGTGAGGCTCCAAGGCCTGACACTATTACTGATGATATGGTGTGCTTACAGACAGGAAAGTAACATTTTTAAACTTATTAATTTAATTAATTTGAAAACTATGCTGAGATACATTGTGAAGAAGTAACATAATTATTTTAATTTCATATGGCTCTGTCCAGTCTTTCCAAATATTATTTATTAGAATGTGAATATTTTCTTATTTTCTCACATAATTGTTTTCTCAATTTTGAAGTGTTATTGTAAATATTCTGTAATTTCTATACTATTAAACCTATCTGGGTCATAGGCCAATATAACAATCTTTTATGTGGAGAGTTTTTAGAATACCCACTACCTGATGGATTTAAACAATCATGACCCCTAGTTCATCATGATTTATTTTGTTTCGCATTCCTAGTCTACTCAGTTTAAAAAACTTGGTTTTATTTTACTAATGTCAGTTTAACAGCCTTAGGAAATGAAGGAAATGTGAACCATGAATGCATAGAAATAATATATCCTTTATTAGAAGCAAATTCATGATTTTTTTAATAGAGACTATGTAACATTATGTTAGGTTTTAATTCACAGACAGTAAATATTGAGAAATATACTCAGATAAATTTTCTTCTAGAAATTATTCATCATTCAGTGGTATAATGTCATAACCTTAATGCTTGTAGAGCTAAGAAGAAACAGCAAGTGGGCATTTACAACTCCAGAAAGACCAACAGAAAAATCTCCTAAGATTGGGCTCCTCATTTGTTTGTGCTTCTGAGTCTATGAGTACCTGTATTTCTGATAGTATCCCATACTTTATTCTGATCCATATATTCTTCTTATTGCTATTTGTAGACAACCATTAGACATTTTGATAGATTCTGTATATCCCTTATATGTAATTTAGTGGCATACCTTGACATACATGGTATGCCATATTAGTCTTACCATATGTGTGTGATTAATTTTTAAATATTCTTGCTAGATATCACTAAAAATGGTATTCAAGCATTTTTCAATATCACTATAATAATATCAAACCACATTTGTGAAAATATGAGCATTATAACTGTGTAACAGGCAATTATATTCCTAGGATGGTCATGTCAATGAGCATATATATTTTCTACTCATTTGCTTGCACTCATGTTGAATGTCAAGATTCAGCATTTGATTTTTAAGCCTAAGTAGTATTATCATTTTAGAGAGCAATTTATTGAAATAACTATGTTCCTTAATGTGTGAGGAAGTTACTAAAGGCAAAGATAAAAAGATGTCTTCACTTTATAATTGTTTTAATTTTTGAATAAAGTACAGTGACCAAAATTAATATAATTATTTGATTTATAATTTTTATATCAGCAGCAGTAGACGAGGCATGTAGATATTGCACACATATTCATTCATGTCCTTCCTGTTTGTTCATTTGACAAAAATGAACATTCCTATTGTAGAAATGTCATTTAGGTAATTTCAAGAAACTGAAAAATTAGAGAGAAATGTGTCCAAAGGAGCACCATTTCATACTCATGGGTGATTTTCTCATTCAGAAAGTTGGTTTTATTTCCAAATTGCTCCACCACTTTGAAGAATTACCATGGCCCTGGATCTTTGTTCTTTCTCCCCAACATCTTCTGGACATGGGGAACAGCATGCATAAATACATGCCTATTGTAAGGATAAGATATATTGACTTGCCTCTTCACAGATAGTACATAAGAATATAAATTCTGTGACAAGATGAAAAATGTTTCAGGACCCGTGAGAAATTCTCGATGTTGGTTGAGTGGTTTCAAATGAAAAATAAAAAGGACCTCAAACTGCCTGATCCCATTGGGACTGAACAAGATTTATAGATTGGAAGAAAGGAAGTTAAAGGAGAGTTGAAATCCAGCAGTGAAGATTGAGGCTATTTTCCCAATGTATGTTTTCCTACATTGCTAGGCCAACAGGCATAGATTTGTGGAGCTTTGCAACAATTGCTGGACAATAATTTAGGGCTGCCATAAGACATTTAATCTAGAAAAGAATGCCTACGAGTCAGATCTGGGTTTTCTGTCTTCTCATTAACTGATGCTGTTATATTTGATGTGGTGTGATAATTACTACCATGACTCATGTAAAATTAGGAAGAAACATCTATCTCCATAAAAATGCCCGAAATATGAGGTATATTTTTTGGAGTAGTGTTGGTGTTTTTTCTGATTCATTTATCTCTGCCAAGTCACGTCTAAATTGAAGTTGCTGAACATTTATACTTTGTTAGATCTTAATATTGCATTCCTTTCACTTTTCTTAGTTAATTAATTAAATTTTTTTCATACTGCAGATTTTATTCCCCTCCATGTCCACCCTCTGACTGTTCCTCATCCCATACCTCCTCCCCATTCCCCTGTCTCCATGAGGATGTCCCCATTCCCCACCCCACCCCACCAAACCTTTAAATATCCTGGGGCTTCCAGTATCTTGAGGGTTAGTTGCATCTTCTCTGACTGACTCCAGATACTACAGTCCTTTGTTGTATATGTGTTAGGACCTTATATCAGCTTGTGTATGCTGCCTGGTTGGTGGTGCAGTATCTGAGCAGTCCCAGGGGTCCAGATTAATTGAGATTGCTGGTCCTCCTACAGCGTTGCCCTCTTCCTCAGCTTCTTTCAGCTTTTCCCTAATTCAACCACAGACGTCAGCAGCTTCTGTCCATTGGTTGGGTGCACATATCTGTATCCGACTCTTTCAGCTACTTGTTGGGTCTTTTGGGGGGCAGTCATGATAGGTCCCTTTTTATGAGCACTCCATAGCCTCAGTAATAGTGTCAGGCCTTGGACCCTCCCCTTGAGCTGGATCTCACTTTGAGCATGTCACTGTTCCTCCTTTTCTTCAGGTTCTTCTTCATTTTTGTCCCTGCAGTTCTTTCAGACAGAATAATTATGGGTCAGACTTTTGACTCTGAGATGGTAATTCCATCCCTCACTTGATGCCCTGTCTTTCTGCTTGAGGTGGGCTCTACAAGTTCCCTCTCCTCACTGTAGGTCATTTCATTTAAGATTTATTTATTTGTATATTTTATTTTTCTCAGTGCTCTGTCTTCAGGCACACCAGAATAGGGTAGAACATCCCATGACAGATGGTTTTGAGCCTCCATGTAGTTGCTAGGAATTGAACTCGGGACCTCTGGAAAAACAGCCAAGTACTTTTAACTACTGAGCCATCAATCCGGCCCCTTTCACTTTTGTAATAAAATTACACACACACACACACACACACACACACACACACACACACACACATTTAGTTATATATTACTAGAATATAAAAATGCATATTCAACAATCTTTTAAATTCACTACTCTATTTTCATTTGATTGTTTTTACATATATAAATTATAAGTGAATATTAATAGTTTATGAAAGTAAAGCAGAACTTTTATTTTTAATTACTAGCTTACTACCTTCTTTTAATACCATGATAAGCAATCCAATAAGGCTACTAAACACACAAAAGTCAAATTCTAAAATTAAATATATTTTAAAAGTATAGATCAATTAATATTGTTAATATATGATTTACAGATGAGAAATATAAATATACTTCCTCTATCCAGTAATTTTAGGTAGGGTTTAGGTTAAAATTATAAAACATACCCAGTGATCAAATTAGTACAATGTCAACTTGTCTTCTAAATATTTGTGTTAAGAGCCATAGATAAGTGCTAACCTGTTCCTTAGGCTCAAGTAATACTACAGAAGAGGTCAGAGGAAGCAGGGATTAGAACCATAATCTAGCCTTGACATGGGCATTGCAATTAAATCTCACAACATCTTGCATGATTCTACAGGGAAATTTTCCTACAGACGTGGTTCAGTTCCAACATCACACATGGATAAAAGGGACTTGTGCTGGCTAGCTTTCGGTCAACTTGACTCGTTATAGTGATCAGAGTGGGAGGAGTCTCAGTTGAGTAAATGCCTCCATAAAATCAGGCTGTCTGCAAACCTGTAGAGTATTTGCTTCATTAGGTTTTCATATGGAAGGGCTTTGCCCATTATGAGTAATTCTGTGTTCGGCTAGAAAGGAGGCCATGGAGAGCAAGCCAGAAGCATTCCCTCATGGACTCTGCATCATCAGGTATTGCTTCCATGTTCCTTTTCTGCTTGAGCTCCTGTTCTGAATTCTTTCAGTAATAAACAGCAATGTGAAAGTGTAAGCCAAATAAATGTTTTCCTCCCCAATTTGCTTTTGATCATTACAGCAATAGTAACCCTAATGAAGGGAGAGCTCACAGCTCTTTTCCATTCACCAGTAAACTTTTGCTACTGACACTTTCAGAAAGAGGGGAAAATGATTCCTTCATTTTTGCACCCACTTATGACCCCACCAGGCTCTTCCGACAGATTTTGTCCTTGTAGGAAACAGTTCTCAGTACTATGTCAGTATTTGTGGAGCTTAGCAGCTATCACTCAAAATTCCATTTTGTTCTACAGTTAGGAAATTATATTTGAAGACTTAGATGGCACTGTGTAAACAAAATGGATAACAGATCAAATCGAATGTCATGAATGTGGGAACAGCACTAGGAGGACGAGGCATGGTTGACAACGATGGAAAGTAGATAAGAAATGCTGTGGAAACAGTAATCAGAATATATTGTGTACATTTATGAAAGTCATCAAATAACAAAATTATCCAGTAAAAAAAGAAAAATGAATCGATAACATTTGCTATTACAGTCTAAAATAATTCAACCTCCAGTTGGAAGCCAAATGTTTCTTAACACTCTTTGCATTTTACCTCATAAAACTCCACCTTTCTTAGAAGACAGGTTTAATTACAAGAGTTTGAAGCATTAATCATCGCCATTAATGGTCTAGAAAAGTCACCTTTACAACTTGTCTGCAATGAGCACTTAGGTTTTGCCTTTGACTCCTTAAAATGCCTCAGACTTCATGAAGTTATCAGCAGGCCATAGCAGGGGGCAGGACTTGACACCTCAACATCCTGTTATTTAAGAGGAGGTACCTTTCCGCTCTCTACACTTGTGACTAGTTTCAAACTGAAGACTGCTGTCTCTAGAAATCTCTCAGTACTTGTGACTCTCCCATTACTGCCATGTAGGGTTCTTTCCACCCCACTCTTTGTCTTGAGATGTCTTCCAGCTGCTTGGAAAAGAATGGAAGAAATGTAACTCTGTCTCCTTTTGTAAGAAAGGGACTTCCTCTTGGAGCCTGGGAGAGGAGGAATGAGGTGAGGAATTATTGGAGGGCAGAGCAGGGTGGGGCTAATCACTGAACTGTTAAAAAATTGAAGATAATTAAAATTTAAAATAAAATACAATTAAAAACTAAATAAGAAAGGATCTTATTTTCTCAGCTGTAAGCAATTCTGGAAGATAAGTATAGTTTAGGTATTCCAACACTGATGTGTGGACAGTATTTGTGTGATGTTTCCAGGCCTCTATAAAGTTCTGTGGAGCAGACATGAACCATCTAAAAATGCAATGAACACCATTACTTATACATTTTTGATTAATCACAAGTTTATACATATTAACCACTTATAAATTATTTAAATGATAATCAAGCACTCTATAAATATCCAGTGATGAAGTTATGGAATTGTTTGTGTCCACAGTTCAGAGAACCCTGAGTGAACTTGGGTTTATGATCATGTCAAAATGTGTATGAAAATAGTGGACTACATGAAGTCGTGTTGCCTATGCTAAATTATAATTCATCAATTACTTCTCAGTGAAATACTTGCACAACTACAATTCAGGGTACACTCTGTTTTTAAATCAGAACATCTTTTGATAGATCATGAAGAGTTAGAACTTTAAACACTCACGTAAGAGATCCTGGAATATAACAAATCCTAGAATGGGATGGGAGGATTATATCATGTTTTTAGATTAACAATAAGCAGACACCAGAAACTCTTCTCAGTAGTCTTTCTTTGTTACTGTGGCACTTGAATAGACCAATGAGATCCTAGCCATCTCTTCTTTTCCTTCTCCTTGGCTTTTTAGTTACTGGGTCCTTGGTTTTGCCTTTATCCTTGATTGTTTCTTCACCCTAGTTTAAAATCACAGGGACAACTAACCAAGGACCAGAGGCTCCAAAACAATGTACAAAGCAACCTTCGATTTAATAATACTTTTGTAAAAAATTGGTTAATATATTATTACATTTGTCATTATTTATAATACAAATTACATTAAAATAATGGGATTTATCTATGGCATTTAATTTTTAAAATATTTATTTTAAACTCTTGTCTCCTCTAAATCATAAGTTTTATCAACTCTTAGTTAACATGAGGAATTAATTAACAATTCTTCCAATATCTGAAATGTTTAGGGCATAAATGAAAATATGATTTGTGTCTATTCTAAATCTCCTTATATAATAGAAAGAAAGATATCTATTACAATGCATTTAACATATAAGACAAATAATGAAAATTATTTAAAATAATATTATCTGATTACAAAACAATTAAGCAAATATCCTGGTGTGTGGGTTTTTGTGTGTGTGGGGAGGTTGTTTGTTTGTTTTGTTGTTGTTGTGTGGCTGTTTTGTTTCTTTTTGTTTTGTTTGCTTTTTGACTTTTAAAAATACTAACAATTATTGTCACTCATTTTCCTTTAATATAATAAACCAAACATCTGGTCAACCCATATGTTTTTCTTACATTTTTATTGTAGAAATAATAATTTAGAAAATCCTTGGCTGCTGAAAAGAAAAAAATGAATATAGATTCACCTCATCGTCTTTGGACCAGTTCATATTAATGAATTTGGTGGCAGCTAAGTTTAAAAGTCATGGGTTTACATAGACAGGGTTATACATAATGTGCACTTCTTCCTCTGTGATATAAGGAGCATCTTTTTTCAACCTAAGTTTGGTAGTGATACTTGCATGCAAATGCTGTGCATACATAAGTAATAAGTACGTGAATTTTTAAAGCCTTTCAGGCTGTGATTATACCAACTATAATTTAAATCCTTTTCTATTTATTAGTTCAGGTTGACCACAGTAATATTTTATATCCAACAATTGGGTATATTTTCATACAAAAGCAATTTTCTCATATTACATGAAATTTTCTTATC
The DNA here is from genome assembly GCF_978045245.1 of Mus caroli. NCBI lineage: Eukaryota > Metazoa > Chordata > Mammalia > Rodentia > Muridae > Mus > Mus caroli. The sequence goes on from NW_028227271.1 coordinate 75,096,521, forward strand.
TGGTTCAGAGGTATATTCAAACTGACTGCTTTCAGTTTGACATATTTAGAAATTAGAGAATTTATGAATCATCTAAGTGGCAATGCTCTCTACCTGTTCAAAATTACATGCCAGATGAAACACAAGACAATGTTGGACATAAATTCTACAAAATGCAATCTCAAGGCAGGGAACAATAGTCTGATGAAAGGCCCCTGTGGTAACATAGAAGCAGAAAGAAATCGTTATTATGGCAGTAACCAAATGGTGGAAGGAGAAGCCCATAATCAGAATTACTTACACTCTAATGTGAGCCTGGATAAAACATTTTTCAATGAGCAGCTGCTACATCAGGATGACCTTTCAGCAAAAGTGTTGACTAGTTTATGCTGTGAAACTCATAATACTTTATTTCTTTATAATGTGTAAAACAATCTTCACCACTTTCTTAGAAAATATCACAATGGAAAAATACCTTATAGTACTAGATAAATATTAATTTCTCACATACATTGTCTGAGGATACTGCTTGACTCTATAAAATTGTCTATTTGAGTCTTAAAATGTCATTTTCTACCTCTAGACAAATACAGAATTCTAAGTGATGGTTGCTAAACTCCACAATTACTGACATAATACTGGTAATCATTTCATAATAGTAAGATTCCTGTTTTCCTCCTAATTTCCAGATACATTGTTTTCAAAGTAGTTCATAACTCTAAGGTTCTGGCCCACCATGCCATTGCTCAAGATAAAAAAGAAATAATTTCATAATATTCAAGTTGACACCGAGAATAGCCATCACACTACTAGAATGCAGATTACTTGGAACCTGTTTTCCTAGCCTTTCACTGGGATTAATTTTAAAAGCTGAGGATGATTGAGTACACAGCATGTATCTCTTCAAGAGTCTATATATAAAGTTGTTGATATCAGACTTTTGATAAGAACATGTTTGGACAGCCTTTAGCTTCTGTCTAGCATCTTTCAGAGAATTGTCTGTTTAAGACAATCATTTTCCATGAGAAAAAGAGAGGAAACTTTTCATAGAAGTTTAATAATCTCTTTGGTAGAGTCACTTCATGTTGTCCTGGTAATGTCTAAATAAAATACACAGCCTCCTTATTAAAATATGATACATATGTATATAAATATACTTATGTGCATGGAATAACAACTAGATTTTAAAAATAAAAGATGCTTGCAGAAATAGATGACAGAAATATTGTAATAAAACTATAATTTCAACTCCAAGGATCATAGGATCAGAGATGAGGAGGACATAACATCTGCCGCAACACTGTACATAACTGGGATCAGCAGAACCAGGCACCCAGGAACACCTGACTGGGGGCACAAGTTCTTTACTGTGATGCCAGTACCCTGAGCAGACCTTGGACACAAACTCTGCAGCCAGTCCCATACTACACAGAGGAATCTCTAACATGCCCAAGATCACACAGTCACAGGATTCCAGGATTCCAGTAGCTTAGTCACACCAGGATCTCAGGTTCCCAGAGGCAGCTTGACTCCCAGGAGCTCTGACACACCCAGGATCTCAGGATCACAGGATCACAGAGTCACTGGATCACAAAGACAGGTAAACTCCAAGGAGTTGTGACACAACCAGGATCCCAGTGTCCAGTTCTAGTCAGATATAGCAAGGGCAGGTATCTCTAGAGATAATTAGATGGCAAGAGGCAAGCATAAGAACATAAGCAACAGAAACCACCATAGCAAGCTCTGGATACACTATCACACCAGAAAAGCAAGATTCAGATCTAAAATTATTTCTCATGATAATGATAGAGGACATTAAAGAAGGACATAAATAAATCCCTTAAAGAAATACAGGAGAACACAGGTAAACAGCTAGAAGTATTTAAAGAGGAAAGACAAAAATCCCTTAAAGAATTACAGGAGAACACAATCAAACAGGCAAAGGAAATGAACAAAACCATCCAGGCTCTAAAAACGGAAATAGAAACAATAAAGAAATCACAAAAGGAGACAACCCTGGAGTTAGACAACCTAGAGAAGAGATCACGAGTCATAGATGCAAGCATCACCAACAGAATACAAGAGATAGAAAAGAGAATCTCAGATGCAGAAGACACCATAGAAAACATTGACACAACAGTCAAAGAAAATGCAGAAATCAAAAAGCTGCTAATCCAAAACATATCTAGCAAAATTCTCAATTACCATAGACAGAGGAAACAAGGTATTCCATGACAAAACCAAATTTGCACAATACCTTTTCATAAATCCAGCCACCGAAAGGATAATAGATGGAAAACACCAACACAAGAAGGGAAACTACACCCTAGAAAAAACAAGAAAATAATCTTTCACCAAACTCAAAAGAAGATAGCAACACAAACATAATCCCAACTCTAATAACAAAAATAAGAGGAAGTAACAATCACTTTCCCTTTAATATCTCTTAACATCAATGGACTCAATTCCCCAATAAAGTGATATAGACTAACAGACTGGATATGTAAACAGGACCCAGCATTTTGCTGCATACAGGAAACACACCTCAGTGACAAAGACAGAAACTACCTCAGATTAAAAGGTGGGAAAAAAAGAATTTCCAAGCAAATGCTCCCAAGGAACATGCTGGAGTAGCTATTCTAATATAGAATAAAATCAACTCTCAACATAAAGTTATCAAAAGGGTAAGGAAGGACACTTCATACTGGTCTAAGAAAAAATCTACCACAATGAACTCTCAATTCTGAATATCTATGTTCCAAATGCAAGGGCACCCACATTCATAAAAGAAACTTCACTAAAGGTCAAAGCACACATTTTACCTCACACAATAGAAGTGGGAGACTTCAACACCCCACTCTCATCAATGGACAGATCATGGAAGCAAATTTAACAGAGACACAGTGAAACTAACAGAAGTTATGAACCAAGAGAATCTAACAGATATTTATAGAACATTTCATCCTAAAGCAAAAGAATATACATATCTTCTACTCAGCACCTCATGATACCTTCTCCAAAATTGACCATATAATTGATCACAAACCAGGTCTCAACAGATAAATGAAGATTGAAATAATCCCATGTAACCTATAAGATCACTACGGACTAAGGCTGGTCTTAAATACCAAAAACATGACAGAAAGCACACATACACATGGAAGCTTAACAATGCTCTGCTCAATGATAACTTGGTCGAGGAATAAAGTAAGAAAGAAATTAAAAGCTTCTTAGAATTTAATGTAAATGAAGACGCATCATACCAAAACTTATGGGACACAATGAAAGCAGTTGTAAGAGGAAAACTCATTAACTCTAAGTGCCTCCGAAAAGAAACTGGAGACAGCTTACACTAGCAGCTTGACAATACACCTGAAAGTTCTAGAAAAAAAGGAAGCAAATACGCCCAAGAGGAGTAGATGGTAGGAAACATTCAAACTCTGTGCTGAAATCCACCAAATGGAAACTAAAATAACTATACAAAGAATCAACCAAACCAGGAACTGGTTCATCAACATAAATAAACCCTTAGCCAGACTAACAAGAAGGCACAGAGATAGTATCCAAATAAATAAAATCAGAAATGAAAAGGGAGACATAACGACAAAATATATCTTAAAATAATTATACTGTTTGTTGAATATTAACAGTTGAAAATATTAAAATCATGTTCTTAAAAAAAAAAAAGAACAAAGATATCATGGGTTTTGCACGCAAATGGATGGAACTAGAAATTATCATCCTGAGTCAGGAGCCTAACATGACCGTCCTCTCTGAGAGGCCCAACTAGCAGATGACTGAGACAGACACAGATACTTATGCCCTACCATTAGCCTGAAGTCTGAGACCCCTGTGATTGAATTAGGGAAAGTACGGAAGATGCTGAGGAGGAGAGCTACCCCAGAGGAAGACTAGGTATCTCAACTAATGTGGATTCCTGGTAGCACCAACCAAGACGCTGAACTTCCAACCAGGTAGCTGGTCCAAGTCCCTCAACACATATATAGCAGAGGACTGCCTAGTCTGGCCTCAGCATGGAAAAATGCACCTAATACTCAAGGGACTTTAGGTTCCAGGGAAGGGGGAGCCCTGGGGGTGGGGGAGCATCCTCTAGGAGACAGGTGGAAGGAGGAATGGGAAGAGGAATGGTGGGAGGGGGTACTGGGAGGCTGACAACTTCTAGATTGCAAATAATAATAATAAATGCCTAAAATAAAAACCAAAAAACCTATAATCTTAAAAACAAAAGAATGCATAATTGAAAAAAATTTAAATCTGATAGGAAAGTAATTGTTACAATATTAATATGACCTTCCCCATAAGATCTTATATTGTTTGTGAACAAGATAGAATCTAGAATCACCTAAAAGAAAAACTTTTGAAATTTCCTCCTCATAGAGACACTTATCCCTCAACAAGTTCACATCTTTTAATCCTTCACAAACAGTTCTACTAACAGAAAAACAAGTATTCAAATATATGAGTCTAAGGAGACCATTATAATTCAAATAATGATGGAGCCATTAAGTATAGAACCTGCATACACTTTAACACAAAAGACAAAAAAAAATTCCTCATAGAGTATCTAAAATGAACATATCATTTCTTATTACTACATTATTTTTTATTTTGAAATTCCAATCTCCATATTTGCTATGTAATACTTCCTATGATTTTAGACCAATTGATGAGCTTGAAACTATTTATTAAGACAGCAAATTAAAATTAATATGTGTCTGTAAACATGAGAAATCAAATATGAGCCCATTTGCTGTTCTTAGCCTTAGCGATTTAGCATAAAAAAGAGTTTCACTCTCAAGCTATGGGATGTTTCCTTCTTTCTATGTGTGTGTCTACTTTTTAAACATTTTCTCAAAGACAAACTATTTTCTTTTTATATATATAAATGTATATGCATGTGTGTGTGTGAGTGTGTGTGCATGTAAGTTATGTATGACTCTATATATGTATGTATATGTATATATAGGCATATATGTTCATTATTCTGTTTTAATAAAACATAAGTAGACACAAATGTCTACCCATGTATTTCAGCTGTTCTTATTTAACACTATATTCTACGTGTCACTTTGAGGAAACTTATAAATACTTATTTTACATTGCCCCAGACATTATTAAACTTTATAATTGAAAATATTGCAAATATACAATATTTTATATACAATATGCAAAGATCACACACCAGGTTAACCAGCTTCAAATTCTATACATCTCTATAAACTTCCTAAATGTTTGCACTATCATTCTTCCACTGTTGAATATGACATAAGTAAATACCTACCATAAATAGTAAAAACGCTGGGACATAATTAGAAATAGGAAATCAATTATATTTATCCTTTCATAATGCTTGTTCCTACTTAAATTCAACATCAGATTTTAGAGGAGATATCTAGTATCCAAATGAGGAATTAAATTAAGCTTAAGTTGTCTAACTGTGCGAGAAATTTAGGATCTTTTTTTTTTTTTTTTTTTGGTTTTTTTCGAGACAGGGTTTCTCTGTATAGCTCTGGCTGTCCTGGAACTCACTTTGTAGACCAGGCTGGCCTCGAACTCAGAAATCCGCCTGCCTCTGCCTCCCGAGTGCTGGGATTAAAGGCGTGCGCCACCATGCCCGGCTCTAGGATCTTTTTTTAACTGAAGACTGTTAAACTGAGGAAATTTACATTATACATTTTTGATTCACAATTTTCTAATTGAAGAAAAACTTGAGTTACTAAAATCCAGATGATCGGTCCCCTCAAGTGGAGAATATCATGATATTTTTCATTTGTTGTCATTAATTAAGATAAACCTTTTCCCTGAGCTTAGAGTAATAGATAGATAAGTTTTCAAAACCAGGAAACATTTTATTACATTACTGTATGTCATTTTTTAGTATTTTAATTTTATTGAGAATAGATTCTTCTCTTATACATCTCAACCACTATTTGCCCTTGCTCCAATCCTTCCATATCCCCATACCTCCCTTTTTCCCCAGATCTACTCCCTGTGCACTTCCTCTTCAGAAAAAAGCAGGTCTTGAGATGACAGTCAAATGAGACAAAGATATCATACAATTAGACAAAACAAAAGCCTCATATTGAGGCCGGACAGGGCTAACCATTGAGAAAAACAACACCCAACAAGTTCTAAGCAGAAATGTCGTTCTAACTAGATTTCCACTGTCATGTTTAAAACATCAAGAACAAGAGCAACTCAGGAAGGGAAGGATGTGGCAACTCTTATTAACTGTTTTATAACTATATTTTGGTTTCAGGATTAGTATAATGGTTTCTAGGTCTAAACTTTAAAGATGTTTATAATGTTAAATTAATTTTGAATCCATCCTTACTTGAGCAACGTAAATTATATGAACACAATGCCAATGAATTCATTTCAGCTTCTCAAAAAGGAAAGTAAGGATGTATTTTTATATTAGCAATTTTCATGTGATAACCTATTTTCTGACTTCATGTGTCACACACGTTGACAAATCTAATACTGCTATATCCAGTTGAGAACTCTATTTGTTTTATATTCCATATAAAGCATCACACCTGTGTGCCACTATTATTCCAAAATTCATAGTTCAAAGAGAAGATTTAAAACATGTGGGGTATCACAGGTACCTTTTATACTGCTAAATGCAAAGAATGAAGTTAAGACTTAAATTATTATTTTTGTGGGTTATAATTTCACTGATTTGTAAACTACCTGCAATTCTGAAAAATGATAATTGCCTATAATGTATAGAATCCTTGTAATGTCCCTATAGCCTACACTATATCTGAACAATGGAGGTTGGCAACTTTTTGTTTTCAGTGAAGAAATTTTGGTAACGTTAATGAGATTTTATTTTCTCCATTCTTTCAAATGAATATTTATATATATGTATAATTAATCTTTTCCTGTAACAATGAGTTAAGCTGAGTAAGTCATTTAATAACTAGTGTGTGAACATCTAGTATTGGAAGTTACACTTTGTACCTTTTGGCGTTTCTAATGGTATTTTTTAGCAAGGGATAAATTCATCAAGTAGAAACTGTATTGTATTTCTAATAGTTTTCAATTAAAATATAAATAATAATGTTCTTAGGAAAATTCAATATTTGGATACATTTTTAATTAAAAGAAATACATTAAACCATTGCTCTTATATTTAATTGAATTAAAAACAGCATGATAGCAAAGAGAAGAAAAATCAACTTTTATGGTTTTCAGTTTATTAGTCCTTAGCTCTAGTCTAATCATGAGATGAGTATCAAAAAAATTCAATTTAACTAAGATTCTGTACAATTTATAAACTTTAACCAAGTTATGAGGAGGGAGAGTAATATAGAGGGGTGATAAGAAAAGATGAATAAATATCATTAAGGATGTTTGAAAAAGCCATAGGAAAACAAACAATTGTTTCCTATGATAAATTTATGTTCACTCAAATATGCATATAATATATATTCTCCCTTCTCTCTATTTAGTGATACTGAAAAATAAAATATTCACCAGATGACAATATGAGTATATCCTAAAATATATTTTCAAGAGATTCTGTTCCTGTTTCTAGAACATATTTGCAAATGTTTAACAGAATTTTAATTGTATGTTCTCAAAGTTATTGCTATAGGAAGGGAAAACTAACCTGAGATCCTAAGTCCCAATAATCCTGAAGAGATGTCACTTTACCTGTGTGATGTCAATCTCACCCAGCTGGGGAAGTAGACACCTTGTCAAAGCAAGCATGTTGGGTTCTTGAGGCGGTGACTTCACAGTATTGTACATGCATATTCAGCCTTCCTCTGAAAACTGAGGATTTTACTAAAATCACTTGTAAAACACTGCATCTGTGCTTCCTGCATAAAAACAAATATGTTTCATACCCAGGAGAAGACACGACTTACCTGACAAACCTATACCTATGGCAGAGTTTGTATTTGGTTATTTGTAACAACACAGAGGTAGCAAACAATTTTGGCCATAGGCTCCAAAAAGAAAGGAAGGGATGATGAAGGTTCCTGTTCACAAGATCAAGTTTATTTTTTAAACCATTGCTTTTCCAAAATAGAGACATGCTATAACACATATGTCTTCCTAAAGATGTGTAAGTCAGCTCCCAAATTGACACTAATACTTCGGTCAGTCCCAGAAAAGAATCATTCAGGAATCAAAGCAAACAGTTTGGGGGTACATTAGACATTCTTTCAGGACGATCACTGTCCTGTATACAGGTTCTGCTTTCAATCTGATGCTGGGATAAAAATACTTTGGAAAATAAAAAGCAACTTAAGAGATAAATGTATTGCATATTGCATCAGGTATTTTCATGTTACACTTTGTCTTTGAAAGAAGTAATGTAAAGCATTCAAGCAAAGAACCTGAAGGCAAGGCTATTTGGTGTCTCAGACAGGATGGCCACTGTTCTGTGACTCATTCACAACTAAAGAGATACGGCAGGAATCAATCAATCAATCAATCAATCAATCAATCAATAAATAAATATCATGTTTATCCAGCTTTGCTATGAAGCCCTGGTCCACCTTCCTAACAAAGATGTCTCCATGAGTGGGCTGTATAATCCTCTGCACTACTTAATATGCAATACAATCACACACACACACACACACACACACACACACACACACACACACACACACCACACCCTCACACAGACACACCACGTTATTGATAAAATCAAAGAGAGCAACGACACTCCACCCATTGTCAATTTGATCATCACATCACTTTTAAATCACACATTCCTTTTATTATTCTGAAGGCCACATGTTATAAAACACAACACAACTTGCTAACAGAATATGTTGCTTAATAAAGATTTATTTATTTTTATTTATTTTTTAACTTTTAAATGTATTTCTATGGAATGGCAACATATGTCTATGTGCACCACATGCATGCCTAGTACCCGCAGTGGTTAGAAGAGGGTATTAGGTACCTTAGAATTTTAGCTATTAATGTTTGTGACCCATCTTGTGAGTGCAGGGAGCTGAACTTGTGTATTTTGCAAAAGCAACAGTTTTTCTTTACTGTTGGGCAATCTCTCTAGTCCAACGATACAGCTACAGAAGTCTTGTGAGCTTTCTTTTGGTGGGAGACTTGTTCTCTATACTTTGTGAGACTTGTAATAAATTATATATGCTAAGATTAGCATTTTATGTAACACACAGAAGTTACATAATTTATCATCCATGTAAATAACTGTATCTGCTTTATATACTAGATCTTAACATATATAGGCAAGCATGATTTCTGTAGCAGAATTTTCAGCTACCAGGAATGTATATTTCTCATTGATGTTCTATTATTTATTACTCAAATGACATTCTGATATACTCATAGACTGGTGCCTAGACTAATAGTCATCAGAGAGGTTTCATCCAGCAACTGATGTGAACAGATGCAGAGACCCATGGTCAAACACTGGGTGAACCTGGGGGAACCCCACAGAATGTGGAAGAAACAATACTAGGAACCAAAGGGTTCAGTCAAGGGGGAGAGATAGCTCAGCGGTTAAGAGCACCAACTGCTCTTTCAGAGGTCCTGAATTAAATTCCCAGCAAGTACATGGTGGCTCACAACCATCTGTAATGGTATCTGATGCCCTCTTCTGGTGTGACTGAAGACAGCTACAGTTTACTCTATACGTAAAATAAATAAATAAATCTTAAAAAAAAAGAAAAGAAAACGACCCACAGAATCAACTAAGCAAGGCTCATGGGGACTCATAGAGACTGATGTGTCAATTATGGACCCTGTATGGGTCTACGCTGGTCCTCTATATAGATATCATGGTTGTGTAGCTTAGTGTCTCTGTGGGACTTCTAACAGTAGGAGTAGGAGTGTCTCTGATTCTTTTGCCTGAGCTTAGAAGAAGTTTTCTCGTACAGTCTCCTCATCCAGCCTTGACATGAGGTTTTGTGCCTAGTCTGATTTTGTTATTTCAAGTTCTGTTCCTATCCCTAGGTGGCCTGCTGCTCTTTTCCTTAAATAAATGGGAGAGGAGTAAATCTGGGGGAGAGGGGAGGGAAGGACGAACTGTGAGGAATAGAAGTAGGGGAAAGTGGTCAGGATACAATGTATATAAAGAATAACAATTTTAAATTTTTAATTAATTAATTAATTAATTACAACAAGTGATTCTACAGGGCAGTAACAAGGGAAAAGTTATCAGAATCCTCCTGAAAAGGAAAACATCCCTGAAGTGCTATGATTTTGTGGTTCAAATTCCATAGCTGAAGCATAAAGCTCTTCTGATATTGGTGGAATAGATTTGGGAACAACTTTTCAAATGCTAAGGGCTGTACGCTATCCCAATGAGTGAAGGCACTCTGACCATTCACTATTGTCCACATTCATGCTTCTTGCTTGATGATTGCGTTTCAAGTGCTAATAATTTTTTCCAATAATTTTTATATATTTCTTTTTAAAATATTTTTTTTACTCTTTAATCCTATTTTACATTTAGTCTTCATCCCCCCTCCTGGTTCAACTCCTGACTGCTCCCCATGCCATACTTCCTCCCCCTGTCTCCAAAAGGATGTCCCCACGCTCCAACCCCCACCCCACTAGACCCCACTCCCTGGACCTCAAGTCTCTTGAGGGTTAGGTGCATCTTCTCTCACTGAGGCCTGAACAGGCAGTCCTCTACTGTATATGTGTCGGGGCCTTTATATCATTGGTGTATGCTGCCTGATTGGTGGCTCAGTGTCTGAGAGATCCCCAGGGGTCCAGGTCAGTTGAGACTGCTGGTCTTCCCCTGGGGCACCACTCCTCTTCAGGCTCTTCCAGCTTTTCAGGAATTCAACCACAGGGGTCCCTGGATTCTATCTATTGTTTGGGTGACTCTTTCAGGTTTGGGCTCTTTCAGTATTGGGCCTCTTTCAGTATTGGACCTCTCTGATGGTAGCCATCCTAGGTCCCTGTCTGTAAATACATTATAGCACCAGTTAGAGTGTCAGGCCCTGGGGCCTACCCTTGATCTGGATCACAATTTGGTCCTGTCACTGGACCGCTTTTCTCCCAGGCTCTTCTCCATTTTTCCCCTGAAATTCCTTTAGACAGGAACAATTAGGAGTCAGAGCTTTCTCTTTATTCACTAACTTGTTCACTCCTTCATTCATACATATAATAATTAATGTACTGTATATGTGGTACCCAGTATATGTAGTAGTCTCACAGTGGGTAAGTAACTTGTGTTAGACACTGCACAAAATGGGAGACACTGCACAAAAATGGGAGACGCTATCATTTCTCCAATGGAGTTTTAATTTTTTTTTTTAAGTCTCACGGTTTTAAAAAAAATCAGCAATTAAAACCCCAAGCTTCTTTTTTTATAATGTTTATTTATTTACATTATTTATGTGTTTGGATGTTCTTCCTACATGTGTTTTTGGACCATGTGTGTGTACAGTACCTTCAGAGACCAGAAGCTGGCATCTAATCTCCTGGGAATGGAGTTATAGACGGTTGTAAGATGCCCTGTGAGTTCTGGAAATCATAGACATGTCTTCTGGAAGAGCACTCAGTCTTTTTAAAAGCTGAAACAACTCTCTATCATACTCAAAATTTCTTTCAAAATCAAATTTTACATGCTTTCTTCTTTCAGAAGAGAAGAGCAGATTTAAAAAATTATATCATAGCAAAAACCAATTTGTTAGTATAAATCAAAACTTTAAAGTTTAAAGTTTAACATCTGGAACTCATGTACTGTGTAGTCCTCTGACTCTAAAATGCTTGAGCACTCCTATTTTTCTGGTTCTGCCTTCTGAAATTCCATCATTTTTTTGAGGGGCCAGACCATTTGATAGTTGCTACTATCCTTCACAAACCTCCCATGAAATTATGTCTTTAATATCCTAGGTCACCACGAGTCTGAACCTTTACCAATGGCCTCTCATGACCTCTCTTCAGGAACTCTAACACTACCACAAGGTCCCAGGCCTCAACCACTCTCTGAGACCCTTTTATCATGTATCTCAGTGCTTTCAAAATCAATAACACCAAGATAAGTTCGAAATTGCTAAGTTTGGCTTCTATCTTGCAATGTAGCACTTAGCTAATCTGGACTACAGCTTCTGTGTATTGGCCCTGAGAAAATGCTGTTCTCTTGCTCCAGTGTGGTGGGGGGGAATATTTCACTTCAGTGGTGCTGATCTACTGTTAATTACAGGTAATTCTTCAGCCCCATTTGACCTGTATGCCATTTCCCTGAAGCACATTCCTGGAAGTTTTCATTCTGTTGCTGCTGATCTGTTAATCACAGAACTGCAGGATCAGCATATATATAGGATTTTTTGGCCAAAATATGATGTGAATTGCTCATAGCCCATTTTGGATTAAGCATCTGCTCCCTTCTGAGACTTCACAAGTTATACCACAACAGTTTTTATTCTCTTAATACTATTCTCCAAGTTCCCACAACAATAGCTCATTACAATGAGTGCTTAATAGATTTCTAGCCCAAAGCTTCAAATTTATCCACAGTCCTCCAACCAAATTGTCCAAATGCATAAAACCACATGTTCAAATCCTGTATAAATCCATGTATCTCTTCTCATAAAAAATTCTTTTATAGTTTCCTTTCTATTGCTGTGATGAGATACTCTAGCAAACATCAATTTAGGGAATATCTAGTTTATTACATATTAAACATCCAGGTTAAAGTTTATCGTTAAGGGAAGTGAGGGGAGGAAGTTACCGGAGGACTTCATGCTATTCTGCACAGCATTATATCTGATTAAGGAACTCATCTTCAATCAAAGAAAAACCTTGGCATCTACGGAGGATGATGTTTGTTGGGTAACCCATAGGCGAAACCTTAGCTATCATTCTTCATGAGCCCAGAACCACCTTCCAAAGATTGATTTTACCCACAGTGGTCTGGGACCCCCATCAATTAAAAGCCAAGACATTCACACAAGACCATCTGTTCTAGATAATTTCATGATCAAAAAATGGGGTTTAGAACTAAACTGAAAATTCATAACTGAGGAATCTCAAACAGCTAAGAAACACTTAAAGAATGTTAAAAGGCCTTGGTGATCAGAGAAATGCAAATCAAAACGACCCTGAGGTTCTACCTCACACCAATCAGAATGGCTAAGATCAAAACCTCAAGTGACAACACATGTTGGAGAGGATGTGTAGAAAGAGGAGCACTCCTCCATTGCTTGTGGGATTGCAAACTGGTACAACCACTCTGGAAATCAACCTGGAGATTCCTCAGAAAATTGGAAATAAACATACCTGATGCCCTGGATATACCACTTTTGTGCATATATCCAAAAGATGCCCCACCATGCCACAGGGACACATGTTCCATAATGTTTATGGTTGCCTTATTTGTGGTAGCCAGAAGCTGAAAACAACCCAGATGTCCCACAATGGAAAAATGTGGTCCATTTACAAATGTAATACTACTGAGCTATTAAGAATGAAGACCTCATGAGTTTTACAGGCAAATGGATGGATCTAGAAAATACATTCTGAGTGAGATAACCCAGTTCCAAAAGGACATGCATAGTATGTACTTACTAATAAGTGGATATTAGCCAAAAAAATACAGAATACCCAGGACACAACCCACAGGACTCATGAAGGTTAACAGGCCGAAGGGTCCAAGTGAGTAGGATATCTGAATCCTACTTGGGAGGGAGAAGAAAGCAATCAAGAGGGCAGAGGAAGGGAGGAATATGGATGGGAGAGGAGACATGGAAGGGAAAAGGGGAACATGATCAGGTATTGGAGGGCAGGGGGGAAACAGGACTGAAGCCCTGAGGGCCAGAAGAAAGAATGGAAACAGGCAACCTCAGGCGGTAGGAGATGGTAGTGGTGGGGACACTATAGAATTTACCAGAGTCCTGGGAGCTGAGAGTCATAAGATGTACTGCCTTGTAGTGATGCAACAAAGACAAATAGATAATGGTTCCACAGAAATTCCTGGTTTGATTCAAATAATTTTAGGAAGAACTTTTTAAAGAGATTTAGGTGCTACACGGATGTAATAAAGTTAGAGTCAAGAATAGAATGTGCCAACTCCTCATAATAGTAAGTAAAGTCTGCTTATTAAGAAATACAATGAGGTTTCATAATTACACTGAAAAGAGAAATAGACTTGGGACAAATTGTGTTCAAGGAAAAACATGTAGGTCCAAGGATGAAGTCACAGGTGTGCAATATGATAAGGCAAGATCATTTGAAAATGGTTGTTTTGAACTTATAATGAGCATACATGCTCATTATTTATGAACATATATGATGTACTTTAAACTTGATATAAACATCTTTATGTAACTTGTGTATAGCATTTTGTATATGAGGTAATTTTCTAAATAATTTTTTGTCTAAGAATTTATAAAAAGGCCAACAAAAAGAAATAAAGTTGTTGGTTGAGTGGTTTGGCTTGGAGAACTCTGCCCATCCATCCACTCATCCATCTGTCCATTCAAGTGTATATGACTGTTTATTTTTACATATGTGTGCAGATATATGTGTATTATGCAAACATGTATGAATACTTGTGGAGTTGATTGTAAAAGACTATTGGACCAGGTCAGAGTGCAGGTTTATGAATGTATATATATCTTTGCTTATTGCCTGTATAAATCATCTTAATTCTTTTCCTTTCCTTCTTCTCTAGTTCACAGAGTTTTTACAAACTTAGCCAGAGAAGTTTCTGGCTGATTCACCAGAGAAAGGTGCACTAGCAATAAATTCTTAACTAAATCCCTTCTGTTAAACAAGTAGACATTAGCACTTTTTTTGTTTTGTTTGTTTTTTTGGTTTTTTTTTTTCAAGACAGGGTTTCTCTGTGTAGCCTTGGCTGTCTTGGAACTCACTTTGTAGATGAGGCTGGCCTTGAACTCAGAAATCCACCTGCCTCTGCCTCCCAAGTGCTGGGATTAAAGGCGTTCACCACCACGCCCGGCGACATTAGCACTTATTAAAGCACAGTTATAAAGAGTTAATAAACAGTGTCATTTCTCCAGTGCTTATCAAAGCACAGAACAGCAATAAAAAGTTAAGTTTCCAGCTTAATGAAACACAGAATGGTAACAGGTAAGTTTTTAGCACATAACAACAAGGAAGCATTAAGTTTCCCTAGCACTTATTTAAGCATAGTTAAATAAATCACAGCTTTAATGTTTAATAAAGCAGGGAGTTAAAGAGAAACAAATGCCAGCAGTTTTTAAACATAGAATAAGATAGAAAGATTTTAGGATATTTTAGAAATTATCAGTAGGCATTTAAGTATAGTTAGAGAGCGAGACGGCTAGAGACCATCCCTCTTTAAAACTACAACTGGAGACTATCAGTCTTTAGGTCTGATTCTCTGTCCTGCTTAAAACCAGTCCAGGCCGGGATGAATCCCAGCAATTTTCCCTAAGTGCTTCCAACCATCCTCCTTCAAGGCAACACCCACACAAGCAACAGTCTTCTTTCTGATTTGTTAGCATTTGATATCATACACATTAAATTAAGAAGTCAGGATTTAGAGAAAACATGGGTTTTGACCCTTTGTTCCTATATTATATCTCTCAATATAATTTTTTCAGATCAGCCCATTTAACTACAAATTACACAATTTAATTTTTGAAATATCTGCGTACACATTACCGTGTTTGTGTGCCACATTTTTATTCTCCATCAGTCAGTTTCAGACGTCTGTACGGATTCCATTTTCTAAAACAGTGTTTCAATGAATGTGGAGGAGCAAGGGTCTCTGAACATGGGTATAGATTCTTTAGAGTCAATGGTCCAGAGTTCTATAGCTGAATCATATGTTAAATCTGTTTATATTTTATGAGAAATTCCAGGGTGACTCCCAAGCAGTGTACTAGTTTACTCTGCCACCAATACCATCTCAGTGTTTCCCTTTCCTCAATATCACATCAGGGTTTTATTGTCAATTGTGTTATTGATGAGGGCCATTCTGACTTGGGTGTAAAGTCTTCTTTATTTCACATCTAAAATTTCAGGTATTTTTCATGGTTTTGAGACCCATCTGTCTCTTCATGGTTTTAAAGACTAAGAGAAACAAACATGGTAAAAGGGATACTATCCATCCAGTTACTGCTAACTAAGTAAATCCAGTCACAAGTGTACTAATTTCAACATGTGAAATTACAGGTATCATTCTATTGCAGAGAATGCATTTCCTTGATGGTGAGTTATGATGATTAGGGTGTGTTAATAGATGTATGTATACCACAAACAGAGACAGGATTCTAAGGATCTGACCAACAGTACCTCCCACAAACCCCTACTCCCCTCCACTACCATGCAAACAGGCAGTACTCTGTAGATGTTATCATTTCTCTCCAGCTACTCAAATATTTTCTGTTTGAATTTTATTTTCATTAATTTAGGTTTGATAGCTCATGGCTAGGATACAAGAAGATTATTATATTCGAAATTGCTTAGATTCCTGCATATGTATACTGACATCCTTTGCCAGATTTCAGAAGAATCCTCCCACACTTCTGCAAACACTTCTAATTTTGTTCTATTTCTCTTCTTCACTGCCCTCATTCTATAAAAGGCAAACACCACACAAGTAACTGAGAATCTTTGATTTTGGTTAATTTGATGCAAGTGTTGTTTCAACACTTTCCTCTTTTTTGTATTTGTTTGTTTTGTTTTAGTGTGCTTTTGATAAAAAATAGAGTAGTTTCTCTTTCAGGCCACTGCTTCTATACTATGTATGTCTATCTGGCACTCAGTCTTTCTGTAGGATTTTTACGTATTTGAAGTCCAATTACTACTGTTTTTAAACTTTGTTCCTATTTTCACTTTTAAAAATTGATTTGGTTCGAAGTGTTGAGAAGAAAGCTCAGTAGAATGGTATATGTTTAACACGGAAAGCCATGAGATCAAGCCCCAGATCTACAAATAAACAAACTGAAAACAAAGGAAAACTCTTCAAAATCATGATAAAGAATTTTTATAATGACTGATTTTAAAATATTGTTGGATAACTCCAGATATTATGCATCTTGAAGATAAAAGTAATCAATGAATCTGCCAACTATTCCTTATTAATGTTGTGATTTAGGGGAGTCATTTAGTATGTGAATTATAGTACTTTGTATATTTTGCCTATTAATTGAGAGTTTCTGGATCTAATTTAGGTATTTTATTCACAAGTATTCTTCTTTTGCTTATATTTATTTAGTTCAGAGACACCAGCCTAATTTTACAACTAGTTATAACTAGACTTTAATTATTCTTGGCATTCATCATTACTATGATCTGATTATTGGGTTTTGGTGCTCCTGGGAAGTCTGATGAAGTGGGAGGCTTCCTTGTGTCCTGCACTAGGCGTGCTTCTGGGCATCACATCCATGTAAGCACCCACCCTTATGTGTGTGCATATTCCTCATTCTACCTTTGGGGAGGAGACTCAGAATGGAGATGTTTGCACACTGAGATTGTGATGGTGAGACCATATGTTGGTCAGACCAAGGTGTCATTATATTTTAAAGAATTGCATGGTTTTCTCAAGGCTCTATGTCTGTTCCCTCGAGTGGGTACACTGATTCTTCTAGTTGGCTTAAAAGAAAATATTTTGAAAGTTTCTAATATATGTATCAACTTGATATGAAAATGTATACTATATCTTAGAAAAATCATACACAATCAATAATTCACAGTACTTTCAATTATGAATATTAATATGCCATCAAATGAATTAGCGTACATAACCAAGTGCTGCTTGTTTTCATCATAGAACAAGAGCAAGTGACATTTCTCCTGTGTATTCAAATGTGATTCAAAATTAAAAGAATTACTACTCTAATTTGTAACACTTTTCATATCTAGGTAGAAAAAATATCTCTTATCTCAGTATTTTAAAATGGCATTATTTAAAATAGCTTTACAATTCAAAAGAGAATAAAAAGTAAATTCTTATTAAGCCATAAAGCAGATGAAACACTGATGCTAATATAGCTGAAAATCTGCTTATTTAGTGATAAAACAGAGGAAATATTCACATCATAGACTAATCAGAAATGACTAAATTATAGCAAACTTGGTATTATTTATGTTTTCTTTCTGATAGAGTAAGAGGCAATCATAAACTTTTATTGTGCTATAAACTGGGAAATGGAGAATACTTAAAAATATAAGGAATATTTACTGAGAGTTGATCTGTAGAGCTGTACATGGACCATGTAGAGTACTAGTAAAGGAGACATAGGGAAGGCTAATTGTTCTAAATTCAAGTATGTTTCACTGTCTCCTTTTTGAGGTGGAGTCTCACAGTGTTGTCTAAGATGGCCTTGAATACCGACCCTTCTTCAGTTTTTAGAGGCATATATAATCACACCAGGATTTTAAGGAATTCAAAACAGTGAACAAAAATGTAACACAAATAAATTTATATAATGCTTGCCTTTTCCCTGTGCATCAAACTTTGCTTAGGCTGGGTGTAGCGATGTGCACTTTCATCATAGGACCTATGAAGGCGGAGTTAGGCAGGCT